>NC_088208.1:39490684-40130684 GCF_037126465.1 Ornithodoros turicata | reverse complement strand
ATTCGCTCCTGAGGCGCGCTGTTTTTGTTTCGGCTCATTTGCATCGCGGAATTCGGCGGAATTCACGGCACGCGCTCGCTTCAGGATTTTTAAAAGATACACTCTTAAAAATGAACTTCACCGCATAGCACGCTCCTAGCCAACCATTATCTCGAATGATATCGTTATCTGCCCTGATTTGTTGAAAACAGGGGGCGTACGCCTTTTCTGTGACAATTATGAACAGCATAAGTGTCACAGAAATGGCGTACGCCCCCGTTTTCAACAAATCAGGGCAGATAACGATATCATTCGAGATAATGGTTGGCTAGGAGCGTGCTATGCGGTGAAGTTCATTTTTAAGAGTGTAGGATGGCTTTGAACGAGGGTTGTCTCCCATTCTGCGATCTCGCTTTTGGCTAAAGTTCCCTAATTAAAGAGTTAATGAATTCTAGGTACATATACCGTCATCTTGTAGTTACATGCTCTCTTTGAGACCAAGTCCGCCTGCAAAAACGACATCTACGCTGCTCTCGTAAGATTTTTAAAATAAAAATTCCGTAGCGGATAAAACAATAACGCCCTGAGTTGTGTTAGGCAAGTTGATAAAGTTTAACGACAGTAGCGTCATAGGTGTTTATTAACGGGACGGAGGCGCTCCGTTTTGCGGCCTCCCGACCCTTTCTTATTTATAGAACCCCCGAACTAATATTTATCCATCTTCGGGACCCGTCTGGCATAAACATACCAAGATGGCCTCCCCCATTGTGTCCCGGAGTCTTAGGGAAATTGATGACTAAATTTAGCCCTATCGTCACCTTTTGCGTGGTACTTTCAAACATTTATTATTGCTTTTTTTTTGTTACTTCAAGCCCTGAATGTACCCACGCTATAGTGGCTACCATGTCCAAATCACCCAATATGCCACTATCACTCTTGAAAATGAACTTCACCGCATAGCACTCTGTGCTCCAACCATCGCCAAGAATGATAGGGTTATCGCTTCTGATACGAAGACAGAGGGGGGCGTACGCCTTTTTGTAGCAATTTTCATATATCCAAATTGCCACAAAAAGGCGTACGCCCACCTCTCTCATCGAATCGGAAGCGATAACCATATCATTCGTAACAATGGCTGGCGCACAGTGTGCTATATGGTGAAGTTCTGTTTTTAGAGTGCACTATCACTCTTAAAAATGAACTTCACCGCATAGCACGCTCCTAGCCAACCATAATCTCGAATGATATCGTTATCTTCACTGATTTGTTGAAAACGGGAGACGTAGGCCTTTTTTGACACTTATATGCTGTTCATAATTGTCACGGAAAAGCCGTACGCCCCCGTTTTCAACAAATCAGTGAAGATAACGATATCATTCGAGATTATGGTTTGTTAGTTCCGTTTTTACAGTGTATGCACTCTAAAAACGGAACTTCACCGCATAGCACGCTGTGCGCCAATCATTGCCCGATTCCAAGAGAGAGGAAGACGCCTTTTTGTGTCAATTTCGATACACGATAATTTACGTAAAAAGGCGTACGGCCCATCTGATCTCTTTTCGAATCAGAAGCGATAACCTGATCATTCGTGGTAATGATTGGTGCGTAGCGTGCTGTGCTGTAAAGTTCTGTTTTTAGAGTGTACGGAATGAATCTTGTCGCTTGAGAATCCTGCGGAATTTATTTTATCTTACAATATTATTTAATTTATTATATCATTGTAGTCCACGTGTCTCACCTTGTATTCTCCCAAAATATTGTTTCTCCATGACACGCGGAAGTGTGGTAAACTTAATTTCTAGTTTTCCAAGTCATAGTGCGCGTAGCATAGCTCCCCCAAGGTCGATTTCCGTCCCCTCACCTCAGCTGCTGGCAGCCTTCCAACATGGGGTGGAGAGCGGAGACTGGGAAGGGGAATCAATACGCTACCGGGAACGTGCGCGCGCTGTCACCCGGAGACAGACGCCGGGCGTGTCGGACCGAACTCTTAGAGAATCCGGAACTATCGAGTTTTTGCCAGCTTTGGTTTTCTTTCTTTTTTTTTTTGTTGTCAAAATTCCTGGAAGAGCATTATCTTCACTGATGGCAGTCATATTTTCTGTACTGAGTATTCCGGCGAGGTTTATTTTCAAAACGAAATAAAATAAATTTGCTAAATAAAAAATAAATAAACAAATTAAGCTGTTCTCACAGCTTTCCCCCTTCCTTCCCCTCTCTCTTGTTATTCGTAGCTTTTGTCTCTGTATGTATATGCGTATGAATACATGTAATGCCATTCAAATGAAAATAAAATGTATAAACTCAAATATTTTTTTATTAGTCTATAGTGGCACTTTAAAGGGGTTGCGACACTCAATATAGATGTAGTTCATTGCATCGTGCAGCCGTCATATTGCATGCCAGAGTTTGCAAGGTGCAAGCCCACGAACAAACTTCCGCACCGAGCTCTGACATCAGGGGGCAGGAGCCTCGTCCATTCCCATTGGTAGTCGTAAGCATGTGACCTCTCTTGTGCTTCCTTATTGGTGGAGACACCAGCCGTGATGTCAGAGCCAGATGAGTCTCTGTATTCAGGGCGGCGATTTTTTATGCGTCTATTACCCGTTTTACTGTAAAACATGGAAAGCAGGTTCACATCGACGTATACTTTTCCATTTTTCTGGCACATCATCTTAGGACCATGTGCGAAGAGCCCTTTAATTATCTACACTCTTAAAAATGAGTTTCACCGCATAGCACTTTCCTAGCCAACCATTATCTCGAATGATATCGTTATCTGCCCTGATTTGTTGAAAACGGGAGGCGTACGCCTTTTTTGTGACAATTATGAACAGCATAAGTGTCACAAAAAAGGTGTACGCCTCCCGTTTTCAACAAATCAGGGCAGATAACGATATCATTCGAGATAATGGTTGGCGAGGAGAGTGCTATGCGGTGAAACTCATTTTTAAGAGTGTACTAGCGAATTCGTTTTGTGACGAGGCATCCTGCATGAACATGCTTGTGCCACCGTTTTTGAGCACAGTATTATTTCGTCTTTATGCTTACCTGCACAGTTTGGTATACGTAACATATTCACATTGCTTTCGAACGTTGTAAACTGATATACTGATCGACGTGTGTATGACAACCTTTGTGCGTAGAGTTTTTCCGTGAGCTGTTGAACACGTCAAAGAGGGACTTCCACGAGATGTTCCTGCGCACGTACGGGATGCAATATGACACCAACTCCTACATCTTTCACGACATGTTCGAGAACCTCGAGAACTACTACACGACGGGAGGTGTTGACTTGGTGGAGGCACTCGACGGTTTCTTCCAAGCCCTATACCTCAAGATGTTCGAGGTAACCGTCCTCTTCCGTAGCTTTGTCCACTGTGTCAGCTTCGTCCGTTCAATGCCTATACTTCCCTGCACAACACATAAGTTGCGTCGTTTGAAAGACATTGCACGATGCACAGGGCACATTAGTGTCGTCTGCGTAATCCGACTTCAGACATGACTGGGGGGGGTGTTGGTTTCAAATCCTACCACTGGCTGTATTGTCTGAGGATTTCTCCGGGTTTTCGGGCAGACTTTCTGGACGATTGTCGGCACAGTTCCCCATGAAGTCGGGCCAGGACGCATACTAGCCCCCCATGTCCCCCACTCATTCCTGCTGTCCTCTCTCCATCTGTGCCAGTCTGTACGCTGCTCATCATAGCCACAGTTGCTTTGCAGCGCTAATGCAGACGAAAAAAAAAAAAGATTCAGACGCGTTCGGGAATACGTATAATTTGAATTAATTCAATCAAAGTGTTACGTTACTTAACTGTTCAGTGATTACTATACTGACTATACTGGCTACAGTTCACTATTTGTAGGCCACCACTGATGCTTTTTGGATGTACCACTGCTGCAAATGTTTTTCAGGCAGCTTTTTTGTCGTTATCAAAAAACAGCCTGCTTGAGCCACGGGCTTGCTGCGTGCGAAAGAACAAAGCGTGCTGTAGCACTCGTGTTGCAGGATTTTCAGTGGTGATAGACTATGGACAGAAAAGGTAGACAGATGGGGCCAAAGGAAGGAAGATTCCTTTGCATCCCCCCTCTGAAAACACAACTGCACTTAGTGGCCACACAGGCATTATGATAGAAGCCACATTTTCTGACTTGTTCTAGTTTGGATAAATTATTTGAAGTAGGTGTGCACCTGGTGCATTCAATTCATTCAACTTATGTTTCAGGTACTCAATGCCCAATACTCATTCAATGCCAAGTACATGCAATGTGTGGCAGAGTACAAGGACGAGCTAAAGCCTTTCGGTGACGTGCCCCACAAGCTGTCCCTGGAGGTGAAGCGCTCGTTTGTTGCTACCAGGACCTTCGTACAGGCTCTGGGCATTGGAAAGGATGTCGCCCAAGCAGTCATGGATGTATGTGTGTTATATTAATTATTCATCTTGGGGCAGGAGAGGCCATTTTTGTTTCCGCGCCCTGCTAGCGTCACCTACCGGCGCTCACACGCTCCAAAATGTTGCTCCTGCTGCGAGCAACTCACCAGGGCAGATACTTTGACAGCTTTGAGCTCACCTTCACCTCCTCTGGACAGTTTCATGGATAATACATAAATAATGCTGCACGATTGCCTAACCCACAGCCTCCATGGCGAGCATTGTTATGTCAGCTGTCTCTGCTCCTTAGCTGGGGGTTGTGCAGAGCGTAAACAAGATGGCTTCCCTGTTCACCTGTGGAGCTCAGTGTCACTACTGTCAACTGTGTGAGCTTATTTGGTGACTCTGGGGCATCATTGCGTCCCATTATTGTATCACCATGCCACACTTGCAGCCACAGTGTTTCCCTGCCAGCATTCACTAGCTTTTCTGATGACTGACGTCTGTTTCTTTGTAGTTGGGCCCCAGCACTGAGTGCAGCGCTTCCCTGATGAAGATGAGCTACTGTCCGCACTGTCGAGGCCTCCCCGACTTGAAACCCTGTTCTTCATATTGTCACAGTGTCATGCAGGGATGCCTCAATCACCACGTCCAGTTGGACACCGAGTGGAGCAATTTTATCGGTCAGTCATCGGTAATTTTGGCACAGGCCCGTAATTGATCGTGCACCACGCTTTGTAGATGCGCTGCTAAACTTGGCCAATCGACTCGAGACGTCATTTAACATAGAGTCCGTTGTGGATCCAATCGACATTAGAATCTCGGACGCCATCATGAACTTCCAGGAGAACCATGTGGCCATACTGCAGTTTGTGAGTAGAATACGACATCCTTTTTTTTTCTCTCTCAAAATCTATGGATTCCTTGGGTTAACAGGGTGTCTACCAACCTGGAAAACCTGGAAAACAGGGAATTGTCAGGGAATTTTCGTGTGACTGGAAAAGTCAGTGGATAGTCAGGGAATTTTGCCAAAAAGCAGCTGAAGTCAGGGAAAATCGCGGACAAGTGCCATGATGACGCGCAGCGAATCGCGAGTGCCGACCGGTGGTTGAGTGGCTACGCTGCTGCAACGTTACCGCGAGTAGCAGTTCGCCAAAATACAAGAAGCTCTAAGGCAGAAAAGTAGGGTAGCATCACTAATGCTTAATAAACGGTCTGTTTTGTGAGGGAATTGTAACAAAACATAGGAGCAGGCACCAAGTTCCATTTTGTTTTTGTCAGGGAATTTGCTTTATACAATCAGGGAAAACCTGAAAAAGTCAGGGAATTTCAAGGCTGCAGTTTGGTAGACACCCCGGTTAAACCCTTAATTCCTCGACTGTTCTTGCGTTTGTATTAGTTGTACGACAAATGCGGCAAGCCTCGTCTCGGCAAGAGGGGCAGCAAGCACGAGCTGCGCTTTGAGACGCTCAAGTTTGGAACCCGCCACGTCATGGAACGCCCCACGACGGCAGCGGGCACCAGTATGGACCGACTCGTACAGTCTTTCAAGAAGCCCATCCGCAATGCCCGCGGATTTTGGGCCCAGCTGCCGAGCAGAATGTGCCGTTCGACCGAGCAGCAAGAGTGCTGGGATGGACTGCGGAAAGCCAGGTAACGGACCAGATGGGAAATGTCTCGCAGGACATTAAAAAACGGGAGGCTTAAGAAATGCGTTTCTGTTGCATGTCGTGTTCTGCGCTGATGAAAGATGACTCGAAATTTAAAAAAAATGACAGTTGAGTGCATCTGTTTAACATACAAAAAATTAGACTTTTATGCAGTAGATTGCACTTCTTCCATTAAGGTAAGTGGAGTCTATTGCATGAATGTCTACTTTTCTGCAGGCT
This sequence comes from Ornithodoros turicata, assembly GCF_037126465.1. Classification (NCBI taxonomy): domain Eukaryota; kingdom Metazoa; phylum Arthropoda; class Arachnida; order Ixodida; family Argasidae; genus Ornithodoros; species Ornithodoros turicata. The sequence goes on along the minus strand of NC_088208.1, from coordinate 40,124,446 downwards.
TTCCCGGCGATTTTAATCCAAGTGCCAGCTAAATTAATCCATGCCCCATAAAGTTTGCATGGCACGTGGATTAATTTAGCTGGCACTCGGATTAAAATCGCCAGGAAAACCTGTAGTAGTCTCAACCTTTTTTTTTTTTTTGAGTCGCTTTTGTCGGCAACTTGACGTCGCTTTTCGTATGTTTTGCACCGATTAAAGACGGTTGGAATGTAGGCCTCGTTATCTTGGTCGTGGCTTCCTTCGCATCCATAAATTAATTTCAGCTGATATTTGGAGGCTTTTTGAAGAATGTACATTTTGTTAACCCTGTTCCGCTTGTTATCTCAGATCTGCGGTCAACGAGAGCGATGCAGTGACCGTTCGCAGCCAAAACCGCAAGCCAGCGCAGCACAGTGACAGCACTCTCATCAACCAGCTCATTCTTACACTCAAGATAACAACTAACAAGCTTGCGCTGGCTTACAGCGGCCAGGACGTCACATGGCAGGATGTCTGTGAGTGGCCTTTATCATCCAATCTAATCCAATTTATCCGTCGGTGCAGTTCAGTTTCTAAAAAAAAAGAGCTTTTAATTAAATGCCGAGTCATTGTGAGAATGGGCTTTTCTTTGATAAATTACGTGCAGATGCCACATGCAAAAACAAACCGAACGTTCACACCCAGTTTTTGAATGTCACTTGAAATGTTTTTTAACACTGACTCTGAGCAACACCACAGAGCATGCGACAACGCTTTTTTAGCTTTGGTGTAGTACCAGGTCGACTGTTGCTTTCAGTTATTGAACTGCACTGCGGTGAAGTTCGTTTTTAAGAGTGTAGTTATAGTATTGCACTCACTGCATTTTATTACAATCAACCCAACTTGCAGCAAACAACGACGATGGAAGCGGTAGCGGGAGCGGGAGTGGTGAAGGCCCCATAGAAGCCGATAGGTCGTATGCTGGCTCGGACATCTTCTTCAGCGTTCCCACCAGCGCACCGCAGAGCAAGCATCCCAAGGTCCTCGAACCGCCCAATGTAACAACTGCTCCCACAGCCAGTACAGTCACGTTGTCTGGCAACACTGTCACGTGCGTTTTCACTGCGGTGCTTGTGCTGGCAGTGTGTCACACTTGCTGAGAACGGCTGGCACAGATAGTGACTAAGGAAGAGGTGTCCCGAGTGGTGACGACTTCGAGTGAGCACGCCCATCAAAACGACTGACGCTCATGCATGGTGAAGTTGGCTCGCAATCATTCATGGATCCTTCTAGCAGCTTAGCTTTAGTATATCTTTTTTTAATGTTGCAAAATGTAGGACGAGTGATGCCGAAATACTAGTAGAAAAATGGTGCGCACATTATTGCTACTACGACCAAAGTCACGCTTACGTGCAACATATGGCCTGTGACGTGATTCGACCACCTAGGGACATACCCAGGACATACACGCACAGAAGTGCTCCCTGTTTCGGTTCTGTAGCAACGCAGTTTTCTGTTATCCATGGTTCCTACTGGTCCTTGAAACCCTTGTGCATTCTGTCGTGTGATACCACCTGTTGCTCTGTCATTGTTGTCTCTTTTTTATGTCCTCCTGCACTGGGTTTTTATCGCTTTTATTACACCTGTCGCTTATGAATATTTTTGTGAAATATTGAGGCCCTGGCCATAAACTGTGTTTTACATCCCGGGCAAAATGATGGCAGAGCCCTAAAAGGTCCTCGAAAGACCCTTTAATCTTTGCTTCAAGGTTGAGTTGGGACCCTGTTATTGCATGTATGTGACAATGACCCTTATCACTTGTCCAGGCTCCCTACAACTGATAGCAGTTTGTCCACCGAGGTGCTCAAATCGTCCACAGCATGCGCGTTGCACCTAAGTATGATCTTGGTTGTACACGGTCTTGACTTTGGCAGAACACGACTTCTTCTTTGTCATTTCATCACTCGTTGCGTTAGCTGATAAGGTTTTCAAATATTTTGTAGTTGTTGCCATTCCCGTAAACACGAGGTGTTTTTTAAAGTATACGGGGTATTTTTCCTAATTGTGTAATGAGTAATTAAGTGCAGTTGCTCGGCCAAAAATTGAGAAAGTTTGTCATCTTCTCGGCAGATACTAATACTCAAGCGTGTGACTAATGACCATCTTCCCCATTACCTGAAATAGACAGCAGAATAACTTTATGTCCTCCAAAATACATACAGTTAGACAAAACCCAGAAAAGTGGGGCACCCTTAAGTAGCATTTATTGAGGTATCATGCAATCTACTCTTGCGTTTTAAAAGTTATCTATTTTTTTGTTACAGTGAGCCATGGCATAGCTCGAACATGTGCCGACCTGTTTCCCATAATTTGCGATCTGATCAAAGTTGATCAGTCTGATCAGGATGCTCAGACATCTGTTGGACTGCAGCTGGACGTTTGATGGATCGCAAGTTGTGGGCATAGAAACTGCCTTATTTTTAGCGAATCATCGATGCAAAAGTTAAAACGCTCGTTTCTGCATAGGTGGGTCACGTGAGTCACATATAGAATAGTCCACTGAAGCCAAGTAAGAGAGTTGGCAAAGTTCCAATTAAGTGGGATTGGCCTGAATTGTCTATGGCTCGGGTGAATCACTTAGTATGTCATGCATTTATGATGCTCAGGTATTTAAAAACCCACCTTAATTGTCTGCTCCGTTATATTACCATTGTTGTGGGCAGTGACTTACTTACATCCTGCTGGCATAGTGAAGCAGTATAAAAGTAAATTAAATGTAAAGCTAAGTGTAGGTTTGTCCTAGTTAGCATTATTGAGCACAACGTTGGCAAGTGCCTGTGTAATGCACACAGCAGTCCGATTTCAGTGTGGGTTTGTTTTCCGAACCAATACTTCATTTGACTGAAGGTTTTTTTATGTTACTTTTTTATGACTCTGTGTTCAGACATATATTTATGTCTTTTTACTTCATTTTAAGAGGCATTATGTTTTCTTTGTCTTTTTGTCACAAGCTCCTAAACACAGCCCTCAAAGCGATTTTCAACAGGAGTATTAGTTTTTAGCGTGCTGTTAAGTGACAAAGGCTTTGAAGGTTGTGTTGAAGTACACCATGTGTAAATGGTGTACACACCATGTGTAAAATATGTCATGTGAAGTTAATCCTCATCGCGCTGTCTCAGTTGTCGTCCAATCGCCTGACTTTCTTTCTGTGATGTGACGCAGGGAGGTAAAACTAAGCGACACATTTATTCTGGCACGGTGTGCAACAAGCCATGTTTTGTATTTTAGCAGTTCAAAAACGTGTCGACATAAGCATTCATTTATTCTGTTCCTTCAGATGACACATTGTCCTATTGATCTGGCAATAGCACTGTATTACTGTTTATTGACTTTTCACGGGCTATCGTGAACTTGTGCCAGTTTCTTCAATGGAATGTGACATGCATTGCTGGCATATGTTTGCTGCATTCTTTTTTTTTCTAATGAGTTGTCTCATGGTTTGTATTTGCTTTTATTTTATTTGGTTTTGTGGGTTGTACAGGTGAAAATGAGCATGTTCTGCTCAGTTTTTATTCCATCGTTTAAAACCTAATATATGTAGACATAAATTATATGTGTAGAAACAAGTAAGAGACACAAGTTCTCAGGAAGTTAGCGCTGAATCTTGTATTTATCATTCGGAGTGCTAAGGTTGCATTGCGTAACTACCAGAGAGCACTTTTGAAAATTGCCGAAGCTGATGCTGTTTTGCATCTGCAATGTGTAACTTCAGCACAGCATCGTCCTCACGTAGCCCCAAGGGTTAGAAAATGAACCCCAAAGGGTTGCTCTTAGTCTCAGTTAAGTAAGAAAACATAACTGCGTTTTGTTCATCGTGGTCACAAAAGCAAGTATGCTTAGGCATAACACAATTGGATTGTCACACAGAGGGACATCATTGCTAAGAGTTTTGTGCTATGCTTTTTGCATTGCAATGTTTGCACTGGGAAAAGCTCCCATTTACTTCCTGGGGATATATGAATGTCTCGTTTGTTTCGTTATAGGATTTTCCTCTGGACTTTTCCCTTTTGGTGTACATGTGCATTATTAGTCTTATGTATCATATAGCTACCTTTGAGAAAATGTTTTCTTCCAGCAACATTGTTAACTCCCACAGAAATGCTGCCATACGTGTTAATCAAACACTCTTCTTGGGAACTTGCTACGATAGATGTGCGTATGTATTTATTCTTGACTAGGTTCACGGTGTCCTCTGGGATGTTTTATAATTGTATTTCTACCGTAGTTGCCAGACATTTTTTCTTTCTTAGTGTGCGGTGCAGCAACACATAAAAGTGAATAAGTTTCTCCGCTCCATTGTACGTAGCATATGCAGTAAGGATGATGCTGCCATATTGTAAAAACACAGCGCTTGGTGGTCAGGAATGTGAAGATAGGTTTTAGCGAAAAATGTGCAGACGTCCAATGGAAAACATGCTGGACAGTAGTAAATGACTTAACTCCATAGGACAGTTTTGGAAGCAATAGGGAGTTTTAATTAACTTTAAGCTATAGTTTCGTGTACACTACGATAAGGAGCTGCATGCTCAATCTGATGGAGCAAAAACACGTTGGAGCAATATACCGGGCTCTCACCTGCAAGCTCTTTCTGGATATCTTTAAATTAATAAAGGTGTTCTAGGGATTATCGAGCCAACAGGTACCATAATCTATGCTCACCCCCATATATGCTGCAGACAGTGGATCAAAGATACTTTCCATTAGTTCCTGTCCTGTAGCTACGATGAATTTTCAAAGATAGAATGGGGATTTCTCTGTGCACTAGACAGAAATACTTGTCACGTAGTAACCTAGCACGTCACTTGAGCACACCTTCTTCCTATCATGTGTTCATAAACATATCCATAATTTGCACTTCCTAACATCTCCATGTTACTGTGACTGGAGGCCTTCTGCAATATGATCGTACGAGTCATCGATAGATACTAGGAACACAGCTGCAATACACTTTGTTAATATTATGCACAGTATGGAAAGTAATATTTTTTCTAGCAGGTACAAGGACAATGTTCAATACAAGCTGGTACGTGCCCATTCTGCCAGTACAAATATTGTACGCTGAACAGAGATAAGCTATAACGGGAGTGATTGGCTATTTCCTATTTTGTGGACCGATCACTATAGGTACTCTTATTGGTTTAAAGGTGGGCTCCAACAGGGCACCTTTTCTCTGCTCCAGCGATGCACTCGCTAGGAAGGCATAACAATACTGGAGTGTCCCAGACCACATCTGCGGGTTCTTAATTAATTAATTGCCCTCCAATTTTGGGAGTTCCAGAATATGTCTGTAGTTTACTACGTCTAATACTTGTGTTAGTGTAGTAGTTCGTAAATGGGGTCTGACCTTTTTGCATTAAACACCAAAGTTTGGGGAGTAGTACCCCTATCTTTAACCTGGAGTGAAATTGGAAATTATTAAAACATTCGGTGCTGAAGGCTTTTAATCAACATCGTGCCACACAACACAAACAATAAGTATATGGAAAAACCTGTGTTATGTGCACAGGTTAACTTCTGCAACATAAAAAAAATATTAATAATAATATTAATTGGGAGTATCAACGCAATGTCAAAAGGTGACAGAGGAAAAGTCAGGTTTCACCTGATTGACATGGGGGTAAATATCGTAGGAACCTGGTCTTGCCTCAAATGCCAGGCCCCATGTCTACTATGTCCGTTGCTTGTAGTATGAAAACACACACAAGTGTTGAGGTATTTTGAGGAGCATACTTTGTCATAAGATGAAATTGATTCTGCAACATACTTGAACTTTAGTGTTCCATCTGTATGTGCTATTAATAGACTTTTGTGAATGTATACGCACATTTCTTAGTGCACCATTCTGTTGCAGAATCCTAGCAAGTAAAACAAACAGACAAGAAAACACAACACAACACTGTTGTTTTCAAGTGCCAAACACGAGTGGCGCTCAGTAGAACATCTTTGCCCGACATTTTACTCAATTGTACGCAGAGACTTTGGGTTATGATAATAGCCCCGCAGCATGTCATTGTAAATACTTGAAACACTGCTAAATGTAAAAAGCGTGGATTGCCTTGTCATATCGCTATTTTTCTTTTTCTATCCAATTCAATCCAAAAATTTATTTTCTTACAAAATGCACACAAGTTGTTTTGGGAACCTGCTACAGACGTAACAAAAACTGGCTACTATACATTACTATGAGCATTAAAACGTGTCATTATTCGATTTATTGTTGCTCACAGCACAAACATGGCACAATTCATTGTCGGTTTCTCAAAGTGAGGTTGTGAGAGCTCGGGGCGGATGCCGATGGTTATACGTAAGACTTTGCTTAGCTGGTTAAAGTTAGTGTGATAGCTTTATTTATTAACTAAGTGTGGTTCCGAAAAAAAAGACAAAAAAATTGAGACATGCACAAATGAAACACACATACACACCATAATTTCTGTTCATAAGACTCCGCCATTTGTTTCAACGTTTCTTCAGTGCAAGAAGTAACATGTACAGTGCTGTGTACAATAGTCATTCAATAATGCTTTGTCATTTGCCGCATTGTCCATTTTTGTGCTTTCTATTGTTATCTGAACAAATTTTCTTGTATGTATAATGAATGAGAAAGTACAGAAAATAAACTTTTATAATTTGTAATCTCTGTGAATTCAATGACAGATATCTTAGGCTAACATTACACGTGCGAGAAAGCACACAAGATTGGGCAACTCGGAATAGTTGGAAACCTAAAGTAGTGTTGTAAATCTGACACTGTTCATGGTGCAGGAGGGGTCAAGAACATGACACACACACACACAACCAGTAATGTCTCCAGAAATCCACCCTGGGGGGTGCCAAGCTTCTGGGGGGTATATGTTTGCTGAAGTCGCTGTCTTCCTAATTTTTGTGCGAACGGAGAGCACCACAGCACGTTGATGGGATGTCAATAACGTTCTTCAGATGCAATTTCAGTTGTAAACAAATATATTATAACTACACAATATCTTACGACGGCAGCTCTGCAATTCACGAGTAGTACATGCAATAGTCTAGATGCAATCATAACAATACAAGAGGAACACGACATTGTCTCATGAGGCTGTGAAAATTAGATAGCCAGTGACGAGAAGAACAGCAGAAAAATGAGACAAAAGAGCGTTGGTGATTGTGCAAAGGTGCGCAAATGGTACTTCATATTGTACACGGATTATAGGGGTTGCAAAAGTTTGTTTCAAACTATATTGCAACAACGCATGACACAGTCACTTGCATGGCTATGAACTTGTCATCCAAGTTTTGAATGTTGTGTACAGCACAGGATGCTCCATTCCAACGTGCATAGCCAAGCTATATTGGGCAATCTCAGAAATTTCAGGGGGTGCCGCAAAAACCCTGGGGGTGGGGGGTAGGGAACACAACCCATGCAATTGGCCAGAGGAAACCGATGGCATAACTCCTCCTAGATTTACAACCCTAGCAGACAAAGAAAAAGTGACGTAAAACATATGAGATTCGTGAATCCCCCCGCGGACTGTAGTTGCTGTGACGTCATGACGAGGGGTTCCGCCTGGTCCCGCCACTCAAGGCAGCTGGTTCCCTTAGACATTGGGAGTAGTCACGTGCTACTAACAGCCAATAACAATGATTGCTACGCGTGCTTTTCTGACGTCATTGATGCGAGCTGCAACATCACGTAAGCCCCATATACAACACGCTCTTTTTTCGGACCAATGCCTTCTTAAATTCGAAAGATAAACAAAAGACATAATTCGGGGTTATTCGTCATGAGAATAGCATGTCACACGTTTCCTCCTTTAGCTGTCGAGTAACACACGCAGTCTGAACATGTGCATGAAAATAACACATGTTGAGAGAAAAGCGGGGGGAGGTACTACCTACGTATACTACTGTACTGCTACCGCTACTGCTATGTTGCCACAATCGGAGGCTCCTAGTTGTTCATTCACCCCAGATTCTCACTCCCTGCCCAGCGGATGTGGCATAAACAGATAAGTGCATGGCAGCATGGCATTCCAAGGATTGACGCCTATACATGTCTACGTCATCAATTGCAGCTTTTTTTTTCTCTCCTCTACTATCACCTATCACTACGCGCCCCCGCTCACCCGTGAGATCCGGAAACGCTTGGAAACAACGGTGACAACGGCTTGTGACTCATGAGCTCATGAGAAATCTCTCTGCAAACTTTTGACACGAAAAATAAAGCACAGGCAGGGAACGTAGACGTTATCTGGGCCAAAGCACGACGTGCGAACTCAGTTCATACTTTATTGTATGCTTACAGGTTTACATACACGGAGCACGTGACATCTTTTCCTTTTTATCTTCGTTTTTTTTACGCACATCCTTCTCCACGACTTGTCTCCTGCTCATGAATGGAGCTCTCTCACTCTCTCACCAGTCTCGAAAACTCTCGCCTCTCTGCGAGATTTGGAGCCGTGAAACATGGAATATGGCGGTTGATGATGATGTGAGAGTAATAGAACGGTTACGTGTTGTAATAGGTAAGTTTTCTTTATTGTAGTAACATTTCCCCTTGACCTACAGGCTGACGTCTGTCCTCTTTCGGTTGCCGAGTAATTCTGAGCATTGACTGGCGCTAACGACTTACGTTCGCGAAGTAGGCCTATCCAACAGGTTGCCATAGCTTTATCGTGTCTCAAGAGCAATTACTCCTTTGACGCTATTCACCGCGTTGAACATCTTTGTAGGTAGCGAATTTGTTGCTGTACGACCCGCGTAGCGACAGGTACGGCCGTCGGGTCTCACTATGAACAAACGACGACCTTGAGCGTGAGCGATTGAGGAAAGTTTTTGTCATTCATTCATGAAAGTTGTACGGAAAGTTTTCTCAATGAGGTACATGGATGGGTTGTGTAATTACACCAGACTTTCGTCTTGCAAAGTGAGCTCACTGAAGGGATTCGATCCGCCGAGTGTTTGACTCGATTAAACTTAGTATGCGAAAAGTCGAAAATTGATTACGCAGGTGAAGCCAAGAATCTGCCCCGCAGAAGCCATGGGGCAAACGAGGTACGAGATGTGTACTGTGCAATTAAGCTGGATCAAGAAGAGATCTTTCGAACCACAGCACGAGAGAAAACTGCCAAGTAAGATTTATTTCCCACGGAATGTTCCCTTTCTGTAAAGTGCATCATGTTCGTTTCACGGAAGCCTCCAGACGATAACTATTCTGAAGACGGAAAAAAAAAAAAAAAGTCGACACCTCACTGAAAATGCCCGACATAATGAGGTGATAATATTACAACGCGAGGAAAATTAAAGTATCAGTTGCGATGGGCATGTTGTTTAGCAAAAAGCATTCGTCTCTCATTGACAGAGTGCTTCTCTGGAAATTCGAGTTCTTTTGTCGGTTCATAGGTGGCAGCGGTGTCACTGTCGTCTGCTGGCTTTTTAAATATTCTATGAATAGCAGGACTGTGGAAAGTCAGGCTAGCACGTTTCCCATTTTGTTCTGGTTCTGTGTACATTTCTGAATGTGGCAGCAACATAGAAGTGCTTGCAGATGTCAGCCAACTTTGGCCTGCCAACTTTGAGCAAATAAAGGAGCTTCAGTTGCTTTAGTTTCTGTTCTGTAGGGACACTCTGGTTGTGAGAAAATATTGTTTTTGGCCGTTTTGATCAGACATAATGTTACATAAATGCATGGCAGGTTATAGCAGGAAAATCTGCATGTTCCACATTTCCTCTTTTTTTTTCAGTTTTCCTGGCTCTTTTAATTGACCATTTTTTTACCATGATTGCTCATACGACTTAACTCGGTCAACTGACCGGCATTCCACAGACAACAATGTGGGGGTTGATAAGATACCATTTAAAGGTGTCTACCAACCTGGAAAACAGGTGATTGTCAGGGGATTTTTATGTGACTGGAAAAGTCAGAGGATTGTCAGGGAAGCTGCCAAAAAGCAGCTGAAGTCCCAGACAAGTGCCACGATGATATGCAGCGAATTGAGAGTGCTGATGAGTGTGGTTGAGCGGCTATGCCACACCAACGCTGCAATGGGTGACGGTTCACCAATACGACAAGCTCAGAGGCCGAAAAGTGAGGCAGTGTCACTAAGTAACCTATAAAACAAAGAGAGAGAGAGACAAGGGCCATGAATGAGGCACAGTATCAGGTCCGCCTACTGCGTGAAAACATTGGTTTTCTTTAACAGTAACGAGAAATTTGTATTTGTATTCTGTTTCTCTGAACTCAATATATAAATGATCAGCTACCTGTATCAAAATGTAGAAACAGACACAGAGTTTCCTTTTGTTTTGGTCGGGGAATTCGCTTGATATAGTCGGTGAAAGCCTGGAAAAGTCTGGGAATTGGAAGGCTACAACAAGGTTGACATTCTGCATTCTGGTGCAGAGGAGAGATATACTCATTGGTGCGATGGCAGAACCACCGTTAGCAGTATTAACATGGTTAACCCGCGTGTGTTAGTGTCAGCCTGAATAATTGGCAGTATTGGAGCTAATACAGCAACTCTTGCAATCTTGCCACATCAGAGTGACGTCCAACATAAAGAGAAGTTTCTGAAGTTTGTTTCTGCCATTGCAGTTCTTTCTTCGGTGAGGACTTTCAGTTCGAGATTCCTCGCGAGTTCCGTTACTTCTCGGTCTATGTTGTGGAGAGGGAGCGTGCTTCCAACAAGGACAAGACCCTGGGCAAGGTGACCATCAAGAAGAAAGGCATGGACAAGTACTATGGAAAAGACAGCTGGTTCCCCATCTTGCCCGTGGACGCAGATTCTGAAGTCCAGGTACGACAGCACAATGTTTGCAGACCTTTGGAGAGTGGTGGCATTCACGACAGTTCACTCGCACATTTTCGTCGTGTCATTACCGGGGATCGGAACCGGAACTGAACCTGAACCGAAAACTGAAAAAAACGTCATTTTCTGATGAACCGAACCCGAACAATTTTTTTGCTTGTCCTGAACCGAACCGGAACTGAACAAAAAAAAAATTCATACGGTTACTGGTTCGGGAATCGGTTCAGAGGTGAAATAATTGTACTACTGACCGGTTAAACCGGGACCAAAAAAAGTAACGTTTCCAATCCCTGTAAATGTCCCGACCACTGACTGATTTTTTTTGTCTTTGTTTTGTATGTGCGGGGGGTTCTCTCTGAGCCGAACCCGAACCGATATACCTGAACCGGTTCAAGCTGATAATTTCGGTTCAGCAGAGCTAAACCCGAACCGGAACGAAAAAAAATACCAGTTGCGATCCCTGGTCATTACGCGTGGTGTTGCACACAAATGTGCGAGTATTCGCAAAGTGTTCCTGCCGTTGTTCCAGAGTGCAGTAGAGAGAGTTGGATTGGATTGGCTGGGCATGTGGTTATGACCTCATGGATTGTACTTGGGCAAAATTTGCAGCAGTCTGTGGTAACATTTATGAGAAATAAGACAAATGTTTGCAGCATACCTTCAGAGCTGTCGTCTTGCCAACATTGTTTTTTCAGGGCAAAGCTCATATTGTGATATGCCTGGAGCCGTCATCCAAGTCTTCCATCTATGGCCCCTGTGCAAGGCTTTCTGTCAGGTGGGATGCCTCTTCGTCATCATGTCGTTGATTTAGAAGACTCAACTGTCTCTACTAGAATATAACTTTAAGCCACTTTTCTTTGTTTGCCTCATCAGCACCTGATCGTCTGATTTGCGTGAAACTTTTACCAAAATGCCGGCCAGTCTTGGGTAGTGACTAGTAACAGTAACTAGTTACTTTTCTACAAAAAGTAACTATGACTAGTTACCACCTTTAAAGTAGCTGTAAAATGTAACTAACTACATTACTCAGGTATTGCAATATTTTTCACGCGTCAGTTCTGTATCGAAATTTTGTCCAGGCTTCGAATGCCCTGCCAGTTTTCCCGAGCAGGAATTCCACGAATTTTGTCATATCATACGCACCCAGCCTTAGACTAACTACCACGGCCTTTAAACTGGTCCGTTGGAAATCCTCCGTTCATAACGCGGTATAATTACGCTTGGACAGTACAATCGCTAAGACAATTTGTTTAGTTACACTTATTTGACTTTTTAAACTGTAACCATATAACGTAACTAAGTTTCTCAAATGTGGTAAATGTATCTGTAACTAGTTACATTTCAAAAATTATAACTAACTCAGTTACTATTTTTGTAGGGCAACTGTAACTTAATTATTCTAGTTACTTTTCTTATTAACTTACCCATGACTGATTTGCTGACACCCTTTCCGGTTGCAGGGTGACCGAATGTTCAGACCTGAACCTGGTGAACGGGTCGTGCAATCCGTACGCACAGGTAACCCTATGCAACGGTCAGTGCAAGCAGGAAGCGCGCAAGAGCAAAGTCCGTCGCAAGACCATCTGCCCACGCTTTGAAGACGTCTTCCTCTTCGATGTATGCTTCCATTTGCTCTAAACAATTCTGATCCTGTCTCTGAATACTTGCCTTGACATGACGAAAACCTGTTTCAGCTCAAACCTCAGAGGACGGACAAGCAAACTCGCTCAATTCAGGACGAGTTCAGCTCTTTGGAGCTCAGGTGAGTTCTTACGGAGGGAAATATAGATTCACTCGGCACCTCTAAGGTGCCGAGCCGAGCAAAGGTGCCGATAAAAGCAATCAGTATACTGTTCAGGGGCTGTGCCAGACATCAGAGCACATGATGAGATCACCAACTGTTGGAGAAACAAACTGTGAAATGTTGCGGGTTCATTGGGAAAAAATAAAATAAAAAAATGTATGGAAGTTCAACATTTTGTGCCTTGACTCTCTGGGCGATCTAGAACACGCAAAATATATTGTTTAATCCTCCACTTTACGGGCACTTCTAGCAACAAATGAAACTCACGGTTGTCTGCATCAATTTTGCAGGGTGTCCTTGAACCATGACATAAGTGTTGTGGGTGGCATGTTTGGCAGCATGTTCCTCGGTGAGGTGAGGATTCCACTCAAGGACTTGGACCTGGAGAGAGGGCACGAAGCTTGGTCAGTCTCAAGTTTCCAGTATTTTGTTCGATGAATAGGGTGTGTTCTCTGAAGGGGCTTGGATGCGACAGTTTGCATTCTACCCTTTTCCCTGGTAATCTTGCTAGAGGAGCAGCGGCATGGTCGAGCAAATTATAGCGTCCTCTCGTTGTGGGTAGCCCAAGGTGGTGGGTTTGAATACTGGCTGTGCTGCCAGAGGATTTCTCTGGGTCCTCCCACACACTTTACAGGGGAATGTCGGCACACCCTTGCACCCCGAAGTGAAGGTTACCTCTTTAGGGTGAAACCCGATTTTGACCCAGCAAATTGCCCTCACTGAGACGTCTGTAGAATGCTGTTACATCACCGTTTGTACCAAACCAGCACAGTTAGTTTGAGTAACTGAGACCGATTTCTCCCCGAATTTAGTATACTGGAAGCTTTTTTCACCCGAATTCGCGTGAATTTAGAGCGCACGTTTATTTGCCCGATTTTTACCCCACGAATTTAGAAAAAAATATTTCCCGAAAACTTCAGGCTCTGAACATACAAAGGGGGGCAAACACAAAACAAGCCTGGAGACATGTACAGTTAAAATATAGCAGTTGAAACATCGTAGTTGTCGAAAATGCCTGTTTCAACCCTATTTCAACTGTTCATAACCTCCCTGGCCCCGACTCCTTAAAAGATAAATGAAATGGCACACACGCACGACTTCCTCAGACCCTGTTACTAGCGTTTCGGCAATCCCGTCGTCTGCTGCAATCGTCGTTCTTCAGTGAGAGTGCTTGTTATAGTTAGGGCCTGACTTTTTCGGGTTTTATTTTTGGTCAAATTCGGGGGGTAAATATCGGGTGATATTTTTCATTTGAAAATTCGGGTGTATTCGGGTTAAATCCCATTACGGCATATTCTGTCGTCAGGAATTCGGGTGTATTCGGGTGATTTCTTTTTGTTTAATAAAAATTTGTCTTAACATGGAACTAATGTTTAGCAATGTTATCATACTTTATTTTAATGCACGCTTATGAGTGTGCCACGCGACCCAGATGTTTTCGGGTAGATTCAGGTTAAACCCGAATTTTACAGATTTCGTTTGGGGGGTAAATATCGGGCTGATACGGGTTTAACCCTAAAAAGTGAGGCCCTAGTTATAGTTTGCACCATGTGCTGCAGCCAAAAAGGAAAAAAATTGTGGAAGGAATTGGAATCTGATGCAACAGACCCTTTCGTATGACCCCTTTTCATGACCCCTAGTGGTCTCTTGGGTTTTGAAATAATAAATAAAAATAAATAAATATATCTCCGATGCCCGTTAAATAGGTACCTGTTGCAACCGCGCGAGTGGCCGAAGCCCAGCAAGGGCGACCTGGGCTCACTGCGGCTCAAACTGTTCTTCACGTCGGACAGCGTCTTCTCTAGTCAGTTCTACTACGATCTCCGTGAGCTTCTCCTCATGTCTCCCACTGTCAGGGTGAGTTCAGATGGCGGACACTGCGGAAGCGCTGCATTAAGCGGGGTGTTTCAGCCCGTGACATCGAGCGCGGCTTATGTCCTGGGTGAAATGGTGCAACACAAAGAGGATGCTGCTCAGCCGCTGGTGAAGATCTTCAAGGGTCGCAGCTCTGTGCTTCCTCTGCTCAGGTCCCTGGCAAGCTGGGAGCTTTCTAAAGTCACGTGAGTCGACATCCAAGTTGTTGTTGTTGCCATCATGCATTAAGGGTAACTTGTACAGCCACGCGCATAGGTACAAAAATGTGTTTGGAAGTGTGATTCATGCTGGGTATCATCTTTCTTCAGGGATCCCCACACCATCTTCCGCGGCAACACGTTGGTCACCAAGTGTGTTGACGAGTACATGAAACTGACGGGGATATTGTACCTGCAAGATACTCTCAAGGTTGTCGTTGCAAAGGTATCGTCATTCTCTCTAGTGGCCTTGAATACAATTTGCTTCTGAGTAATCATTCGAATAATTGATTCACTTAATGGGCACTGAATTGAATTAACAGTTTGCCTCTGGGTAATCAACTTGCTTCTTGTCTGTACAGAAGTTGATACGCAACTTTCCACCTAATCGTGCGTTTTTCACACTCGACAGACTTTCAGTTTAATTTCATTTTTTTGTTCATTTACTGCTACAGTTTGCAAATTGAGCTAAAGGACACGCTGAATTATATTCCCATACACTTAAATGTTTATGTAAGGAAAAGTGCACACCACAGGGTAAAGGATTCTTCTGTATCATTCAGATTTTGTCCGAGCACCTGCCTTGCGAAATCGACCCGTCACGGCTTCGGGACAAGGAATGCCGAAAAGCAAACGAGGTGTGTTTTGATGACTGTGTTTTTTACCCCTCTAAGGGTTGCCAGACAACATTTATTGTTTCGGTACAAATACAGATGTTACGTGCAGGCAAACCTGAGGCGCTACGTGAACGAGGCGCTGTCTGCAATCACTCGGTCGTGGGTCGCCTGTCCCTGGGAGCTTTGTGACTTGTTTGCCATGCTGCGCGACCTGGCAGCTGACCACTTTCCTGGGCGCAAGGAGGTCCAGTACTCCATCATCTCGGTCTTCCTCTTCCTGCGCTTCTTTGCAGCTGCCATCCTCGGCCCCAAACTCTTCGAGCTCTGTTCCGAGCCCATTGTAAGCCTACGCTCATAAAACCGCTGTCAGCGATATCGTCGAGGAGCAAGGCATTATGGGATTGCCCAAAACCCGAGATATTTTTATGTGACGCGCATCGTACCACTGAACAGTTCACGAAAACCATTTTAAAGTGAGCTCATAATGGTCAAACCAAAAGTCCCTCTGCTACGGAAAAGTCGTCATGGTTTTTTCATTGTCCCACCCGCTTTGGCCAAGCTGGTTGGTGGAAGAACCAAAAGCTATGACACGGGTAAACGACGCAGAGACGAAGACAGATAGAAGCGCACAAATATCTGACACTTCCATCTGTCCTCGTCTCTGCATCGTTTTCTGTGCCGTGGATCTTCACCAACTTGCCCAAATCTACGCAATTGAACCAAACGCTAGCAAGTAGTGTAACTATGCAGTTACGTCGACCACGCAAGTCCAGGTTTTCTGCAGTTGAGTCACGGTCCAAATTCATTTTTCAGGGCGAACAAGCTAAGAGGAGCTTAACGTTGGTTTCAAAGTCAATCCAGACAATGGGCAACATTGTGAGCTCTTCTTCGGTAAGTCACTCTCCTTCCTCGTCAGCTGGTCACGACTGTGTTGTCCGAATATCCGGTGCCCAAGTGCCCAAAAGTCGCCTGGTTGTTTTGTTGTAGTTCGAGGCCCTATTTTTAAATTTCAGGCACAGCCTTTCTACAAAGAAGACTACATGAAAGAATTCTACGAAAACTTGATAACAGAAGAGCACAAAGAGAGCGTCAGGCAGGTGGGATACGAAGCGAGTATTTTTATTTCATTTTATGTCAATTGAGTATTTATATTGCAGTATTTAGAGTTGATATCCCTGAAAGACGTGCCTATGAGGAACTTGGACACGCCATCCATTGTGCTCAAAGAGGGGTGAGTACCGTAGTTTTCTTAAGCCTTTCAGCCATTCCTCATGATTAAAGGCTCCAACTTTCCGTGGTGGAAAAATAATTTTTCCACGGGGCTCCAATGTCAAATCCGCGGGCGTCCGCGAGTAAAAATCGCAAATTCCGCGCCATTCTGCAAGTGCGGCACAAATGCATATTTGGAAGCAGATGCACTCAGATCAAGCCAGTCAGTACCTCAAAGAGATGAACACACCTTTATTTTCTGTTAACCACGTTATTTTCGTCGACCACCACCGACACTGTCGACCCACGCAGCACGCCAAGCTTCGTGTTTCTCGCACAGCTCTGTATTCGACGGCAAAGCGCGTTCGGCCCCGGTATCGAACCCTGCCGTTGGTAACTCGCGTCTCGAAGAAATTCCTTATTTTGGGGCGTCCAACCTTTTCCAGCGGAATATCAGCGGCAATGAGTGCTTCCAGAAATTCCGTAACAACGTCCATTCTTGCTTCCGGGGCTGTGACCACAGAGTCCAGCGTCTGCAATCTTACGTCACGCTGCTGCAGTCCAGAGCAACCAGCAGCAACGTTATTGCCTCGCTGCGTTCCTTCCTGCCTTCGCTTCAACTTGTCGGCGTTCATGCGGTGCCTGTTGCTCACTACGTGGTCGTCGATCGTAGATTTACGTCGATGGTCGACAGACTTAGCGCACATCTTGCAAAAAAGGATGCCTCCGTCCTCATAGAATAGGGCGTTTCTGTATTCCCGAGTGCGATCCCGCGCAGTTTTCTTCCTAAGGTGCGACATGACATCGTACGAATACGAAGGCGTTCGTTCTCCATCTTCGCCGTTGCCCGAATGCACGTGCACACTGACCCTTTCTCATTTCTTTACAGCACGCGGGGAGAGGTGAATCGTGCCATGTGACTCGCGCTTCTCGCGCGTCTGCCATCGGCGCCTTTTGCAGGCATCGCTCGAAGCAAGTCTTTTTTTTTTAGCACGAAGCTTTTTTTAGCGGAGGGCTTTTTTAGATCTAATAGGCATTATTGACTAAGGGAGCTTAAATTATTAATTGCACAGTGAATTACGGCATTCCGCGGAGTTTCCGCGGGAAAAAGGCGATTCTGCGGAAAATCGTCATTTCCACGAAATTTCGCGGAATCGCGGAAAGTTGGAGGCTTTACTCATGATCATTCCTGATGCTGATGAACCACCACCTAAAGGCACAGGTATAGTCCCATGTAACTGTGCTACTCTGCGCCGGCGGAAATAATTCCCTCTATAGTCTAGCCGGCGGCATTCAGTCCTTTTGCGGATGCACGCTGAGCGAACGTGAAACAGATGTGATCAAATGAAAACAGAAAACAGCAGTTGGAACAGAACATAATGGGCACAATTTGCACTGAGCACTGATCTTACGATTAGGGCCTTTCCACTAGGCCTTCGATTAGCGTGGCACATATCCTATATGCTATGAAAGTAGGTCAGCCTTTCGTGCAGTCCCTCAGCTTTTCCCTTGCCTCTTGTGCATGTAGAACGGTCTCATTGGATCACTCTCAAATAAGGTACCACAACAACTGCACGTGAGAACCACATTGCTTCATCTTTTTCACCATAGTGTTGTGGCCTGTCTGCAAATACCCCCTTATTGCTGCTCTCTGAGTGGACAGACGCTTTATCACATGCTTTCTCCAACCTTTTCTTTCTCCCATGCGTAGAGACGTACTGTCGTAGCATATTGCTGTCTTGGTTGGGGGATGGTGAAATTTATTTGCTGTTAGTCAGTGCTGTCTGCTGCTTTTTCTCTGTCTAGCTCTGATTTTAAAGACTGCACTGAAAGTTCCAAGAAATTATGATACTGTACTACGCCTTTACCATAGTAAGGTACTGTACCATAATATTGTAACACTACTGCACTGTGCCGCTAAACTGTCTAATCCTGATACTGTTCATGCAAATGTATGCCTAACATTTCTCTCTCTCTGTCTGTTCTCTATTTCTGCTCTTGGACCTGTTCCCAGTAAGTAGCATTTGCATCCTGCATAGTGCAGACAGTGGGGAATGCTTAAAAGTGCTCCTGACAATGTCCTTGAAAGGACTTGAATGGGATCTTGCATGATATTTCTGATCATTTGCATTCTGTTTTTCTCAGGATCATGACAAAAAGAGCTCAAGGCAGGAAGAAATTGGGGCTGAAGAATTTCAAGCGACGCTACTTCTGTCTCACAACAAAGGAGCTCTACTATGCCAAGGCAAAAGGTAACATTTTAGAGCATAATTTAATTTTTAGATCGAAGTAAGATTTCCCAAAAATTTTAATTCTATTCACAATTCGTGGCTAGAACCCCCTAGCTTTCCGCAAACCCACAATTTCGCAGGATTGACCATGTCTCGCGGAACCTGCTGAATTGCGGAATATTCGATATATGACAGAATTATGTAAGGATTTCAATCGATCGGGGACATTTGCGCGGCTAAACCCGATCAGTCACGACTGCAATGCTAGACGCAACTGATACTGCTGGCACTGACACGGCTGAATGTGCCAACGTGGTGGTAATCTGGCCGAGGAGCAGTGAAAGTGGTTGCTGCTGATTATCAGAGCTGCATTACTTTCAATATGAGCAATGCTTAAGGCCCTTCTTTTTCTGCTGCGGCAAATCCTGAATTCCGCAGCAGGGAACTATGAATTCTGCAATTTTCCGCGGTAAAAGGCAAATTGCCCTAGTTCAGACAGAAAATACTCTCTGTTAGCTCTTAGTGTGGAGGAACATGGTTACAACTCCAAAAACTGTTGTGACTTAGCATAACAAGGTGCATTGTACTTTCTTCTGAGAAGGAATGACGTTTGTCACTGACTATCAAATTGTACTTGCTAAGTGACCTCTCTGCATGTACAGAGTTTACTGTCACACAGAGGTACCTGACAGCTATGTACACCAAAGCAGGGGTCAGCGTTTGCATTCCACTCCAGAATCCCAATATGTTAGAGGGTTGTTCCAGCACACAAATGGGGCCATATCATGGCCTGGTGGCCTTATCCGGTTGGCACATCTATGCTGCAACGTAAGCCGACCCGGCGCGAGCAAAGTCCGTTCATCTCGCGCATAAACTGAGTTAACCACGCGGTTTCTGCAAAATTCTACGCAAAACCTCATATTCCGCGGCAGACTGACAATTCCGCAAAGTTTTGCAGAATCGCGGAATCGCAGAAAAGGAAGGGCCTTAGCAATGCTAATTTCCTCCCCCTTTGCTGAAAAACTTCACATTGATTAGCCATAATACCCATTTAATGCAAGTGCTTGGATTTTTGCGGCCAGATTGCAGCCCCTTATGCACCATTCCCCTCTGCGACATCCTGGGCGTGGAGAAGCTGCACGAGGACTCCTTCAAGATGAAGAACGTGTTCCAGGTGATCCAACGCAGCCGCAACCTCTACATCCAGGCAAACAACTGCGTGGAGGAGAAAGAATGGATGACAATACTCAACCGCATCTGCTACTTCAACCGCTGCCGCATCCGCACCTACCATCCCGCCGCTTTTCTCAAGGGACACTGGCTATGGTCAGTTGTAACCGTTGGAAAAATATGGGGAACTTGCGTTAATTGGACTTGAGCTAATTTTATTCATTCGTTATTTATTAATCGATTTTTAATTTTATTAATTTAACGCGAAAGCAGTCTGGATAGGATAATTTGACACCAGCGTGCATGTCCCCTTACACCATTTTCAAAGGTGCACAACCTTTCAAGTGCTGCAAGTTATCTGAAGGATTTTGAGTTTTTGGAATACAACTACTTTTTTTTTACTACTTAATTTTAGCGTACACATTTTATGTCTTCTTCTTAACTCGAATGATTCTAGCTTTGAACAAGTTTGTTGCTCACCACAGTTTCTACTATCATCATCGTCATGACCAGAGATTTCTGTAGAGAGCACGCTAGCAAAACCATGTTTTAGGCGACGAGGAGTTCAAATGCACTGGAGTTATTTGGAAGTTCCTACAGATATCGAACAGACTGTGGCAATATTGGATTGGAATCTCGCAATCTCTGGAAATGCAATCTTTGATGGCGTTCCTTTCTTGTGCAGCTGTAAGGAAGAGAGTGAGACTGCACACGGCTGTTGCCCCGTCACAGTTTACAACCTGGCTGACATCAAGGTGGTCATCGACACAGACCGCGAGATGCAACGCATACACTCCATCTTTGTTGGACAGATACACAGGCTAGACGCCCTCATTGGTAAGTAATAATAGCGCCGCCGATGCGTGGTCGAAAGAGTGAGTACTAGTATCTGTGTGTATGTATGATGGAAAGGACTATGAGTACCCTCATGATTACATTGTTAAAAAGACTATGAGTACTATTTATGTATGATCAAAAGGTACCAGTACCACTCTCCATGTGCGATTGAAAAGACAACCAGTAGTACTATCCACGTATGATGGAATGTTTTACGCGGGTTTCACTGTAGTACTATTAGAGCAGTGTTATTAACTCTCTCGTTGTTAATGGCTGCTGTTGGCACTGTCGTGGAACCATGGGCAGTGATGGTCTTCCTGCATTTTGCAGTGCCACCAGCAGTTCTTGTGTCCAACGTGCAACGGACAGGTCTCGCTATCAGTTGTTTGGCGCCGGCAATATTCTGAGCTGTTCCTTTTTTTTTTTTTTTTTTTTTGGCACAGACAAGTGTCGAAGGGCAGTGGAAGGTGGCCAGGGTGCGATAGAGGCAGGTGTACCCCTTGTAATGGAGGATCCCAGCAGCCTGTTGGGTACTCTCATCTCCATTAAGACCTTTGTGGAAGCCATGGAGGTGAAACACGAACGGCATCGGCATAACCTCTACAGGCAGACGCAGTACGGCTCAAAGTGAGTAACACAGTTGTGGAGGATCTGCCTTCTACACCCTACTTCTTTCACTGGGGACACAAAAGCAGTCTTGGGTAGTAACTAAGGTAACTCGTAAATATAACTACTAGTTACTTTTCTACAAATGTAACTTATAACTGTAGCTAGTTACTGCTTTTGTTTAAAGTAACTGGAAAATGTAACTTTGAGTCAGTTCCCTTTTCCCCCAAGCAAGAATTGCACGAATTTTCTCATCTCATACACAGCCAGAATGGCCTGAGACTAATGCCAATGGCCTTATGCTGGTCCATAGGAAACCCTCTGCTTAATCACGCTTGGGCAGTACAATGGCTAAGACAAATTTTCTTAGATACACTTATTCGACAGTTTAAAATGCAACGTGGTAACTGTAGCTGTAACTAGTTCAATTTCAAAAAAAGTAACTGTAGCTCAGTTACTATTTTTGTGAGGTAACTGTAACTGCAACCTAGTTACTTTTTTTAGTAACTTGGCTTTAATAAAAGCAAGTGCCGAGTGATGAGCCCCCAAAGAAGCTGTTTTTCTCATCTCTCCAGGCAAGCTCCAATTGGGGACGACAACTACCTTCTCATGGTTGCCTGCCATCAACAGAAAGCACTCAGCTCCTCACGGCCACTCATGGGTGACTTTGCAAAGACCTGACCCCTCCGGTCGCTTGTTACATGTACATTTAATACACAGCTACATTATTACGATATATACATGTACATTAATTCATCACCCATCCAGTTGAGGGTACATGTTGTAGTGCTACACTGCAGCGGCAGTCTAAACATTTTCTAGTTGCTTTCTCTTGCTCAAAGGTCTCTGCTGTCATTATTGGCCAGTCTGGGTGGTCGGAAATCCGCTGGCAGTACATTGTGTACAAGCTTCCTAATACCTCTCCATAATTCCTATTGCGAAGCTCTCCAGTGAAATCATCCCTGTCGTGCTCCGAGACCAAACCAACATGGGTGACATAGAGCATAAAATCCTGTCTCGGATTGGCTGACAGCGCTACATCACAAGCAGACAACGCTACTCTTATTCAAACTTTCTGACCCGAGGGCGCAGTTTGTGGGATGGTACCAAATAATTAATTTATTTAAGGGATACTGCTGACATCACCACGATGTCATTTGCAGGAGTGTGAAAATAAAAGAAAATGTACAGGTCATGAGCATATTGTACAGCACAAGTAAATCCACCGTCTCGGAATTAGAACAAAATTAACGAGACTTAAATAACAATTAAACAATAACTGAACGAACAGCTGAACACGCATTAAACAGGAGTAGGCACCAACAGCAAAACGACACTTTGCTGCCAGAAAGGTACCGATACACCATCAAGAATAGAAAACAGTGTGTTTACATTTTTAGAAAGTAATCATCAATTCCACGAATAAATGAGGCAAGAGAGAGTTGGAGCCAACGAGATCGCTAGGCAGTGCATTCCAGTCCTTAATAAATAGAGTAAATAAAGAAATAGAGTCTCGCAACTAAAGGGGCGTTCCCCACAAAAGCAGGGGTAGGGGTAGACTAAAGTACAGGTAACACCCCTCTGGGTAAACGAGAGGTTGAAAAAGGGAAGACCCTCGGATGATGACCACCCCATGGCGTACCTTGTGTACATAGGTCATTGCTTTCTCACGTACTTATCATTTATGTGTGTGTGTGCATGTTTTTGTTTTTCGAGCCGGTGATTTCGCGCTAGTCGTTGAGGCGGCTGCAGCCGACATTCCGATCCTGGATCCAGGCCCGGACAACCTCGGAATGTTTTTATCGACCGTGTTCACGAGCTAAGGACGTGAACGGGCGTGGCTTTTGTTATAAGCCGTAAATCTCGAGTTGTTGAGTCTTTGGTTACCTGGATGCACAGTGTTGTTGCTCATTCTATGTGCATCGATATTTGTATCAGTCAAGCAACGCTAAGCTTTTGTTGCCTAGACTGCAGATGGCAAACATGGGAGAGCTTTAGTGGACCATACGCTAGCGTTTTGCGTACGCTGTGATGAGTGTACGCGTTCAGCATTCTACAGAGCAAAAACATGTTTTAATGCGTGGGGCAGGAATGCCAGGCGTCTGCCTGCAAAGCTCTTTCTGCAAGCTAAGCTAAGCTAAGCTAAGCTAAGCTAGGGTCACCAATTTGTCGTCTGCAACTGAGATTCGTGGCATGGCCAGCCAAAATTGAATGAGGGGCAAGACAATGAGAATGGGTGGTGAATGAATGAATGAATTTATGAATGAGATGTATGAATTTATTTTTGTTATTTTGTTTTGTTTATTTCAAGTCGAAATCTTGCTAGATGCTCCCGCAAAGGGCTTGTAACGTATGCGCACTATTCCCAAGCAGTGGCGTACGGTGGTGGCAACACTGAGAGAGCGTATGGTCCACTAAAATTCTATTATGATCCACCCACACACAGAAAGTTTTCAACATTTTTAGCCATTCACTTTTCAACGGTATACTAATTCTTACTAAGGAACCTCACCAGGGCAGCTCATGTTGGAATGAAAGCGAGTGAACTAAAAATAAAAAATAACGTGTCAAGCATTGGTGGAAGACAACAGTCTAAAAGTTCCCAAATGTTGACATGAAAAACCAATACACCAATTCAGATAATGGACAGCTTCCAATTCTAAAAGGACCTCAAAAAAAAAAGGCCAGGACGTAGTTAAGGATCTACCAAAGGACAGCTGTAGGACAATACCAGCACAGATACCAATGCCAGAAATATTTATAGGTACCTGTACAGTAAAGCATTTTGCAAATCTCTAGTGAGGTTCCGCTCCATGGAGCTCCCCGTCCCCCCCTCCCCCTTGATTGTAGAAAACGATGGCGATTTCTCATTTTACAAGATACATTGAATATTGTCCATTTGTCCCATTTTAGGATTGGTTTGTGTGTAGGAGTAACTGAGGTCACAAATGCTGAATGCACACATATTTATTAAACCTACTTAACTCTTTTTATGAAAGTCGATTGTACACGATTCATCTGCACATTTGATTATAATGAGATGAAATAAACATTTATTTGGAAAACAACCTCCCATCTCGATGTGTGCGTGCATCACCTTAGAGGAACTTTGACGTTCCAGCGGAAAACTTTGACCTGAGGAAGGTGGTGTTGTTGATCAGCGCCTTGGCAGCCTTTGGGTCGATGCGGCTGATCTTGAGATCTTCGTCCCGGTTGAATTCCTTCCGTTCGGGCTTTGTAACCGAGAATATTAATGCGTTAGTCATATTCTTTACAAACCAATTCAACTTGCGCACAAATTCAACTTACTGAATTATACTTGTAGACTGCCTTACACTTTTGTTTGTACCCAAGCTCTTGTATTATACATTGGTACTTTGAAAGCCTCGCCACCATCAAGTTTTGAAGTGATCATTACAATTAATGTACGTTATACCCACTGGCATTCACAGCAGGCACCGCAACAAGATGGACAAAGGGAAATTGTACCGTGCTTTCTGCTATCATTTACGGTACCTGGGTCCAGTTATTGACAAGGAGTGTTGACTGTGGCCCATTGTTTTACAAAAACATTACATACCTTATCTCCTTTCTTCCGTTTTTCTGTTTCCTTCCGTTTCTTTCTGTGCATTTCTACGAGTGACATGGGCCTCTTGTGTTTCTGCAAAGGACATCACTCGAGGCTCACTATAACCACAACGCGTCAATTGAATGGGGATTACTACATTGTACTTCACTTTAAGCAGGATCACTATAACTTGCTGTGATTTATCCAGACCTCCGCTACAGTGGGGCAGTGCTATTTCAGAATTAGATACACGTCACCAACAATACATGACGCCGTTATGCCACAACTGTAATAATGACCTCCCCTCCCCGTGTTCGCAATTCTGGATAAACCACCGACTATAAGCAGTATACATTGTATTTGCAGCTCTGGATCTGGAACTCTGAAATCTCACATTGTACTTCTCCAGTTCTCTCGAAAGCTGTTCGTCCTTTTCCCTTTCTTTATGGCTACGACGCAGTGACGAGCTTTGCTCTTTCACCACGGCCACTCCCTAAAGAACACAATGAAAATATTAAATTGAGCAACAGGTAAACATCGCTGCCAAGAGCGCAAGGACTTCAAATAAATATCGTAACAGCAGATAGCTGTATGCAATACGTAACATACTTTGGCTTTCTTAGCCTTATCGGCAGGTGTGTCCGTCCAACCAGACCGGTCCACATTTGGGTCGGCGCTCTGTTTCTTGAAGGTTCTCGGACCCAATCCAATGCACGAACCCAAGTTGTCCGGTAGCTCCGTCATCCACGACTCTCGCTTCTGCTCGACGTCTTCTGCATCCTGGGGACGACGTGAAATACAAATAAAGATAAGAAGAGCTTCGTCAAAACGCACGCACAAAGGCCATGCACATGCACGTGCACATATACACGATGAGACACGTCCAAAGGCCTGTCCGAAGATGCCCAAATTTTTTAAAGGGACCATCGCATCCGTCCCGTCGATAAACTATAGCTCAGTTTTACTCCTTGTCCATCGCGGACAATAATGCAAAAACTCCGACGCAAATTAGTGGAGTATTCTCGCGCAATTCAATGCAGTACGTGGTAAGAGCAAATGCCGGATGTGGAGAGTATGCTGGAATACCTTCTCTGGAAATCGGCACACGGACAAGTTCAATCAGGGAGTGCCCTCTAGTGAGCCTTTATCCCTGAAGCCCTAAGCTGGAACCCTACAAGTTTCAGCCCGATACACAAGAGAGCTCTGGTCCTACAGGTGGGTGGTGCACTTTAGTGCACCCTGAACAGTCAGCCTAGATGCAGCTGACCCTAGACACGTAACCAAATGTTACGTATTTCTGCCTACCGTTCCCTCCAAATGTCGTTTCATTTTTCTCGACCGCTTGTCAATCTCCGAAGCAATGTCTTCCACATAATCTTCCGAAACAGCCTCGGATGGTCGTGGTCCAACCAGGTCATCGTCTGAGTCCTCTTCGTCACTTTGTGTGGCACCAATGCCTGGTGGCAAAATGGGTCCGATGAAATTGTCCCGCTCTGCGGAGTTGAATCCTGGGGGCAACGCTGGTCCAATTATGGCATGACTGGGTGGCAGAGATGGTCCGTAACATTCTGGAGAGCTGTCGTCGCTACCGTCGTCGTCCTGCGGTGTGTCGTCCGATATCCGAAACCCGGGTGGGAGTGTGGGCCCGATCACTGGTGAGGTGTCCTGGCTGCTTTTGTCGTCTTTGAGGGAAGGCTTGAAGCCTTGGAAAGATTGCTGGTTAGGATAAAACTCTGTCTTAAATTCTGTTAAGTCACGTGCACATTAAGACTGAGAACTGCATCAGTGCAAAAGCATCACTATCACTTCAGTTTATTTCAATTGATGATTTAAAGCAGTTATTGTCGTGCTCAGTAGGTCGTTTCGGCGAATCAGTTTGCAACGTGACCGCCTGGTGATTCTATGCTCGCCGGTTCGAATGCAGCAGTTCAATGCGTTAGCAACATGATGGCACTGTACAACTTGGTCAGGCACTTCTTTCGCGGGAACGTCAAATACGGTGCGCCGTGCGCTGTGATTGTAGCGCTCGTTAAAGGACCCTCATAAGGGAAAAATAAATCAACTGGACGTAATCAGCCTACGCTAAGGTTCTTAATTCCCCCTTCCCCCCAATGCATTAACTACCACATTCGACGAAGATTCCATCTACTAGGTGATGGATGGATTTCCATTGGGTGTACACCCTCCTTGTTTTTTTGCAGCACCCCCCTCGGTAAAATTTCTGAGATTGCCCAATGCAGCTCAGCTATGAAAACAGTCTCTGGGGAAATCACTACACGCTTCTACGGGCATGGTGTTTTATAACATCACTTTCTCCATCGGGTTAGCTTACCCGGAGGAAGCTGTGGTCCGTACAAGGACATTGTATAATTCTCGGTTTTTAGAAACTAATCACAACATAACAAGCTAGCTGACAACAAAATTTACTTTCATTCTCACACGCGACGCCATATGCGTCACTACGGCCGCTACATTACCGACTGGTACGGGTTTGTTTCGTATTTCGTAGAATGAAGCGAGCAACTCTAAAAAAATCAATAATGGTCAGTATATTTATGTACAAAACCGAACTGTGGATTTTGAATGCGTAGTACACTTTAAAAAATGTGTTATTCGAACGAAAAATGGCTAACAGATGGCCGTCGATGCTGCTTCTTTCCTTTTCTTTCACGCATCTTTCTGATGGATTATGGGTGCTACGGAAATTTGCAGTGCGGTTTTCACTGCGTAATAATGCCGATTTGTACGTAAAGTACACATGTACCAAAGCCGTAACCTCGCGAATAGAACGTATAACCTAGTTCTTTACGAGTGAACGAAGCTGATATCATGGGCGAAGAACGGGATGAGAAAGGTAAAGACCATTGCACGTTTCAGCGCTAAGCCTACTGTGCGCCGCAAAACACCGCTCTCAGTCAAGTTGAAATGATCGACCCACCGAGATGCCTAGGATATCAGTAAATTTAATAGGAGATGTAGAATTACTACTTGTGTTGAGAATATGTCTTATGCGAGGTCTTCTTTGTTCGTTTTGCTGACGCGCAAACGCTGTAGCTGCGCGGGGCTTTCGTCGAGGCTTTTGTCGATCGCAAAAGAGCATAGTTCATCGAGTAACCAAAGCAAAAAATGTTTTCTATCTGGGGGCTGGGAATTGCTGAAGAGTCTGATGTGTGAAGAACCTGAAACGGAGTTTCGTTGAGAAAACTCCGTACACAGCGGCTGCAGAAAAGAATAAGAAAGGCTCATCAGTTCGATGAGGCTTCGGTGCCTATGGCCGTGCACAGTGACATGCAAGCCGTGTAGCGCAAAACATTGGTGCACATCGACGTTCAAATTGACGATGAACCGTTCATCTTAATTTGCTCTAGAGGAATGCTTTCAGTGAGTGGGAGTACTTGTTGGTTTATTTATACTGCAGGCTCGACAGAGCTGACAGAACCCAGATCAGGTGTACATACAATGAACAAACATAGGCAACAAGTTACATATGGCAACAAAGTACTCTGATAGGAAAATCAGAAAGTCTCAATTGGGGTTCTTGGGTATTTTTAGTTCAGTTTTCTCTGGAAAATTGGAGTCTTTTGACAGTTTTATCTTACAATTGTTACTGGTTCCAAATCCACATCTGAGAACACAAGCAAGATGTTGTAATGAGCATTCTATGCTTCCATATATCCACTGTACTCCGTACTTTGTGTATGGGAACCAAAGGTTCACACTTGAAGGTGAGGTGACGTTCACTCAGGTGGTCAGTCAAAGAGTCAAACACCTGATGACGCTCACAAGATAATCTCAGTGGCATCATCGAATGCACTAAGTCATGGATGTTTTCGGCTGCATTATCACCAGCAGCATGGCAGAGTAGGTCAAACCATTCGGTCGTTAGTGGTAGCCAAGGTCGTGCTGAAGACTGGTGAGTGAGTGGTGGGTTGAAATCCTAGCACCGGCTGTGCCGTCTGAGGTTTTCTCTGGGTTTTCTGGCAGATTTTCCGGACGAATGTCAGCACAGTTCCCCTTGAAATCTGCCCAGGATGCATACTAACCCCCCCCCCCCCCCACTCATATCCCCCACTCCTTCTCGATGTCCTCTCTCCATCTGTCCACCGCCGCAGTCGCTTTGCTGCGCTAACACGGAATAAAAAAGCTGCATTGTCAGTGAGATATTGTCCTTGAAGTCCTGGATTGGCATGTATTGAAACAGTTTGAATTGTAACTGTAATACATGCTGTAATACACGTAAAAAATAATTGTATCAGTGATATAATACAACAAAATGTTTAGTGTTACATTTATTACATTATTCGCCGAGACAGTAATACCTCAGCTTTCACACTGGTTCTCCACATTGTATGAGTCAGCTGTAGCGCACATTAACAAATGGAGCTTTTTGTCGTAAAAACAGGTTCAGGCTACTGAACCTCTGCTCTGTTCTATGCTTGGGATTTCTCTATGGATTTTTACGGGGACTCCCTAAGCCCTCCTCGCTATGCCCCCGAATGAGGCACGCTTGACGACTCCACCTGCACCACTGGGTGCGTTCAGTAGCGACTCTCGCACTCCAAGGGGGCGTGACTCTGTCTGACCTCACAGGGAGCCCCTGCTTAACGCTCCAAATCCTCGCTTGCTTGCCGGCTACCCTATAAAGGAGTGT
Organism: Ornithodoros turicata; assembly: GCF_037126465.1. Lineage (NCBI taxonomy): Eukaryota > Metazoa > Arthropoda > Arachnida > Ixodida > Argasidae > Ornithodoros > Ornithodoros turicata. The sequence continues at coordinate 40,094,879 of NC_088208.1, read as the reverse complement.
TTTGGCGTAGCTTGGCAGACACCGCAAGCGCTCAATTTCTGAAAGCGGAGCATTTAATAAATTGATATTGTGAAAAGCTGAGTTGATGCATTGTTTATTGTTGCAAATTTGCGCTGGGCATTAGAGGTGGAGGTATCTTTGTGCAGCGCAGGGTAGGCATCCGCACCACGATTCACACAATCTATGCGCCAGAACACCATAGCGTCCTGCAAAACACGTCTCTGAGCTGGCGGAACTATGTCACTACACCTCCGCCGTGGTGCTTTTCACTCCATCACTCCGTCTCTGAGATGCAGTCACGTGCACCAGAAGTGCGCTTGGCCGTTCAGTAGATGGTGTCGTGACTCCTTTGACTCTGGAGCCTCCAACGCAACCATTAAAGCCCCAATGTTGTCTGCTTCAGTAAACTGTCCCAGGTCATTTGAAACACGAAAAGCCCGTGACTGCGATTGGCTACTGAAGGGGGTTTATTTCCGTGGCTACGGTTGTTAAAAGTATGGTTGTGACAGGAGGACTACTAAAGATGTCTTGCTTCGATTAGTACGCGACTCTTCATTAACCTAGAAGGTGTTGCCTGCGACAGCTGTGCCAGTTAGAATTTCCCGAAGATCCAGCAGGACCTTCGACGAATGTTCACAAGTGGAGTCTCATGAAATTGAGAAGTTCCTTGGTCTATGAAGGCAGATTTTTAAATAGTGGCTTAAACTATGGTGGTTTGCTAGTTTGCGACGTACCATGATGTGCCTTAAATTGGATTTTGTGTTTCATGAAACTACTGCTACTTAAAAGTATACACATTTGCAACTTGCAGGAGAAAGACGCCGAGACCGTCGGCGTAGCCGATCACGTTCTCGGAGCCGCGAACGCAGGCGTCGCTCCAGATCACGTGATCGTAAGAAAGGGTAAGGGGAGTTTCTCTCTCGTCTCTCTTGGTTGCTCAGCAATTTTTGTTTCATATTCTTAGAAGCCGAGTTCGAGGTAACTCGTTACTGTAACTAAGTTCCTTTTTTTGGTAACTTGTAACTTAACTCGGTACTTTTGCGCCGTGGTAACTTTCAGAGGAACTCGTTCCCTTTTCAGCTAACTTTGCCAAAGCAAGCTAAGTTAAGTTCCAAGTTACTTTTAACTCGCTTTTCACTCACGTCCACATACTTTCTTGCTTTCTCTCCGGTTCCTTCGTGGCATTTTGCCATAAAACGTGATATTCAATCAGTAACAGTACTTTATTCAGGAAGTAAGAACCGCTGCCATTGAAATGAAACTGACCCATTGTGCGCCCACACTGAGTAAGATGCTAGCGTTCGAATAGACCTCTACCAGAGAAACGTCATCATGACATTGGTAGACAGACTGAAACCGAAACAAATCGAAGTAACTTGGAAGTGACTCGTTCTTTTTTTTTTAAGTAACTCAGTAACTGCAAGTTACATTTCAGGCTGAAGAACTTCGTTATTAACTTAGTTACATTTTGCACACGGTAACTTAACTTGTAACGAGTTCTTTTTGACGGGTAACTTCTCAATCTATGCTTAGAAGTACTGTGCCCGCGTAAAACGAGGGTGCAACACTTTTTAAAACCAACCGAAGCAAAACCTACTCGTTGTCTTTAGTCTGCCCATATCTGTGTCTGTCTGATGTTCGAGCCGTAGCACGGGGTTGGGCACAGATGCTGGATGTTGCTCGGATGCCCAGTATATATATAACATGTTGTGGGAGAAAGTGGGAGCTGGGGTCTACCTGCGGACGGCCCCGGAATCTCCGCAGCCGACCCTTGCGTAGCAGAGTTTGGGTTTGATACGTGATGCAGGTACTGGGCGATGCGTCATTCTCACTGGGCATCTCCGATTTTTTCTTGGCAGAGCTCTCGACGTTTAGGTATTTCTTTTTAACAGCACCAGCCGTAGTCGCAGCCGCAGCCGTGACAGGGCCAAGAAGTCGAGGCGCAGGAAGCCTTCGCTCTACTGGGATGTGCCTCCCCCGGGATTTGAACACATCACTCCCCTGCAGTACAAAGCTATGCAGGGTAAGAACCTCCTGCAAGTGTGCGTGCGCTTATTGTCCTATGTCGGGGAAGGTTATGCACAGTGTTCCGCATTTTCGGGTGTATTCTGAAAAAAAAAAAATTAACTGCCTGCCATTAAAATTCTCGTTGTCGTTGCAGCGGCAGGCCAGGTCCCAGCAACCATGCTCACACATTCGACAATGACCACAGCCGTAGCTGCTGCTGCGCCCGCGGGCGCCGCCGTAGCAGCCGCGCCCGCACCTGCCGTTCCCATGGTCGGCAGCACCATCACGCGCCAGGCTCGCAGGCTCTATGTCGGAAACATTCCCTTCGGGTGCTCCGAGGCGAGTGCTTCACGTTGAGGCGTCGTGTACTTCAAAAATTTAGCCGCAAAAACCAGAGCCCCAACACCTAGGATTGTTTACTTGCAGGAGGAAATGATGGACTACTTCAACGCCCAGATGCATGCTTGCGGATTCTCCCAGGCTCCAGGCAACCCTGTTCTGGCCTGCCAAATCAACCTCGACAAAAACTTTGCCTTCTTGGAGGTGCTGCACTCTTTTCAGTTCTGTGGCACTGTTTCCGTTTTGTCGCGTGTGACTCTCTCGGGTGAAATGCCTTTTACAAATGTGGGGCCGGGCTGCTGAGATTTGGTTTAACCCGTAATTTTAAGTGATGTTTGGTGTCAGTTAGGCATTCAGATGTTAAAGGGGAAAAAAGTGTTTAACCTCGTTTGCACCAATATCGATTTGTAAGAGTAATCCGCTAAGAGTAACCAGATACGAACCATACGGGAGTAGCCATATAGGAACCATACGGGTGCCATACATCTTCCGTTCTCTTCTGTAGTTTCGCTCCATAGATGAGACAACCCAGGCGATGGCATTTGATGGCATCAACTTCAAGGGACAGAGCCTGAAAATACGTCGCCCCCACGACTACCAGCCAATGCCTGGAATGGCAGAAACTCCTTCCATTGCCGTTCCAGGTACCGTTCGTTTTTTTCCGAAACGCAAAAATATTTCTGTCGTCTGGAGTCAGAAGCTGAAATGTTTGTTCATCTACTTAGGTGTCATCTCAACTGTAGTACAGGACTCTCCTCATAAAATTTTCATTGGTGGATTGCCAAACTATCTCAATGAAGATCAGGTGAGTATATCACTTGCTGTATACTAAATGGCAGTGTGAATGCAGATGTTTCCAAAATGACACAAGAAGTGTCTTAGCACCTATGAAAAGCTTTTGGTCAAAAATGAGGATTTTGGTACATGTTGGAACTATATTGGGGACAAAGTATTTCATCACATTTGTGTGCAAAATCGCTTTGGTACAAATGCGTGCCAGCCTGAAGTGTGTGACAATTTAGCAATCTTATAATGACGAACGTTTGAGCAGGGTACAAGCGTATTCGACGCACATGTTTTGTGAAGCTTGCTGGAAAAAGAGAATCTTTCAATGACCTCACGAGTCTCTAAACCTTCCTGTTCTTTTGTTGGGATTTTACATCATGAACATTTGAAGTGTGTGTAAAAGGTCTATTGTTGCTGTTTTGTTTGCGTGTTGATGTGTGGACTGGTGTACTGATACCGTTTTTTTTCTTCCTTTTTCTTTCCCTTCTTTTCTTGAATTTCGTAGCAAAGGTTGAGAGGGTGAAAATGCTCCTCCTCCTCTAGTTGCTATCTCAATTGTGTGGCGCATAGCAGGCAAGTTGCAGCCTACTCTTGCACAAATTAACCACTGGCTGAAAGTCTCTCTCGGGGGGCGGCAAAAAAGTGGGTTCTCTGGAATGGACGTCAGCTCTGGACCCAACCGTATGTTGTTCGTTGCCAACTCTAAGCGAAGGCAGAAAAAACCCTTACGAACACGTGCGGGGCTCTACACGATGGAATTACGTTTGATTACAAAGTAGAGTTCCGCCTTAAGAGTGTTTGCGAGGCTGTAATTGTACAACTACAGTAGAATCTCGATGATACAGATCTCTTGGGGTTGCGGAAGATATTCGTTGTTATCCGAAATTCCTACGATCAGGAAGGACATAACAAGTCAGGAAATGAATACACAAGCACTACAGCATCTTAGCCCAATATTGGCTGTACATGATTAATACTGGGCCGACATTGGTCCGGTATTGCTGATGTACAATCGCTGTTGGCTCTCTGCTCGTGATCAGCAAAGCTAGTAAGCTAGTCAGTTCTTCACGTTGTCTTTCCCGCAAGATCGCACTGTAGACACTTTTTATAGCACATAAAACGGCATGCATGTGATTTACTTGGAGACTGATAAGAGGTGCCGCAGCCAAGTCTCTGAGCGCTGTATTGTTTCCGGTGCAAGGACGGGAGCCCAGACATTGTTTATTCCATCACTGTCGTAACTGTCTCATCTTACAGTACAGACATCGTACATCATCGTACAGTCTGGAAATTCTTATCATCGAGATTCTTCTGTATCTCTGAAATGTCCGATTATGTTTTGGAGTTAACAAATTAAGTTAGCTAGTGGCAAGGGTATATTTGGAGCCTAGCCTTGAACCTGAAGCACAACTGGTCTGCTTAAAATTTCGCACTCTTATGGGTTTCACTCTAACCAAGTACTCTGGCCATTGCTTTCTGAAATTTACGCTTCTTACTTTTCAAGGATTTGCAAAGCGCTAATTTAAAATGGCAGGGAAGCATACCTGCAGCGCATTCGGCGCCACTGGGACCTGATTGCAAAACTAGGTTTTAGTTTTGAGTGGTGAAAAGATACATATTCTGGCCCTTTCTTTCTTTTACAATTCGCCTTGCTTCCTTAGCTCGAGTGCGGGGTAACCTGGCCTGCATTTTCTTTTACAGGTGAAGGAGCTTTTAATGTCCTTTGGTCAACTGCGCGCATTTAATCTCGTCAAGGACAGCGCGACGGGACTCTCCAAGGGTTACGCATTCTGCGAATACGTGGAGGTAACCACCACCGACCAGGTGAGTTCTCATGACCCACCCCGTATCACCCCATATCCCCCTTCATTCTACTGGCTTTAGGATATGACTGGGTTGATCCACCTCGTAAAAGCTTGTCTCGCGGCTGTGGCACGTTTGAATAGAAAAGCGTATATCCTAGAACTTGAAAAGAGAACCAATTGTGGTCCGAGAGATTTAGCTGTGGCTGCAGTTGGAAGAAATGGGGCTAAACTTTATCAAATCTGTCAGGCCACGGTTCATTGTATATGATGAACATGGACCTTTACTGATGTCTCTGATACCTGTGGAAACCTAAGTTCCCACAACCTGCGTTGTCAACCTGTCCGTTCGGAGGAACAAGCAGCGCAACAACCAAATCAATACAACATAGAGCAATGTTTATTTTTACCTTAGAGGAAGCATGCCAACAGTCCAACCAACAACTAGGCAAAAACTAGACAATTTTCCCTTCCGCACCGCCTTTTACCACCCGTCCACGAGGAAACGTCTCCTAAACACAACCGGTTCCTACCGGCGCTGCCATCTAGGCTTCTGCCGCAGAACCACGCCACACATCAAAAGAAACCTCGATCAGTACCTACGCACATCATGTCCGGCTGATCAGATCTGATGCAGAATTATTTTCAGCCACGCGTACAAAACAGCTCTCGTCCTGCGGGTGAGAGCTGCGTTTTAAACCCAGCGAGGGTGTCAACGTAGATAGTAGTAGTAGCAAACCCACCTGAAAGTGGCATTTTCAATACACACAGGCGATCTTGGGCCTGAACGGAATGCAACTCGGAGACAAGAAGCTGATCGTACAGAGAGCCAGTGTTGGTGCGAAGAACAGTCAGATGAACGCACCAGTACAAATCCAAGTACCCGGCTTGCAGCTGCAGGGTGGGGCGGGACCTCCGACCGAGGTCCTCTGCCTCATGAACCTAGTTTGCCCAGAGGAGTTAAAAGATGAGGAAGAGTACGAAGAGATTTTAGAGGACATCCACGAGGAGTGTAACAAGTACGGGGTCGTCAAGAGCATCGAGATACCTCGGCCCATAGAGGGCGTAGAGGTGCCAGGATGCGGAAAGGTGAACACCCTTCTTCACTTTCGTTATTCAATGTTCCACTCTTTGCGGAAAAGGAATTGTCACGTTTTTGTACAGAATGGGATGCAACGTATGCTTAGCCACCGTCATACTTAAGGCCCCGGGTTTTCCGTGATTCAGCGAAGATTCTCGGAATCCGGAGTTCATCGCGGATTCCTTCGTTTTGCACAGGATTTTGTGGAATCCCTTATTTTGCTGGAAATTCAGTGGCTGGGAATTTCGCGGAAATCCTATTGGGTAGAACATCCGTTGACTCCTTGCTGCGGAAAATTGTGGAATTTTGAATTTGTCGCCGCAGAAAACCGGTGGCCTTAGCCATACTTAATGGGAATGCGAGAGTGCGTGACCAGCTGGGACACTTGAGCATTCGAGACAAGGTCCTGCAGTGCGTAGTGTGTACGAGACAAAATTCTCTCATGCGGTTATCTGTTTCAGTTGAGCCTGGCGGTGGCTGTACACGCTTAGGTTCTTTGCTGCATGCAGTGCAACATGCAGTGTTTGTTGTCTCCCAGTTGCACAAATGGGATGCTGTCAGAGTGCACTACATGAATACCGTGGCTGCCATGCTTGTTGTAATAGAGAGATTAGAGATTTATCCTAACCTCTTTTTCTTCCCAAGGCATTTGTGGAGTTCAACTCCGTGATCGACTGCCAGAAAGCCCAGCAAGCTCTGACAGGACGCAAGTTCAGCAACCGCGTCGTCGTCACCTCGTACTTTGACCCGGACAAGTACCATCGCCGGGAATTTTAAAGGGACACCCCCCTCCTTCCGAGTGGCCCCTCCAGTTCTTTGCCCGCTTTCTTGTGACATGTACTTCCCAGTTTGGGACATGGTCGTGACAACATGGTGTTGCTCGATTTCTTTTTAAAACTTTCGATCATTCGTAGAGGATGAACCAGACAAAAGAAAAGTTCAAGAAGTTAGCGCACTTCAAAACATCAAAGAAAAAATGATCTTGGGCAGTGTTCCCTCCAGAAACGATTTGTTGTTGTCGGACGAATTCGATCGAACATTACAAAAAAAAGAGAGAGAGAGACTAATTGAATTTTTGCCTTGGAAAAGCTGTGAGCACATATTGGTTTATGTCAACAATAGCACGTAAGATTAAAGCTTTTTCTAGGAAACCATTCCACTTGCACTATTTTTGCAAACCTGTATCAGATTGGCGTTTATGGACATTGAAATGTGCCGAATAAAATGGTGACCTGCTCATTGTGAAAATAAGCGAGATATTGCCTTTTTTGTGTGTGTGTGTATGTCTGTCTGTGTGATTGATTCATCTATTGACTACATAGACTACTTCAGATTAAGACACTCAGCCCTTCTTGGTGTTTCTAAACCTTCAAGGCTTGCTGGGATACATAAAACATGATTCATTGTAGTGTACTGTCAGGACAGTGAGCGTTTAAAGTATCTGCGTAAAAGTGGTGGTGCCATCCTGGGATATGTCCCACTGGCGTCTACGGGGGGCGAGGGGGGGGCCGTGAGTCCGCCTAAAGGGGCGCAAAAAAGACATGTCTGAGAGCAAGAATACTGGGGGAGGGGATGCAAATTTCCTACTTGTCCCCGCCTGGAAGCGTGAAGTAGGCTCCGGTACTTCCTAGGAATATAGCACCCCCAAATATTTCAAGAGGTCGTTCGTTCAACATTACACAGACCAGAGGTACAAAATGTCATTAACGTAGCGCGTAGCAGTTAATTTGGTATTTCACGCCTGCAGCTGGGTACCCCTTGACAAACTTTGCATCACTTTTGAAACTGTTTCTTTTCTGAATTGGTAGTTTAGTTTTGGCACTGCACAGTGTTTTTGTCCCGGGAGTGGCACGTGGTCCCTTTGGATCCAAGATTAGCACGCTCCCTCGGAGAGAGAGAGTTCATTTCACTGAATGACTACTTCGTTCCGTTGTTGTCGCTGGTAAGATACATAGAGTGGCCACGATGCACATTGGACACCGCAGGGCAACGTATGTACCAAAGTCTCCCAATTCCACGGTGAGTAAAAAGTGAATGATGTGCAACACCATTTTCATCGTGAACAACAGAATCACTTAATTTTGATGATTGTGGTGTTTCATAGACTACGAGGTGTTAGCCTTATAGTTATCCTACAGGCTAATACATGAAGAAATGTTTGTGTATTGAGTGCGTGATGGGACAGCCTCTTTTGTTTGTCAAAATTTACTGGATATGAGAGTAGTCATCTTTCTTAGGTGAAGAGATATTAGCATTGTAGTTTGCTATCTTTGTAAAAATGTTTGGGTGGGCATGTCTATGCTGTTGTGGGACTTGATTGAGTGATGAGCCAACCTCCTAACTGAGTTGCTAAGACAAACTGGATTTGAGAGTAGCTAGCTTTCCAGGCGACATGTTACCCAGTCTATGAGCTGATACATGTAAAAATGTAAGGATGAGCTTGTCCATGCTGTTGGGCAATTGGCCTCTCCGCATTTCATCGTTGCTAGAACATGATGAATTTGGGAGCATCCTGCCCTATCAGATGTTTCTGACTGACTACTCCAAAAATGCACGAGTAAATAACCTGGTAATTGTAAGCTCATTTGCACAGCCGTGGGCGTTGGTGAAGTGATGAGCTTGTTTCTTCTTGGTTGTGAGGATTAAGTGAATTTGAGTAGCAGCCTAGCAGTACATTCCAGCCTCAGAACAATTATTGTCCATCATGGAGTAGCAAGCACAGGCTATGAGAGCCAACCTCTGCATTTTGTTTTCTTTCCAGCTAGGGACGATCTACTTTAAAACATGCGCGTAGTAACCAATGATATCCTTAGAAATCGACCCGTGGGGGAGGTGCCGAGCCTCGGCGGGGGGGAGGTATAAGTTCAGGTACTGTAAGCGTATATTTTTATTCGCGATGTATTAATTTTAGCGAATCGCGTACTCAGTCATTTGCAAAGTTTTTTGCGAGAAATTAATTTCGCGATTCCCGAGGAGCTTCCTTTCGCGGGATGAGCATATCAAGCTGTGTTCGCGAGTACAATTTTTCGCGATTTTTTAGCGGTCGCGAAATTCGCAAAAATTAATACATCGCACACACACACACACACACACACACACACAAATATATATATATATATATATACGTTTGCAGTATATTATGTATATTGGTAGCCGGGCTATATTGGGCAAACCTCAAAATTCTCGCGGGGGGGGGGGGGGTTGGAAAATCCATGGTAATAACGTTTGTTGTGGCGGTATGGGTTGAGAGCAGCAGCTTGTCGATGGATTGTCGTAGCTATTGGGGAACAGGCAAAAAATGGGAGAAGTCTACCACTCGCAAGTGAATGCGATAAGTATTTAAAGAGATCGAAACATTTATTTTACGAAAGCTTGTTTTTCAGTAAAATAAATGTTTGGATCTCTTTAAATACTTACCTTATAGCTATCGGGGAGATAGAATTGCGCCCTGGGCCGACTTCATATAGGGAGCAAAAATGGCACCGAACTTTATTCGAAAGTGTCTGCACAACCAGCTGCGGGAATCAAACCGATGTTTTCCCACGTTCTACCTTCTCCGTACGTTGTACAGCTTGGGACAAAAGTTTACGGAACACAGCACAGCCGTGTTTCTTCATCGGAGCGGCCTCGTGCAAGCTGTCACGAAGAGGTCGAATAAGAAACGGGTGACCGGCTATTCAATCCGGTGTTTCGCTGCAATGGAGAAATGCGACACCCCGGTGTTCCGTAAACTTTTTTCCCAAGCTGTACCTATTCTCCATACATGGAGCATATGCCTAGCAAGTTTTATTAGAATGAGCTTCGAAAGAAAAGAAAGAAGAAATATATATTTGGGGACGCCGACCAGCAAAATACCAACTTCGCAATTTATTGGTCACGAACCCGTCTGGCGGTTTATTTGCCAGCAAACGAGATAGCGCGCCATCATAATGTTAGCTGTTGGATGAAAGGATTACAAATATGTTTCTTGCGTGAACAAACGACCGGCGGTTGCCTCGCGTTTTCCCGTAATTTAGAGCAGACAACCTCTTTAACCGAAACACGCGGGCGCACAGAACGGGGGAATGCCGGCCGTAATGTAACGGAAGTGACGTCGTATCCTCAGCTATTTCCTGTCCTCAGCTGACAGCTTCTCGGCAGCAACAACGCTTTTCAGGTTTCAGTGCTTACTATAGAGGCAAGAGGGAGTATGGTAGCATGCTCAATGTACGGTAGCGGCGTATGTAATCTCAGGGTTGTGGCACAGATTGCTTATCGCAGCGCGTAGTCTTTCGTACTTATGAAAAAGTGTGTTGTGTGGTGATACTATCGACGGGCTCCATACAATGAGGACGGACAGCACCATGGCCCTCGAAGAGAAGCTCCTAAACGGTCGGAGTATGCTCGGGTTTGAGCATACGCTGGTAAGTTAAACCAGTTTTAATCCAGACGGGGAGGTGACTGAGTAGCCGGTGCGAAACTCATTTTGTGGAACTCGGTGTGAAACTCAACCGGGCAAATCATGCGTATCGGGAGACCTTTTTCGTTTGTTGTCGCGGCGGCTCTCTTGGAGCTCCGGTGTTTGACGATCTCCCAACACGCGAATCTGATAAGGCGGGGCTCGAGGAGAATTCGGAGATAGAACACTACTTGTATTTCTCAAACACCATTGCGTACAAGCAACAGGCGTAGCGCAGGTTAGAGAAGATCCGACGCCGGCATGCGGACGTACTAACCGGACGTGATGAGTGCGCAACTGGTGTTTTTCAGGAATCCATAAAAGGAAGTTGGCAGTCGTTTAATGTGTCTGTTAAAGACGAACGGTTGACCTACACGCCGGGCGAGCACGTGAAGGAAGTACGCAGACGATCTTCTGCTATTCTTCTGCTTTCGTCTGCTATGGGCTGTGATTGTGTATTAGGTCGTCAAAATAAAGCCCTCGAGAAAGTTTTTCGGGTGCATACGAAGCTTTTAAAACGCACAACCGTCCAGAGTGTTTGGATTTGCATTAGACCAGACGATGTGTGAATGTTGAAAGCCACATTGAACCGCCCCGCTCTCTGCCTCTCTCATCCAATCACATCATGCTAGTCGCTGCCCAAGCTAAGGGCGAGCACTTTAAAATACGCCCATTCGTATTATTTCCTCAGTTCGAAAAAGAAGAAGAAGAAGAAGAAAAAAAAAAACACTATGCTTCACATGGGCACACTTTACTACGACGTAGCTTTAAAACACAGTGTGTAAATAAGAATCAATGCTTAGATTAAACTATACCATGCTGCTCCCTTTGCAATATCTCTCAAAGGTCTGCGCAGTCTTGTATCATATCTCATCATCATCTTTTTATTGAGCGTGTAAAAGTCTGGTCTTACACATAAAATTCAGAGTTTTCATATGTGTACAATATCCGAATATCATCGATATTTCGAACAGAGTCTGTTCTTCTGGACACCGTCCTCATATCATTGGCGTGGTATTTATAAGGTTAAGGATGATGCGTTCATGTGTTCATGGATATTATAAGTCAATAGCACGCGTGGATTGGGAAAAATCAGTACGAATGCGTAAGATTTCGTGAAAAACGGTGTTTGCATTCGAGCCAGGAAGTGATCCTGCATATGATACACACACTCCTTCGAAAGTGATCAACACCTCGAAGCACTTAAGAAGCCCAGAGTTATTGATTTACCGTACGAGTGGCCGTTTGATAAGCACATCACGGCTTCTGCGCTAAATGTGTTTAGCTGTAAATGGATAAACATTCCGAGCGCTGACGTCATACCTGTACCTATACCTTTGCCACTACAAAGAAGGATGAAGGAGGAGAAGAAGAAAAAAAAAAAGCCCATTTTATAACGCTGTCATTATAAAGTTGGTAGCTTCAAGCTCAAGACTGGCAGCTGATGGGCTCGAATCGCACCTCTGGTTGTACTCTCCGAGGTTTTCACTGGGTTTTGAGGGTAGATTTTCCACACGGATGTCGGCACAGCTACCGTGAAGTCGACCCAGGACGCACACTTACCCCTCCCCTACCTGCTATCCTCCCTCCATCTTTCCACGCCAATACACCACTCATAGCCATAGCTGCTTCGCGGTACCAGCGCGGATATTCTATTCTGTAATTCTACGCATTCCACTGTTACCGGGTTAAAGTACAAAAAAAAAAAAAAAAAGTCGCGTAACTTCGCAGCAACCAGCTATGAAACTTCTTAGTGTGTTCAGCGAAAACAGGATTTGGGTGGAATGAGGTGTTGTCATTCCAGAGTCTTTCGCTGTGCACCCATTTGTCCACAACGAAATGTCCCCGACAAGCACCAATTATGCGAGCACCTCTAACCATCTATCTCACCACACTTCCAGAACACGTCCGTCAGTCGTACAAGTTGACTCGACGCCATTGTTCCCGTCTTCTAACAACAATTAGAAAAGTTAACAGCAAAGAGAACAGAGACTATTTTTCTTCTGGGTACGTTTTTCGTTCGCCTCTATCTCAACGAAGGCACACGTGTTTGACACAGCGCTATTTGCTGACCCTTCCTCCTGTGGTGGACTCATTTGGGACATTCAAAAGACTGATTAAAGAACAGTTGGTGGCCGTTGTGAGCCTTGTGTATGTCCTTCTGTGCATGCATCCTGATCACGTGTCAGAAAATTCCTCTGCTCCTGGTCCAGTATAAACTGTGTTTAGACTTGCGAGTCTGTTGCTCTGGGAACCGGACATTGCGGTGTTCTTTGCTTCGGGTGAAACAGATGTGGAAGAAGAAGAGCCCTGGACCGGTAATCCAGAAGATGTGGGTTCGAGTCCTACAGCTGGCTAACCTTTTCAGTGACCTTCATCTTTCACCGTGGAAGAATAGTTATCGCCAAAACATTGATGGAAAATGAATGTGGCATAACCCTTATTGTTGTCCTTGCACAGAAACCTCCAAAATTAAGTAGCTCGAAATAACACCCGCCAATATCCCCGTAACCGGATCGGAAACTTCAGCTCACGGTCTCCTGGTGCGAAAGTGTTTTTTTTTTTTTTGCAGAAAACGCAGCTGTTCCTACGTGAAAAATAAACAAATAAATAAATCTAACGGGGGAAATTGACGTTCTGCCAGGTGCAGTCATTTGTATAAACGCCATTGACGCATTCAATATCCGTGTTTTGTTGCGTTGTCGGAAACACGATGATGCCAACGTTTTTTCTTTTTATTTTCTTGCCATGCTTATAGGAGTTTTGTAGTCAGCTTCTTTTTGTTGAAGGGAATATTTTCTCGTAAGGTAAATTACGTTTGGCCGGCACAAAAATTAGAGTACTGAAAAAAATAAATAAAAAGAAAAACATGAGTTTCACCCATGTTGTTATTTTATTTATTTTTTTCAGATGGAATTACACATTATACTTCATTTAAAAAGGGCCATCCGATCCCAATTGAAAAGAGGTGACATTAGGCCTCATATGGTTTAGGACGCTACCTTGATGTCGCCATCAGAGGTCCTGATGTGGGCATCAAAAACTGCCCTGATGTCGACATCAGGACTGTACTTGATGTGACATCAAGAAGTGTTGATGTAACACCGCCAAATTGAGATGTTTCTTGGTGTGATATCAAATAAATTTGAGGTGACACGAATAAGTTATGATGTTCATTTTTAACAGGTAGATAATAAGAATAATAAGCATTTTGTTAAACCGTGCAAAAAGAACGGGGTGGCTTTGTCAATGACACCCTTGGTTGTGTTAGTATGGACCAGTCTACATTATATCAGGAAAATAATTAAAACGGTGCCAATTAGACTAGATATGCAAGAAAAGGTTAGATTAGGCATGGTAAGATGTTTAGATAGGAGTAGATAGGGAAAAAGTAACACGAGTTAGATTAGATTACGTATAGGGGTGAAATGACTTACATTAGACAAGGAAAAACGGTTTAGAGGTAGATTAGATAAAGAAGGAACAAATATATTGGAACAGATTGGGCAGATAAAACAAAGAAAACATGGTCGTGAGTACGTAGGGGAGAGCTATAACGATTTAGATTAGACAAGATTTGGAGGAAAGTGAGTGGAGATTATATGTCGAAATGAAAAAGTTTAGATTAGATAAACAAGGTAAACGTTGATTTTTGATTAGGCAGGTAAAAGAAAGTTGTTAAGTAGGTCCTCCCTTAAAAAGATAACATGACTTAGATTAGATTACGTGGGAAACATTATATTAGGTAAAGAAAGAAAAGTCCGTTCCAGTGGTACTACAATTCCACTTCCCGACATCTTTTACTTACACGAGTATCGACAAATATCGATATTTTTCTATCGGTTACCGCAACATATCGATAAAATATGGGTAAAATATTGATAGCTTAATCGATGTTTATCGATTAAGATATCTGTATTCAAAATTCGAATATTTAGATGTATCATAGATGTAGGTGTATCAGAATTCTCATATTTTTTAGCCTTAGTGCACATACACGATAGGAACGATTAAAAGCTGCTGTAAGGTATGTTTTTCTATTTACCCTCCTGGCAGACGCAACCGATGAGAAGTCGTGACTGGGGCTTCGTTTCCAGCGGGGAATAAATCGTTCTTTTGATCAGTGGATATGCGTTTGAGAAAAGTTAAGCATCTTTAAAGGGACTCCTTGCATACAAAGTCTGATATTACACAACAGCCGCCGTGTATGAGGATTGACGAAAGCTTTTTTCCTGCATGGTGACGGTGGAAAAAGAAAGAAAAAGGCAATTTTTTCTCGGCCTTGGGACCGTGCGCGCATCTTGCCAAATGCTTTCTTAGACTTTTTTTGTGTGTTCGTCCAGGCTTTTCATGCGGAAGATCGAGACAAAAGAGCGGTTATGAGGGAAATATTAAAAAAAAAAAAACACTTTTATGTCACGTCGAAGTAAGACGAAAGTGGTAAGGATTGGCAAAATATATGGACATCAGTTGGTAAGATGTGATCCTCGCGGAAAAAAACAGGATTCTACTCGGTAATCGATAGCCTCCAGTCCGTTCATCTTTGCTGCTCAGATTTGTGTATCTGACGCGAACACAACCAGCGGCATGGTCAGCGTTGGTGGTAGCCAAGGTCGTGCTGAAGACTGGGTTCGAATCCTACCACGGGCTGTGCTGTCTCAGGTTTTCCCTGGGTTTTCCCAGACGAATGTCGGCACAGTTCCCCCTGAAGTCGGCCCAGGACGCATACTAACCCCTCCCTTCTGTCCCCCACTCCTTCATGCTGCCCTCTCTCCATCTGTCCACATCTGTACGCCGCTCATATAGTCACAGTTGCTTCGCGGCGCTAACACGGAATAAAAAAAAACACGTGTGTTACGCGGAGTTACCGGAATACTTGTCGCTGAAACGTAACTCTAAAAAGTCGCGTAATAGTCATTATAGCCAGTCCTGGGTAATTACAGCTAGCTCGTGGAAGTATATAGCAACTGAGTTACAACTGCATTTCACAGTTACTTTCAACAGAAGTGATAACTGGTTACAGTTACTTAAAACTCAGTTACTACCTCCAGACTATTTGGAACACTGTGAACGTAACGAAGTGTTATTGAACAAGGTTAAAGGAACATGGAAGGCACTTGGAACGTAAATCTTTTTACTGCGTCGTACGAGCATACTATACCTTCGGGAACCGTCACGCGAAATGTTTTCTTGGGGAAGAGCGAATTCACGGAGAAAATTGCTTTGCAAGAGTGCGCGCAGCGGCGACGACCTCGTCCAGCGGCTCCTCGCGTCTCGTGACGTTAGGTGGCAGAGCGTTTTTCATTGGCCGCCGAGAATAATCTGCTAGAGAGAGAGCGACCAGTCGAGACGCAGGACGGGCGGCGCTGCAAAAGGAAAGAAAGAAAGAAGAAGGCGCTCGCCTTAGTATTGGTTATTGGCGAGGCACATGACGTTGCAGACATATGTCGGCATAGTTCCCTTAGAAGTCGGCCCAGGACGCACATTCCCCGTCAACCGTGACGTTGCCACCTCGGTGAGGCAGACAGCGGCGAGCCCTTTCACCCCTCCAACACCAGCAGACTGGCAGCCCAGGAGAGCAGGTCTTCTGACCCGCGAGATTGAAAGCTCTCTTGCGCTCCAGGATTACGCGCTAACTTGCAGTTTTTGTGTGAATGTGTGTCCCAGGGCTTGTAATCCTAATTTCTAGTTCTCCCGACAGATCTGTTCCATGTTCCTTTAAAATCTGGGCAGGTTGGTTATTCATTTTCAAATCGATAAAAACCCCAGTGCTGCAACGACTGCAGTCGTTGTTTGTCGTTACTTGCACCGTCCTTTGTCTCTTCTTTACCCAGCGCTGGGGTTTTATCGACTTTTAAAAAGAAGTATTATTATTATTATTGCTATTAATCGAATCTGGAATAAGGTTTCCCGATCCCATTGTTGCGTGTCCGGATATCGACCTGATTGGCGGTAGGGTTGCTTCGACGCACCTTCCTCATCCGTCGTCACGGCTTAAAGCCTCTAATTATTGTAGGTTGGGAATAATGGAAGTTTCAAAATTCACCGACCCAAGGTTTTCGAAACGGTCTCATGAGCACAAGGGTATCGAGAGTACCCGGCAGAAAGAGTCGCTGTGACACAATCGCGTCATCAGCTACTGGGAAACGCAACAGAGCGTTGCGGAACAAGTGGAGCGTGCACTCGACGACACACCTACCTACCATTTTAGGTGACCACCAAAAACCGAGCTGTTCGTGCAAATAATACACGCAACAATGTGTCATATATCTAGACGTGCCTAATACTCCACTGTCTCACTTTCTGCCTGGTCCTGTGGCAGCATGTTGCTCGGGGGAATCGCGCGAGTCTTGCATGGCTTCGGATTCCAGGAGCTTTTAGGAAAGGTTAAAGGACTGAGGCCTTTTCTTCCTTCTTGTTCTAACTACGACGAAACGGCGTGGAATATGTTACTGAATTGTCCAACATGCGGAACCCAATAGAGGACACGGAGCACGTGTTCTATCTCTCTCTCTCTCTATCTATCTATCTCTCAATCTATCTATCTATCTATCTATCTATCTATCTATCTATCTATCTATCTATCTATCTATCTATCTATCTATCTATCTATCTATCTATCTATCTATCTATCTATCTATCTATCTATCTATCTATCTATCTATCTATCTATCTATCTATCTATCTATCTATCTATCTATCTATCTATCTATCTATCTATCTATCTATCTATCTATCTATCTATCTATCTATCTATCTATCTATCTATCTATCTATCTATCTATCTATCTATCTATCTATCTATCTATCTATCTATCTATCTATCTATCTATCTATCTATCTATCTATCTATCTATCTATCTATCTATCTATCTATCTATCTATCTATCTATCTATCTATCTATCTATCTATCTATCTATCTATCTATCTATCTATCTATCTATCTATCTATCTATCTATCTATCTATCTATCTATCTATCTATCTATCTATCTATCTATCTATCTATCTATCTATCTATCTATCTATCTATCTATCTATCTATCTATCTATCTATCTATCTATCTATCTATCTATCTATCTATCTATCTATCTATCTATCTATCTATCTATCTATCTATCTATCTATCTATCTATCTATCTATCTATCTATCTATCTATCTATCTATCTATCTATCTTTCTCTCTATCTTTCTCTCTATCTTTCTCTCTATCTTTCTCTCTATCTTTCTCTCTATCTTTCTTTCTATCTTTCTTTCTATCTTTCTTTCTATCTATCTAATCTATACTATCTAATCTATCTAATCTAGCGGTCTGTTTCTCTCTTTATCTCTCTCTATCTGTCTGCTGTTCTCTTTGTTTTTCTTTCGTTCTTTCTGGTATTGCTATTGATATGCAAGAGCAATATATTTTTGCCCCGTTCTATGGCCAGCTGGTCGCTGTGCCCGGAGTCCCATCGACAGTGACATCTTTCAGCATCATTTATCTTCGGGCCTGTCTCGAAATGATTCCAGCTCATCGTGAGACCATCTTGCTGACGTTCACCGACTCCGTCGTTCCTTTTATTTAGGCCAGTTTTTGCCATGCCGAACTCGCTCAAAAGCTCGTGTATCCCGGCCCCTCCCAGCTTGCCGAAAGGGGTTGACCTTCCTTAGTAACTTCATGTTCTTTGTAACTTAGCGTTCATGTTCTTCATTGCATCATGCACACTAGAGCATTGATGGAAAAATAATATTTTTTCTGGTCTCTACCAAGGGAGCGAGATCTACGGTTATTCCCATTGGCATATCGTACGCACGTGACCTATCCCGGGCGCACTGCCTCACTGGTATACGCTCGCAGTGATTTCACAATCGATTTTCCACGCATGCATTACCACCTTTGCCGTTAAACCTCGGATGCAGGTTCATATCGGTGCAAATAATTGTCTTTCACATTTATCTGGGGTAAGTTGGGACGCAGCCCATTTAATTTCGCTGCCAATTAATTAATTAATGCGGGAACGTACCGTGTCAGCCGTACCGTTTCAAAGCAACCTAATCATTGTACGTGTCGTCTCTCTTTCAAAATGAGCTACGTGTAATGAAAGCTCGTTAAATAACGACACATATCCAAGGACACATAACCCATTGTTGTCCACCCGGCAGCTAAATGAGATGACAGCTGACGCGTGTCTCAACTGGCCTCGCTGTTCAAAACGTCTCAATGTCATTTTTTGTCTAACAGCTCGTACGACACCACTGTCACAAAAAGCTACAGAGGCGCTATGACAGCTACATATAATCGCACGGTATCAGCGCTTCTGTCATCCATAAGTTGTACAGCTTCCGGTTTTATCACTGTTTATAATTCTTTAGATCACCCGAAACGCGGCAAAAATGACCGCCAAACCAAATTACAGTGGTACAAGATTGAATTGGCTTGTTATAACATAATGAAATAACTGGTGAACTTCTCTTTGTCAATTTTCTTCGCCCTATCTTATATAATACCTCGGAAAATATAAACACCGAAAACTGGAAATGCTTGAAATAGGTGCACCTATATCCGACAAGACCTTTCAGAATTGTCGCCGACACTGGAAAATGGCATGGTTCGAACCCTAACCAGCTGTCTGTGGCTCAGGTCTGAATGTTATCACTGTTTTACTTTAAAGAAAATTCTGACTCCCAGGATGCGCGATATACCGAGCAGCGTACTACGATACCGGTCGGCAAATAACTCGGTAGAATGAGCTTATGTTTCATTACATTTTATTTATTTTTTTTACACGCAATCATGACGCAGGAATAAAACAAACAGAAAGACCATCGTAAATCTCACCCAACGCATAAAACGTCCAGCTCGTGCACTCGTCTGCTAAATTTTTCTCTGCATTCACACCACGACTCCTATAGGAGGCGCAGTGTGGCGATTTTAGTTAGGGTGCCTGAATGCTAGCTCCCTCTACAGAAGTGTTATCCCTCTCAGAGGGAGCTATAGTATTCAGGCACCCTAATTTGGGTAAGGCTCAGTGTTGGTTTCGTTGCGGTGTCTGACTTCTTGTTCCCTCTGTGTACGATGGAGTAGTGATGGGCGATAGTCATCCAAACACTATCGATAGTACTATCGATGGTCGAGATGACTACTCATTTGAGTATCGATAGTTTTCTTCAAAACTATCGATAGTTTCAGCTATCGATAGTAAGCTGGACAAAGTCCAAACCCGCTTGCTGCTAAAATGTATAAGTCGCTGTTCCCAGTTGTATTACCAATCTAATCAAATACCTTATTTATTGATAGTTGCACAGTACATATTTTCGAAACAGTTACGCACAGTTAGAATGAAAAAAAAAAAAGAACGAAAAAGAAAACGATTACATAAAACAGAGGAACTGTTCTTCTGAAAAACGAACGGCAACTTCTGTACTGCTTAAAGGAGCAATGAGGTGACATTTAACGTCGCTCGAAATCCTGCCTCGTCTGTCAAGCTGTCCACCAGGGGTCACCATGCAAAATATTTTCGCTCTGCGGTACGTTATAGCTGCGCAATACAACTTACAAAAAACGATGGGAGAACGCAGCCGCAGACGGCCGACACGATTCTCGCGTGACGTATACGCTCTGCAAGTAACCGAGCGTTCTGCGCATATCTCCTCTCCCGGATACTCCAGTCGGGAAGCCCCATTGGCTACGGCGGCGCCCTCCCTCTTCCCTCTCACTGCCTCCTCTCATGCGCAGAGACGCACTTGCACAGCGTATTGGAGGCTCCGTGCCTCGTTTCTTTGTTTTTTTGTTCGCAGCTCACGCGCCGCTTATACATGCTTGAGCTGTGCCGCTGTACGTCACTGGTCACGTGGGGGGTGGGGGGGGCAGCATACGTCACGACGTCCTCTCGTTCTGGGATGTGCTCTTTTCACGAGGAGAAGGATTTTTCCAAGGTGTGCGGAACAGAGTCCTCGCGCTCGCTCTGTACGTCACATCTGATGGTCGTTCTTTCGCAGGAGCTTATTTTATTCGTTGGAGAACACTCTGCATCGAAAAAAGAAAAAGGGAAAGAAAAAGGGGGGGGGGGCGTCACATTAGGGCTCCTTTATAAACCACCAATACAGAAAAAGAAATTTCGTGGATTGATGACCGCTGCGTGTGGTTAATATTATTCAGAGCTGTCGCATACGCTGTCAAACTAGTTTATGTTAGTGTCACAGTAATACGGGGGCCGCTAATTCCTCCTCGGAAATGTCAACTTTATAGCAGTGATGTATACGCCGATATTTCATGAACTTCATATTTCATTTCCCATGATCATACTGTATTTCTTTTTTTTTTTTCCGAGACGTAACTATCAATCACGAGCGAAACGCGATCGGCGAACTGCATGCGAAAAACGAGAATTCAGAGGCTTTTGTTTTCTGATGGAAATATGTTCAACTTTTAAATTGCGGGTGACTAAAGCTGGATACACACGTGCGTTTTTTGAGCGCGTCTCGCGTTCGCGGCGCCGCGAAACGCGGGCGGCGGCGCATTTCCAGACACTTCTCGAGAACCGCTCCGTGCTCTAGCTACGGAGAGCAGAAACGCGAACGTTTTTCTTTATTCTTTATTTATGTCATGAGAATGTAGCATATAGACGGGAATGATGACAGAATCGGCTACTGACCTCATGCAGCCACTTTTTTTATTTTTTTATTTTTGTCCATTGTTGCTCTCGACGTTACGTTTTCCAACATCTTCCGTGGCTCGTTATCATTCTACTCAAAGTATCAACATGAAACGAGAGAGAAAAAAAAGTACAGTTTTCGAACCCCAGACGGGATGGTCCACTACGAAGGAGTTGCCGTGGGAAACTTCACTCCCGGGAATTGTACTCCGTATCTCCCTCATTATCTCTTGGACAAGCGTGCATAGCTCCCCGTCAAGTGTACATATGTTTGTTTAGAAGAACATACGGTGATCACCACCTCAAGGTAATGACGTTATCGCGAGCAGCCTGCGAGTAACCGTTATCAGTCACCTCCTACAGTTGGCCGGACAATGTGTGATCTTGCTTGGATGCGTAGATGTTCGGCCAGTACAAAGAGGATCTGGGAGCATTCGCCAAATCGGAAGCACTAAGGCTTAAGACGCTCGAAAAACTACGAAGAAAGGAAGAACAACTGGACCAGAAAGAGTTGAAACCGTACAGGCCCGAATGGCAGAGGAAATGCTCAGGTGAGTTACTTCGTGTTGCGTATTTCAGACGCAGTTTTTGCCCACCAGGGGGTTCTCAGATCTCAATGTTTTTGTACCATAGAGGAATGAATTGAGTGGAAGCCCTTTGTTCCATGGGAAAACTGACACATGGGGCAGCCGCGTGACGTTAACGCTAGTTTTCCAGTTTCGGTTTTCCAGTCGTCTGCAGAGCCGATTAAAATTGTGGTTTCGGAATCCCTGGATAGCTGTGCCCGTAGCGTACTAAAATGGCCCCAAGGTGGCGTGTGCAAAGTATCCTCATTGGTCTCCTCAGGTAACGTGGCACAAGGTACGAAAGAAGCTAAAACTCGTGATGTTCTTTTGTTTGTTTTGGGTTGTTTGTTTGTTTGTTGTTTTGTTTTGGGAGTAGCAGGACTAGTCAGGAGACAAGTTCAATTTCTCCCTGGTTTTCTTTTAAATAATCAATCAATCGTCACGTCACACGTCACTTGTCCGCACTCACTTATCCTTCACTTCTTTCCTCCATGGTTAATACTGTGCCTGGTCCACGCTGTGTCTGGTGTTTCTCTCAAATTAGGGGGTAAAAATCGGCTATTTTTTAAACTTAAGTTCGGCATGAAATCGGGTGCTACACATGTATTCGGATGTTATAGCTGGAAAAGAACTCTTTCGTTCAACATCGCACCAGACTACACCTACACGTTACACCGGTGTACGAAACAAAATCCCAGGAAAAAACATCCACGGAAGGAAGCGCAGAAAGAAAAAGCATAAATGCACAGTATAGTCCACCAACGAACACAACAAAACAAATGACTTTTTTTTTTTACTCAATGTTAGTTAACATTGATCTAAATGTGTTAAAAGGAACGAAGGTATCTTCGTCTGTATCAGTAGTCTGACTATATAAATAGTGTCCCTCAAAAGTTCTGCGTACAACAATACACCGTGGAAGTAGGTCAGCTGTCCGCGCATCCCTCCAGTTTCCCCCTGTCACGTGTTGCCCGTGGAGCGACCCCATTGGTCCCAAATGAGGGGGTAAACATTTCAGGGTTGAGGCGCACGTGGTTTCTTCTGTGAACCCATGCCACTCTATAGCGCTGCCTTGTGAGTGGACGCGGTCACGTGGTTTCTCCAAACTTTACCTGCGCAGAAAACAACAACAACTTTATTTTAAGAGGATGAATGAGGAGTTTCATCACCAGGGGCGATACTCTACCCCATTGCTGGTGGTGATGTGGGGAATGAAGTAATGAGCCTCTGTACAACAAGGATCGAAGTCCTATGGTATCCAGAAAGGTGAAGAGAGGTTTGAGGGCAGAGCATTGGTGGGCTGGATTTGGTCATGGACAAAGTCTTAGTCACACTTCGTCAGCTGGACTCTCGCCCCTTCTCCCTGTCAAATAAAAAAAAATCTATAAATTAAAAACGACGAACTAACGAACACACTAACAAACTAACGAACAAACGACGAACTAAAAACTTACAAAAAAAAAAAAAGCTATGACAACGTATTGGATATTTTCCTACAACAGTTGCCTTATTATGAGGTATGACTGGAGTGTTAAGATTTGATATCAATTTCTCATACTTCGACAACGTTCACGAAGAATGGTGCATCTTTTCCCCTCTGGAGAAATCGAGGTTTGCACAACAATGCGCAAATCCGCTGACGCAAGCTTCTGACAATTAAAATCGCTGTTGCCAGTAGCTGTGCAAGGCTGCGTGCAATATCCTCCACATCGCACTTGTAGGGCATTGAAACAAAAATGCGAATCTGCAGAACGCTAGAAAACGACGGCTCGGCCGGGTATTTAATTTAATTTATTCGCAATATGATGGAATATGAAAAAAAAAAAAAAACTGGGTTGAACGGGGTGTAGAACCGGGTTATACAGTGCACAAATGCGGAATGCACGAAATATCGCACCATTTCACCCATAATTTTTTATCTAAAAAGTGGCGTCCAATTTTTTTATAACCGAATTTTGTGAGAAAAGATTAAACCCGGAACTGTTATACGATGCACGAAGCAAATTAATACGAGGCGTGTGAAAATAAGGAGATTTTTCCTTAATTTTGGAAGAATAAGATTTTCTTAAAATATTTAATCGGCTAAATTCGAGTGTCATATTTCAGACTTCTTATCGAGTATCTGGAAGCACACGTTCGCCCGTGTGGGCGAAGACTGGGTCTTCCTTATCCTTCTAGGCGTTATCTCATCTCTTATCAGTTTTTCCATGGACTATGGTATTGCAATCTTCCTCAAAAGTGAGTAATATTTCCCTTTTCTACCTCATCTGTGTTGTCCGAGTCTGTTGTTGTCTGATATGTCCTGTGTGATGTTATCGGAGATTTGGTGAGATTATGTTGGACTGCATAATGCCTATTGTATAACCGGAACGCGTCTATTGGACAGAGGGAAGCAACGTGCGCAACGCTGTCCAATATGCGCGTCGCGATAACTTATCTCGACGCGTCAGATATCTCGACAATCAGCGAGCATAGTCTCCCTGGTAGGTTTATACCCCAACCCGATAAGATAACTTATCAACAAGATAACTTTTAGAACATGCCTTATCAGCGACAGTTTCTGTGATGCACCATGGTTGTTTCCGTAATTGCAACTTTCCGAAAGATAAGGTATCTGTCGGCGGTTGTGTGTGGAGGTTGTGTTCACAAAAAATACAACGATGTGCTATCAATAGCTGCACCACGACAGCGATATAGGATCCCTTCACTGTAAACAGATGATTGCATCGTGTTACCTTGAAGTACGTCATTATGACGTCATTCGTTGCTCCTCCTGCAGGAATTTTTATGGGAATGTGGTCAGTGGGACGGTTTTTACCTACCGATTATAGGCGCGTGGATTCCATTAGGCCTCGATGGAAGTCTGGCTGAGATTTCCTCACGTAGGAATAAACATATTTGCCCCTCTTATGCTGTGCGGGTTGTGTAACGGTGTTGCCTTCCGCAATGATATGTAGGTTCTGCAAGGACTGGTGTCGGTTTTCGTCCGCTGTCATATTTTTTTAAAATTTTTGTTCATTTAGATACATACATCGCACAAGACATTAGGGGATTTCGCAAAGTGATTTTTACAAGTTGAAACCACCAAAAAGTCATGTACAGAAAAACAAAGAGACGACATATAAATATGCACTGGCTTCACTTATGGCGAATTCCATTGGGAGAGCAATTTTTGGCCCGCGCTAGGTAGGGTTTCGTGCATGCTCAGGGCGGGGTCGCACGGGTTTGCTTTGTCAATGGAATGCTAGCATTCAAGGTACGATGCGCGCTCTGTGCGTGCTTTCTTGGGTTTGCTTTGGCCACGTGGGGTTCAGTAAAGTGCTCCGGAATCGCACAACCTCTGTATGCAATGAGGGGATAATCGACTTATCCCTTTTTGAGTATTTTTGTTGCGATGACATCTACATACCAGTATGTACCTACCAAAGAAAATTGAGCACCGTATTGCAATTGATTGACCCGCTACAGGAAGGTATAAGAAATGGGAAATGCATGTATGTCAATGGGACGGACAGTCACATCAGGTCCCTTTTCTACGCACGCATAGAAATTGTGTAGCTTAAATTTTGCTACGATGCGGAAATCAACTTCCGACTTCCACTCGAAAAACATATTCTTCTTACCTCGCGTGACCGTGTCAGCAGTGCTACTGAGCGTTGTAACCGGAAAAACGGGAGCACTAAGCTAAGTAATAAGTCATATCATGCTGGTCATCTAGGATATTATTTTCAAGATTGTGCTCGTTTAGCAGCACGATAAGCCGGATCCAGGCTGCTCCACTACACACAGGTGATTTCGCCCTACCTGACATCACCATCGTTCAGCCATCAAAGTCCAACTCGTGAAAAGTGTTTTTTCTGCGCGATAACCCTGTGCATGCGGTGTTACATTGAAAAGCTCCTAGACTTTGTTCAATTTCTACTTAGTCACACTCCCGAAAACGATGCTAATAGGACATGCGTGTAGAGTGTTAGATATTTTGCATTTGCGTTATTCCAGGAATTCCAGCTACAATTACTTTACCAAATATTCACTTGAAGTTTTCTCGGTTTGGGACTCTTCGACTTATATCCCCTTATTGCATACAGAGGTTCAATTACACAGAGCGGGACGCGCAGTGTAAGAGACGCACGACAACCTGCGCGACACACCAGTAAAAAGAAAAAGGAAAGAAATCTCGAACATTACGGCGTCACTTATCGCGCGCATGCCTCCTCCTGGGTCAAAATTCTATTGCCCTTTGGAGCAAATTTTTTTACCCTGCCTGCAGCGGCCCTGCTCCACCAATGGCACATTCAACACATGCCTCACTTCTGCCAATGGAACAGTTCTTGCCTCTTCCCGGGCTGGGGCTAGGGTTGCCACCTTTCGTAGTGAAAAATACCGGCTGAGGGAGAGGAGGTGGAATAGAGGGAAAGGAGGAAATGTTGGCGGGAAAGGGAAAGTAAGTGAGGGGTGGACATTATCCAGAGAGAGAGAGAAAGAACGAGCCTACTGGCTCAAGACAACAATGATAATAATAATGAATAATTAAGAAAACGACTGGTGCGTGACCGGAGTTGGATCTGTGCCCCAGATTTATTCAAGCTGCAGTGGAATGTTGAAAGGAAAACCCCGTAGAAGCCCTTATGAAAGCTGTTGAGCCACAAATACCGGCAAAAGGCTTCCGGTATCACCTTCCTACCGGCAATCGGCAGAGAGAGCAAATAACCGGCCGTGCCGGTATAATACCGGCCTGGTGGCAACCCTAGCTGGGGCCCGTCGTAATCATATAAAGAAGAAATACAAAGATTACGTTATCGAGACATGAGGAGGGGACCCGGGCATGACCCATCCCCGAGGTCCGTCATTTCTCTCGCCGGCTGCTAGGACGCTACTTAGAAGACTACTAACGTCGAAAAAACGAAAATTACGGGAATTTTGGTACGGGGTGTAGTTATTCTCTCTCGCGCGAGTGATGTCACGTGAATATTCGTCATGATGTCATATTAGTAAAGCCTTGTATCGTTTGCCCGAAGAAGCATCAGCGCGGGCAGCAGCCGCGCCGTGTAATTTCGCGATGAAAAGTCGTCTGCTACGGGCGCGGCGCGGCGCTACTTGCGGGGGGACTTTCCACGTCACGGAGTGACGTCAGCACCACTCAGGTTCTCTGAAGGAGTTGAGAGGCCTCTACCTCAAAACAAAGCGATCGAAATCCCATTTGTAAAATAAACTACTGTAAATAAAGGTGACTATTTTTGCGAAGTCGCGATCGGGAAACTGCCAACGGCGAGCTTTGACTAAGCTGAACATAAAAATGGATGGAAGGTGATGAAAGTATGTATTTGTATTTGATGAAAGATGATGAAAGTATGTATTTGTATTTGATGAAAGATGATGAAAGTATGTATTGTATGTATTTGTCCTTTCTATGGCGTTCCAGCCTCAGAACATCAGTTCTCTCATAAAAATAGAAACACCGAACTTGGAGTAACCTAATAACCAATGTTGCTCCGTCGTGTCCACTTGCTAAGCCTAACTGCTGCTAAAATGTGGCTTTCGTTCGCTAAAACGACTTCGACAGACATGGAAAACCCGTGAATATGAATGGTCAAATAGTGATGTCGTGTTTTTAAACATCGCATAGCATCTTACGAAGCAGTCCAGCATTCTCCTCGTTTTTTTTGTTTGTTTTTTGTTTGTTTCGAGAACGTGAATGTCGAGATCGGGGATCTCGCAACCGGGAATATCGAGGTCCTCCCCGTACATCAGATACCGCGCGCGCGCCACTGGTCAGCTGGGATTACCATTCTTGTGCAAGAGCACATGTTATTTGTTGCACAATACGCTGCAGAAAAGAAAAAAAAAAGTATGGAGGAGACATTCACTGCTCCTTTAAAGTTAGAACTGTACTGGTTCTTGAGGAAGCACTTACATCACTCTCTGTGAGGGTAACCAAGGCCCTTTGGTCTGCCCACATGGTCTCATTCCACACACTGGTGTGCCACTGTGATGTTTTATGAGCTTCTGCTGATTTTTCAGCGCGGCGGTGGTTGCACAGAGACCTGACAGATAACCTCATCCTCAAGTACGTGGTATGGGTCTTCTTTCCTGTTCTTCTCATCCTCTTCTCATCAGGGTTTGCCCACACAGTTGCACCACAAGCAATAGGTATGTTATTCACCAGGGATCCACAACAGCTTTCGTGTAACAAAAGGGAGAAGAAAAGATGCAAAGTTATTGGCCAGTTTGTGTTTTGGCCCATATATTTATTTATTTATTTATTTATTTATTCAAAGTACCCTCCTTCTCCACTTACCGTGGAATTGCGTAGGGGAGAGGGAAATACAACTGATAACGACAATGTCAATCACTATATCTAGCTAACAGAAACTCGACAGTGCTAGCTAAGTATCAGGAAGATTCAGACATAAATAAACAAAGATTCATGGAGAACCTGTTTCTACTGTTGGTGGCAACTAGGTCCCATGGAAGGCCATTTTATTCTGATATGGTTCGCACGAAAAACGAATCCTTAAAGACCGACGACCGGTGGCGATACGGCTCGGCCTTGCATGCGTGATCCAGCCGTTCCGAGATAAAATGGGGACTTCGCAAATAATCAATATCGGCTAACACCCGTGTATCCATAGTACGTGTCGTAAAAAAGTTTCAAACGAGACGCGAGACGGTGATTTTGGCCAATATTGGCCTATATATAGGTAGAACAGTCTGAAAAGGAGTATCCCCCAGAAACAAATCTTTCAGCCTGGTTTTGCACTGCCTGGTAATGAAGGATGATGGTGGCATCACAGTTTCCTGGAATCTTCCTGGACCTAATTTAGTGTGAGACAGCCTGAATATGTGCTGCAGATCCGAGCGGATGCTTATAAAAGGGCATGACGTCTCACCGGAATGTCTTGTTGGTGCAGGTTCTGGTATACCAGAGATGAAGACCATTCTTCGTGGCGTTGTGCTCAAGGAGTACCTCACCTTTCGTACCCTGGTGGCAAAAGTGATTGGGCTTACATGTACCCTTGGCAGTGGTCTGCCTTTAGGAAAGGAGGTAATGTTGCTTTGGAATGGAAATAGAATTTGCAATGGCTACTTGAAGAGTTTGCAATGGGTATTACTTTGTTATCACTTTGTGCTTGGTTTCCAAAGAGTTATTTCTTTTATCTTTGCCAGGGTCCTTTTGTTCATGTGTCCAGTATGGTCGCTACAGCACTCAGCAAAGTCATTTCATCTTTTAAAGACATTTATGAGGTAAGTGTCACTTAGTCTAAATCACCTTTAAGGGCAGACACCCGTCATGGGACACCCCTCATGGGAGTGCATTATTGGGCACCATTCGTTCACCATTCGTAGTTATCGCAGAACCCTGCAGTTGGGACCTTCCCAACAGATTTTAATTACCTGCTAGGAATATTTAATATTCATTAAATCATGCATCTATTAATATCCATTAAACTATTAATTAATTAATCGATTATATTTGCATGTTGTGTGCCACGCAGTGCTAATCTCAAACCTTTTAGCTGTCGAACATGATCCAAAGTAACTGCTCTGAGGCTGAAACACATATAGACAGACACAACACACACCTCAAGGTGCCCAAGAACATGAACAATCGAAATATATCACTCATTGAAAGAGTTATTTATTCCTACCACTGTCTAGCTTTTTCGACAACTGCCATATTTCAATTGTTCATCTTCTAGCTGTATTTTGGTATGATGTGTGTGCAAATTTGTATCAAGTTCTGCAGGAAACCCTGTTGATCTGTAAGCTTTCGTGTCTCACGGTCAGCTGTGACAAAAACTATTTTCATCATCTCGTGTTTTTGCGTGTTGGCTCAGTGTGACGGCTTCAGTGTCAATGGCAATGTGTTTCTGCTATCAGAACGAGTCTCGTACGAGTGAAATGCTGGCCGCTGCCTGTGCCGTGGGTGTCGCCTGTACCTTTGCCGCTCCTCTTGGAGGTAAGATATTTGGTACACTGTACAGTGTTTGTCAACCTACAGTTCATTACTTCATCTACTACTTACTGTTCTGGTACATGAGTCAGTGTGAAGACAGTGTGAGCAGTATTTCATCGTTGCACTAATGCAGCTTGTGGACAAAATATCGTATTTACTCGCGTAATTAACGCACCTTCTATGGCGCTATACTTTCATGCGTAAAAAGTGCATTAATGAAGTACATGCAGTACTAGCCAACTTTACTTAAATGTACAAAAGCAGTATCACTGAGGAATTGCCCGACTCTGGTAGACCACTGTCTTGTAAGCTGCATTATAGGTTATCTATAAGGAGGACATCCAGTGCTCATTGACGAAAATTCTAGGGTCATTGATTGAATAAAACAACAGCTGAAAGACCATAGTGAGCAACGTGCAGAAGAAATACTATCTGGATTCTTTGCATACAGCTCAGTTGCAGATCATGGGTACTATTTAAGGTCGCTCGCATGATGACATTTCCGGTGAAGTGCGACCAGGGCCGGTATAATATCGCCACGAATGTTTACATGGTGCAAAATAGGGCAGAACACCCCTATGGGCACAATGGAGCTGTAACTTGCTGAACCAATTAAGCGTGGTCGGTGACGTATGTTTCCTTTTTTGTGTCTGTCTTGCCGCAGGAGTTTTGTTCAGTATTGAAGTAACTTCAGTATTCTTCGCCGTGCGCAATTACTGGCGTGGATTCTTTGCTGCTGCCTGCGGAGCGTTAGTCTGGCAGCTGTTAGGAGTTTGGCTCAAAGAGCAAGGTGAGCTGAAACTAGAATCTTCCTACTTGGAAACACTTTTATTTTCCAGAGAACAGACTGCTGCAAAACACTCTTACCCATCTCTCTTACATCTTGCTTGCTGTAGGCCCTGTCATGTGTTTTCCTCTCTTCTCATGATTGTTTTTATATGTACCACCCAATATACAGGCAATTTTTGTTTTGTTATCCTTTACAGATTTTTTATAAAAGAGCTATGAGAGCAGCATAGATGTCGTTTTTGTAGTTAAGTGTGGCTGGACCAGTAATCCTCTCAAAGAGAGAATGTAACTACAAGATGACTATTACCTAAAATGAATTGATTAACTCTTTAATTAGGGAATTTCGTTACAAAACGAGATAGCAGAATGGGAGAATCCTTGTCCAGAGCCATTCTATTTTTTGAAAAGTTAGAAAGGAGCGCGTGCCATGAAATGTTCATTGCGGAATTTCGTTATGCAAATGAGCCGCAACCAAAACAGCGCGACTCAGGAGCGCTTGACCTTCGCCGATGGAGGCTTATCTGGGCCGCAAAGCGGTTGATCTGGCCATCAGATAAGCATCTACTCCAATCATTTCCATCGCTCCAAAACGCGTGGCCCTCTGACGTGGAACGAGCGCTGAGCTCCCGATCGGTGCAGTTTCGGTTTTGGCTCATTTGCAAAGCGAAATTCGCCGTGCAACTGAGCCGATCTCGAAACCGCGCGACTCAGCAGCGCATGACCTTCGCTGATGGAGGCTTATCGGGGCTACAAAGCGGTTGATCTTGTCAGCAGATCAGCATCTACTCCAATCATCTCCGTCGCTCCAAAGCACGTGACCATCTGACGTGGACCGAGCGCTGCGCTCCTAATCGGCGCAGTTTCGGTTTTGGCTCATTTGCAAAGCGAAATTCGCCGTGCAAATCAGCCGATCCTGAAACCGCGCGACTCAGCAGCGCATGACTTTCGCTGTGCGATAAACAGAGGCGCGAGGATGAGTGCGATCCAGTATCGCGCTCATGACGCACAGCGATCACGCGCCATATCAACCTGAGCGTAAGCGTGAGTCGGCTTCAGCCTCACGCTCGCCTTATCAGATGATCGTTATCGTGAGTTCTTTCGGCCCGAAATGTCGAGCTCTGCCGGCCAGCCATATAACTCAACTGCAAAAACGACATCTATGCTGCTCGCGTAGCTCTTTGATTAAAAAATCTGTAAAGGATAAAAAAGATGGCCTGTATATAGATCACAATTGAAAGCGTGCAGACTGTTTTAAGACCATTTCAAATCCTTTTACTGCTACAATAAAGTGTTTGTTTTGTGTCTTTTACAGAAACCATCACAGCAGTGTTCAGGACCAACTTCCGCATGGATTTTCCTTTTGATCTCATGGAACTAGTGGTTTATGCTGTCATGGGGTAATTTCAGTTTGACTCCCTATGACACTGTGTTCATTCTAAGGCTAGAACACACTTGTAAGATGGACTGTAGCCAAACAACTGCCCATATCAACTATAAACTCTTGCATAGGGTTCAGTGAACCAGACTCTCATGTATCAGTTTAGCCACAGGCTTTCTGTGTTTAAAATAGTCTGCAGCGACTAGCTGAAGGAAATGACATGGTGACTGTAAATGTCCACGGAGCAAAGGGCATAGTGGAGGCATAGAGTATGCTATTTTTTTAGTCTAGGTATAGTGTTTGCAGTTTCTCACATCTGCCTCTCTCCTGTGCAGGGCCGCATGTGGACTTCTCGGTGCAACATTTGTTTACATGAACAAGAAGGTGGTCCTGTTCAACCGAAAGCACAAACGCATGAGTGCCTTCCTTCAGAGAAAGTTAGGATGCTTGATTGGCTTCTGATATTGCTTACTGTTCTCTGCGCCTAAAACTTTCATATTGTTACAGCAGGTTCATTTTTGACTTGCAGTCGCTTCTTGTACCCTCTCATCATTACTGTGCTCATATCATCTGCCACATTTCCCGAGGGGCTTGGACAGTTCATGGCTTCCGAGGTGAGATTAAGCCAACGTTTGTCATAAGGCTACACTGAGTACTTAACATGAGTAGCTTACTGATGCAGTTAAACTCTGATTATGCAAATTCTGGGTTATGATTTTTTTCGTGCCTCATAAATTGTAGTGCTTTTGAACATATACCCTTTCCTGCATAATATGATCACATCAAGCAGCATTTAATTCTACTTAAAACCAAAGGAGGCACATTTAATACAAAATCTGTTGCATTTTAATGTTAATTTTGCTTAATCATAATAGCTATATCAGTATCGTACAATGAAATCTCAACTTTTTCAGGCCTGTCAGCGGTCGTTGACTTTGTAGCACTTTCTTATTTTGTATGTGTTTCCAGATAACATAACAGGGGTTTCGCTGTACTTAGCATAATAACCAGCATACTTAATGGTAATATGTGTTTTACCAATAATTACTCTTCTGTCCCAGTTAACAACTCACGAAGCAGTTCATGATTTATTCACCAATTTCACATGGACGTCCAATGACTTGGGTGTGGATGAACATGTCATTGTCAACCACTGGGGAACTACAAAGGGCAGGATATTTCTTACACTTGCCCTCTTCATAGTGAACAATGTGAGTATATGGATACAGCATATGTGAACATACATCATTGGTGACTTGGTACATTTGGTACATGATTGGTACATGATTGGTACATTTGCAGTTGTGGATGACTGCGTTAGCGGCAACAGTACCTGTTCCACTGGGACTCTTCATTCCAGTGTTCAAAATGGGTATGTATGCAAGTGTACTTTGGCAAGTTCCCTATTTTTCTCACCAGTACCGCGTAATGAAAGTCCGTCTGGTCCCCTAGCGTTCCCCGCTGAATTCCTAGCTTTTCCAAAGGCCCAAGAAGCAGAGGTGTAGATTTGATTAGATGTGATTTCTCAAATGCAGGAGCAGCGTTTGGAAGGCTCGTAGGGGAGACAATGGCTGTCCTGTTCCCCGAGGGCATCCGAATGGGGGATAACCTCAATAAAGTAATTCCGGGAGGCTATGCCGTGGCAGGAGCGGCTGCTATGGCTGGGGCAGCCACACGCACCATCTCCACAGCTGTCATAGCCTTCGAAATGACTGGCCAAATGTCGCATATTCTACCTGTCATGGTGAGTTTACTCCTAATTCGTAAGAAGGCTACTAAGCTACAAACATCCGTTAGATATCTCATGAATGTCCCGTCCAGGATTCCTTAAGGCACATTTGAATGGGGAGTCTCAGTTATCAGTACATTAGATGTTGTTGTCGTTACGTTGACACGTTAACGTAACGTAACGTTGACACGTTATCAATTATTAATGTCGTTGAAGGCACAAATATTGCCTACGTTTAGGCGCTTTTGGGTTTTTATCTGTTGGGAACATATGGGGCAGTATGGTACCTTCAGCAATGGAATATGCAGTGAAAAGCAAGAGAAAAATAGGTTCCTAGACAATGTACCTATCCTGCTGAAGTGCAAGAAGATGCAAGTGCGTTGGTTTACTTAAAACAACACATGTAAAAGAAATAAGGACAGACAAAGACAGCATTGAACTAGGCATATCGTAGCATATCGACTACCAATAAGACAAAAAGCAACTTTACGTATTTTTATCAAGGTTTAAAGAAATAATATCTGGATTTCTCACATTGTTTCAGATCGCAGTATTAATTGCCAATGCTGTAGCTCAAATGTTGCAGCCTTCAGTGTATGATCTCATCATTAAGTTAAAAAAACTTCCCTACTTGCCACCCATTCTGTCGACGTCCTCCGAGTAAGTTCTGCCTGGAACATCCTCATTCAGTAATTATTGTAATTCTACCATGATAAAAATGGGTGCTTCATAAAAGCAGGAGTATACAGCAGAGTGCTGGATTTTTCTTTCAGAGCTCACACCATTTATGTAGAAGACATCATGGTCCGTGACGTGGTCTGCATATGGCAGGGAGCAACATACAAGGACCTCAAGAACTTGCTCAAGGTCAACAAGAGAGTCGGTTCTTTTCCACTGGTGGAATCACCTGGTAAGTGACTTAAATATAGGGAGGAAGGCTGCAACATTCTGTTGAAACCTCCACATCATCATTCAAGTAGAGTTGCTATTGTTTCTGTTGAAAGTTCCATTGAGCCTTCTAGCAACTCTTCACTGAGTTCACTTTGCAAACTTGCTGGCACATTAGACAGGTGTGCAAAGTGCAGTATGCTATTATCAAAGTGCACTTTGCATAGAGTGATTTCTAAAGAATTCAAATTTGTGAAGGAGTAGAAATTTTAGAAATTTTTTTTCTGTTGCTTTGAACAGTTGAATGGTTCGAAGCAGCCGCTACATATCCTTGTCAAGTTTGAACTTTGAATGTTGACGAACGTCGTATATTGTGTCGTCGTCGCCGTGAAAAATGTCGATGCATTGCAGATTCTATGATCCTGCTGGGTTCCATTCCTCGTATCGAACTGATCCGGCTCATGGAACTGCAGCTCGGTCGCTTCCGCAGGCTGCAGGAAGTGGCCCGAAGGCGTTCAATGGACATGACCGGCCGTAAGAGTCCGTTGGAGCAGCGTAGGCAGTCGCGCTTCGAGGTCGTTCCAGTCACTGGGAGTGGGAGGGTGAGCACTCACAACTTTTCTATGTCCACTATAACCTGGAAGATAACAATTTGACTTTTGCAGCCATCACCACGTTCATCACCACCACCTTCACCCCCACTGACACCAAAGTCCCCGAAGAAGTCAATTTTGAAAGACTATGGACTGCAGTCACCATATTCCACCATTACTTCACAAGGTACAGCAAAGTCCACGCTCACATGTTAAAGGAGCACTGAAATCGCACTGAGCATTGCTTAAAACCGTGCTTAATTCTTCAAGCGCTCCCCTATCAGGAGCGCACACAAACTATTTTTGCTATTCCCTGCTATTCACTTCACTCGTCCTTTAGCTCTTTTTCGCTGTGGTGTTCAACATGCACCCACTTGTGATTTTAGTACAGGATGGGATAAACAGCCAATTGGTCTTCCTATAGCATCAGCTGTTTGAATGATGAAACAGCTAGTGTGCTACCTTTAGTTATGGCAGGTGGCATCCTAGAAAAGCAGCAAGACACATTTCAAAGCATGTTGCACAATAAAGATGCCACACAACATCCATATTATGGGTTAGAAGCTGATCTTGAATTTCCCTCCCACAGACTCAAGATTGAGACAAGCATTCGAAGTGATTTTCCGCAAGTCTTTAACTCTACAAGATGCCAATCCAGATAAGGTTAGAGCACTCTTTTTTTACTCACTGTTGCGCGGCACGTCTTTGAATATGATTTTGCATTTTCCTTGCTGCCCAGAGGTGTGAAGCACAGTAAGTATTGAGTGCATGTTTATAGTTTCCAGTAAATAGATTATACATTGAGCTTCAGTATTGGAAGTAAATTAAGAAAAATGTCCGCTTCTGCGGAAACTGTTGAGAGCCTTACGAGGCTGCAGGTATTCCTGACCGGTACACTGCCCTGCAATAGGCAATTGCCTCAAGACCCACAGCTGTCCTAGCTGAGCCTTTTTCCAGTTTGCAGGATTTCTGTAGTACTAGTGTTGTGTTTTTCTGAATAGATGCACTTGCTTAGGAACAGCAGTTTATCTAAAACCTATCATTTCCTGATGGATTGTTCTGTGTTGTTGACCTGCATTTTGAGAGCAAATGGCTGTTTATTTTCTCAGTCCGACGTGAGTGCTCCAAATACACCAACAAGTACAAAAAGAGTACAGCTGGTACGTAAGTGATAACTCCACTTGTTGTTCTTATCTCTTTACGTTACCTAGTCTATATCTTTTTTTATTTTTGCTCTACTTTCAGCCTCGGGAACGGATTATTGACATGTCTCCCGAAGAGGTACGTTGAAGCACACGTGTGCTACATTTTTGTTCATTTGTGCACTAGGCGGGTGCATTAGCTGTGGTGAAACTGAGTTGTCAACCATGGTAGATTTTAATACCTGCTGTGTTGCAGCATGTTTATGTGCCACCCCATTATGCATAATACCTCGCATGTACATAGGGGATATGGTTTCTTTGTCAACCTTTGCTTCACAAAGTCGCACCAGACGACGTCAGAAAATCCGTCAGTAACGGAGTATATATTGCTCTGCCAAAAAAGGGAACAAAAGCACACCAACTTTTCCACATTAGAGCAATATATGCGATGCTAGGAAAGTATCAAACAAATATCCACGGCACGTCCAGCTTCGGACATAGACTAGACATTCCCCTACGCGAATGTCGCTTTGTGATATCCGTAGGACGTCACTGGGATATTCGGATATTTGCGACGTTCAGGACTTAGTACGGATGTCCCCTGGACGTTCGTGGTTTGCTGGGATGGTTCCAGAGATAATATGAACGGTCAACTTCCAACCCAATGGAAGAGTGTACTTCTAATTCATTATCCGAAACTACCATGCATATGTTATTGTTGTATAGTTTATTGTAACTCTGGAAGAAAAATGTTTCTGTGTTTTCTGTCATTCATATGCCTACACACACGAAACACGTCCCAAACATTGTTCCTATAGCAACTGTCTTGGGAAGAGGATCAGCTCACTCAAATGGTGGACTACTCCCAGTGCCACATAGATCCTGCTCCATTTCAATTGGTGGAGAGAACAACCTTGCTCAAGGTGAGTCCTTTCCACCATTTGATGTGCATCTTGGTTTAACAGGTGGTTGCATGAAAGGACCCTCCCACCTGAGATGTGCAGTCATACAGCGTGATATGAGAAACGAGGTCACATCTGCTGGTGCTCTAGTGACATTTGCTGTTTCGTCTCAAATCTAAGAAAGCTATGATAGTCATGTTAAATAAACAGCATTCACCTCTTTTTCTTCCTGTATTAACCACAGAGAACAATATAGTGGTTGAAACATTGTACGTATATAATTTAATGGGGACATATACTTGCGTTTGACAAAAATTACTTTCATAGAAATAACAATATACAGTCAAACTCCTTTATAGCGAACACCTTTTTAACGAAAATACCACTACAACAAATTTTTTTGCGGTCCCGCTGGAGCCCTATTGGTCCAATAATGGACATCCTTTTTAACGAAAATACCTTTACTGCGAATTTTTTTTGTTGTCCCCTGAGTTTCGTTGTAAAGGAGTTTGACTGTATTTTATAAAATTCTCCTTCAGCACCCGAGATGCCGTTCTTAGGTTTAATAAAACACAACGGCGAAAAGATCACAAGAAAAGACACTGCTCCATACATAGAGGTAGCAAATGGAAAATAAGTCGAAGGATGGTGTTCAAAAGTTGAAAGCTCGTTAAAGAATGAAGCAAAATGTCATGGATATGCGGTTTCATACTCACATTTGATAAGCCCTTATCACTATGAATGTTTTGGAAACGGGTAACATGCTCTACTTGTAAACTGCACGCCAATGTGGATGCCCCTTGTAATTCAACGCGGACACGAGAGGCGCGTTCCTGAAAGATGTCTGTGCCGTTGCTTAGGAGACAAACGCACATGATAACCTCAATGCGAAACTTGTGAAAGCATGCCAGTTCCTTCAATAAAGCTTTTTCCTGTTCAGGTACATTCCATATTTTCGCTGCTTGGCCTCCAAAGCGCCTATGTCACAGCATTAGGGAGGCTGGTCGGTGTTGTGGCACTGAAGGAGGTAGGCCTACCTACTGTACATCGGCGCACACGTCTAACTGTAACACTTAACATTTCCTTTCCCCACAACCAGTTAAGGAAAGCGATAGAGAAGATGAACAGTGGTGGTTTCTCCAAGTCATCATCTAGCAACCCCAGCGGTGAATTACCCAACGGGAACGCCGGAGCGTACGCACCGTCGGAGACGCAATCCGAATCCGAAGACGCCGCTGAATCCAATCCGCCACGGAAGAAATCGTCGCGCAAGAAGGCCAGTTCATCTTCGAAGAACCAAAGTGACCCTGTTTGAAAAGAAAAAGAATAAGTGAGGCAATCGTTGAGTGAATGGACTTGGAAGCATCCATTACTTTGCATCATGGATATAGAACTCTAGTAATGGCTGCTGCAGGTACCTTAAAGGCACCTTAAGGACACATTCCGGCGCCTTCGGACGGACTCTGTTAGCATGTTACACTGTGAGTGTGTTGCTATGTACGCAAGAGGAGTTATTTTGTTACATTGTGTGTAAAAACAAAAAAAATGATCTTTTTATATCGTTGAGTATGAACAAAAATACAGAAATGTTTCCCCACGTCTGTATATCGATCGTGTTCTACGAGGTGCCTGGGTCCTTCTGGAATGTGCATAGCCTAGTGGTGGTAATGGAAATGCTTGCCGTATAGTCGCGGCCGTGCTCCAGCGGGCAGCGTCACGACTGTTTCCTTCGCTATGGACGCGTTAATTGGCTCTGCAGAGCGCGCTTCCGTCCACTCTGTCCCTCTCGCTCTGCTAAACGGGTTTTTAACGTTGCGTGTGCAAAGCGGTTCTAGGCCTCTGGGTGTCGCTGGATGTTCTTTTCCAGTAAAGCCGTCTTCCGATCTGGCTTTCTGCAGCCTTAAAAATAAGGTGGATGTGGGTCCAACCGGAGAGCGCAACAAGCACTCCGACATGCTCTGACGAGCGTGGGAGCGCCAAACTCCGCAAAAGGAGATGTCCCGTTTAGTAAAAGGGAGCGCGCTCCATGAGCTCCGGGGCGGGGGTGGTGAAAGGGCTCACAGATGTGTGCAACCACGACTAACGCCCTGGGGAAATTGCGTCCTGGGCCGACTTCGAAGGGAACTGTACCGACATATGTCTGAAAGCGTCTGAGGAAAACCCGAGAAAAAACCCTAGACAGCTCAGCCGGCACCGGGATTCGAACCCTCCCAGTCCCGGAGCCGCTACATAATGCGCCCCATGTGAATATGTTGAGCCATGATGTTGTCGTCTGTTTCATCCATAGAAATCATAAGTAGAAAGGCTAGAAGAAAAGCTGGGAGAGAGAGAGAGTGATGGAGGAGAGCAAAGGAGTTGTACCGAGGCAAGACCCTCTCCCAATGTCCAAGTCCGGGAAGCGCCATGATCGATATTTTGGATTGGGCCGGATTCCGCCACAGCCTTTCCACGTGTGAAGACCAGGCACGTTGGGCGCAATGGTATCCAATCCAATGCAAGTCACTTCCGCTTCCGCTCTGCTCCGCGTGCCATGCCGTGTGCGAAGTGTGTTTGTTTTGTCTGCCATCAGGTGTGCGCTTGGATTCTCTAGGGAGCGAGTATCGTACGGTATAAACCTTGTGCTGCTACATGAAACAACAGCGCAGGGAACTCGTAGATGCCACCGTTCGTAACACGCTAGGCCTACCGTATCGATCATGGCGGTACACATGTTGAGATTCTCCTCTTCGCTGGCTTGGTTTCTAGTTATGATGGGTGCGTTTTCTTATTCAACTCTGACAATTCCGAGTTACTTCCAGCCGGCGAAAACCAGCCAGAGTAGCGGAAATGACGTCATAACTCTGCGGCGAAAATTAGTCAAGCTATGGTTTCAGCCAATCGCCGGAAACGATTTCGAAGCCGCTACTGGTGGCTACAGACGCCGCTGATGCCAACTGGCTTCACGGCTACGGCCGCTGGAAGCGCATTGCGATTGGAGCGATTCTTAGGGACTATTGCCGCATCTCCATGAATGCGACAGAAACGCATCGAATCGAGTGGAAACCGAAATGAAGTCGATGCGCCACCGTTTACGTGGATGCGCTAGCGCCCCACGGTTTCACATTGTCACTTAATTCTTCTTCTTCGTCCACAAAATCTACCCTGCATCCACCTGAACCTGAACGACTTCTTCCTCGTCCCGTACAGCGTGCCCTCCTTTCGTTTTTGATGCGCATCTTCTGTTTACATGCACTCTTTCAATGCGCATCGACCGCCTGTCACGTCTGTCTGGCGAATTGAATTCGATGCGCTACTCTAGCGAATTGACCGTCTACATGAGCGCATTCGATGCGACAAGTGAAGTCGATGTGCTTCTGTCGCATTTATGTAAACGCGGCTTATGTCACGTTGGAGAGGCGATCAGGTATTGTTTAGCAGTGACTGCGTTAGCAGTAACGATGCATGGCGTGGAGTAGGAGTGGGGTATGTGGGACCCGATCTTCAACTTGGCGTATCCCACTTCGGCCTGTGATTCGCCACGAGCACTTGCGCGAGTCAATCGTAGCGGATTCAAAAACAGAGAGCTCTGCCGTGAATATAGTTCACCATACCGTGAATGATACTAAATGGACGTTGCCAGCAGTCGTGTGACCTAGTTGCCAGTATTTTTTAAATGTGCTTAATTAATTAAACAGATAAAACTAATTAGTTAGCTTTTAAAATGCGGGTTCAGGGCCCAAGTGCCAAGCTTAAATTTTGGTGTATGTTAGTTGGGGCACTCCGCATATCTTCCAGAAAGGAGTCAATCTATAGGGTAATTTATGAAGAAAAAAATAAAAAAAACGTTTAAATGGAAACAAAAATCCTCCAAAAACGCAGTGCGCGGAACTAATGAGTCTTTAATGGCGGATATTCTATCGGCTCTCCTCACTGGTGTCACTGCTTTTAATGTGTATTGCCCACTATATGTTGCCTTCGTCCAGCGTCGCATCTTGTGGGGTAAATTGCGGTCGAATATCTCCACGAATATCTCGAAAAAACTTGACGGAGCGTCCCAAAAAGGAATCCCAGAAAAGCGCCATGCATTTAAACCCAACACCAAAGACTTTCGCGGTAACCTACAGATAAAAATCACCCATAATTGGTCACTGATAATGGAAGCAGGAATCACCCCTCCCTCTTGTCCCTCGGTGTCATTATCAGCCGATAAGGCTGCACACAATCGTCACTAGAGTTGTGAAAGCTAACTAATCAGAGGGCGTACCACGTAGGGCAACCCTCTGACGTCATAATTTCCTGCGTACTAGAAGCACTGTGCCAGAAGGAACAGGGCCATTCGACGCCAACAGGTGATATCGGTGCTCGGCAGTGTTTTTCAGAGACAATTCGTCGCTATGACACATCAGATGCTGGGCCTCGCTGCCGTGCTCGCTCTCTTCGCGCTTCTCATGGTTAGGTAAGTCTCCGTTCTGTCGTCTGCGAAACATTCTGGCGCTGTTCGCGATGGATCGCTGCTTTAAATTTTTGTTGCCTCCTCGAAACCTTTCCTCGAAATTTTCCTCGAAACCTCCGGGTTCTCTTGCACGAACGTTGAGGCAATTCCTCAGTGCTGCCCTCGGTGGCTTTGCAAGTGCTCTAAGAATGAAGTGTCGAAGACAGAAAGATCGTTCCAGGATGTAGAATGCTACATCAAAGTGCGGGAGCAATGTAGCAGCAATTATTCTTACAGAAGCAATGTCCCATCCTGGAGGTTTCCGTTGGACACGGAGCTAAACGTCCACGTGTCCCTTTTTCGTCTGTCTTTTAACTCAAATGCACCTTCACGTAGGTCTCACTTGCAGCCGTTCATGCCGTGACTGCGAACTCTGGTTAACTTAATCACCAATCAACTCGAGAGACGAAACCTAGTGATTGCTGAGACAGTGAAGCCTACGACGAATACAACTTCAGATTGATTCAAAAAAATCTTCAGATACGAGCGTTCCCCCATCTCATTCTTATCTTACCAGTACTAAAAAAAAAATTGCAGCGGGCTTTCATACTGCAGGCTGAACTAAGTTATCCCTTCGACGGGTGTAGTTGTACGAGCTCGTGTGGGAACCCAAAGTACTACACTTGATGAT
The DNA here is from genome assembly GCF_037126465.1 of Ornithodoros turicata. Classification (NCBI taxonomy): domain Eukaryota; kingdom Metazoa; phylum Arthropoda; class Arachnida; order Ixodida; family Argasidae; genus Ornithodoros; species Ornithodoros turicata. The sequence continues at coordinate 40,052,742 of NC_088208.1, read as the reverse complement.
TATGAAGCGAGCCGCTGTATGTCGTGGTCCTGAATAGAACCCCTGATTGGACGTCATGCTTCGATCCGATGGTGGGATGAGGCTGTAGCCACTGAATGCGGGAGACCAATATGATTCCCGTATCTCATATCAGATGCTTGCCGACAGCAGGGGGTCGGCGACCGTGACAGGCATTGTCAGTCTACTGCCGCTATCTTTTGATAACGGTATCGAGAAGCCTCACATTTCTGTGTCCTCCACAATTCTGGTTAACCTCATCCTTTGTTCGCGGTGCCCGATATAGCAACCCAACAAGGACTATCTACTGAAAGTGCGAGAGCATAGCGGTAGACATGTACATCGAGGTTGTTTATTTTGTGAACAGTTCTGGGAAAGAATTTCACCGCACTGATAAGACACCTGCCATCCATGCAGCCCCTTACATTGTTTTCATACCTTGAGCTGCTTGGGGAGTGAGGAGATATTGCGGCTTGTGCTGCTCATATTGAGACGCAGAAAGAGAATAGTATATCTGCTTTATTTCAACATTGAACGCCTCCGAGCCATATCCATCCACAGCGAAAAAATTGGCAAAAACGATTTTTGTCAATCTGACCCTAAGTGACGGGTCGTCCTCGGAGTGTGACGTCAGATTCGAGGTTTCCAGTGCACGTCAAGAAAGCCTCAGGTGGGCAAAAAAACTGATCCAGGGACCGTCGCTCATGTTCATAGCGTGCTAAGGACGTAAAGTTACTGTTATTCTCTACCTCTCGGCGGCTTCTGTCCTGAAGGCAACTCCCTTCCTACATCTCTACCGGTTCGCTGATTTCTACCCATCTATGTTATTCTCTATTGTCTTGCATAGTCAAGTTGGTTCTCGACAAGCAGTGAAATGTGTATACATGTTGCTTATAGCAGCCTCTTCTGTTTTTTCTATGGCAGATGCCAGGAAGGGAACGATTGTTTCTGTTACTTGTACCTGGATCAAGATGGAAAGCGGACGGAATTGATGAAGGAAAGCACCGTGGTGCTGGGAAGTCTCTGCACCGATGCGGACCACGGAGTCTGTACAGAGTGGTGCACCGAACAGGTACGTTCCTTTCGCATCCGTTCGGGTCGAATACAATAATGCCGGGCACCTTAGAAGTAAACTCATTATACCGACGCCAACGGGACAGTGGAAAAACCGCGGTTATTTGCTAAAAGCGTCACAACGACAGTGACGGTGCTGTCTCTGCGGAGAAGCAATCCTTGGCGTCGAACGCACTGACAAGCTCTGAAGTTGAGTGTTAGAAAAATGCTAGTTTGCCGTGTGGGCTTTTGCTGGAACGCAGTTCACACGATGCAGCGTAGGCTGGGTGCGTGCTCCAAACTCAGGACAACGCGAAACTTAAAATATATGGTAATTCGACGAAGAGATTTCTTTGAGGGCGTGCTGTACGAGATAAATTTCGCATATAGTGAAAGTTTTCGTCCAAATTTTTGCACTCGTTGTAGAAGCGTCGCCACCCTTAACCGTAGCGCGGGAGCGCGTGACCTGCTTGCATGCCAGCGTCGCCTTGCGTCGATGCTGAGGTGGAGGTTCTAAGACCCATGCCACCGTGACCGATGCTAAGACCATAGTACACGAGCACCTCCTCTCGATCGGTTGAGCTCAGGGTAATCGGCATGGTACGAATGGATCACCTGCTGACGAACTCTCAAAACAGGCACAATAACCGCGCGTGAGCGTTATCTACCACGCTTTATCCAAATGCCGGTTTGCGGGAGGGCGAGCTTGAGGGGCACAATATTGAGACATATGCAAACACTGTAGGCTCACCCATGTTTGCTCTGAGCATTCTGTTCACTACGATATGTGCTATCAGATTTTTTTTTTGTTTTTGTTTTTGTTTCATGGTGCTGAGGAAAGATTTGGTAACGGGTTTGCGTGGAAGAAAATACTCCAAAGAAACTGATATTTTTCCTCGTATACTGATTTTCTTATCGCTGAAGTGTCTGCAGATCCGAGTAGGTGATCCGTGCGTGCTTGCCGTGCCCCTGTCGAGAGGGGGCGCTTGTGCACCAGGCCCCCAGGTGGCTAGGGCCCCTTGGCTAGGTGGCGCAACGTCACCGCCCGCTACAAAGGGAACAGCCACTATCCATCCCAGAGTCTCCACCCCCAGCACGCCCCATCATCGACACAAGGCGGCGCTGGCATGCAAGCAGGCCACGCGCTCCCGCGCTATATAGGGTGGCGACGCCTCTGCATATGAGTGTGTAGTCCGTCGGTACCCAGTACTGCTCGAAGCCATTACTTGGATCATATCCTGTAAGGCGGCTGAGTAAGCGCCGCACGATTGTACTTAAATCACTCGTGATTACCTCAAATACATGTACAGAACCTCAATCATAATTTCGACGAGTGTTCTTGTTCATCTGAACGGCTTAGTTTGAAAGTGACGTTCACTGCCTGCGACTGATTGTAGTTTTTGGCCTCTTATCAGATGTCCAAGTTTGTGGATGACCTGTCTGGGCGACCCAACGGTACGAGTTTAGACCAGTTCCTGTGTACGCTTACTGGGATGGACGGTGTGAACGGCACACTTCATACGAGCGTTGCTGTCTGTGACCAGGAACCCATAGACGTCGGTCCCCAGTATCCAAATAGGCTGTGCTGTGTAAAGGGACAACGTATCCCATGCTAGTTTTTCCTGTCCTCAATTGTCTGTAATAAAAGTCTCGTTTTATCCATTTGGCGTACTTTAAGGGGAATTTTAACGAGTCGTCGGCTGAGGTCGCTGACAACTTCTAATGCATGTAACCAACGGGTGAACACGGCACTAGCAGTGTGTCGAGCGAATAGTTTGTTACTCAGAATGGCAGCGACATGTCGGTAGGAATCTACCATATCCACACGGACATACCAAATCTTGCGCTTCGTTACCCGCTGGGAACGACATGATCTGTCAGTGATGCTGGTTGGCTTTCGCTGATGCTTTTACCTTAGATAAATCGCGGAATTTTCCACTTTTCCACAGTTGGGTTTATGTTAATGACTCGTGCAGGCATACTATGTAGGGTCTGACCTTTTCGGTGAAATGCCTTTCCCGGATTCGGGAGAAGCGGGGTCAGGTGCTGCTCCCCTGAGTTAATGCGCGCATATTAGTCAACGATTTATAGTGACATCGTTACATGTACTAGCATCAAATGTGCTTCGCATTGCATACTGTTGCACTGAAATATTAATGCGTAAGCATTAGAAGGGTCACGGCGAAGGAAAAACGGCGGTATCTATCTGTGGACAGGCGTGCAGACGGTAGCGCGAGCCAGGCGGAGGACGATGTTGGCGGCGTGCCGGATGCGCGGGCAAGTCGGAGAGCGCGGGTGTGTGGGGGGAAGTTTCAAGTGCGAACCAAGTAAGATTGCCGGGCAACAACGCGACGCAGGAAAACAGTTGAATAAAGTACCAATTTGGGCCTCTTGGTCAAGGAAAACAATGTGATCGACAGCGACGGGCTGCCGAGACTGATGTCCACAACGTAAGTAAAAAAGGAACAAAAGAATATCACGAGAGAACGGTAAGCAAAAGAAGGAACGAAGGGGCTATGCTAACGCATTTCCGAAAGATCCAGCGTGCAAATTGCCACCAAATGGTGCAAATAATACGTGACACGTGTTTAGAAGTCAGGTAGCAATCTGGTTTAGCCTGGAAAAGTGCGACCCTAACTAGGGAGGCGTGCATGATTGTCTCTCTAAAAAAATCCTTTGGCGATTCCGGAAATGTTTCCCAAGACCTCCAGCATGAATACCAAAAATAAAATTTCGAAATTACGAACAAAATTTCTCCCGCACGCTGAAAAAGTCCGGGTGAGTAAGTGTACGCCTCGTGTTGTGCACACACGATAGCCAATCAACTTACGTTTGCAATTGTTAGCCGTTTAGTAGCTGAGTCTGAGCTTCTGAGTCTGTTGAAGGAGTTCACAGTAGAGACGAGAAAATTTGTAGACGAATATAGTCCAATTGCCGGGAGTAGACATCTGTTAGACACGTGTTAGACCTTGACAACCCATGCATTCTGGCGAAAAAGAACAAATGGGGGGTGAGGGGACAGCTGGAGTCACGGCACATAAAGAAAACAAAAGAAGCTATCAATCGACAACCAGGCCCCCCTCCCAGAATGCTACGCTCCTCTTCTACGTAAATACCCGGTGACGACCAGGACAGCGCCATTCTGATGATGGGACCCGAATGGGACCCGAAACGTTAACTGTATTTTGTTATGTTTGTTCAAACTAGTAAAGAAATTTGTAGACTTAGAAATAATGAGACTTGGTAATTCTTGTTCACTGGTTTTGCTATTCCATTTTTAAATACAACAATATTAGATGACTTCTGTGGAGTCATCATTCATTCATCTGTGTGATGACTGAGACCAGCAGACGCAGGTGGCCGCAGCTTCTACTGGTGTTGTGGAAGTGTCGTTCGCTTCTGTTCCATGCACTTCTCTGCCTGGAAGCCATAGCAGGTGAAGCCATGACCCCTCTGGTGTTGGCCTACTTCTCATTCTCTGCAGGTCCTTGCAGCTGCTGCTCGTGTTGAGGAAGTGTCGCTCGTGCCTGACGATGTATGTTGTATGTCCTTCTTCGTCTATGGAAGCACGAGAAGGTGAAGCGATTGGATTCTATTCCTTGTTCCTGGTTATTGGCCTGCTTCTCATTCTCAACAGGTCCTGTACGACTGCTCTTCACCTCTCTGATACTGAGACCAGCAGACGCAGGTGCCCGCAGCTTCTACTGGTGTTGTGGAAGTGTCGTTCGCATCTGTTCCATGCACTTCTCTGCCTGGAAGCCATAGCAGGTGAAGCCATGACCCCTCTGGTGTTGGCCTACTTCTCATTCTCTGCAGGTCCTTGCAGCTGCTGCTCGTGTTGAGGAAGTGTCGCTCGTGCCTGACGATGTATGTTGTATGTCCTTCTTCGTCTATGGAAGCACGAGAAGGTGAAGCGATTGGATTCTATTCCTTGTTCCTGGTTATTGGCCTGCTTCTCATTCTCAACAGGTCCTGTACGACTGCTCTTCACCTCTCTGATACTGAGACCAGCAGACGCAGGTGCCCGCAGCTTCTACTGGTGTTGTGGAAGTGTCGTTCGCATCTGTTCCATGCACTTCTCTGCCTGGAAGCCATAGCAGGTGAAGCCATGACCCCTCTGGTGTTGGCCTACTTCTCATTCTCTGCAGGTCCTTGCAGCTGCTGCTCGTGTTGAGGAAGTGTCGCTCGTGCCTGACGATGTATGTTGTATGTCCTTCTTCGTCTATGGAAGCACGAGAAGGTGAAGCGATTGGATTCTATTCCTTGTTCCTGGTTATTGGCCTGCTTCTCATTCTCAACAGGTCCTGTACGACTGCTCTTCACCTCTCTGATACTGAGACCAGCAGACGCAGGTGCCCGCAGCTTCTACTGGTGTTGTGGAAGTGTCGTTCGCATCTGTTCCATGCACTTCTCTGCCTGGAAGCCATAGCAGGTGAAGCCATGACCCCTCTGGTGTTGGCCTACTTCTCATTCTCTGCAGGTCCTTGCAGCTGCTGCTCGTGTTGAGGAAGTGTCGCTCGTGCCTGACGATGTATGTTGTATGTCCTTCTTCGTCTATGGAAGCACGAGAAGGTGAAGCGATTGGATTCTATTCCTTGTTCCTGGTTATTGGTCCTCATTCTCAACAGGTCCTGTACGACTGCTGTTCACCTCTCTGATACTGAGACCAGCAGACGCAGGTGGCCGCAGCTTCTACTGGTGTTGTGGAAGTGTCGTTCGCTTCTGTTCCATGCACTTCTCTGCCTGGAAGCCATAGCAGGTGAAGCCATGACCCCTCTGGTGTTGGCCTACTTCTCATTCTCTGCAGGTCCTTGCAGCTGCTGCTCGTGTTGAGGAAGTGTCGCTCGTGCCTGACGATGTATGTTGCATGTCCTTCTTCGTCTATGGAAGCACGAGAAGGTGAAGCGATTGGATTCTATTCCGTGTTCCTGGTTATTGGCCTGCTTCTCATTCTCAACAGGTCCTGTACGACTGCTCTTCACCTCTCTGATACTGAGACCAGCAGACGCAGGTGCCCGCAGCTTCTACTGGTGTTGTGGAAGTGTCGTTCGCATCTGTTCCATGCACTTCTCTGCCTGGAAGCCATAGCAGGTGAAGCCATGACCCCTCTGGTGTTGGCCTACTTCTCATTCTCTGCAGGTCCTTGCAGCTGCTGCTCGTGTTGAGGAAGTGTCGCTCGTGCCTGACGATGTATGTTGCATGTCCTTCTTCGTCTATGGAAGCACGAGAAGGTGAAGCGATTGGATTCTATTCCGTGTTCCTGGTTATTGGCCTGCTTCTCATTCTCAACAGGTCCTGTACGACTGCTGTTCACCTCTCTGATACTGAGACCAGCAGACGCAGGTGGCCGCAGCTTCTACTGGTGTTGTGGAAGTGTCGTTCGCTTCTGTTCCATGCACTTCTCTGCCTGGAAGCCATAGCAGGTGAAGCCATGACCCCTCTGGTGTTGGCCTACTTCTCATTCTCTGCAGGTCCTTGCAGCTGCTGCTCGTGTTGAGGAAGTGTCGCTCGTGCCTGACGATGTATGTTGCATGTCCTTCTTCGTCTATGGAAGCACGAGAAGGTGAAGCGATTGGATTCTATTCCGTGTTCCTGGTTATTGGCCTGCTTCTCATTCTCAACAGGTCCTGTACGACTGCTGTTCACCTCTCTGATACTGAGACCAGCAGACGCAGGTGGCCGCAGCTTCTACTGGTGTTGTGGAAGTGTCGTTCGCTTCTGTTCCATGCACTTCTCTGCCTGGAAGCCATAGCAGGTGAAGCCATGACCCCTCTGGTGTTGGCCTACTTCTCATTCTCTGCAGGTCCTTGCAGCTGCTGCTCGTGTTGAGGAAGTGTCGCTCGTGCCTGACGATGTATGTTGCAGGTCCTTCTTCGTCTATGGAAGCACGAGAAGGTGAAGCGATTGGATTCTATTCCGTGTTCCTGGTTATTGGCCTGCTTCTCATTCTCAACAGGTCCTGTACGACTGCTCTTCACCTCTCTGATACTGAGACCAGCAGACGCAGGTGCCCGCAGCTTCTACTGGTGTTGTGGAAGTGTCGTTCGCATCTGTTCCATGCACTTCTCTGCCTGGAAGCCATAGCAGGTGAAGCCATGACCCCTCTGGTGTTGGCCTACTTCTCATTCTCTGCAGGTCCTTGCAGCTGCTGCTCGTGTTGAGGAAGTGTCGCTCGTGCCTGACGATGTATGTTGTATGTCCTTCTTCGTCTATGGAAGCACGAGAAGGTGAAGCGATTGGATTCTATTCCTTGTTCCTGGTTATTGGTCCTCATTCTCAACAGGTCCTGTACGACTGCTGTTCACCTCTCTGATACTGAGACCAGCAGACGCAGGTGGCCGCAGCTTCTACTGGTGTTGTGGAAGTGTCGTTCGCTTCTGTTCCATGCACTTCTCTGCCTGGAAGCCATAGCAGGTGAAGCCATGACCCCTCTGGTGTTGGCCTACTTCTCATTCTCTGCAGGTCCTTGCAGCTGCTGCTCGTGTTGAGGAAGTGTCGCTCGTGCCTGACGATGTATGTTGCATGTCCTTCTTCGTCTATGGAAGCACGAGAAGGTGAAGCGATTGGATTCTATTCCGTGTTCCTGGTTATTGGCCTGCTTCTCATTCTCAACAGGTCCTGTACGACTGCTCTTCACCTCTCTGATACTGAGACCAGCAGACGCAGGTGCCCGCAGCTTCTACTGGTGTTGTGGAAGTGTCGTTCGCATCTGTTCCATGCACTTCTCTGCCTGGAAGCCATAGCAGGTGAAGCCATGACCCCTCTGGTGTTGGCCTACTTCTCATTCTCTGCAGGTCCTTGCAGCTGCTGCTCGTGTTGAGGAAGTGTCGCTCGTGCCTGACGATGTATGTTGTATGTCCTTCTTCGTCTATGGAAGCACGAGAAGGTGAAGCGATTGGATTCTATTCCTTGTTCCTGGTTATTGGTCCTCATTCTCAACAGGTCCTGTATGACTGCTCTTCACCTCTCTGATACTGAGACCAGCAGACGCAGGTGCCCGCAGCTTCTACTGGTGTTGTGGAAGTGTCGTTCGCATCTGTTCCATGCACTTCTCTGCCTGGAAGCCATAGCAGGTGAAGCCATGACCCCTCTGGTGTTGGCCTACTTCTCATTCTCTGCAGGTCCTTGCAGCTGCTGCTCGTGTTGAGGAAGTGTCGCTCGTGCCTGACGATGTATGTTGCATGTCCTTCTTCGTCTATGGAAGCACGAGAAGGTGAAGCGATTGGATTCTATTCCGTGTTCCTGGTTATTGGCCTGCTTCTCATTCTCAACAGGTCCTGTACGACTGCTCTTCACCTCTCTGATACTGAGACCAGCAGACGCAGGTGCCCGCAGCTTCTACTGGTGTTGTGGAAGTGTCGTTCGCATCTGTTCCATGCACTTCTCTGCCTGGAAGCCATAGCAGGTGAAGCCATGACCCCTCTGGTGTTGGCCTACTTCTCATTCTCTGCAGGTCCTTGCAGCTGCTGCTCGTGTTGAGGAAGTGTCGCTCGTGCCTGACGATGTATGTTGTATGTCCTTCTTCGTCTATGGAAGCACGAGAAGGTGAAGCGATTGGATTCTATTCCTTGTTCCTGGTTATTGGTCCTCATTCTCAACAGGTCCTGTATGACTGCTCTTCACCTCTCTGATACTGAGACCAGCAGACGCAGGTGCCCGCAGCTTCTACTGGTGTTGTGGAAGTGTCGTTCGCTTCTGTTCCATGCACTTCTCTGCCTGGAAGCCATAGCAGGTGAAGCCATGACCCCTCTGGTGTTGGCCTACTTCTCATTCTCTGCAGGTCCTTGCAGCTGCTGCTCGTGTTGAGGAAGTGTCGCTCGTGCCTGACGATGTATGTTGTATGTCCTTCTTCGTCTATGGAAGCACGAGAAGGTGAAGCGATTGGATTCTATTCCTTGTTCCTGGTTATTGGTCCTCATTCTCAACAGGTCCTGTATGACTGCTGTTCACCTCTCCGATACTGAGACCAGCAGACGCAGGTGCCCGCAGCTTCTACTGGTGTTGTGGAAGTGTCGTTCGCTTCTGTTCCATGCACTTCTCTGCCTGGAAGCCATAGCAGGTGAAGCCATGACCCCTGTGGTGTTGGCCTACTTCTCATTCTCTGCAGGTCCTTGCAGCTGCTGCTCGTGTTGAGGAAGTGTCGCTAGTGCCTGACAATGTCTTTTGCATGTCCTTCTCCTTCTATGGAATCACGAGAAGGTGAAGAGATTGGATTCCATTCCTTGTTCCTGGTTATTAGCCTGCTTCTCATTCTCAACAGGTCCTGTACGACCGCAGTCTACCTCTCTGATACTGAGACCAGCAGTATGCAGGTGCTCGCAGCTTCTGCTTGTGTTGGGGAAGTGTCTTTCACGCCCAGTGATACCTGTTTCGTGCACTTCTCTGTCTGGAACCCACAGCAGGTGTAGCCGTGGCTCTTGCTGCTTATTCCTGGTCTTTGCCTGCTTCTCATTCTCTGCAGGTCCAGTACGACCGCAGCCCACTTGTGTGATGCTGAGACCAGCAGATGCGGGTGCTCTCAGCTTCTGGTCGTGTTGAAGTGTTGCTCGTGCCTGACGATATCTGTACCATGCCCTTCTCTGTCTATGGAAGCACCAGAAGGTGAAGCCGTGGATTCTATTCCTTTCGTATGTCGATGTTTCCCCGATAAAGTATATATAATATTGGCAGTTTAGTACGATTTCAGTTTGCATAACCACATTGTTTCGTATCCAGTGCATCAGGGATCTGGAGTGACAAGAGGCAAGAGATATAGATGCGCTCGTCCTGCTGTGGATTTAATGAAACCATGCTTTTTGTGAAATGTTCAAGCGTTATTGTTTTAGCTAACACGTATACTCATGACAGGCTGAATAGACTGTACATTGGACAAATTTCCAGAGTTTCCGTGTTACAGAGATGATGCTTCGTATTTTTTCCCTGAAGGCACGCTCCGACGCTCTGTGGAAGCTTCACATGGGGGAGGAGGATTTAACCCTTTCCCCGAATGCACTACCAATGGTACAGTTCAGGGGGTTTGAACCCCCCAGCCACGCCACTGACTACCACTGTCACGAAGAAGCTGCAAGGAAGACATAAGTGTGGCTGTACTTGCTGTGCACCTAGCGTCTGAGTACACACTATACACCTTATTAAAGGAAAGTTACACAACATATCAATGATAAACATTTTGGCCTGGGTGAAGGGGGTGTTGTGTCTTTTCTTCTGCAGAGTACTATATCGTGTAGTGGGGTAATATTTGTGGATACTTTGGCGGGCGGGATTCCCATCGTGGCTGTAGTTGACAACTGGGAGCCGCAATATGTTGAGTTTTGTGGTTGTCTCTGTGAAGGTGTGCACTGACTTGGTTTGTTTCAGTTTGGCTCGTTCCATTAGGTCCTGGTGCCCTGGTTTTCGTGGTTTCGCTTCGGGGAGGTTTGGCTCTTCCAGTATCCAGTTTTCGAGGTCTGGTGTGGTTGTCGGTGTGTGGCACGTCAATTTTCATATGGAACTGCTGCGAGTGTGCAAGGGACACTCCAGTCCCTTGGGTTACATCTAATTAGTTTCTCGTCAGTCGTTCCTGGTGCTTGATGCTGGTTTTGTGCGTTGGCTTTGCAAAGCGTCCCCATCGCAGGTTTTGCTGTGGGCGGCTTTGCCCATTATTGGCCGTGTGTGGGTGGTCAGGTTGTGACTTGGGTTTAGTTTCATTTATATATATATGTATGTATTTCCTTTTTGTTATGAAAGTTCTGTATGATGTATTATAATATGAAGTGTTGCAATAAACGCTGTTTTATGGTTCACACCCCGCCCTACCAAAGCTTGCTTTTCTTGTTTATAGATATCTGGGACCTACGCTACTCGCCAGGTCCCATTTTGAACCTCAGATTCAACTATAACTCAATCTTCAAATTTATCCATTCCAGCTCACCCTCCATAGTATTGGCAGTGCTTTGAGCACGCGCTGCCGTTGAGAAGCTGTTGACATAGAGTCTGAGACTCGAACTCAACTTTTATGCAAACTGGCCCTGTTCAGTCCGTTTCCATAAAGGTTGAGTTCGAGTCTCAGATTCAATCTTAACAGGTTCGGCAGCGCTTCCCGCACGTGCAGCGGTCTCAAAGCACTGCCCTCAACCTTTATGCACACGGGCCGAGGTTGTGTTCACTCCTGCTTGGGCTCCTGTCGAGCCTGCAGTATAGATAAATAACGGTGGAATGATCGCTGTTACGATGGAAAGCGTATCTCAGCCATCTGGTGCCAGTAATGTGTTGCCGTTCACGGCATCCGTGAGCTGGGGTTCGATTCCTGGTTGTTCTTTTTTCTTTTTCTCGAGCAAATATTTATTTGGAATAAGACAGGTTGTCTCTCGGGCGGGATAGCTCAGTGGGTAAACCGCTGGGGACGAGGAACGGAGCTCGGGGTAGTGGGTTCGATGCCAGGTCCAGGGTTAAGGCTTGGGGGTAGACATGGGCGCGCCGCGGGGAATTTAGTGGAAGCCGAGCAGTTGGCCAGCAGGGTAACGGGTGGGCAAAATGTGCGGGGGAGGATAGCTTAATGGGTGGTAGGGGATAAGGACAGCCACAGGGAGGGAATAGGCAGCAGCCGGGACACACCCGAAAAGTAGGGAAAATGCCATCGATAACGGGCTTCGGGAATTGCAAAAGTATAAGAGTGGTGGAGGTGGCATTCCTTACTTGGAGGGCTGTCCCGGCTGCGACCTCGCGGGGGGGTTTTGCTGCCCAGGACGAGCTCTGCCCATGCCCAGGACGAACTTTTCCTGGGTGCACCCCACCCCACCCCACCCCACCCCACCCCACCCCACCCCACGACGCTCTTTCCACCCACCCCACTACCCACCCCACTACCCACCCCACGACGCTCTTTCCACCCACCCCTCTACCCACCCCGACTCTTCCTTCACGCACTCCTCTACCCACCCCAACGACGACTCTCCTTCAACGCACCCCTCTACCCACCCCAGGACTCTTCCTGCGACTCTTCTTGTGCCATGCCCAGAGCGAACCTTTCTTGGGTCCCCCCCCTTGCCTCTTCCACCCACCTCACCTTCACCCAGACTCCTCCAACCACCCAAGCCACGGCAGGTAGTCGTATCACTAGCTTACTATCCCATTATCTAAAAAGTCCCCACGTGGGACGTGGCCCTACCATAATCCTCTCCCGCTTCCCGAGTTCCAGGGGTGGCGCCAGAGGGGGCCCTTGGATGCGTGGCCGGGCCGAGCCCGTTCGCCCTGGGGGTCCTACTTACTCCAACTGACCCACCAGGGGTCGGACACAGCCCTTTGGCCACATCTGCCTCCCTCGAGTCAATCCTCAGCTTCCTCTGGGTACTCCTGCTAACCTTAGCCCACCTCCCGCTGACATACCCCTGGCTTCTACCCTCCCGCTATCGAGCTACCCCCTGCCACTTGACCACCCATTACCCCACTACCCCCTCTCGTAGAGTGTTAGTCCCCGCCACCCACTAGGCTACCCCCGCACAAGACCCTCCCTGTAGCTACCCACCTGGCTCACCTAGGCATCGAACCCGGAACGTTATGGACTGTTAGTGGAGAAACAACCACCCAACCACCTGAGCTATCCACCCACACTCATCTCTTGTTCGAAGCTTCTACTTGTATCACGAAAGAAGTTCTCGACAGACTCAACAGATGGAAGTAGAAGTTTTTCTAGCATTCCCCACACCCGCCTAATGCCCCTCCAAAATTCCTGACAGCAGTCCCCCAGACACAGGATATTCTTGCCTTCTGATCAAAATGAGGTAGATCGCTGGGTATCACACCCCCACCTCGACACCGGGTAGAAGGCAATGAATGCCAATTTTTTTTCTTTTTGTAAGACCACTTATACAACCTACTACCGCAAGTTTCTAGCTTCAGTTTTAGCTATACAAAATAGTGTTCTAGAAACATTACCAAAACGTGCATTTCGAAGTACGCGCGGAGCCCTTTGCTGGGACGACCAATGAATCACCAACCAGTCCACATTCAACTAATTTACAACTTGTGCACTCCGGCAGAATCTCCAAACGTTGCTGTGTACTGGAATGCCGCCAACCCTATGGACCGGGCTCTACATCTTCGCATCCCCGCTAATATTACACTGTCCATGTGGTCTGAAGCCTATATAGTTGAAGCCTATATATAAAACTTCTATATACGCAGCAGAACACTGCTTCAACTTACCACCCATGGCAGAGCACGTAAGCTGATGGAGGTCCTGAACAAGGTGATCACAAAAAAAAAAAAAAAAAAAAAAATATATATATATATATATAAACGTGAAATATGCCGCATTATATGCCTATCAATGGACCAAAGTAACCAAACCGAGAACCACCGTCCATCCACATCGGCGCCTATGCACCAAGCCTATGCACCAATCCGTGGGAGCCAGCAGAACAGTAAAACTCACTTTTCAGACCTTTGAGGGTATCGGGCGACCAGAAGGTTTTGTGCGACCATAGTGTAAAAGTGTGACATGTGTAAGAAAAGAGCAAATAAAATATGCAGACGTGTATTTCTCAAAGCGCGTTCTATAATTACAGTATAGCGATTAACAGTGTCTGGGTACAATAAAACAAAAGCATGCCCTGCAAGCAAATACTGTTTGTGTTGTTTGTGTTGATTATGTTCTCCCCATGACGAGCAAGTAATGCACTCCTAGAACGCTCAGCATTGTTTACTCAATGGTAAATACTACGATGGACAACGCCCCCCAAAACCCCCAAACCTCGTAACGGAACCCCAAGGCCCAGCGATCGATCGAACCAACCATGAGCAAAAGCCACCAACAGAGAACGACCATAACAGAATGCTCAAAAGGAGACCAACAAGACCAACCAGACAGTCAACGTAACAAGAGAACCAGCAAGCGGATGAAACAATGACCAGGATGAAGTCACCCCCCCAAACCAATCATCCGTGAGTAGCCGCCTATCGAAAGTTCACAGGTGTTCACGTGTGTCAACACTGTTCCCTTTATGGGAAGAAGTAATGAAAGCGCAACAAAGTACATCACGTCCATTACGGGGATTCCTTGTGAAGTTGGCGTTGCGTCCCCGTATTCCGTCAATATTCAGCGTCCAGACTGGCTTCTTGCAGCACCTGAAAGAGAGAACGTGTAAATAGGGCAGTACCTCTTTTATTAAACCAAAGATTCTAGCTAAGCTAAGCTTTAAAGCACAACGAATTTTCACCAGCTGTTCCGTTGAACCATTTCTTGGTAGAGCGCGCGGCAGAGCGTTAGGCCGGTTTCTGGATCACGAAATAGGTCTACTAACAAACCAACAAATGCAGGAGTAAATTTTACGAAGGCAATTTTACTCGTACCAAGAAAAAGCGGAAACTAACTAAATGAGTACGTCAGCTTTTATAAGGGCCTTCCATCATTAGATTTCTTCTCTACACTAAACGTAAACGCTTACGGAACACTGCACTGGCGTATTTCTTCATGAGTCACGGCCCCTGCTATATATCAAGAAGATATCGAATAAGAAACGTATGTCCACCTCTGTTTGCTGCTATAATGGAGTCGGCAAATGGCAGTCAAATGGCAGTCAAATGGAGGAATGTTCCGTGAACTTTTGTCCCAAGCTGTACCTTGCATACCACCTTTCAAGTACTAATGGTAGACAGCAAAAACCGCAGGTTCTACACAGGTCAAATAATAATAGTCGGGAATACGAAAGCTTAACAGCAGAATTGTTCGCAACTCGTAGTCTATGTAGGGTACGTTCAGCTGCCAATCTGTGCCAACCTGCTCATCCGTCCAGTTTTCATCCCCATCATCACGTTTTACCGTAAATTGCAGCGGCTGAACGAACAACAACAACCAACGCTCAAGAAATGCGGAACAAAAGCCCAAGGAACAAAATTAAGAGAATGGGACAGAGTGAATGTGTATCCGCGCGTCATGATCGAGGTCAGGGTGGCACACCTATCAGAGGTGCGTCGGTTAGATCCCTGCCGGCACTTGCTGACTTTTCGTCGCCTTCAGATGACGTTCGTACTCCTGGAAAGGGGGTGACTGAACAGCTTCCTTTCCTCAAAATTTACTATAGTGAATGTTAAGTTGTGTACCTTCTATTTTAGGACAAGGGTGACAATAAGCCCTGGCGCGTCAGTAGAATGCAACCACGGACAGCATGCACCAGTGCAGCACCAGGCTCTGCAACACCAGCATACATTGGCGCCAGTGGCGACAAGTGGATCCTGAAACAGTAAATAGAATGGGCGAGTAAAATGTCCTGGTGCTCTTGCCGCTGCTTCTAGTTACTGATATGCAACAACGTCCGTCGGGCATGGGAGAGGTTTCCTGGGAACAGGCAATGGAAGACTGTGGATTCGACAACAGAGATCCGCTTCTGTACGCCGCGGGTAGACGCGGGTATGTGGCAACCTGTGGCATCACCTGTCGGTGCCTTCAATCACTGAGGGGTACTAGCAGGGACCATGATGGAAAAAGGGAGTACCCTTTCGAAGCGCCGCAACTTCGCATCGTCATTTGCTGAACGTGCCTCTCTCCGCTCCTCCATCAGCACGATGGAAGACTGATGTGAAGACGCGAAGACAATCAACAAGCGTTTCCCAGATGTGGACCTGCAAACAACTAAATTTTCGCTACAAAATAATAGTATACATGTTGCATAACCGTGGTGAGAATTCTAGAAATTACGCCGCGGCCAGTTCCCGGATGAGGCAACTAACCGGGGGGGGACTCCGTCATCGGCGGCCCCGTGGGGTCTTACTTTACACCCCACGGGGCATCCTCGGGCGCACTCCCGCCAGACCTCCTCCTATCTTACCCACCCGCACCTAGGCTACTTCCTGTCACCCCTTACAAACCCCCCATACAGCTAACCCTCATACGTTTACCCAGTACCTACCCCCGAACCTTACACAGAGAGACCCCGTTTCGAACCAGGGTCTTTCTGTACAGAAGCCAAACGCTGTACCAACTGAGCTACCCACCCACGATTACTAGCGTGACAGAAATCGCTTATCAACGGAGCGCTGATAGCACGGAGAAAGAAGGCCACGAGGCAAAGCGAAACTTCGCTCTCTGACAACGTATCAGGAGCGGCGCCATCTGTTGGTCCAGGAACTAACTAAAACCGCGGGGCTAGTCATACAGATCTTGCGCTCACGTGATGCTATCGCTTGCCCGGCGGCTGTCAGCATGTCTTGCTCAACGCGGTAGCTCGGCTGTTTGCGTCCCACAGACGGTGTGGAGCTTTGGGATGATCGAGGAGCGTGTTCGTCGGCCCGATCTTCAAGCCATCTGTTCGTTTAGAGCGCCTGCGCTATCCCTGTGCATTTCAGTGTGCTGCACTTCCACTCAGGAACCTGAGAAAGTGACAAACGAATTGGGCTTACAAAAAATTTATCGCATCGTTTTGCTCTCTGGAGCACTATTGTATATTATTTTACTGGCCGAAAATAAAATAAAAAAGCAATTCAGATTGCGAACACATCGTAGTCGTTCCACAAATGCCTCATCTCCAAACCTTTCGTCCTCTCTACAAAAACGGAGTCCATCCTTTTCGATTGGCCGCAAGTAAAATAGTTCTTCCAGTAGCCCGCCGTTGAAACCCTCGCGATTGGCCCATCTTGCGTGCACATCTTGATGTCCATTATCCTGGAATGTGCCGGACCGGTGCCAATGTTCTCCAGGACCTCTTGAAGTAGGCCTATATTTTTCGCATTAGCCACCATGTCGTCCCTACCCAAGAATCCCAGGATTCTCTCGAGATAGAATCTCGACTCCATACGAAGATCTTCCAGGACCAGGAGGAGGACGTGGGAATCGTTCCTACGAGGCCACCAAGACATGACGTGCTTGAAGTAATCGTTACCGTGAACTTTGCCTTTGAGAAAGATGTCGAGAAACTCGTCGAAGCGACCCTCAAGGTAGCCGTAATCCTCGGGATACGTGACGGCGTCGTCGAAGCTGTAAGCGCAGCAATCCTTCGGGTTCCGGACAGTGTAGATGTACTTGGCAAGAGGGTTGATGCTAAGTCTGTAGTAGGGGAGATGCGTTCGGATAATCCGTGGTCGAGCAAGTTTCTCGACGTCTTTGCCACACCACTCAAGTAGGGGGATCTCGCTGGATATGGTGTCTGCTTTCTTTCGAGTCAGGAGGTGGAGCATGATGGCGATAGTTTTGAGGCCGCTGTTTGGGTACCCTGCTAGGATTATGTCGCCGTCCTCGGGTCTGTGCTTGGTGGCGTAAATGAAGTTCTCCCGTGAGAAAGAGATAGGGAGGAAGAGCCCGTCCACTTCCATGTAATGCGGGTTTCCCGTTTTTTCCAGCTTTTGGCCCATTCTGTCCTACGTGTGTAACGAAAATATCCGCCTATATAGTACCATTCGGGCGGGGCTTCCATAACGTCACCATGACTATCACTTTTCGTACAGTATGCATAGCGTGTGCCAAAGAGAAATACGCTTACCGTCAATGGAATTATCGATGTGCTTTCTTCTTCTTCTTCTTCGTCTGGCACCACAAGGCACATTAGAAAACTGCTCTCAGATGAATACTGCAGCGGTGGTTCGTTTCAAACAGACTGCCTTATGCTGGTTTTATTTTGTGCAGTTAACTGCTTATAACTAGAATTTATTGCGTAATCAGGGTTTTCGCCCTCGTGAGACTGCGGGTCACATCTGATGATGATTTTTAGTTCATTACTCCCACGCTGAATGAAATTTAACAGTGCAGACTCTCTCAAAGATATAAGAATCGGAGAGAACGTCCTGCGGGTGAAACCATGACTTACTTTAACTTACTAGGAGCCACAAGAAAATGTGTTAGGGAATGTTGTACAAGTTAAGAAGTGTGTCGGAAAGTGTATCGTTTTGTTTTTGTTTCCTGTAAGGTGCAATTCCCTAGTACCTCGCTTTTCTGTAAAAAATAAAATACTGCGTGATGCTGCCGTACGGGGACAGTGCCCTCGTCAAGTCACAGCGTGACTTTTTTGTCGCTGTCCCCGGTCATCTTTGTGACAAAATAAATTATTATTGTTATTATGACCTACTAGATGATACTAGCCAGGTGATAACCAGCAACTCCTACGCGCGGTCCGCGTACTAGGACTGGCAGCGCTCTCTTTCACTGCTTACAAACAGAAGGGACAACCGGAAGTTGGCTAGGGTAGCGGCTGCATGGGGGCGCTGATGTCTCGCTGACACTGTCAGCGATCGTGTCACTACCCTGCGCCGGGGGGGGGGGGGGGGGGGGGGGGGGGGTCGATCGAGTCTCGACTGGGAGTGCACGGTGAACTTATAAACACACACACACACATATACAGGGTGTTTGCTCTAACGTGTCCAGAAATTATATTTAAAGAGAGCGATAAAAGAAAAGCAAGTGGTACTTTTCTGTTACTTGAGTAAGAAGCAGGTACTGCTTCACTATTAGCACCTGTTTCTTAGTCAAGTAGCTGAAAAGTAGCGCTCGTTTCTCTTTTATCGCTCGCTTATACAGGGAGTTTCCTTTTATTTGCAACAAATTTTCATAAAAAGGGGAGTTGCCTTAGGGCGCATTTAGTTTTGTCATTGCATTGTATACTTGACGGGGCTGCTACTAGGAAACCAATTTTTCGCTCAATTAGGGGACTATTTAACAAATATATATTGAACAACTCTAATTATTGAGTTTGGGGGGCACATGGCAATTGCAATATTAAAGCCTGATCACCACATGATCCGCTCGAACCACTGATGAAGCACTAAAGTAATATACATACAAGTATATACATTTCAGCAATGCTAGGCCTATAGTGTAGCCCATATCGACAGCAACTCAAAGCTCCTAGAACTGAACTCCATATTGACAAAAATGGCGTCAACGCCATCGGATACCATGTTCACATCTCTGTGCATCTACCAGGATTCCCAAATGCACGCAGACAAGTGAACCACTACACGAACTGTGCAATGCACGCTATGGCTGCGGTTGTCCTATACATCTGTGCTATTACCCAGGCAGCACAAGTCGTCAGGCCACAATCGGGACGTGGCCGAGCGATCCGCCTTCGACGACGCTTTGAAACAGCGGGCCACTACAGGCATAGAGTCAGGATCCGACGAACTTAGGGTATAGTGCGCCGGCGGCTTCCCGACGAGCACGGAATTCGCTGTTTCCCCTCTCCCACCAAATATTTTTACCCAATATCTACATATTAGAATGTATTTCAATAATCACACCATGTTTCACAATGCAAAGTTTTATTGATGACACTCAAACACTCAAAATAGGCGTGAACTTCGCAAAAACAGAAAAAAAAGAGAAGGGAAAATGTTCTAACTATGAAACCTACAGCAACATTTTGCCATCAATAAAACACAGGGGGTTCACTTTATAAATGCGAGCCCATGGCGTTGCACCAGGGCTTGTCTTCCATGAGCCCCTTGGTCATCGTCTTTATCCCCAGTGCCTTCCAAATAGCGGCTAACTGGCAGTAGATTCCTTACTGGGTGACATCTCTGTATCTTGCTTGCAGTTTTTCTGTAATAATGATAATAAAAAGAAACATGTTGCTTTGGGATGCAACCTGCATTGGTAGTGTAACCGCACCAACTATATACAGGAGGAGCAAAGAGCAAGTTGCCACTTCAGGGCCACCATATGGGTTATAACGATAGGGTCTGAAGTTTTCGTGAAATACCTTTTTCTAAATTCAGGGGGGTACAAATCGGGTAAATAAACAATTTGCACTAAATTCATGGGAGTTCATGTTGAAAAACTTGCAGATGCTAAATGCGGGGAGAGATCGGGCTCAGTTACTCAAACTCAATGGTACTGGTTCGGTAGAAACGGTAATTAACCGAATTTGCGGCCAAACATTCGTGTACAGACGTCTGTGATGACAATTTGCCAGGTAAAAATCGGGTTTCACCCAAAAGGGTAAACTTTCAATACGCACAAGAAAAAAATTGAATAGTTAACAAACGCTGAAAAAAAAAAAAAAGATGCCTTTTCTTATACATTTGCTTTCTTGCTTTGAGACCTTGTTATATCAATGCGGATACCCGAAGTATTTTTGAAAAAAACAAAAAAACAAAGTATACCAGATTGTATTTCTTGCAAGCAAACATCACAGCGAGATTGGTTCATAGGGTTGCAACCGAAGTGTAGGCTGGATTCTGAAAGAGGAAATAGTTTCGGGTCAAGCTTAAACTGTTTGAAAAAGTGCACCACACCACACACATTACTGAATGCACAGCAAATAGAGTTGCCGTTGTCAGCATGACATGACAAGATCTGCTAGAAAAATATTAACCATCACTGGAAGAAAGGCACGGAGGCAGAAATCTTGCGATAGCCTCTTCATCACCGCATTAATTTCTTTTATTTCTTTTCGCACGGCCCGGTGTCCAGTGTGACACTGAATTGAAGATCACGATGGCCAATTGGCGTTACCCGTTATATCGCGCAGACGGATTAATGGCGCGCAGATCTTATTCGCTAACGAATTTGTTGTTCTTCGTAACTTTAATATTGCGCCTAACCACGTATAAACTTACTTTTAGCTGAAGATGTCCAGGCCTCCAGCTTTGTAGGCAAGCAGTCAACCTGAAGAAGTGGTTATATTTAGTCTGAAGTCAAATACACTATATACGTGCGCTTCTACACTTTACTCAACCAATTTTTTTTTTTTTCCAAAACATAACCTGTCATCCGAAAAGCAACGCAAAAAGCATAATATGGGGCACTAAAACCGAAAGCACGTTTTGACTTCTAAGTTTTCAGAGAAGCCTTCTAGAGAGAGCTGTCATGCGCATGGTGAAAACCACCCAAGTGTAACGTTTATCATTGCGAGGAGTACCATATAGAAAGAAATCTGACTTACCTGGCGATGAATCGCTTCAACTATGTCGAAATTCCACGCAAGTTTCGGTGGCGCGGCAGAGTATATATACATTAACACGGACGGGCGATGGGATCTCCGGCCCTACAAACACGACCCACTGGTCGAGCCACATCATTGGACAGATTGGGTACAGATTGGAAACAGATTGGACAGTCGGCACCTGGCAGTCGTGAAAAAGAAATCCGTTTCTGCGCATCGGTGGGTCTCATATGTGACTGATTATCAGTTAGTGATCGGAGCAGCATCGGGGTGCGATCCTATATTCTTGATCACATGACCGTCAGTCCGGAAATGGTCAGGGCACCGTCTGGGGGACGATCTCATGTTATCTTGCGCTCTACCTCCTCCTTTCCCACACGACTGCGAAGTCCGACAATATCGCCCGGTCAGAAGCCGACGCCACCATTGCGTTGCCATTCTTTCCGCGGTTGCCTGTGCTGTCTGGGTAGTTGTTATAGCACTGCTGTAGATCACAGGCACTTTACCTGAATGTGCCGAAAAACTGCCGTAATCCTGATAGCAATAACGTCTTCCATGCAAACCTCCGTGCAAACATGCTGATTGCAACCCGCAGGCGTGGGCTGAACAGGTCTCTGTCTGGTAATTTGTCTGCTGTTTCAATTAAGCTGGTATTTCGTATTTTGTTTTTATCAGGAGCCACCATGCAAAAAGAGATATTTTTGAAACAAGCAGCAACAGGGGACGCCTCTGTATGTTAGCTTGAGCACCAGAGCTCCATTCTAGCAGAGTAACAACTGCATAAAATGGTAACAAGGCCAGTAACCAGAAAGAAGCATGGTAACCTGTGACATCACCTGTTGGTGCCTTCAGTTGCTGAGAGACAGAAGGAACCACCATGCAAAAAGATCTTTTTGAAACAAGCAGTGCCACCTGCATATGTTAGCTTGAGCACCAGAGCAGCACCTGCAAAAAAATGGTAACAAGATCAGTAACCACAGAAAGCATGGCAACCTCTGACATCACCTGTTGGTGCCTTCAATCGCCGAGACACACCAGGACAGACCATGCAAAAGAGGTATCTTTTGAAAACAAGCAGCAACAGGGGGCACCTCCATCTGTTGGGTTGATCACCGCAGAGCCCCACTCTAACAGAGCAGCACCTGCAGAAAATGGTAACAAGACCAGTAACCAGAAAGAAGCATGGCAACCTGTGACATCACCTGTTGGTGCCTTCAATCGCCGAGAGACAGCAGGACAGACCATGCAAAGAGATCTTTTCAAAACAAGCAGCAACAGGTAACACCTCCATCTGTTGGCTTGAGCACCACAGAGCAGCACCTGCAGAAAATGGTAACAAGACCAGTAACCAGAAAAAGCATGACAACCTGTGACATCACCTGTTGGTGCCTTCAATCGCTGACAGACATTAGGAACCACCATGCAAAAAGAGATCTTTTTGAAACAAGCAGGGCCACCTGCATGTTAGCTTGAGCAGCAGAGCCCCACTCTAACAGAGCAGCACCTGCAGAAAATAGTAAACAAGACCAGTAACCAGAAAAAGAATGACAACCGGTGACATCACCTGTTGGTGCCTTCAATCGCTGAGAGACAGTAGGACAGACCACGCAAAAAGAGATCTTTTCAGAACAAGCAGCAACCGGCAACACCTCCATCTGTTGGCTTGATCACCGCAGAGCCCCACTCTAACAGAGCAGCACCTGCAGAAAATGGTAACAAGACCAGTAACCAGAAAGAAGCATGGCAACCTGTGACATCACCTGTTGGTGCCTTCAATCGCCGAGAGACAGCAGGACAGACCATGCAAAGAGATCTTTTCAAAACAAGCAGTAACAGGGAACACCTCCATCTGTTGGCTTGAGCACCACAGAGCAGCACCTGCAGAAAATAGTAACAAGACCAGTAACCAGAAAGAAGCATGGCAACCTGCGACATCACCTGTCGGTGCCTTCAATCGCTGAGAGCCAGCAGGACAGACCATGCAAAAAGAGGTCTTCTCGAAACAAGCAGGGCCACCTGCATGTTAGCTTGAGCAGCAGAGCCCCACTCTAACAGAGCAGCACCTGCAGAAAATAGTAAACAATACCAGTAACCAGAAAAAGCATGACAACCTGTGACATCACCTGTTCGTGCCTTCAATCGCTGAGAGACAGTAGGACAGACCATGCAAAAAGAGATCTTTTCAGAACAAGCAGCAACAGGTAACACCTCAATCTGTTGGCTTGAGCACCACAGAGCTCCACTCTAACAGAGCAGCACCTGCAGAAAATGGTAACAAGACCAGTAACCAGAAAGAAGCATGACATCATGTGACATCACCTGTTGGTGGCTTCAATCGCCGAGAGACAGCAGGACAGACCATGCAAAAAAGAGATCTTTTCAAAACAAGCAGTAACAGGGGACACCACCATTTGTTGGCTTGAGCAGCACCTGCAGAAAATGGTAAGGCCAGTAACCAGAAAGAAGCATGGCAACCTGTGACATCACCTGTTGGTGCCTTCAGTCGCCCAGAGACAGCAGGACAAACCATTCAAAAAGAGATATTTTCATAACAAGCAGCAACAGGTGACACCACCATTTGTTGGCTTGAGTAGCACCTGCAGAAAATGGTAAGGCCAGTAACCAGAAAGAAGCATGGCAACCTGTGACATCACCTGTTGGTGCCTTCAGTCGCCCAGAGACAGCAGGACAAACCATTCAAAAAGAGATATTTTCATAACAAGCAGCAACAGGTGACATCTCCATCTGTTGGCTTGAGCAGCACCTGCAGAGTATGGTAACAAGGCCAGCAACCAGAAAGCAGCATGGTAACCTGTGACATCACCTGTTGGTGCCTTCAGTCGCCGAGGGACAGCAGGACAAACCATTCAAAAAGAGATATTTTCACAACAAGCAGCAACAGGTGACACCACCATTTGTTGGCTTGAGTAGCACCTGCAGAAAATGGTAAGGCCAGTAACCAGAAAGAAGCATGGCAACCTGTGACATCACCTGTTGGTGCCTTCAGTCGCCGAGAGACAGCACGACAGACCATTCAAAAAGAGATATTTTCATAACAAGCAGCAACAGGTGACACCTCCATCTGTTGGCTTGAGAAGCACCTGCAGAAAATGGCAACAAGGCCAGTAACCAGAGAGAAGCATGGCAACCTGTGACATCACCTGTTGGTGCCTTCAGTCGCCCAGAGACAGCAGGACAAACCATTCAAAAAGATATATTTTCATAACAAGCAGCAACAGGTGACACCTCCATCTGTTGGCTTGAGCAGCACCTGCAGAGTATGGTAACAAGGCCAGCAACCAGAAAGCAGCATGGTAACCTGTGACATCACCTGTTGGTGCCTTCAGTCGCCGACGGACAGCAGGACAAACCATTCAGAAAGATATTTTCATAACAAGCAGCAACAGGTGACACCTCCATCTGTTGGCTTGAGCAGCACCTGCAGAGTATGGTAACAAGGCCAGCAACCAGAAAGCAGCATGGTAACCTGTGACATCACCTGTTGGTGCCTTCAGTCGCCGAGGGACAGCAGGACATACCATTCGAAAAGTGAGATCTTTTCATAACAAGCAGCAACAGGGCACACCACCATTTGTTGGCTTGAGTAGCACCTGCAGAAAATGGTAAGGCCAGTAACCAGAAAGAAGCATGGCAACCTGTGACATCACCTGTTGGTGCCTTCAGTCGCCCAGAGACAGCAGGACAAACCATTCAAAAAGAGATATTTTCATAACAAGCAGCAACAGGTGACACCACCATTTGTTGGCTTGAGTAGCACCTGCAGAAAATGGTAAGGCCAGTAACCAGAAAGAAGCATGGCAACCTGTGACATCACCTGTTGGTGCCTTCAATCGCTGAGAGCCAGCAGGACAGACCATGCAAAAAGAGGTCTTCTCGAAACAAGCAGCAACAGGTAACACCTCCATCTGTTGGCTTGAGCACCACAGAGCAGCACCTGCAGAAAATGGTAACAAGACCAGTAACCAGAAAAAGCATGACAACCTGTGACATCACCTGTCGGTGCCTTCAATCGCTGAGAGCCAGCAGGACAGACCATTCAAAAAGAGATATTTTCATAACAAGCAGCAACAGGTGACACCTCCATCTGTTGGCTTCAGAAGCACCTGCAGAAAATGGCAACAAGGCCAGTAACCAGAGAGAAGCATGATAACCCATGACATCACCTGTTGGTGCCTGCAATCACAGAGACAGCAGGAACCACCATGCAAAAAGAGATATCTTTTCGAAACAAGCAACAACAGGGGCCACCTCCATCTGTTGGCTTGAGCACCACAGCTCCACTCTAACAGAGCAGCACCTGCAGAAAGTGGTAACGAGGTCAGTAACCAGAAAGAAGCTTGGTAACCTGTGAGCACACAAGAAGTCACGTCCCCTCTACTTGTCCTTTTCGATCGTCCACGTACACCAACAATCAGAGGCTCACGATTCCGAGCCGTTATCAAGAACAGAAGGTGAAAAGAGATAAGAATAGGTGCTCTAGCTTGCATTAAGAAATAACGTGTCAGGAATGAAATACGCCTCCGTAAACGAATCAACAGGAATTACACATTCTGTCAAATTACTTATCTCAGTCCACGAGCGTTTATACTGCTCAACTTTATGCACCTCATTGCTCAGCTTGCGCAAATAATGCTAGGCCTAGTATCGGCAATACAGACTGTTTCTGAAACCGAAATATTGATTAAAAAGTTGCCATGTGCCCAACTTGCTCATACACAAGGATTCACGTATATCAAGACAAGTATGCTGTGTGCTTTCGCGGCTGGTGGACAGTTGTTCCTCTTCGATGTCTGAGCTTCAGTTCAGAAAACGGGATGAAGAACTCGCTCGGGAAAGATACCGTGTCACATATTTTGTTCTTGTCTGAGAAATTTACTGTCGCTGTAGCTTCATTCCTACATTAAGGGCTCCTTGCGTGGGCAAGATGGCTAATGACCATGTAGCGTACCATACCCCACCATACTGATGTGCAACTACTAAGGCATAGTGTCTGCGCTATCAATTCTTGCAAGACCCTGGTAATTTCCACTTGCTCACCTGGGCGTGCTGTAACGTAGATTCCAGCGTAAAAGGATGTGTTTGCACTACTGCGCTTTAACTGGTATCTAGCACACGTGCAATCGACCGTGGTCGTTGAAGGCACCGCAGAGAAAAACACATGCGTGAGAGAGGAGACATATTGCGCAGGCGTCAAAAGGGCTGAAATTTTCCTTTCCTTCGCAGTGTCCGCCGCTGATAGCGTGCTGCATAATCGTACTTCGTATTTGATTTTATTTTTGTTTCAGGCTAGAATAGCGAAAAGGGAGACGCGATCGCTACAGATGGCGTCGTGATCACTCGAAAGCATGCAGACAGACACATCACCTGTGTATCATTTGTCATTGATAGAGAAAAATAAATGAAGCCACGAAGTACGTGTGACCGAGTAGTACGTGTAACCGTCTTTCGCATGACCACCACCAACGAGCGCGCGGACACGGACACATATAGAACTGATGAAGGAGGAAGGAAGGAATTCTGTCACTGAAAAGGTTAGCCAGCTCTAGGACTCGAAGTCACATCTTCTGGATTGTATGGATTCTATGTGTTCCGGCCTCATAACATCAATTGCCATCATGTTCACATAGGACTGTTTGGCGTGAATCAGTCACGTTTTATAGTGGTTAGGAGGATCGCTTTCCAGGCCGAGTCTGAGAGTGAGAGGTAACGTTGGGGGGGGGGGGGGGGGGTGGACTCCCAGCACCGCCTGTGGTTTTACCTGGGTTTTCCGGCGGACTTCCCAAATGTCGACAGAAGTCGCACTAGGATGGATGCATACTAAGCATCCTGTCTCCCACTCTTTCCTGGTGTTCTCACAGCCAAAGTTGCTTCGCGGCGCTAACACGGAATAGATCTCTCTTTGTTTGTAAACAAATGACGTCATAGTGTCCGACAGCGCCACCAATTTGGTAGAGTCGAACTATACGCTCCAAGCTAGAGGTGAACAAAGTTGCGCCCGAAAGCCGGTCTTGAGGGGATTACGGTGGTCCCCGAAAGGGACGCGACCTTCGGTCCTACTTTGCTTTCAATAGGAGGCAGTGAACAAGTGTCCATTCCCGGAACCCAGCCCTCCACTTCCGATTTGTTTCGGTTTCAGTCGGTCTACCAACGTCGCGCTGCTCATCGCACTGCTCGTTGGCTGGTGATAGAGTTCGCAACCCGTGCAGTGATGAGTGCAACAGAGAATCGGGCATGAACCAGGACAAGCATATTCACTAGCTATTACGAAAGAGTGCACAGTTATGGAAAGTCAGTAGAGTGAATGCTTTGTGTCATATTGGAACAGGTTTGGAGTCGTTCTGTTACGCTATCTTTTTGTACACAGGGTCTAATCGTTCGAACTTCGAATCGTTCCCCCCCCCCCCCCCCATGCGGCGATAGACGACTTCCAAGTTCAACCACGCCCGACGCCCCTGATCCCCCAAAATGCGTTCCAAACATGGAGGTAGGTTGGTCACAAGATGGCCGTCACGTAGACGACATCCTGGCATCCTGGGACATCACCCTGAACAAACATGTCCGCGCTCTGCCTATCGAAGTATCCACGTTGTTTACGAACCAGAACACGCAGAGGCAAGGCAAGGTATCCCACACGTGAGCGGTGTGGGGTTCTGATGGGCTCGGCTAGATATTTTATCACGACTCCCATATTTTACGTAAATGCTGGTAAGCATTCTCCACATCGTTTTGGTAGAATTTGTACAGTTTTTCCTTCACAAGCGAGGCGTGACTAATGACGATATGTACTTGCTTTTCAAGCACCTCACATAGGTCATTACCACACAGTTGTCCTAGCGGATACTCTGCATCGAGTTCACAAACTTCTTGCGCCGAAGCAACACACTGTATTCGCAACTGGAACCGACGAACATGGACTGAAGGTACGGATTACTGTTACAACATCGAGTGCGTATCGTGTGGAATCTGCGTCGCGGCGATCAATAACGCATAGTTTTGAACCGTGTCACGTGCACTTGTCTATTTTCATCGTAAATATTAATCAATTTCTCGAGATTAAACGAGAAAGTTTGGAAAGCATCTAACCCCGGGCCGCAAGGCCACGGCTCGATTAATTTTACCTCTGTACTGTTGGTGTACGTGCACGGTTGTGTTTATACAGAGGAAGAGACAACGGGATGCTGCAACAGAAATGATTGATCGACTACATAGGTTGACGATGTGGGATTATCTGTTTCTGCTCATGTTATGCCGGACGATTTCTGTCTCAGATCCAGCAAGCGGCGACTAGAGCACACCAACACGAAGTCACTTTCTGTTCCGAAATATCCACCAAATTCAAGGTACGTATGGTATGACAACGACGGAAGTTTTCATTTTAAATTCACATAATGCATGGCACAGCATAATGTTTCAGATATACTTTGTTTCGATGATGTGATTGATACATTAATGATAAATTGAAGTGAAAGGATCGTAACTGTTTTGATGATAATTAATGCTGTTTTCTTCGGGATCACATACACATGTATTACACGCACGAGCTCGACAACTTCACAGGTACACCGCATGCCAGGATGCGCTACGACTCACCACAAAATATTCCCGCAACGATGTCCCGTGTTCAGCACCTACTTGGGAGTTTGTTTTGGAACACAACTTCTATCTGCCTTAAATGCAAATCACTTATGTGTCAAGTGTATATACTATTGTTATGTCAGTTTTGACATGCATGAGATGTTGAGGTCATCTTGAGTCACTCATAATGTACACATGCTTGACGCTGTGTTCCTGCATAAATACAGTATATCTATTATTATTCATTCTTTGGGGGCGGTAAACACGTGCTCAGTGGTAAACTGTATGCAGATGTAAGAAAGACAGAGGAAAAGACTTTCCTTACTTCTGCCTGGTTCCAGACACGATTATTTCGTTGTAAACGACGTTGTCATTGTAATTTTGTTGAACACATTTCACAAAAGCAGTTGTAGATCATGCACTATGTTGTTGTATGTAGATTGCGTATTTTAAGACAGGAGTACCACAAGTTTCAGTTTCACCCTTTGATTGATTCAATAATGAATATACGATACAGGAAGTTTATCTTTATCAGTGATTGTCTTTTTGCAGGACCTGTTTGACAGCTCTTCCATAACACACACTCACTTCACGAGGACCAGCGACACGAGGCACAAAAAATGTGTCCGTCACTTTTGGGTATGCCTCAAGTTTCTTTGTAGATTGCTCGACCATTGAGCGCTAGATAGAAGTAGAGCCTGATGCTTTACGGTTTAACCAGATTCTTCCTTGAATTTGCACCCCAAATTGGAGGTTGCCTCTTTAGGGTGAAACCAGACTTTTACCCGGCACACTGCCCTCACTGAGACGTCCGTAGGAATGCACACTAAATTGTTTGGCGGCAAATGCAGTTACATCACCGTTTGTACCAAACCAGTACAGTTAATCTGAGTAACTGAGCCCGATTTATCCCCGAATTTAACATATTGGAAGTTTTTCAACCCAAATTTTTATGAATTTATAGCACACATTTATTTACCCAATTTTTACCCACCGAATTTTGTAAAAAAATATTTCCCGAAATCTTCAGGCTATAGATATAAGTCACACTGCATATAGGCATATATCGGGAAAACACAGAGAGATAGGGCCGAGTGACGGCCAAGCTCTTTTTTTTTTTTCAGGACAAACTGCGTCAAGATGGACATCTGTACAGTGGAAGCTACAAGGGGTGGTATTGTACACAAGATGAAGTATTTTTATCAGAGTCGGAAATCAAAGAAGTCACAGGACATCAGGGCGTTCCGCAAAAGGTGAGCCGAACCTTCCAGATACCCTGTTCAGACTGGTGCAAGATTGGATTGCGTGCAATCATGATTAGGCTGTGAACGAGGTCCGTCTCTGAAACATAGCATTTTGATGTGCGCGCTTGACACATATAAAACCATATTTACGACGCTATTTCTTCAAAAGTTCGGAAATGGTTTCACAACCCCTTGAACTTGTCTTTCTTCAGGTCAGTATAGAATCTGGACATCCGGTTGAATGGATGGAAGAGAAGAATTACATGTTCAAGTTGTCCGAGTTCCAAGATGACCTCCTTCACTGGTTAAGGTCGTCAGGTACGATGAGTCGATGGTTTTATAGCTACATTTCCTTCGTACCAAACGTGTTTGGGATTAATACAAAAATGCGTTTTCGACACCTTTGCAGAAAGCATTGTGCAGCCTTCAAAATTTCAAAGCCTTTTAAAAAATTGGATCAGCGCTGGTCTCAACGATCTCTCCGTATCTCGGCAGAGCTCCAGGGTACACTGGGGCATTCCAGTTCCTGGCGACGACACACAGACGGTAAAGCATTTTCATATACAGATACTATGTACAAGAAAGGCCGTTCTGAGACTGTTGATGCATGCACACATTTTACTCAAAGAGCACGATGACAAGGAATCCCAATGACACACAGAGCACTTGCTCACAGCAGATTTTAATACTAGTGCTGTTTCATGCGTCCTTAAATGCTTTGAATTCTGTCTCTTTATCAGACAAAGATAGCGCTAACGTGTATTCCATCGAATGGCCGTCAAACTGAACCACTATTTTGCGTGGGATTTTCGATACTGCTATCAGTGGTGAGGAATTAAATGGCACCATCATTTCGAAATCGACTGGAACAGATGTGACCGGCCCCTTGAATCAAAATGGTATTTCTGTCACCTGGGAGATAAAATGTCGACTACAATAGAATTATTGGAGAGCGACCCGCACCCTTGGGACAAGCTATGGTTGCTTGTTGAGGTACACTTACGTGATTGGAAGGAAGGTCTGTGCTACAAGTGCATCTTTGTCTGATAAGAGGATCGCGATTCCAGCACTTAAGAGCATATGAAATGTGTGCTTAAAGGGAGACTTCGCAAGTATTCGAATAAAATTAGGTGAGCATCATACCGAACACTGACCGCTCCCTCGATACTGAATGCAACATTCGCATTCATTTTGTGCAAGTAATTAATTCGTAAATGATGAAGATACCAAACCGAAACCAACATGCAAAGCGCACAGAGGTTCGCCCGGAAGAAGATACTGTGACGTCACCCATCGTCTGCTACGAAGCTTGCATTCTTCCATGCAGGATAACGCCGGCAGTGTTGCTTTCAACGCCCTCTTGCTTAACAGAGGCGAAGCGCTCACTTCGTAATAATTAGTTCGAATAAAATCTGCACACTTTGGGAATGCAATATTTGGTATGAATGTTCCTGACACCTCAAGGGTTACTGCTATGTCACAATCGTGGTGATTTTGTTTAATGGTTATTTTAAGCTAGCAAACCTACGTGACCCTGGTGTCTTTCAACTTGGCAGCATTTTTGACAGGAAATTGTCACATTGCTCTCTTTCACTGTAGATCTATGTGTGGCTTGATGCCCTTGTCAATTACCTCACTGCAAGTGGATATCCAGACAGCAATCACATGTGGCCCCCTGACTGCCATGTCATTGGGAAAGATATCTTGAAGTGAGTGACAGCAGGGCATCTGTGCAATTCCTCTTGGCAATTCATTTTCCACAGTGTTTGAAAGTCTCATGATGCTTAGGTCTCATGGCTACGCCCGCAGCAATTGAGTGTGCTGCGGTCAGATCATGACCTGTGGGATGAGTTTGAAGCACCCCAGAAAGAGTAACGGTCTGCCTGATTTCAACAAAGCTTTGTAACCTGCAGGTTCTGAAACAACCTCATATATGTATCCGCGTTTTTGTCGTAACGTTTGCGCCTGCGTTATGTAACGTTATTTCATTTCTCCTTTTAATACCAGATTTCATGGAATCTATTGGCCAGCGTTTCTCATGGCAGCGGGGTTAGAACCCCCTCGGCACATCCTCTGTCACTCTCATTGGATGGTGAATGATGAAAAGGTGCTGCTTTTTCAACTTTTCCTTCAATCGCAACATCCCGTATTTAAAGCCCCGATATAGGACAGCGTGCGACTTGTACCGTGCGACCAAGTTGCTGTCGTCCTCGGCTGTGTCGAACACACCCAGTCCGAGGATCGGTAAACGGGCATGTTGCCAACTGATGCAGCGAGTCTTGTCATTTTTTTCAGATGTCAAAAAGCAAAGGAAACGTGGTGTGCCCATTTAATGAAATTGAGAGGTACACAGCAGATGGCCTGCGTTACTTCCTCCTAAGGGAAGGAGTACCACATTCGGATGGCAGTAAGTATCGTGACCAAACAGGTGCCGTCCAGTTGGAAGCACAGTCGCAGAATGCTTGTTATAAGTGTTTCCTTTTTGCCTTTGCAACTGTGTTTGATATAAACTGTGTTGCCCAAATGTTGTTGATCTGATGAGCTCTCCGTTCTTGACAGATTTCAGCAGCACATCAGTGCATCGGCTCTTGAATGCAGAGTTGGCTGACAACCTGGGAAACCTGTTGAGCAGGTGCACTGCACTGTTAGTCAATAAGGACCAGATATTTCCTAGCTGTGATAAGGCATTCTTCAAGTCGTTCCCGAGAGGGCAAAAACTGCTTCAAGAAGTCTACGAACTTCCAGGTGAATGCCATTCTTGTTCATTTTGCTCAGAGCCAAAGTTAAAGAGTACAACATGGGGGGCAGTCGTGTCGTGAAAGTCTGATCCTTTGGGAAAAGCATTGGTGAGTCTGTTGGAAACTACACCTCCTTTCGGAAACTAATGTCACGGGTTTGAACACAGAACAGGCACTTAGTAACTCTTTGGCAATTTGCAAATTGCATAGACACATTGTTCGTTTGGAGGGGCAGCGAAACGATCCACCATAAAGGTTTGATTTGTTTTTTGGCTATGGCACTTTGTGCAATACATGACATGTGCTCTTGTGCAAGAATGATTGTCATACCTGGGCTCTAGCCTGTGTGAGAGGTCTTTTACTGACACACCCCATAGGAAATCCTGTTCTACAGAGCCCGTAAGTATATGCCTTATGAACACCTGTAAATGCCTTATAGGCTTTTCAGGTGCTAATTAAATGAACGATGAATTTTCCACTGCATGTCTGTGGCAGAGATTTTTAGTGTTGTATGAGGCCTCCTGGCTGCTTGTTACGGTGATGTTACGTTACACTGATCTGATAACATCATGCCAGGTGATTGGGCTGGGCGTTTATGGTGTCGTTTGTGGCAGGTTTTTGTAAATTAAATTGTGCAGTGAAGGGACACTGTTCAGGGAAAAAATTTTTCATGGTGGCCCCGGACAGGCTGATTAACGAATGAAGCAGCAGTTTTGTGCAATACTAAGTGCAGTTTGGTTTCCTGATCTCCAGATAAAGTGCGTGCAAAGTACCTCGAAGGCAACATCTACCTTGGCCTGGACGCCATCATGCATGTCTTGAGACAGACCAACGCCTTGGTACAAGACAACAAGCCCTGGGAACTGGCAAAGTCGGAGGGATGCCAGGACCTCCTCCATGCAGTGCTGTATGCCTCACTGGAGGCCCTCAGAGTTTCTGCAATCATAATGCAGCCCGTAATCCCGACAATCGCATCCAAGGTCCTGGACAAACTGAATATTGGGGAGAACGAAAGGAACTGGACGGACGCTGAGAGAAGCAACATCCATCAGAGATCCCTGGCGGTGGAGAACATCTACGTATTTCCACGGCTGAAAGCACAGAGAGCATTGTAAATAGATTAGTCATTCCCTGTATAGTGAAAAAAAAAAAAAAGGAAGGGCACTGTATTCAGGCTAGTGGTTGAATCAAGTAAAAAGTCATGTTGTATGGGAGCATATTTGGTAATTGACTCATTGAGCATCAAATACTATATTTATTTAATTATTTATAATACGTTGAAGACCCAAAACGGGTACAACGTGTGTATATGTGTAGTGTACCTGTTCACAATCAAACTGAATTCTGACCATTGTTCATTCGATGTCCAACAATTGTCGGTGAGTCTCTGTTGGATTTCACTTGGACAAATAAGGAAGTCCAGGCTACGGGTACAACATGTGTATACAATGTGTGTATATGTGTACCCAATGGCCTGTTCACAATCAAACTGAAACCTGACCATTGTTCATTCGATGTCCAACGATTGCCTGTGAGTCTGTGTTGGATTTCACTTGAACAAACAAGGAAGTCCAGGTTAAGTTCGACATCGACGATTTCCACATGTTTTTGACATGTATGTCCACAAGGCTGCTTGTTGGACATCTTATGGACAGCAAGACATTTTCAGTCCGATGAAATCGTGACACTGTCACAATATGAGAGGATGTTCGTTGGATTGGATGAGGAGTTGTGACACTTCGCTTCTGCTGTATAAATATATGTATAAGAGACTGCTAAGCATAGGCGCCGACTACGGGGGGGCGCGGGGGCCCTTGCCCCCCCGGAACATGAACTAGGGGGGCGCCGCCTCCCCCGGGAAGTCCCGCTAAGAGACTGACACCAACCTTTGGGGCTCGGCGCGCCCGGGTCAAAAGAGCGAAGAGGAACCAACCCCAAAAATGTATTTTGCAATTCGTAAAATATGTATCCGCCCACCATACTCATTATCACAGTAGAAGGTGAGGGGAAGAAATACAGAGGATGACACAACACATAGCTTGAATTTCGCCCAAAGCAATCAGATCAATGAAACGAAGCAGTCGAAAAAGTACCAGCAGCTGCCAGTGAGGTGTAACGGTAGAATCTTCGGAACGCATATTCGTTGGGAGCGGGTTCAACTCCCGCTGCTCCATTTCATTGACCATATTCATAACATTGCGCGCATTTCGGGTCAAACACCGAGGATTCAATGCATTTTGTTCCTCTTGCACTCAGTTTTCAAAGGCGTAATGCCTTCAGTTGTGCACATGTTCACTGTTTACGTTCTCTCTGTTTTTCTTTTTTTTTCTGTTCTTCCTTCCTCTTATTTCTATACCAGTTCTGCATACATCATAAGATCCCATCAGAGTGTGTGATTCTCCAGCTTTAGATTTGTGTTCTTCATTTTTCTTTTCCTTTTTCCGTCTTTTGTTTTCTTTTTTCTTTGCCTTTTTTGTCTTCTCCATTTCACTCTTTCTTTTGGAATAACACACCGACATCCATCTGGTTTACCTTTCTTTTTTTTTCTTAATAAACATATCCCCCCCCCCCCCGCGAGAGTACTTATTTCGCGGTGCGCCCTTGCCCCCCCTGGGAAAATGAAAACTCTCCGCCTCTGCTGCTAAGTATTTGCTTCGATGTGAACCAGGAGGTTCCCAGGTCCCCGAATTTTCAAGGTTTGAGGGTTTCGATCCAAAGTCTTACAGAAAAGGTGGTAACAGGCACATGGACAATTAGCATCCCGAACACCAAAACTCATCCACTGTGACTGATATCAGCAGGCATCTCCGCCAGCAAGAGCCTCAGCTCAGCCCATTGTTGGGTGCATGTCCTTGTGCTCTGCCGCTCCTGCCGCTGCTCTGATTAATAATTATAGTGAGCTAGAATAATATAGTAGCTCTGAAAAAGTCGCTAACCTTACAAAGTACCGTGTTCAATGAACCTTTTCTCTAATATCTTAGTGCAGCCTAGCGGAGCTACAGCGAACCACTCATGGTGGTATTGGCTCAAAGTAATAGTACTTCCTTGTGCCCTGGGTGGCTCACTGTGGTTTATGTCTTCGTCAGTGAGCCACAATGCATGCACAGTCTTCAAGCTTTCTTTCACCCTCCATTGTGCTGTTCTTCCATCAGCTGTTCCAGTACTCGTAGAGCGACGTATGCTCATTCATCCTGTTTGCAAAGCAAAAATTCACGTCTTCAATGTTCTGAAGCACAGGTGTAACCTGTATACTCCTTTCCAAGAGAAATGACACCTAGTATCACCCATGACCCCATCGTTGGGTCTGCTTCCATATGTACTCTCAACGCCGACCGTCGAACACCTCCATGGCACTTTCCATGACAGACAGGATGCCTAGATTTCGACACCACTCTGCAGAGCGTCACAGTCGCTATCGGATCTTCCGCTATGAAGTAGGTCCTGACCAGTCTTGGATGTCCTGAGCCTCAGCCACTGTGGTTCCCAGTATACCTCATGATAAAGATGAGTTTCGGATGCGGGTATACCCGCAGATAGCCGTGCTAGTTTGTTCTTGGCGGGTACTCATTTCCGTTTCATCGCAGGTTGCGAGTAAGGCACTGGTAGACCCACACTGCCTTTGTAGATTACGCGGGTAAACCCGCAATACCCGCAAGCGCAAAGCCAGCCGTCGGGTTTTGGTGCACGGGCCAGTTCATTGCGCGAACATTTGGCCCAAAATACTTTTTAGGACTCTCTTTGCTTTCCCCCACATCCAGACCTTCAGTAGATGTGTGAGATGATGAGAGCTTTGTCATTGGCACCGCGTTCTATGCTTGCTCTTTGACTATGTTTGTCGCATGTGGCTCATTTAATTTCGGCCACCTTTCGGCACAACTGGCACGCTTCGCTTTAGTAAGTTGGCAACCATGTCAGCACTCGCCACATCGTCTGGCGCGTTGGGAAAGTGACTCGCTAACGGACATTGTCGAATCCAAGCTTCAATAAATCATTTCGTGCTATGACGATCATATGGCATAATTGAAACCTGCGTACGCATTGGGCTGCGGGTAGTACGCGGCTACGCGTTGGTATGTGCTGATGCGGGTTGCACCAATGACATTGCTGTGGGTGCCGTGCGGGTACGAATTTTTATAATGGCACTCATCTCTACCCCACGACCCCATTGTCAGGTGTACTTCCATGTGCTCTCAACGCCCAACCCTGAGCACTTCCATGGCGCTTCCCCATGACAGACACAATGCCTCGATTTGGACTCTACTCTCGGCAAAGTGCCACAGACTATCGGATTTTCCGCGATTATGAGGTCTTGAGACTCTCGACTAGTCTTGAACGTCCTGAACCTCAACCAATCTCACCCGGTATCTCCCACGACCCGTCGTTGGGTGTACTTCCACGTGCTCTCAACGCCCGACCTCGAGTACTTCCATGGCGCTTCTCCATGAAAGACACAATGCCTCGATTTGGACTCTACTCTCGGCAAAGTGCCGCAGACTATCGGATTTTCCGCGATTATGAGGTCTTGAGACTCTCGACTAGTCTTGAACGTCCTGAACCTCAACCAATCTCACCCGGTATCTCCCACGACCCGTCGTTGGGTGTACTTCCACGTGCTCTCAACGCCCGACCTCGAGTACTTCCATGGCGCTTCTCCATGAAAGACACAATGCCTCGATTTGGACTCTACTCTCGGCAAAGTGCCGCACACTATCGGATTTTCCGCGATTATGAGGTCTTGAGACTCTCGACTAGTCTTGAACGTCCTGAACCTCAACCAATCTCACCCGGTATCTCCCACGACCCGTCGTTGGGTGTACTTCCACGTGCTCTCAACGCCCGACCTCGAGTACTTCCATGGCGCTTCTCCATGAAAGACACAATGCCTCGATTTGGACTCTACTCTCGGCAAAGTGCCACAGACTATCGGATTTTCCGCGATTATGAGGTCTTGAGACTCTCGACTAGTCTTGAACGTCCTGAACCTCAACCAATCTCACCCGGTATCTCCCACGACCCGTCGTTGGGTGTACTTCCACGTGCTCTCAACGCCCGACCTCGAGTACTTCCATGGCGCTTCTCCATGAAAGACACAATGCCTCGATTTGGACTCTACTCTCGGCAAAGTGCCACAGACTATCGGATTTTCCGCGATTATGAGGTCTTGAGACTCTCGACTAGTCTTGAACGTCCTGAACCTCAACCAATCTCACCCGGTATCTCCCACGACCCGTCGTTGGGTGTACTTCCACGTGCTCTCAACGCCCGACCTCGAGTACTTCCATGGCGCTTCTCCATGAAAGACACAATGCCTCGATTTGGACTCTACTCTCGGCAAAGTGCCACAGACTATCGGATTTTCCGCGATTATGAGGTCTTGAGACTCTCGACTAGTCTTGAACGTCCTGAACCTCAACCAATCTCACCCGGTATCTCCCACGACCCGTCGTTGGGTGTACTTCCACGTGCTCTCAACGCCCGACCTCGAGTACTTCCATGGCGCTTCTCCATGAAAGACACAATGCCTCGATTTGGACTCTACTCTCGGCAAAGTGCCACAGACTATCGGATTTTCCGCGATTATGAGGTCTTGAGACTCTCGACTAGTCTTGAACGTCCTGAACCTCAACCAATCTCACCCGGTATCTCCCACGACCCGTCGTTGGGTGTACTTCCACGTGCTCTCAACGCCCCACCTCGAGTACTTCCATGGCGCTTCTCCATGAAAGACACAATGCCTCGATTTGGACTCTACTCTCGGCAAAGTGCCACAGACTATCGGATTTTCCGCGATTATGAGGTCTTGAGACTCTCGACTAGTCTTGAACGTCCTGAACCTCAACCAATCTCACCCGGTATCTCCCACGACCCGTCGTTGGGTGTACTTCCACGTGCTCTCAACGCCCGACCTCGAGTACTTCCATGGCGCTTCTCCATGAAAGACACAATGCCTCGATTTGGACTCTACTCTCGGCAAAGTGCCGCAGACTATCGGATTTTCCGCGATTATGAGGTCTTGAGACTCTCGACTAGTCTTGAACGTCCTGAACCTCAACCAATCTCACCCGGTATCTCCCACGACCCGTCGTTGGGTGTACTTCCACGTGCTCTCAACGCCCGACCTCGAGTACTTCCATGGCGCTTCTCCATGAAAGACACAATGCCTCGATTTGGACTCTACTCTCGGCAAAGTGCCACAGACTATCGGATTTTCCGCGATTATGAGGTCTTGAGACTCTCGACTAGTCTTGAACGTCCTGAACCTCAACCAATCTCACCCGGTATCTCCCACGACCCGTCGTTGGGTGTACTTCCACGTGCTCTCAACGCCCGACCTCGAGTACTTCCATGGCGCTTCTCCATGAAAGACACAATGCCTCGATTTGGACTCTACTCTCGGCAAAGTGCCACA
The DNA here is from genome assembly GCF_037126465.1 of Ornithodoros turicata. NCBI lineage: Eukaryota > Metazoa > Arthropoda > Arachnida > Ixodida > Argasidae > Ornithodoros > Ornithodoros turicata. Next base: position 40,013,855 of record NC_088208.1, on the reverse strand, counting down.
GACTATCGGATTTTCCGCGATTATGAGGTCTTGAGACTCTCGACTAGTCTTGAACGTCCTGAACCTCAACCAATCTCACCCGGTATCTCCCACGACCCGTCGTTGGGTGTACTTCCACGTGCTCTCAACGCCCGACCTCGAGTACTTCCATGGCGCTTCTCCATGAAAGACACAATGCCTCGATTTGGACACTACTCTCGGCAAAGTGCCGCAGACTATCGGATTTTCCGCGATTATGAGGTCTTGAGACTCTCGACTAGTCTTGAACGTCCTGAACCTCAACCAATCTCACCTGGTATCTCCCACGACCCGCCGTTGGGTGTACTTCCACGTGCTCTCAACGCCCGACCTCGAGTACTTCCATGGCGCTTCTCCATGAAAGACACAATGCCTCGATTTGGACACTACTCTCGGCAAAGTGCCGCAGACTATCGGATTTTCCGCGATTATGAGGTCTTGAGACTCTCGACTAGTCTTGAACGTCCTGAACCTCAACCAATCTCACCTGGTATCTCCCACGACCCGCCGTTGGGTGTACTTCCACGTGCTCTCAACGCCCGACCTCGAGTACTTCCATGGCGCTTCTCCATGAAAGACACAATGCCTCGATTTGGACTCTACTCTCGGCAAAGTGCCACAGACTATCGGATTTTCCGCGATTATGAGGTCTTGAGACTCTCGACTAGTCTTGAACGTCCTGAACCTCAACCAATCTCACCCGGTATCTCCCACGACCCGTCGTTGGGTGTACTTCCACGTGCTCTCAACGCCCGACCTCGAGTACTTCCATGGCGCTTCTCCATGAAAGACTCAATGCCACGATTGGGACTCTACTCTCGGCAAAGTGCCACAGACTATCGGATTTTCCGCGATTATGGGGTCTTGAGACTCTCGACTAGTCTTGAACGTCCTGAACCTCAACCAATCTCACCCGGTATCTCCCACGACCCGTCGTTGGGTGTACTTCCACGTGCTCTCAACGCCCGACCTCGAGTACTTCCATGGCGCTTCTCCATGAAAGACACAATGCCTCGATTTGGACTCTACTCTCGGCAAAGTGCCCCAGACTATCGGATTTTCCGCGATTATGAGGTCTTGAGACTCTCGACTAGTCTTGAACGTCCTGAACCTCAACCAATCTCACCCGGTATCTCCCACGACCCGTCGTTGGGTGTACTTCCACGTGCTCTCAACGCCCGACCTCGAGTACTTCCATGGCGCTTCTTCATGAAAGACACAATGCCTCGATTTGGACTCTACTCTCGGCAAAGTGCCACAGACGATCGGATTTTCCGCGATGATGAGGTCTTACTAGCCTTGAACGTCCTGAACATCAACCAATCTCACCCGGTACCCCCCACGACTTCACGCCTGTCAAAACGGTATGTAATTTTTGTGTTACTTTCGCCTCAGATAGAGAGACAATATTTTGCGAGAATACAATGTGAGACACGCGTGCACTTTAAAGCACAAACCTAGGCCAGTTCCCACATATAGCGCTTTGCTACATAGCACTAGAAAATTGCGCTATATTTTCCTCCTCGCATTGCTACGAACCGCTGTAAAACCGCTCTTGCCGAAGTAGAGCCCCGATCAACTTTTCTAGCGCTATATTGAGCGGTGAGTCTGCGTTAACCAATCGTGAGCTTCTTTCAGCCGTGACGTCGCGGAAGCTGGGTTTCTTTTTTGCTTCCGATCACTCGAAGCAGCAAGGCGGGAAGGCGATGACGACGACGTGAAAATGGCCACGAGTTTCAACTGCCAATGCATGGGTGTTTGGTTACTAAGTCTGGTATCGCGATCACAGCATCGAAAGTGTCATCCCCCTTGATGCTGCGGATACCCTACGCCGACAGTAAACAATCACGGTAGCACCGGTGCATCACGTCGCAAAGAGATATCCCGTGGCCCCAGCAGGATAGCGCTATGTGCTCGGTTGTATGTGAGAACGGCAAACGGAAAAACAGCGCTAGGTTTCGAGCGCTATTTTCTAGCCCTATAGAGCGAAGCGAGCTAAATGAGATGCGGTTCATTTTTCTCGTTTAACTTTTAAAGCTACGCCGTTCTTCTCAACGTAATCTTGGACGTCCACGAAACTTAAACCAATGGAACTGAAATCTCTCAAGACTATCCCTTTAAAGTGCCACATCTTTCAACACGTAGCACATGTTCTTTTTTATCCATTTTGTTTCTGTACGAGCGTTACGTATAGACGAAGTCATGAAGTCTCTCCCGAAGGAATAACAATAGAAATATTTTATTACAGTGTTATATTAACGCGTTTCTAACATTATTTATCCGTATATTTTACCAAGTATCGCAGTGTTTATTGTAGTTCTAGACGGCGTTCCTTTGACTCGTGCTGTTGCGAGGCGTCATTTTGAGTGCTGCCATGTTTGGAGCTGAGCCTTGAGGACAGTAGCTCCTGGTGTGGCTGTTGTCTCCTGTTGCCCCGCAGACCTCGCACACGTGCTTCCTCAGGATGGGACAGATGACGTTCCCAGTGAACCTGTCCCTGACCACGTGGGTGCTGTAGAAGCTTCTTGTCTCGCCGTTTTTTTTACAAAAGGAGCATTCCACTTTGGAAATCGGTCTCATGGACAGAGGGTTCCCACGCTTGCGGTGAAACTGCTCGGACCCACCCACTTGGCTTCCAGAGGTCGAGGGGATCCTTCCTGGATTTCAGAGGTATCGAGGTGGAAAAAAGTGACTTAAATTAATGTGAGGTTAATTGAGGGAAAATGAAGAAGAGAGCAAGGTAAATTGTGCTTTTGACAAAAAAATTGTAGTAGGAGAAAAGGATTAAGCTGTGCAAATCTAGTCATAATAATATTGGTCTATCTCAAACTTTTCGGGACTGTTGAACTTTCTTCGGGCTGCCGAAATTTAGAAATGTGTGGGTAATAGAAACTTATAAAATCGCAGAATTTGAGCTTTGCAGGAACAGAACAGTCTCTAAAATTCCAGTTCATTGCTTCTCGATATTTCTCAATATATAGCACTGGGTAAAAGCTGTCATCTTTGCATCATCTTTTATGTGAACGGTACCAGTGCACGTCATGATCTAAGGCTGTAAAAAGTCCTAGGGCGGAAACTATGTGGGTTCTAGGGGGACTTTACATGGCGCAGGAGGATTCCCCTCGTTTCCCTCTCCCACATGCACTACCAAAGGTACCATTTTCAGGGGTTGAACCCCCCCACCCCACCCCCCCTCTGTGTCAGAAACCATTATAATGTGCAACCTGAGCACGGTTTTTGATGAGGAAACGTGGTTGACCGATGTCTACATTTACATTGTGTGACCATCGAAGTGTTTATATATACCTTCGGATGTGGGCGACATTTGTCTGCCCTTTATTGGACGACCACTTGCCCTTTCAAGTTCTTCGTGGTTCCTCTTGAACTCCATGTCTTGGTAGAACCCTGAGATAAATAGGCCACGTGAGTATTTGCAGTTGTTTTCGTTCCAGGTGAACTTTTCATAGGTTAATTTTAACCAGTCGAAGACGTTCTAACATTCGCTGAAGTAATGAGCTGTTGGAAATCAATATTTCGTCGTCCCACCCCCCCCCCCCCCGATTGAAAATAATCAATAAAAGCACAGTCACGCGTGGGAAAAAGCTAACAGCGAACTTCAGCTAACCTGGACAACAAATGCAAACACCGAACTTGGACTAACCTGATAATAACTAATAAACTAACCAACATGCTGTTCCGGCGTGTCCCCCCTGCTAAGCCTAATGGCCGCAAAAAATGTGGCTTTCATTCGCGTAAACGACTTCGACAGACATGGAAAACTCGTGAAGCTGAGAGGTTATATTTAGTGATATGGAATTTTTAAACAACGGCTTCTCAACTTACGAAGCAATCGAGCATTTTCTTTGTTTCGAAATCGGGAATATCGAGGCCCTCCCAATGAAACTGCCATTAAGTCTATACCAGACAGTAAAAGACCGTCTGCATACGCAGAACGCGGCACAGTCAGCGAGAACGATACTGTTAACCCCATTTTTCATGAGAACCAATATATAAATACAGTTGTTTTCTCCGCGTATACAACAGAGAAGACTTGAATTCGTAGTGTCTTTGAATCCAGCATAACTCTGCAAATTAATTGGATCTTGATGATGATGAGGGACTGAAGAAGAAAAAAAAATGGAAAGGTGAATTGCGACCACGTGGTCTTGACGTGGTCGCGACTAAGTGGGACTGGCTACCCTACAGTACACCTACGTAGCGAAACAAAAAGGAACGGCGGTAGAGATACAGTTGCCTCGATGAAAGCAGACGAAGAGCCACAGGCAGGATAGAGTGTGAGTCACAGCATAGCGTCACGGTTGTCGGGCATAATCACAAGGCACAACGTAGCTAGTCAATGTACAGTCGTACTTCCAACGTATAGCAGTCACGGGCTATAGAACGCTGATAAACTTGGTATCATCAGTATTGCTAATTTGCGTGTTGTTGCTATTGTACAGTTGGCTTGCTGGTTGCTATTGTACAGTGTTTTTGACATGCTCGTCTATGTTATTTAATCTAAAGTCCGTTCGACTTTGTCCCCGTCTCACATCCCCCTTTTTGCTTTCTTTACTACATCACCATCATCTCTCCTACTTGAGCCGAAGCATTGGCCTGCATAATGTATAAGTAAAAAAGAGGTTTCTATAATCAAACTCAACTCAAACTCAAGTAAAAAAGAAAATTGAAGGGCGTAGTAACGCACAAAAACGAGAAACCGAAACAAGAAGCAGTTACACGAGCGACATCCTGACGGAATATTCCAGTGGAAGAAAGAAAAAAAAAAAAAAGACCTGCTCACGGGGTGGAAGTTCTGCCGCGTTTTATGTTGAGTACTCGCACGGCGCCGGAATATCGAAAGTGGCATTACTGTGCAGATAGCAGACGACACCATCGGCCCTGTTGTCTGCTACGAAATATCTTGTGCCTGAGTTGCGGGATGTTCCTCAGGGGTAGAAGAGCACGAAGAGACCTGACATTGAGCGCTCGCTCTCAAATGGCAGCAGAAATCTATGACGTTTTGAACATGCGCAGTGCTGTGCGTCGTCCCTTTGTCTGTGTTTGTCTCGTCCCATTGTTTTACCTTCGCACTGGGGTATTTTATCCGTTTTGAACATCTTCAGCTAGAATATTCTGGCGAATATCGCTCGTGCGAATACACGGACGCCGATCGACGAGGGGTCCCGCAAACGAAGTTTGCAACTGCGAGTTCCCAAGCAGCACAATGCACTGAAAGTCGAGTGCAATAGGGGTGGACGGGTAGGTGGAAGGCCTTGAACAGACTCATGAAACTAAGGGTACATTTATGCTGCAGCATCGCTGCTCGCTGCAGCTTCAAGCACATCGCTGCTCGCATAACCGCTAGGGTGCGTTTACCCTGCAGATTGCTCAAGATGCTGCTCGCTTTCGCTATATCAGTCGCCTAGCAGCGTTCACTGTGGAAGGATGGAAACGAGGAAAAGTGGGAAGGAGGAAACCGACTTCATCACAACCAATCGCAGGTCGGATTTCAAGACGCCAGTCATCAATGATACCAGGAAGACAAACATGTTTACATTCCTAGGTGCAGCGAGCAGAGCGGCAAGCAGCGGCGAGGATAAGCGAGCAGCCAGGCTGCAGGGTAAATGCACCAACAGAAAGCTCTGTGTTTGACCTGTCATCGCCAGAAGTCAGGTAGTCCCCGGGCATGTTCAAACATGTTTGGCAGCATTGTTGTGGCGATGATCATGGCGTGCATCTTTGGCAAGCAGCGATGCTGCAGCATGAACGCGCCCACAGAGATACATGTGTTTGTTTCGTCATCGCCAAACAGCGATGTGCCATGTGCCAGCAGCGATGCTGCAGCATAAATGCACCCTAAGACACATACCGCCCACCCCTATTGCACTCGACTTTCAGTACATTGTGCTGCTTGGGTTGGTATGGGACAGAAGCCTGAATCAACCGAGTAATCAAGCGTCATGGAACAGCTGGTCGCGCCAGTACGACCTACCTTTCCATTTTTTCTTTCTACTTGTAATCTAATCTAATAAATCGTGCAAGTAAAGTGGTACTTTTCCTTATGCGTTCGCAATTTCTGTACTTTTGGCTACTAAAGCGAACATATCCATTTTCTCTTTGCATGAAAAGAAAAAAAGACTTTACCTTTGACGGACGGCGTGCTGTCTCGCATGAGAAGTCGTTCCACTTCCTCGTTTAGCGATGCCGCACTCTTTGGATATCTTGGCCAGCAGTCCATGTTTGGAAGAAAAAACAGGGTTGTGCGTCGCCGACTGCAGTTGGCCCTTTTTGTCCCGCGCTCCCCGCCCAATAATCCCGTCAACCCTCGCCAAGGAAAGGATTACATGTCGACTACCTCCAGTTATATGGCCGAAATGACCTTGTCAGTTTTCTCACGCGGCTCTGGCAGCTCTGGTCTCGCAAGCGTTTGTCTTCTGGCGTCCGCTTTCTTGCTTTGGAACCGAAGGCCTCGCCAAAGGCTATTTGCTCATCGGGACTTTCGAAATATGCAATAGGAGAATAATGCTATGTCGTACATGTTGCGTATGAGGTACGTGTTGTTGCCGAGGTAGGGAGTTCGTTGATGTAACTTCATTAAAAGCCTCAATAAAGGTGCGTGTGAAAGTATCAACACAAACACATTAACAAAATTGTTAAGAATAAAAGTTAGCGGTGCATGGAAAATATTTTGGTTGCGAACCAGTTATATGTGAGTTACTTTTAAGATCAATGCCAAGTTGTCGACGAAAGCGATTCAGAATATATATAAAAAAATAAAATAAAACTGTTGACAGCATCTATTTACAAATCAAAAAAGTAGACTTTCGTGCACTAGGCTGCACTTCTTCAGGTGTGAGGCAATGGTACAGACAACACGTCACAGGCCAGGAGAACTGGTACGAAGCAAATTGAAGGAAAATTGGAATTAAAAAAAAGTACATATACGGAAATGTCCGTGTATGGAAAATGTCATGTGTGGAAAAACACAGAGTTGAGGAGCAGTCTGCTCAAGGCCGGACCGAAGATTACGGATGGGTTGCTGACACAGTTCCCACAAGAGATTATACAAACGGTCTCTCTCAAAAGCCTTCTGTGAGGGTCCACTTCAGAATCTGAACATTCTTGCTCTCTCAAATGCTCTCGCAAACGATCATTTAAGCAACGTTTTGTCTGGCCAATATAACAGAAACCACAAGATAGGGGGATCTGATAAACGACGTTTGAAGAACAGGGGACGAATTTGTTCCTGTGGTGAAGTTGCCTGCAAGAACCCCAGGAACGGGTGTACGCCGAAATAAAGCATTAAAAATAAAACATTAAAAAATCCACGCTTAATGATACACTCATGAAAATCCACCTTCTAAAATAAATCGCTGGAAAATCCACGCCCTCCAAATAAGCACTGCCCAAAATAAATCAATGAAGGGCTAGGGAGGGAATGTGCCGAATGTTAATTTAAGGGCGACACAACGTTGTTTTCAGTGCAACGCACAACCCGAACATTGTCATTTTTTCCGGAACCCCTTTCGGGGCATTTGAAAGGAGGCCTGTGACAACGCCTGATTTGACTGTTTTTGAATGACAACTTGTGGCGGTAAAATGGGCTTTGGATGTCTGTGTTGTTTCCTCTTGCTTGCGGTTTTTGTTACATACTGGCCAGACAAAACGTTGTTTGAAAGACCGCGGTTAAAAGAACAATCAGTAAAAGTAAACCATAATGACAACTGTTCGGAAATTGTGAAACACATGGAGCTGTGCAAGGGTTGTTGCCCCTTGTGGGGTGTTACTGTGACGGCCATAAGGGTTAATGAACAAAAGAGGCTTCTAAGGGAGTCCTTGCTTGTGGCACTGGTCGTGGGAACTGTATCCCTCAGTGACCTTCCCTCCTGCCGCATCAAACAATCATGTAAACACTCTGAAGCAGGAACAAAGCTGTCTCCTCTGCTCGAACATAAAGTATGGCGATTCTACATCTTTAGCGAGCTTCCATAGTCATGACATGTTTCCCGAAACATATAGTACACGTACAGTAAAAAAAGAAAAAAGAAAAAATCTGAGAGAACGACTCCGCACACGTTCAATTTTTGCGAGTTAGAAGGCAACGTTTTTACTCAAGAAATTTGTGCGTAACAGGCTTTTGATCCCCCACACACGCAGTTTCTTTCCTTGGTACACTTCGTGTCGCGGGTCATGACTCATGAGTGCATACATCACACTGTGACGTATAGGATGTGAGCAGAGCCGAACGCCAGAATGCATTGCGATTTGGCGGATTATACCCGTGTTCAACCTACGAACGGCATGACATTATATTCTGTAAACTATAACACAATTAGCCCGCTAGAGGCTCGATATATACTGCAGCGCCACCAGGCGCCGCGAAAAGGGGCTCCTACACTTTCCGCGTCCATTCGCTGCTCCAACCAATAAACCTCTACCCGAGAAGCGTCATCATGACGTTGGTAGACAGACTGAAACCGAAACAATTCGGAAGGGGAGAGCTGGGATCCACGAATGGGCACTTGTTCGCCGCCTCCTATTGGAAGAAAAGTAGGACCGAAGGTCGCGTCCTTTTCAGGGACCATCATAATCCCCTCAAGACCGTGGCTTTCGGGCGCGACCTTGTTCGGCCCTATAACTTCGAGCGTACGTAGTTCAACTCTACCAAATTGGTGGCGCTGTCAAACACTATGACGTCATTTGTTCACAGACAGGGAGAGGTCTATCGAAACAAGTGTAGGACGGGACTTAAACGTGCAGTTCTTAGGTTGTACACGACTATATAGTTACGATATATAGTTTGGTGCTGCCACAAATTTGGTTTTGATTACGGGTTCGACGGCTCGCTCAAAGTCCGCCCAAAAAGACGCCAGGCTATCTCCTCTATAAATATAATTGCCTGGGCCGAATAAGCGATGGTCAATTGACGAGGTGTCGCACGTTCAATGACTCATGTTGCGACTCCCGCAGGGCGATATATTACGTTGGCCCTTTTCACTCCCAGATATCCCGGAAGGCTCAAGCGGGCCGCCATTGTCAAGTCGGCTGCGCTTACACCGGAAGTGCCGCCATTATCGCCCCCGCCAAGCTCAATGAAAAAGCGTCCAACTTATGGGCGTCACTTCCGGTTTCGCACCGGCCGGAGTCGCTGTCTTCCGGCTCATCCGACCCTCTTCCTCTTGTGTGTATGGTGGTACTTGACTCTTTCGTGGGACCCGTCTCGGGGACCGTTATGACCGTTGCTTTGTGAGTGCTGAGCGAAGGTCTGGTTTGAAAGTTACGTTGTTACGAGCGCTTTCCCGTATAGTCCGTGTTTGCTGTTGGCTGAACAGCTCCTTTATCCCTTTGTTTCGGTATAAGTCGGGCCTGAGCAACACAATGCCGTACACAACTAAACCGCCCCAGCTATATATACCACCGAGAAACTGGAATCGTCCCATCGATATGAGATCGTCCAATATGTCCCGGATTCTTTGACCTTCTCCCAATTCCCGCACACTAGCCAGATTCAAACCTCGCCATGGACGCCGTCCTCCGCGTGGAACATACAGGAACACAGGGCGAAGAGAAGAACAGTCCTGAAGTTGAAGTATGGCAGTCATCGAAAAGGGCAGACAGCTACAGGATGTGAATGACTCATCTCGCGATCACCGGTTGAGAGCCTTGACCAATTCGACCACGCTGGCATCTACCTTCCGACGACGTGCCTATAGGAGCCTCAACTGACTCGTGGGACACGCATTTACTTCACTGATGTTCAGTCCTGAAGCCTCACTAGTTTTATACTACGGTTTCCTACCCTTCTACAGGGTGCAGGGTTTGCTATTCTTCAAATTATTATTAATATTATTATTATTATTATTATTATGGACATCACATGACGCATTGAAACTGAGAGAAACTGCAAAGAAGGAAGCGCACGAAAAAAAATTAATGAGTGACGAGCTTTCATGGAGAGTCTGCATCCTGATGGCTGAAATCATTAAAATTTATTGATTGATTGATTTCTAAATTGATTTGTCTAAAATGGAGATGTTAGCCTCGATCCACTCGGGACTGGCAACTCCAAGACGCGTTATTCAGAAAAGAAAGGGAAACTACACCAAATCTATATACACTCACTCATTAAAATTGTTTTTCATGCGCTTCATTCTTCGCAGTTTATCTCGTTTCAATGTCTCCTGCAGCAGGACTCGGAGACATTTCTTCTTCTGGACTTGATCTGTGTAATACGTAACGTATACAACAAATGTTGTATCGCCAACTGTATATAGGACGTAACGTATACAACAGATGTTACCGTTACGTAGTGGCTTTCTAAGAGACACACAAATAGAGATACGATGATGAGATGGGGCTGATGTGGCTTTCTAAAATGCCGCGGTCGCCTCAGGTTTCTAGGTTGTACCTATATGACTATCGTCTCGAAACAGCTGCATCTCAAAGTTCAAATTTCCCGGTGCCTTTCATTTGAACGTTCGTTCGTATATTAACTCCACCGTCCCTCACCCGAATGCTTTACCTAATGCTGAAATATGCGTCCAGACCACCATTGTACGCAGCCACCTGTTAATATAAAGCCAGAACAGATCGACACGCCATGAAATATGATCGACGCAAGATTTACGGCGCCCTTCCGCAATAAAGACGAGTGTAATAGGATTAAAACGAGATTATAACGGAGAGCTGACAGGAGGCCACCTGCGAAGGGATTATACGATGTCTTTATAACCCCCTGTTTGCAATTATGCCATGTTTACCGAAGGGGCCTTGGAAGATTCTCTCTGCACGTGGGGTCTGCGTACCGTTTCTCTTATAGCTGCCAGGAACTATTATATATGAAATAGTTGTCCAGTCTCAGCACAGTTACGATTCGTCGTGATGAACATGTTTCTTTTTTTTTGTCTGCATTAACACCGTGAAACAACTGTCGCTGTGAGCGGTGTAAAGACGTGGGTAGATGTCAGCAGGAAATAGTGGGAGACAGGGCGGTCAGCATGAGTCCTGGGCCGACTCCAGGAAGAATTGTCTACACAGAGAGCCCAGGGGAAAACTTCGACAGCACAGCCGTCAGTGGGATTTCCAATCATTTCCTGTTCGCACACCTGCCCTGGATGAGCCACTGTGTTCAGGATTGTTTCATCATGGAGTCAAAAAAATCTGTAGATTTCAGAAATAATCGACAACAGAGAGAGGGCGCAGACAAGCTGGTTCATGATGACAAGGATGCAACCCGAAAAATGCAACCATTCAGAAATAATCGTTCGTTCGCTGAAACGACGTGGACAGACATCGAAGACCCGTGAATTTGAGTGGCTAAAAATAGTGGTGTCGTGTTTTTAAACATTGCATAACATCTTGCGAAGCAATCGAGCATATTCTTATTGATTTTCCTTGTTTCGAGAACGTGAATTTCGAGACCGGGGATTTCGAGACCGAGAATATTGAGGTCCTCCGAATCAAAGCGATTGTCACGTTCAAAACAACACGCTACATTCCCACGATATACACAGCGGATTATCAATGACCGCGCCGGCCATTACAATTTTAAAATTAAACCCACTTTCTATTCAACCGCACTAACAATGACCCGCTTTATGGAAAGCGGCGTACATGACGCACCGTTAGACATCAAAACACACGAGGAGCACATTACTCAACAATACCAAAACCTCACCCAGTCTATACTTTCTTTGAATTAACGCGACATACACCGGCAGTGAAGCGCAAAACTTCTTCCCAATTTTAAATATCAATGAGGTTTCCTTCGCCGGTTCCCAAATAAATTCTGCCGCCGGGGCAATCCATCACTGTGGGGGACACCTCGCAGATAGCAAACTTTATCCCGTTCCCCATTTGCGGAAAGTTTTGTTGCTCGCCACTCCGAGCTCTTCATCCATCAATTTCACTCGTTTTGTTTTTCATATTTTTTCCCCCCTAGAGGTTTACGTAACATTGTTGCCGTCTTTGTACACAATAGCGACTCCCCTCCCCCTCCCATCTCTCTCTCTCACTCATAGAAAACACGTTATGTGGTGTTTGCAAGGGAAAAAAAAAACATGATAGAAAATAAAGGCAATGCGGTACACGCCCACGTCCAGCGATCGTTCCGCGCTTTCTGGTAAAGGATATCGACAAAAAAGATGAGAACTCGTGGCTTTATGTAGAGAGACAATTATGGTCATCAGCGACGTCGCAGTGGTCGGTCTCCCAATTATTATTGTTTTTTTTTTTCCCCACGTGGGCGTTTTTCGTGCATGGACGTGATATACAACGTTGCCTAGACACGCCGTCTTCCGCTATGGGACGTTAAACATGTACGGTGTGCCGTGTGCTTAGATTTCGGTGCGCGTTAAAGAACCCTCCAGTGGACAACACTGGTCCACAAGGAAACCCAACGTACAAAGTGACTGTTCTTTAAAATATTGATCAATATCAATATAAGCAATATATGCAGTCAAATATTGATCAAGCACTTGATAGCCTCATAAATTGTGACCGACGCAATGACCGGTTCCCATTGGTGGACCACGAGGTGAAAATCAATTATTTCAACTGATCTTACATATGCGCGCAAATTATTACATTAAAATCTCCAAGGCACCAGCGTCTGAAAGATTTCCAATCAATATAGCGGACAGCCTTTGCGCTCGAGGGTACGTGATCGCTGCGAGCGTCGGAAAGGGGTACATTTAGGGGTGTCGCCGTGTCGGTACACCTCGAAGCGGGTACAGCCCGAACACGCGCGTCACAGAGTCACGTGCTCCTCTGCAACTGAAAAGAGCCTTCAACGCGATTAGCATAAACCAAGAAGCATCCATCACGGTATGCCCCTATATTCCGAGAGAGAAGATCACATTGGATGTCGAAGCTAAGCCTAAAATCGAAGGTCCCTCCAATCTCGGGAACACCCCACGGTTAATGCGGACGTTTAATCTCGGGCAAAGAGAAAATGAACTTAGATGAGACCCCCGGGTCTGCTTTCTATCTTTTTACGTCCATTTTGGTGGTTCTCACGTGGGCTGGTGACTGCTCCCATTTGCATGTAATTGGTCGGGTGGACGCTTTCGCACGTGTCGGGACTCATTGTGATGTAGCTTTTGGGGGGACAGATATTAGCGTCATATTTCCTTGTTTGCTGAAATGAATGTTAGGTGTCACCTCCCCTCCTCAACCCGAGGGAAGTGGGAAAGAGTTTCTCTCTTGGAGACGGGTCTCGTACCATATTTTTTGCACAGTATAGGGATAGCATTGCCCGTACACTCTTAAAAATGAACTTCACCGCATAGCACGCTCCTAACCAACTATCGTCTTGAATGATATCGTTATCTGCCCTGATTTGTTGAAAATGGGAGGCGTACGCCTTTTCTGTGACACTTATGCTGTTCATAATTGTCACAGAAAAGGCGTACGCCTCCCGTTTTCAACAAATCAGGGCAGATAACGATATCATTCGAGATGACGGTTGGCTAGGAGCGTGCTATGCAGTGAAGTTCATTTTTAAGAGTGTTCATCTTCTTGCTCCTGTATATTGGTGTACACCTCTACACATAACAATCTCAGATACAGTCTGGAAAGTTTGCTGGCGAACTTGTGGGAAAACCTCGAGCGGCACAGCCAGTGGTGTGATCCGAACCCAAGGTGGTGGTGGTGGTGGTGGCCGAACCCAAGACGTCTTTAACATGACCCTGGAGCTTCCGCCAATCAGCGCGCATCGTACGCAATCTACCGCTGGTGCACCGAGCGGTTTGCACTGCTGATAACGGCGGGAAGCTACCCTAGAGTGAGCTATAGTGCTTCCTGGGCCAACTTCACGGGGAGCTATAAGGGAAAGCTACTTCAAGCATCCATAGTGAACACCAAGTTAGCCACAATTGGTGCCGGTATAATGCGGAAGCAAATCACGCCCCACGGAAAAGCCGCTTCCTGTGTGACGGAAAGCCTTGTTCACAGGCGAGCGCCGTATTACAAGGATACGTTTCGTCATGCAAATCTCCTCACCGCACATCCGAAACTAGTCCAGTAGAACAAATCAAAATTACCGATCATCCACCCAAACCTAAATGGACGTTTCAGAAAGTGCTCACCACAGCTATCCACCCCCCCCCCCCCACCGAAAAAAAAAAGAAAAAGAAAGCGTGCTTCCATTTTCGTCATGCAGATCCGCTGACGTTGACTTTTCCCATGAGGCCCCGCGAGAAACAAGTTCCATTTCATGCCAGCACACAAAGGACGAAATGTGCCACTTGCCAATGAACGCACATTTATCCCGAATCGTGACCGGGCGTGCTCAACAAGGAATATCGCTTTGCAAAAGGGCGCTCCAAGCATTTTCACCTAATGTCCTTTTCTATCCCGCTGGGCGATCACGAAGTCACGCTGCTCTGTGTAGCAAAGCGCGGGCTAGTTCTATTAACCACCGCGGGTCGGCAGCACGTTCTCGTTCGTTTGATCGATGCAGTAAATGTGGTTAATCAGTTAAGCGACACCCCAACCTCCCTTTTCACTTTATTTTATCGCGTTATGTCGTTAGGTGGCGTCGTTCGCGTTTCTCCTCCCCGCGGATCGCTAAGCGATGATTCGTTTATGAGAATGAACTTTAGTTTGCCTTCTTGGAACCAACTGAGTGTAGGCTTCCCAGCACTACGTCGGTGTGTAACTGAGAAGTTAGCCTAGCGGGAAAGCATTTTTATTTTATTTTGTTTTATGTATGCATTTTTTTTTTTGCGTCGGTTAGGTGGCTCTATTTTATTTGTTGGTTTTTATAACTTTGGCGATGTTTCTAAGTGGGATCGTTGGGCATGCCCGTGGCGGAAGTCGCACGGAAGAGCACTTGATGTTGGTTGGTTGATTGCACACTTAAAAATGAACTTCACCGCATAACACCCTCTCAGCCAACCATAACCTCAAATGGTATCGTTATCTGCCCTGACTTGTTCAGAACGGGAGGCGTATGCCTTTTTTTGTGACACTTATGCTGTTCATAATTGTCACAAAAAAGGCGTACGCCTCCCGTTTTCAACAAATCGGGGCAGATAACGATATCATTCGAGATTATGGTTGACTAGAAGCGTGCTATGCGGTGAAGTTCATTTCGAAGAGTGTGGTTTTAAGAAATAATAATATAAAATGAGTTTGATGTTGTGCGTAGTGTTTTATGTATGTTTCTTGAGAAAGTGTTTTCTTCTGGATTTCAATATTGCCGAAATATCATAGTTCCGTACTTTTACGCATTATAACTCGTGACGCTAACTGAAAAACGCCTCACTGCTTATAGATACGATGCCCTCTAACAGGTAGCCTATACCTTACTTTTGTATCGTCCGCCAGGTGGCGCCGTGAAGCACAATGGTGCCAATCCTGCACTCCGCTGCAGCGCTTCCTGTCCTAACACCATACCAAGGTAAAGCTTACTTCGCTTCAGGGGGCACCAGTTTCTTGAGTACCTGGATATGTTGTTTCTAACTCTACGCCTCCTTCTTGTTTATACATTTTCAAATTTAAAGTGTAACTAGCGCAAAGTACTACAATCACACAATTAGTACTTCGTGCAGTCCACATTGAAATAAGTTTGATCTTTTTGTACCTACAGACCCGCCAAATTTCCAAATTGGCAGCTCTCGCAATACCAGCATTCACGTTGTCTGCATCTGTGCGGAGCAACTACGTGGATGACAACAAATGCAGCAACTTTATTTAGAGGGCGCCGTTCCCGGCTGTCGTTTGGAATAAACCTTAGGTATAGAATTCGCGCCAAAGTCTATTAAAAATGGAACAAAAAGTATAGTATTAGGTCTCCACTCTAAAAACAGAACTTCACCTCATAGCACGTTGTGCGCCAACCATTGCCACGAATGATAGGGTTATCGCTCCTGATTCGAGGAGAGAAGGGGGCGTACGCCCTTTTTGTGACAATTTGGATATACGATAATTGCCACAAAAAGGCGTACGCCCACTTCTCTCTTCGAAGCAGAAGCGATAACCCTACACCCTAAAAACAGAGCTTCACAGCATAGCACGCTCTGCGCCAACCATTGCCACGAATGATAGGGTTATCGCTCCTGATTCGAGGAGAGAAGGGGGCGTACGCCATTTTGTGACAATTTGGGTATATGGTAATTGCACAAAAAGGCGTACGCCTCCCTCTCTCCTCGAATCAAAAGCGATAACCCTATCGTTCGCGGCAATGATTTGCGCACTACGTGCTATGCGGTGAAGTTTTGTTTTTAGAGTGTGCTATTCTAGAAATGTTATCACAATACAGCAGCAATACGTATATCGCGTAAATATGGAATTGCTGAAGAAAGAAAAAAAAAAGCCTCACCAGAGCCCAACCACGAAGTCGTCACCGCATGAATAAAGGAACACGTCTCACGCTGTGCTCTCACGCACTACTTCGTGAATACCTATACCTACCTATGTATCTGCAGGAAACCCATACACAACTACTTGTGTTGACAGTAGCGAAGCGTTGGAGCGTTCTTTGAAGAAGGGAACGTGCATTCAATGCAAGGATATATCGCCCTTCCGATTGTGGCGTCGAACAACAGTACATTCAGGTGCCGCCGAGAAAGATACGGCCCCTGCTTGGGGTTCACCCAGCCATGTAATCGCCTGTGAACTGCTCTATATGCATGCGCTACTCGCTAAGAAATTTCTTGTTGCGTGAATGGTTTTGACGGTGGTTTTAGAGGGAACGTTATGGGTATTCGTCATGGCTTGCCCCAAAAGAGGGGGTAACGCCGGGCGTACGCCATTTTGTGACAATTATTGTAACTGCATAAGTGACACAAAAAGGCGTATGCCTTCCGTCTTCAAGAAACCGAGAGAACGACATTATTTGGGACAACGGTTGGTTGGGAGCGTGCTATGCGGCGTTGCGTATGTACTGTGGCGTTGCGCATGATCGTAGATTCCTTGCGTGTCAAACACACTAATTATCGTCATTATTATCCGAAATACGCGCAGATATATCGGTCCTTTTAAACTGAATAGCTTCCCCGCGCTTAAAATGCTATGTTTTAAGTTCTCTAAATGAGATAATGATATAAAACATAGCGATGTACAATGTCATATTTGCCGTGCCACAAATTACCATTATCAGTTATCACTCTTCTTCGTAGAAGGATTGCACGCGCGTGCTAATGCTTGCCGCTGGGCAGCAAAGTTCTCCCTCGATGATTGGATAAAATAGACTTTGAGGAAACCAATGACAGGCCGCTTCGCAATGCCGTACTTCTTGAGAAGGACGATGTCGTTGGCGCGTAAATCGCGAATCCGCTTCTTTTCGCATTGATGTCAAGGTAACGCCTTTCCTTTGGTTCGCGTCGTCATTCTGCAAGTCGGCTTCAGCTCACTGTCGAAATCTCATGCCGGCACCGCCTGGAGCGTACACGTGTGCATGTCCTATGACTAACCTAAACAACCGAACTAACTCACCTAAACTAAATTAACCTACAACAACATTGGCAGTTGCCACGGTGTCATTAATTAAGAACGGTTCTACACAAAGCACTTTAGTGTACGCACTGATGACTTGAATGCGCGAAGAGCACAAATCTGTTTGCTATTCAACCCGCGCTTTCTTACCCTCTGTCCCGATATCTATCTCTTTCATATCCATGTATGGCGTTATAGAGTGTTATACTTGTGTGAGTTCACCATTTCATTCTGTACCTCACGAAGTGTGGCCCACCAACGTATTAAGTACATATTAAACTTAGAAAGCTTCAGCCCCATTGTTTTGAGTGTTCTAAACCATCTTGGACTTGCCTCACCTGTTTTACAATAAGATCCCTATATGATGGGATACGCGAAACTCCATGACCAGCGTCTGTCCGCATTCCTGTTGTTAAGGGAAAATTTATTATGAACGTAACACAGAAGCTGTACTCAGCTGTGCCGTAAGCAGCATTTCGCAATCTATCGAATGTGCTCCTTGACGATGCTTTCCCCTAAAAACACGCTCGCTCTGCAGAGAAGCCCACTTTACCCTGACATTGCCGCCGTTGTCTGGCTTTTACGACAACTGCCACGTTTCGATCGAAGCACAAATTTTTGCCAAGACTTTGCCGACCCCCAATCACATTCGCTCGCAGAAAATGAATCTAGAAGATCAATTTAGAATGGGCCGCTTTCATTTGGAACGCGGAGTTGCACCCTTCGTGAGGGAGTTCTGGTACCACTTAACAAAGCCGCGAGCCTGCGTTTGACAGAGCGCGGAACGCTGGCTGCATTTGACACTCGCATCGAAGCCGGCTCCCCGTCAGAGCTGTAGGCTTCCGTTGCGAGGACCCGCCTTCGAGGCTTCCCCACCTGCATCACGGAGCTACGCGTTGCACAAAAAGAAGAGCTTCCCAACAACGGCTTCGGTCGACGCTTAATCTGACTGTAATCCAGTGGGCAACGACATACGCTTAATCGCCTTTAGGGAGCGCTTAAGCTCTTTGGAGAGAGTCGCCATTGTTGCTTACATCTCTATGCTGTTCTGCTAGATATAACGCGTGAAGTACTTACGTTGCTTTGTCGGACACACACGGCTTATAATCATTCGGAAGGTTAAAGTACTACATAACGGTTGCCGCTTAGTAATTATTGATGGCTGGATCGGATATATTGGTTCCTTTTGTGTGTGTGTGTGTGTGTGTGTGTACGTCTATTTTCAACATCAACATGTTTGCGATGAGCATAGAAGAGTGGTCGTCGAGATGACCCCAGATGTGTGTGTGTATGTGAACTATTCACACGAAATATTAAATTATCCACGTGAAATATCCGTAGAAAATAATCCACGAACCCTCGGCTGTGGCATCGCTCTAGAACAGGTGACTTGCCATGTAAAGCTCCAAACTATTACAATGCAGTGATGTGGAGTTGAAGGCACAGATCGGGTTCAAACCAAATGGTGGTGGTGGTGGTGGTGGTGACAAGACCGGCTTGCCGTTGTTGGCCTCACTCGAACCAAGTCCGCATTTTAATGATGACCATAAATCCAATCGAAATCAAGTCCGGATTTAAATTTGTGTCGGCAAATGAAACCATGTTGAATGCGAATTTATATTGTCAAATAAAAATCCGGGTTTCACTCCGGGTTTATAAAATTTGCCACCGAATCCGGAAAATCGGCTCCCCCGAAACACTTCAACTGAGCACTCAGGGCAAAGAACTATCACTCTTGATTCTTGAGTGATATTCTGCGCCATTATCACTTTAGCACTGGCGTAGGATGTTTATTGTTTTTATTCAATAGGGAGGTTTTATAAAAATGTGTGCGCAGATACCGTTTTTGCAAGTGCGCTATTTCTCCAGGCGCGGAGATTCTTTGCAGGAGAGTATGTCTGCTTGACTCCAGATGTTGTATAAAATGTGCCTTGAAAAGTGGATTTTTATATATTTCCCTACGGTCACGAAATACAACTACAAATATAGGTTTACCACTGGAAAAGTCTACACTGCTCTTACTTTTGCAGGAAACAGCACGTAAACGGAAAGTACAAGTTCCAGTACAGACTCTTAATATCCCGCGGAATATCGTCGTTTGTTCATCGACCACAGCTATGAAAGTTACAAAAAAAAAAAAAAAAGAAAGAAAGAGAAGAAAGGCAATTAAGCTAGAGTTACGGTCACACGACTTGAAAGTCGCTTATACTGAAACTAAGGTGTAATTCAGCCATACTTTTCAACTAGTCATCCAATGCTATTGAGTTACATTTACGTCAAAATATGTGCGTTAAAAGTGGGCACAAATTACAACGCTTCCCAGAAAATAATTTAAAGTAACGTTTTGTTTTATTTTTCTTATGTAATTCGATATTTAGGTAACGAACTAGAAGACGCAATCCATCTGCAGAAAAGTGATTCAATCCAATGCAGATCTCTTTCCAAAAGCATGATTCGATCCAAATCCAAATCCTATCCATTAATTGGCCGCCAATGAAACCGAAATCACATACGCGTGCCTCTCATGGGGATTTAAATCGAATCATGGATTTCAAATCCACAACATTGTTACAATGTTTATGGTGTTATTGGTAATGCTCGCTTTTACTAAACGTATACTATACATTTACTTCGGTCAACAGGCAAACAACACACGATCCTTCTTTCCAACAAAAATAATATATAACCGAAGTTTAGATGTTACATCCCCTTCTTATGCATTTCAATTAAATATCACCACAGGCCCGCTGACTGAATATCCTTCAACGCAGCACACCCAACACCCACTTCACTGCAATCCGCCATATTTAATTGTCCAAAGAAGAGCCTGTACAAAATTTCTCGCCGACAAATCCGAAATCCGGCCGTCTGACCCCTCCCCCCACGCATACAGTGCGTTAATAGCGAGAGCCTTTATACCGTAAACCCTCGAACCCAGTGTCGGCTCTTGTACAGAGTGTATTACAAAATAGCAGAGTACGGATACAAAGCATTTTACTATCCTTTTTAGCCCCATCGCAAACGACAATAGCGATGGCGGCTCCCGCTTGTGTGCAGGCGCTCTCCACTGTACTCAACGACAGACTCTGGATCGAAGGACCCGTTGTAAACATCGAGTGTACCGGGCCTTTTTTAAAGCAAGAAGTGGGGTTCGTTCCTGGAAAAAAGAGGGATTTAGGATCCGCTAATCCTTTCCGAATTGAGCCCACTTGAGGTTGTATGCCGGTGTTCACTTGATATTTCTGAGTGGCCGTGTCCATCGAATAGGTATTGTGCACGCGTCAATGAACAGTGAGGGATATTGCTATATATGTTCTGGACATGGCCTCCGCTGGGTTTGTCAACTCTGCTGCGCCTCGTTCTGCGGCTTGGTTTGAGTTTGGTGATGCTCCGTGACGGGTTGTGGGGTGAAGCTAATTTCTTATCCATGAAAAAATTGCTTTTGAGACTTCGTGTTTGTGTCTGTCCTTTCGTGTCCCCTAGTCTCGGGGTTTTACATTATGCATCATTCTTATCCATGTTCACTCATTCCGAATTGCACAGAGTCACATTTCGCCTATACTGACTCGTGTCAGTGAAGACAGAAGGCGGTTCTCTGGCACATTACTTGACACATATATTCCACTGTCCCATTGTGCTTGCCAACTGCCTTTGCTTAGCAATACAACTTCAGCCATCTAGTTGGCTACATGTTCCTCAAATGAGCGGAACAAACAGGAATACTAAGGCACATATATATGCTTAGGAACATTACATATCATGTGAAAAAAAGATAAAAACACTAAAACTACCATTTGTTAGCGTATACAAACTTTCATCCAGTGGACTACATTTCATTGCTTTTGTACCTGATGACTGTACACTGAATGAAACCTTGCACGCTAGTGAACAGTCTTTTCTCAGACATCCTAGTCAGATATCTTTTTATCACTCGTGTTGACCGTACTTGAGACAAAGTTCTCCTTCTGAACACATTCCAATGCTTGCCAGTACACGTACTATGACTAAAAAACGGGAAACGGACGAGTTCTAACTTCCGTGTTCTATCACTTGAGACGTCTGGCAGCCGTTTTTTTTTTAAATAATCATTCTTCAGTTGTCTCGCAGTAGCCTCCCAGCTATAGCCTCACGATATAGACTCGAAGGTTAAAAGAACCACTTCCTTCTTGTTATTTATCGCTTTTATCGACTCGTTTCATTGTATGTGATATTGCCCACCTTGATTTGGAAATGTGGAGGAAGCTTATTTGAGACTACACGCTGGGTGTCGTCCCATGAGACGTGTTCATTTCTTGCAGACATTAATCACTAACGGTGCCGGACGGGTAAGCAACGCCTACTTGGTGGCACTCCCGTCTCGCCTATCGCCGCTCACCCATCCCAAATCAGATCACTTCGATTAGGCGAAATAAGACGTTAAAATTTTGACAAAATATCTTCATCGCATCTCACGAGCGTTCGTCAAAGTCACACTTGAATCTCTGCCCACAAGCGTATTCATATACAGTATAATTTTAGAAATACTATTCGGTTTTTATAATCCGTAGCTACACAAAACGCCTAATAAGTTTAGTTACATGGATAAATATAGCAAAGTTTAACAACGATATTTTGCAACTTCGCTTCGAAACTCCCGAGAAATTCCTCCGTGGCTTTGTCATCCCCTCATACGATCAGAAGGACCCCTGTAGCCGACAGATGATGAATTGGAACGGAAGCGTTCTTTGAAGACTTCCAAACTTTATCGAACCCGTCTCAAGTTTCTCAACCCACTTTCTATTTTCTTTTCCTTCCGTCTCTTCTTTTGATACTGATAGTCTGAGACAAAGGAAAGGTCCATTATCGTTACTCACCAATTACAAAACAACGCCCACTCGTCAGCTCCGTTTCGTACCGGGCTTTAGTAAAAAACGCGGCCCCTCCGCGACTGAACTGCCCTCTATTGTGGCTGATGCATTTCAGTTTTTAAATCTCGCAAGATCCGCCTCTCGCGCTGGCGATATGACAGCAGGATTAATTGGAACATGGCGGCGACGTGGAACAAATATGGCAGCTGAGTGACGCCGCGTAGGTGGCGCCCCTGCGGCGAAGCGGTCAAGATGAGAAGATTGAGGAAAGCAGAGCGTTGACGGTGCTCTACTGAGTATGCGGGATGGGTGGAGCGGGTGAACGGGTATAGGTTCATTGGCATCAAGAAAGGGTGTGTGATGAGCTGCGGAAGTGAAGTTTCTATTATGTTTCCCTGGTCAGGAGTCAAATGCATGGCGTGAAAGTCTTCCTGTTGTGGAAATGAGATTGATGCTAAAAGAGTGTGGATCAGATGTTTTTCTCAGGAAGAAATGTTCGTGGTGAAAAGGGGCCAACATTTGAGTAAGAGTATATTCGAAGACTTATAGTTCAAAAATGTTTTTAAACGGGAGGAAAAGAAGTTCGTTATATGTTTTCTTTTTTCCTCGTTAGCACTGCGAGGCATGTATAGCTATGAGCGGCATAATGAGATAGAGGGATGAAGAGAGGACACACAACAGAAATGTGTAGGAAACAGGGACCAGTGGCTTCTAGTAACTGGCTACAGGTATACGCTGGCGCTGTGTTCTATGGCTACGAAGATAAACCTCTGGTCGCTGTTGCACGACCTACTACTATAAGCAAATGTCTGAACATACACCAGTCATCTATACAGCAGGGACAGATTCAGAGTAGTTACAACAGTGACCGCTTCATGCGCCATGTGTCTACTGCTGATAACACATGGCTACCTCCCTTTACCTTCTGCATGGTCTGCTATATACCTGCTTTGCACTAACGCCACATAGATGGAATAGAAGCAATATAGATGCCACGCACTAGACACGTACGCGTCCGCCAATCAGAGCCACGTGCTCTGAGCAGCCGTAGCCATGGAAACGACCTCCCCCCTTTAGCCGCACGAGCAGCCTTGACCAGGACCAGGAGTTAACTGCCTCGTCAATGCAGATATGAAACTTCGCCTAATTTTATTTTCAAAAATGAGAAGGCGCATTTCTTGAGGAGCTTCGAACAAATGCAGTTGAATACATATAAAGCCCTTTCCTCCCTCGATCCACGGTGCAGCCCTTAATGCCACTGGTGACAGCTAAAGCCTCATTGCCTTGCCCACAAAACAGACTCCGCAAACAGCAAGAGTCAACAGAAGCCACACTTTCCGTCACCCAGGGGTCCCGGATATTGCCAAGCAAGATTGATTTTGGCGGCTCGCTGCGGAATTAATTCCAAGGCGGCAAATCCCCTTCCGTGATCCAGGGTAGCTGTACATCCCCGGGCTTGGCGTTAAAGCCGCAGGCGGCCCCGGGCCCCTTTAGGCCTGCGCCACGGGGGCAGGTGCATTTATTTCGGACGCTTAAGGCGACGGATCTATGAACCTATAAAGGCAGGCGCCAGAGATCGCAGTCAGTAGTCGCTGTGCAGCTCTCCATGCGGACATCACACAAGCGATATTACTGGCTTGCAAAGAAACGCGAGTTAACAGCGGAAGAGGCCATGTTGGATAGAGAAGCTGTTGTGGTTTGCGGATATGCACGAGTGGATTTTTGTGGTTGGTCATCTCTGACGGTCCCGTGCGTCCCTACTATGTACCACGAGAAAGGACCGAAGGATTGCAAGCGATCAAGGTAAGCGTCGATAGACGGTAATTATAATTCGTGGCTTTACGTGCTGGACAGCTATGATTTTGAACAACGTGGATTAATTTTAGCTACCCGAGGTTTCTTTGAGGTCCCCTGTAATCTAATCACAAGGCACTCCGTACTTAACGTCACTCGCTGAAGAACGACCTGCCGAAGCAACTCTCACGGTGCTACGAAGTTTCTGGC
Organism: Ornithodoros turicata; assembly: GCF_037126465.1. Taxonomy (NCBI): domain Eukaryota; kingdom Metazoa; phylum Arthropoda; class Arachnida; order Ixodida; family Argasidae; genus Ornithodoros; species Ornithodoros turicata. Next base: position 39,989,547 of record NC_088208.1, on the reverse strand, counting down.
GTCCTCGACAGGATTGGACGTCGCAACCTGGGAATTGGACAGGTTACCAACTAATTCACGGATAGACGGCCTAGTCATAGCTGTGGTCTGTATACTGACTTACAGAGTGTTGCGATAGTTACACCAGTCACAGACTTCTCTGATATATATGGGCATCATCAGTGAACAAAAATGTTGGCTCGCAAAGCATTCGCAAGCTTTGAGCACATATAGTGTTGAAACAGGATGTTACATTGCAGTTGGTGTTACGTGCTCGTTCTTTGTGCATCGATGGGAAACAATACTTCACAAGTGATTCGAAGGAACAGCTTTGCACAACTGTGTTGTCGTGGAAGTCTGAGGCCGACGTCAGCATGAACACCGAATTGTCCAATCGCGCGTGGTGCAATAACCAGAAACGAAGATTTTGCTGCGCGCTGGAGCCTCGAAATGAACAGCCAGTGCACCATCAAAACTTTTGGATTTGCGTGTCGGGCGTCGCAGCAAAGTACCTTCGTAACCCACCACCGATGATCGATGTAACCTGCCGCAGCTTCCGCTGCTGAACAACCACCATCTCACCACGGCTCTTCCAGATGTTGCTGAAATCTCCCATCATCGAGCGTCATGTCAGACACTATTGAACTCCCTCCTAAACCCCTTATTCCTAAATGTTCCTTATGTGTTTTGTTTGTACTTCCAATGTATACTTCCCACATGTCCAATGCTGATCCGTGAAATAGTAAAATACGATCTAGGCGAATCCGTCGCTGGTGGCCACCCGGACAGCCTTCACTTTGGCGCCATGCACCTCTTAGCACCTGAGAACCCACGGGTTGCAGAATACAGTTCTTTCTGTCAAGACTGATGCCAAAAGCGCGAAAACGCTGCAGATCGACCAATATATTAGTGCACAGTTTACCTGCGTGTTCACCTTGTACATTTTTCTCCGAACGCATTGCCACTTATACAATAAATGTAGGAGAGCTGGTGGGTGGAATTCCGTACTGGTGATTCATTTGTGTCCCGTCGACGATTTTTTTTTTAAATTTCTGTGCCAAGATACAGGATTTTTCGGTACAGTGTCCCCCCACTATCCTTGCGCCACCTGTAGGGATCGCGAGAAGTGACCAGGAAAAAAGAACGCCTTCTGTAAGACTCGTACGATCGTCATGCTGAATCTATACCATGCACGTTATTTCTACATATTATTTACAGCCACAACCAGAATTACTATACTTTCAACTTCAAACAAACCTGGGAACGTTTCAAGTAACAGACCATCAGCAAACACTCTCGACACAGAGATGGTCTCTTCTAAAGTCCCACGCAGCACGTCTATATACTGAAATGATCTCTCAAGAATTCATATCCGCTATCCAGACATGTATCCTGTTTGAACCGAAACGATTCCTCCTTAACAGTGAAATACGCGTCCCCATAGCTTTGTTCTGTCTATACCGACTTGACAAGCAGGGGGGGGGGGAGGGGTGAAGCCCCCCATTTGCCCGTAGATATGTGGCATAAAATAAAGGAAGACCTATATTTTCAAAAACCCTGACCGCGGTTTGTCGGCTCACGATCTAGCGACCTCCCGCGGTCCCGACCTGTCACGGCGTTCGAGACAGAAGATGCGGGGTCAGGGGTCGAGCTCGTCTCGCTCAGGTCCAGGTGTCTCCCGTGCCCATGCGCACCTGCGTACCCACCATTTCTCGGAAGGCTCAACGACATGCCATATCGGCGGCGGTGCTGGTGGGACACGCTCTCATATAGCCAATATACACGTTACACTTCTACACAGATCGCTTCTGTGCTTGTCGTGGCCTTCTGCGGGAGAATGGGGGGGGGGGGGGGTTGTGTTTTTCGGAGCGTTTATACGTGGGGCCGGGGTGGACTTGACAGTCCAAGTGATGTGGTGAGACCGCCGTGGTGTGTATGGGAGGGGGGGGGGGGGGATGGGAAATATGCTTGTTGTTCGTCGGTGGTGTAAAGTATTGCTTCTTTCATTCTTTCTTTCAAGGCGGCAAAGAGAGTTATGGAGAATTTTCGCCGTCTATATATAACTCGTGATGGGTGACATGCCTTAAAGTGCCCTGGCGATGAGTCGCGCTTGTGAAACATTTTGGTTCAACCTATGGCAATGTGTGACGTCACCACGTGGACGACGTGTCCTACGGTATGTTGCGGGCAACACAAAATAAATACGGTAATTAACGGCATTTTAGTGTTTATCGAGATTCAAATCCTGTTAACTTTGGGCAAAAAGCAACGACGATGTTTAGATGTTTATTTATTAGTGCCCATTAACGACTACGATAACGTCTCCGATAGTAATACTCATCTAAAATAATAACGACGCCAAAGAAACAACGCTAGCTGCCTAAGCATGCAGGAGAACGCTTGCGGGCGCAATAAAGCAATAATAATACACGTCACGTAGTTTTCCTTCGCTATATGCAGTGCCTTATCTGCATGAGCAGCCAAACGCCTTCTGAGCCCACACACGCCTACGGCATTGTTGTGCACGTAAGATTTAAAAAAAAATGAAAGAGAAAGAAAAACGTTTTAACACTATAGTTCCTACAGAGCACTTTGAGGTATATGCCATAAATAAATAAATAAACAGTGTGCTATGCAGAGACGCCTTCTGATACATTGGACAGACAGACAGCCATCCGAAGGCGTCTGTCGCAGTGCTGCAAATTAATGGTTTAGAAAAGGCGATACGACTGATATGTGCCCTGCAGGACCAAAAGGCGATACAACGTATAAACCTATCGCATTAATATGGATAAGACACTCGCTTCTGCTGCAACCCCCCAGATTCGACAAATCATTGCGCAAGAATTCCTGGAAGCACAGGAGAGACTCCGTGCATATTTTCATACTGCACAGCAAGATCCTCCTTTTAGACTCTAATATGCATAACAGGCTCCTAGACTTTTTACGACGAACCAATAATCCTAATAAAGCAAACAAAATGTAACCACATGCTCTTTCATAATGCTCAGAGTCACCGTGGAAAATGCTTCAATTGAATTGTAGCCAAATAATTGCCGTTTAATTTTGCACCGCTAGGGTGCGGTGGCTGGTGATTATTATGTCTCCGTAATAACGGAAAACGGAAGCCGCCGTGAAACGGAAACCGTTTATGTCGAAAACTATGACTCTCTGACTCGATAAAATTTTGAATATGGCATCTACTTGGAAGGCACTGTCGGATGCAAACACGAACCTCGAAATCAGTCGATTGGACTGTCCTTTTAAGGCGCGTGTCCGCATTGGCGAAACTTGGTCGTCGCGTCAGACGAGTCGTCACATATATATAATTCCCAATATGCAGCTTTTCTCATTCAGCCCGCAAACTAACTACAGCAAATACTTCCATCATAACACTACATACGCCCGAGGAACCAACCACAAAAGCTATACAACCGCGACCTTCCCATGCCCGCCCCCGATATCGATTATTATTGAATCCCCTTCTCACTTCCCAGGTTTCCACAAAAGGTTCTCCACCTATTTTTCCGCCGTAACGCGCCGTTGAAAAAACATATTTCTTTCTTTCTTAGGAAACCGACGTTTTGTGCATTCTCTGAAACGTCAACAGGGTTTTCGTCGCAAACGTCCGCCCGATATACATAAGTTTTGCTCTAAATATATTCAACTTCATTTCATACACTCGTGTATATGGAGTGAAGAGCATTCTGTCCAACACAACAGCGTGGCACAACGAAAAGCATTTTTCTCTCTCTCTCTCTTTCTTGTTTTCTAGCAGTGCTCTTTTAAAAAAAGTATATAAAAATTGTGTCGTGTTCCTTTCACAATATATTCTGCGGTTGTACATTCAGGTGGCTTCTTCTCTGAACACGATAAAATGCCGCGAGATAGAAAGATCGAGTTTGTAAACGTTTCGAATGAAAATACACAAATATATATAGTTGCGGCATGTTTGGTAGGGATACCTTTATGTTTGTGTGTGTGTGTGTAGAGGGAGGGAGAGAGGTACCGGTGGGTAAGAGGACGAATGCACGATACGGAAGTTAATAAACCGGAAGTTGCATTGTTGAGACTTTATGGAGCAACCTGCAATTTTTTGTTGCATGTTTCTGGTGCCATATATGCAATGGGTCAGCCACAGAGTATCGTCTCGCGGATTTTTTGTTATATGTGTATTCGTGCCACTGGGTTAGCCACAGAGTATCGGCTCGCGGATTTTTTGTTATATGTGTATTCGTGCCACTGGGTTAGCCACAGAGTATCGTCTCGCGGATTTTTTGTTGTATGTGTATTCGTGCCACTGAGTTAGCCACAGAGTATCGTCTCGCGGATTTTTTGTTATATGTGTATTCGTGCCACTGGGTTAGCCACAGAGTATCGTCTCGCGGATTTTTTGTTATATGTGTATTCGTGCCACTGGGTTAGCCACAGAGTATCGGCTCGCGGATTTTTTGTTGTATGTGTATTCGTGCCACTGAGTTAGCCACAGAGTATCGGCTGGCGGATTTTTTGTTATATGTGTATCCGTGCCATCACTGGGTTAGCCACAGAGTATCGGCTCGCGGATTTTTGTTATATGTGTATTCGTGCCACTGGGTTAGCCACAGAGTATCGGCTCGCGGATTTTTTGTTATATGTGTATTCGTGCCACTGGGTTAGCCACAGAGTATCGGCTCGCGGATTTTTGTTATATGTTTATTCGTGCCACTGGGTTAGCCTCAGAGTGTCGGCTCGTGTCTCACGTACATAATGCATGGGAAGGTATGAGGATGCCGACGCGGATGTTGATAGTGGGGCGAAAATTACAAAAAAATAGTCATGCTTTTTTCTCGATGTCTCTTCACAATTGAAACGAGATTACGCGTATCAGTGATGTGTTTTGTAACGACTCTGTACAAACAAAAGTAACTGCTTTGGGGCTGGAACACAGAAACATGCAGCCTCCATGCCTTAGAACATGAAGAGATAGAAACATGGCAGTCGTCGAAAAAGCCCTGCGCTGTCTGGCATTAGCGACGACTGTCATATCTCGACTCTGTAGAGGACAACAGTATTCGCAGCCTTGATGACGGACAACACATCATCATCGTCGACGACGTCTCATATGAATGCTAAGAAGCAGCCTGGCTGGACAACTAAGTAGATGTCTCAGAGGCGCGAATTTCGTACCGACAGATCTTTCGGATGACGCAGAGGAACTTCCCCTCACCCCGCGCGCTTCATTCAAAGTTGCAATTGGTCGGTTAGCGCTAAGATATCAATATGTGTGACCTATAGCCACAAGTCGGAAACTCGCGACACGTCGGAACGATACGATGGCGTGTATACGGGCAAGGCGATTTCCTTAGCTTCTGCCGAGTCTGCAGAGGCGCAGACAAGGCGAGCATCGGATCGTGACTCAACGTGGTTGGACTTGGACTTCCGTTGGTTCGACTTGGTACGACCGGTAAGAAGCTGCCTAACTAGTGTATTAAAACAAACTGTAACTTTGTTCACCCAAATTGTTAAAATACCCGAGTGAAAGGACATTCGCCCATTGAGGGTAGAGCTTCAAGACCATCGCTGAATTCCGAGAGCTAGCTGGCAGGTTCTGGTCCCGCACTCTTAAAACGGTCACTTCTAGTAGAGATTAAAAATGTATATGCGTTTTTACATCTAAAAGTAAAAGGTACATTCTTAAAACGGTCACTTCTCACGTTACCTCTGAAAACGGACAACTCCTGCAGTATAGAGGTTACATAATGGGTAACGAGCTTAGACGAAACTCTCCGGTGGCCAGAGGTTACAAGCAACGTCATGATCACCCGTCATTACACGATCACAATATGCTCGATGTAACCCGCAAACAAACTGTTACTCGTAAACAGGTAGCGCTCATGACGGTTCTGTGTGCACCGTGCCGGCGGAATACTTTCAGGTTTCTGCCGCGAGACGAAGTAGTCACATCACATCATTAACCTCTGTGCACAAAGATTATCGTATAGACAGTGCAGAGAAAGAGCAGATTTGTCAATTATTTTCAGCGTACATATTTTCGGCATACTTCCCATCTTGACAGCCGACCGCATCCCGTTATTACGCGACGTTGTGCAATGTCGTGTCAATGCTGGATTACGCTGTTAGAGGTTATCCTATACCTTATATGTATATACATTTTTTACCTTATTAGAAGTGACCATATTTTATTTTTTAGTGCACCGCGAACTGTACCGTATTAAAGGTTTCCTTTCCTCTTATTTTCTATACACTCTAAAAACTAAACTTCACCGCATAGCACGCTCTGCGCCAACCATTGCCACGAATGATAGGGTTATCACTTCTGATTCGAGGAGAGAGGGCGCCTTTTTTTGTGTCAATTATCATATATCCAAATTGACACAAAAAGGCGTACGCCCCTCCCTCTCTCTTCGAATCAGAAGTGGTAACCCTATCATCCGTGGCAATGATTGCCGCAGAGCGTGCTATACGGTGAAGTTTAGTTTTTATAGAGTGTACACACTTTCCAGGTGGCTGCCGTAACAGTTTCCCCGTGAAGTCGACCCAGGACGTACACTAACTCATCTGTCCCCTTCCTGCTGTCTCTCCGTCTGTCCACGCTCACAGCCACAGCTGCTTCGCGGTACTCGTGCGGAATAATAATAATATCAATAAAAAGGATGCCGCATCGTGTGATAAGAGTTGCCTGCCCGGAATAGGCAACTGGCGTGGTTCGAGACTGGCATCCAGGCGATTTATGGCGAGCGCCAAAGAGGGGCGTGCCCAGGGGGCGGACTTTTTCCTCGCCCCATTAGCATTGGCCACCCGTGGTCGTCGATCGCCTTTCGATCTCTCTGCTAGAACGATTCTTTCGCACCGAGAGCGTGACGCTCTCCCCCTTGGCGGATGTAATGTACCACCCGATGTCTGGAAAACGATTCCTTTCGATCGACGGAAAACGACAGTAACGTCGTGCATGTTTATAGCGCGATCTTTTAAACTGGTGCGTCGCAATATCATTCTGACGCACACTCTACACTCTTAAAAATGAACTTCACTGCATAGCACGCTCCTAGCCAACAATAATCTCAAATGATATCGTTATCTGCCGTTATCGTTAAAAACGGGAGGTGTGCGCCTTTTCTGTGACAATTATGAACCGCATAAGTGTCATAAAAAAGGCGTATACGCCTCCCGTTCTTAACAAATCAGGGCAGATTTTTAAGAGTGTATATCAGTCCTGTTCTCGAACGGTTGGCGCAAAGCGAGTTGTGTTCTTTTGAAAGACTGGACGATGAGACAATGCAACAAAGTATTACCGCTATATTTCACGCTGTCCTGACCGAAATGCATCCCTTTCAAACCGGATTATTCCAACTGCACTGCCAGCTGACCTCACTTCGTGCGAACTGCAGCAGGCGAAGACCCTTATGACAAACCCAGTTCCCCTTCCTTTCTTTTTTTACACCCGAATTAAAAGGTCGCCGAGGTGCTCAACACCGAGGCGTCCTTGCTTGCTCGCCACTTGGTCGAAGAAGGCTTGAGCCTGAGCAGAACAGAAGATGGACGAAAGCACGTGTGGGAGGTTAAAACTTGGTTGGGCTGTTGCAAGCGGTGCGATCACCGAGGTATGGTACCACAATTGTTTCGGTGAATCGCCTCATCCGATCGTCATTCATGTAGTTGTCGTTGTTGGTTCGATCACCACCACATTGCTTGTTGAAGTCGAAGAAGGCAACGTATCCTTGGGGTTGAGGAGAACGGAGAGGGCCTCTCTCCGTTCTCCTCAGCTATACTATACTCATCAGCTTGCTTACATTCCGTTACTTAGTTCGACAATTGTATACCGTCACTGCTCTTACTGTAAATTCGCTTTCTGCGAATTGCCGCTTATATCGAATTCCCCCGGTTATAACGATGGTTGACCGTTCGTTCCACACTAAATGAACTCGTCCACTGATGGGACAGTGGAGCTGCATCGGCGTAACGGTTGCGACGTTCTGCTCTCCGATCCTTATCGGAGCTTTTGTGACAGAGAACACGGGTACATAATTTGTATACCTTACAGCTGCAACAATAAGTATTTCCTTCGTTGTAAACAGAATTATCTTACTTTGCCAAACCTCCCGCCACAATTACGCGTATACCTTCACTATATAATACAGGTGTCCAATTCCACTGAGCACCTGACACTTTTCAGTCGCGGAAGACAAACCAATTACTTCAGGAAACCTAATACGTCATCTTCCCGACAGCCTTCTCGACAATAAAAGGAGAACTGAAACCACGTCGAGCGGCAACAATGGGGCTACAACCGCACCAACGGCGCGTAACAACAGAAGCCTATTTCCAAAGTGACGATAAGAATGTGACGCACACACCACCGGTGGTGTCCGTTCCCGCGGTGATGTGCCATACGGACACCGAGCCCAGCGTCTCAGCAGGGCACCGTCAGCGGGGTTCTCAATTCACTCACAACCGTCAACGGCTATAGCGAACTCATTCACGCACGTCGCCGAATCGAAGCGATCAATCCACGGTCATTCCATATTACCGTCGTCCTCGCTTTCTTAAGAGATGCCCACAGACAGCATATAGAAAACACTCCTCTTTGCTTTCGTTTTTTCACACGAGGGATTATCAACCTGACGTAGCTTCCTGTTCCCGGATGACGACAACAGCGAGTAGGAAGAATACGATGATTTCGCGAGGCGGTTCCACGGCTAAGACTAACCGCAGCAGGATATCACGGCGGGTAACATTGTGCTAGCAGACGATTGTGTTTGCAGACGATAGCTCGTCGCACGCGCGACGGATTCACACTCTATCTGCGTATTCTTTGTAATGTTTTGCGTTTTTTTTTCTTACGTTATTCGAAGCAAAGAAAGAAGCGTAACTGACAAAAGAGTACGCGCATGCGTATTGTGTTCCAGGCGCTTCTGTCTGAATAGAGTACTTCACTAAACTCGCACGTTGGATTGACTCGTGTGGTATTTTTCTTGGGAAGCACCGATCGCATAATAATAGAGTACGCGTATTGTACCAACAATAGAGAAGTATAATAATAGTATAGGAGACGTCCAGCGGCGCGGATTACCTTGTAGGATGTCTTCCTGTGCAGTGGGAAGTATAGTGGCTTCATATTGTCCTGGATACCCGTTGTGATATGCACAGCCTTCAGGAGGTGTTGAAAGCAAGCTGGCTGTGGGAATGTGAATGCCTCTGCTGCTGAAAGAAAACAAGAGGGGACGACACGAAATAAGCCGATCGCTTTTCGCATTTTGTATAAGGGATAGGGATGACATTGCATTTTGCGTATTTTCTTTTACGACGCGTTTTGAGGATGTTCGTGTCACATCGGGGAGTGGTCAAAATAGGGTGGTAGAAAGTCTCCAGGATTGCAGCATGAAGAGGAATGTTGCACCGAGTGCAAATGGTGGATTATTTTTTCGATGTTTCGTACCACGATCACATTCGGAGAATTGCATATCAGGGTGGCGAAGGTATGCTGCAATCTTGCGTTGCCCATTTTGTGGTATATAGGTAGGTGGTTTATCCAGAATCATAAGCGTGGGGGTCGCCAGAAATCGGGGTGTCATTGTTACAGTTACTTCATAACAGCTTAATGTACCATTAGCGACATGTGTCTAACACTGAAATAGCAAGGGCACCCTGGGTCCCCGGTACGGGGTGCACAAGAAAAAAGGTTAGAGTGGTGTCGTCAAACATGCAGATGAAGGGATTTGCCATCAAGAATAGGATGCATTGCTCTAATCGTGGCTCGCACAGCACTCCGAAGACTCCGTAAGGTCGGTACAGTCCAATGCACAAGTTAGTGTCTATACCGGGAACTCGCACTGGCCGATACACGACCTATACTATTACAATTATAATAATATATTTATACTTATTAATATCATTAATAATATATAACAATTATAATATATACAATTATAATAATATATATAAGACAACCACGATCATGAGCGACGCCACAGTTAGTCGGTCTCCGGATTAATTTTGCCCAACTGAGGGTTCTTTTAAGGTGCTCCGGAATCTCAGCACACGGTCCCTTGCGAAAGTGTCTAAGCAACTTGTACCACCCCCAAATTGCTGGCGCCCTCGGCAGGGATCGAACCCGCATCCTTGGGATCAGTAGGCGGACACGCTATAGCAGTTGATCTACGAAGACGTTCCTATACTGTTATGAATTCTAGGTATGCGGACGGCGGCGGGCGCGGTTCCAGCACGTACACTCTTAAAAATGAACTTCACCGCATAGCACGCTCCTAGCCAACCATCATCTCAAATGATATCGTTATCTGCCCTGATTTGTCGAAAACGGGAGGCGTACGCCTTTTTGTGACAATTATGAACAGCATAAGTGTCACAAAAAGGCGTACGCCCCCCGTTTTCGACAAATCGGGGCAGATAACGATATCATTTGAGATGATGGTTGGCTAGGAGCGTGCTATGCGGTGAAGTTCATTTTTAAGAGTGTACCAACGTGTAAAGTAGTTCCGCTGCACGGAATCTACAGCGACCTATAGTAGGTTCGACTCTCTGAGAAGGTGTAGCAAGCAGCATTTCTCTCTTAGAAGGTATAGCAAGCATACAGCCCAGCACAGAAGGTGTTGCAACGCGCTCTGAGAAGCTGTATAGCAAGCAGCCTGTTTCTCCATGGGAAGATTTTGCAAGCAGACTCGCTCTCTGGGAAGGTGCATAGCAAGCACCCTGTCTCTCTGAGAAGCTGTAACAAGAGCTGTAACAAGCACGTTGTCTCTCTAAGAAGGTTTTGCAAGCAGACTCGCTCTCTGGGAAGGTGTAGCCAGCCGCCTGTCTCTTTGGGAAGGCGTAGAAAGAAACCTGTCTCTCTGGAAGGTGTAGCAAGCAGCATGTCTCTCAAGGTGTGTAACAAGCATCCTTTCTCTCTGAGAAGGTGTATAGCAAGCAGCCTGTTTCTCTGAGAAGGTGTAGCAGAAGCCTGTCTCTTTGAGAAGGTGTATAGCAGCAGCCTGTTCCTCTGAGAAGGTCTAGCAAGCAGCCTGTCTCTCTGAGAAGGTCTGTCTCAGAAGGTGTAGCAAGCAGTCTGTCTCTCTGAGAAGGTCTATGTCAGAAGGTGTAGCAAGCAGCCTGTCTCTCCGAGAAGGTCTATCTCAGAAGGTGTAGCAAGCAGCCTGTCTCTCTGAGAAGCTGTAGCAAGCACCCTGTCTCTCTAAGCAGTTGTAGCATGCAGCCTGTTTCCCTGGGAAGATATGCATGGGGCTAGCACAATCAACATATTTGATGGGCTCGAAGACTATACCTTACGTGCAAATCTACTCAAAAAGAAGCATACCAAGAGAGTCTATATATGAGAGAGGATGTCATAGTGTCTTCGTATAATGATGCTGCCATATAGTTATCATCGTATTACAGGACCCGTGCTTCTTCAATGATTGCGGTGCAGCGGAGAAATGCGTAAATAAAAATTATCCGCCCTCGCACGGAACATTATCTCACGAAGTTTTCTGATACTTATCTGTAAGACCTCCGGGTGATCAAATGCGATCCGACGACGGTAAAAAAAATTGCAGTCGAGCACAACTTTGGTGTTTCCAAAGCTGTGCCTCTTTTTTATTTCGCCAACATGACGCTCGCCGTCATTAACATATCTTTGGCGAAAACAAAGCGTGTCATCAACATGAAATTCATTGATACGCAACAAAAACCATAATGTCAAATCCTATAATCATATTTGCAGCGCGGCTTTGATTCGCTGTACTGGTTCCAGCAGAAAAGAGCGACTTCACACTTTTGTATGTGAAAAGGACAAAAAGTTAAGAGGCAGCTTCTTAATTTCCAACAAGAAACACGCATGGCATAACTCACATCCGGGACTTGACACATGTTCTCCTCTCGCGCCCCGGAGGAAAGTTTAATAAATATCTTTCCCTGCTCATCTATCAGAGTCGAATACATTACTTGCTTTGGACGATATGCGGTCACCTGTAACCCGCAGGCAACGCCGTGAAATTTCCAAAGAAAGAGTCTAAACGTTGCTTAGTGCTGTATATGGCCTGGAATTTTAGGCATCCGCCTATAAACGCCTAAATGCGACATTCTCTGGGATGCCTGCCTTTCTATCGACACTATTGAATTGCTGCTTTTTTTTAGCATTTTGGGATGACGTAACAGCCTTTTTTAGGGGTGAAAGTGCAAGTCCGCCTTTCAGGCTCATGTTGAGTGCAGAATTTTCCTTTTTGTTTCTGCTGTTTGTGCCTAATGTTCTTTTTTTTTTTCCTTCAGTACCTTGGTTTGCTAAAAGGGTGAATGACCTAAAGATTTGCCCTCTCTTCGGTCTTTGAAGATCATCGAGTCCGGAGAATTAAAAGTATTATTCCATATAGGTTATAGAGGTTCTAGGCCTCAGCATTCATGCACCATAAGTCCAAGCTTGCACTGTATACCGTAGCCTTTAAATGTGCACGTTTTTCTGGATGGAGCATTCATTATGAAACACTAAGAAAGCCAAAGAGCGACCACATTGACGTGCCTATTTTTGCTTTCTATTGCCTATTTTGGTGTTTTTGAGGGCCTTAAATGCCTGCCTATTTCCATCGTGCCTATATTTCTGTGCCCTATGTTGTTGAGGCATGAAGTCTGAAATCGTGAGCTAAGGAGGAATTGCGTGTAATCCCTAATCAGCTCGTTTAAAGCTATAGCTTTGACCCTGACAGCTAAAAGTGCTACGATAATTGATATTATGTGAAGTTAATTGACGTACTTATTATTTGGAATGAGACCTGTAATGACACGCTGGTTCTATTTGGTAGGTGGATTCGTGACGTGTTACGTATCTGCCTGCCCGCATGTTGCTCAGGGAATCTTGCGTCCTAGGCCGACTTCGCAGGCAGTTGTGCCGACATTTGCCTTAGAGCATCTCAGGAAACCCCAGGAAAAACATGTTGATAATAACACAGCCGCTGACAGGATTAGAACCTATACACTCTTAGACGCTTAGCATTCTTTTTATACTGGACCTTGTTTGGTATTGTTTATAAATGTCCACCAAACGACAAAATCTTCAGGTTACAAAACTGAAATGGCATGCAGGTGGAGTAAATTGATTTCTGTACGTACGTAGGCCCAGCGGGCACACGCTCATTCGTTATACGTTCTATACACACCGCTGATAGCTATAGTTGCTTCGCGGTGTGCAGCATTAAGAAGCGAGAAAAACATGACCATCAGAAACACACAGCAGAAGATGAAGAATTCTTCCTCCTCTTCGCACTTTTGCTCTAACAAAGAAAGAAAGAAACAAAACATGCTGGTGTTCTGCGGACTGTGAACCGAGTCGTCAGTGCATCTCTTTTTCTGCGACAGCAAGCGTTAACGATTTTTCTCTCCGCACCAAAAGAATGCATCTCAAGAATGCCGCGAAAGCATTTATCACCATCTCCAAAACTGCCTTTTCGCGAAGCTGTCATTTCAGGACACACCAGAAGAGAAGGAAAATGAAAAGCTCCGTTCATCGCTCACTTCTTATGTGTTTCCTATACGCTATTTGTATTTATTTGTATACATATACGTATCCCTAAAGCTTCACGTCTGTGTAGCAGGGTACGTGGGCTCGTCAGCGTTTTGCACGACCCTTTGTATGAGGTTTCAGTTAAGGTACTGGCAATGGAAGTATATAGTGCGATGTTGGGTAACAGTATACGCGAAAGTTGACGCACACAAACACAGAGAAGATACGTACAGGAAGTAAGGTGTAGAAAATCCATCGAACCGGTAAAGAAACAGAACTTCACCTACACTCTTAGAAATGAACTTCACCGCATAGCACGCTCCTAGCCAACCATAATCTCGAATGATATCGTTATCATCCCTGATTTGTTGAAAACGGTAGGCGTACGCCTTATTTGTGACAATTATGAACAGCATAAGTGTCACAAAAAAGGCGTACGCCTCCCGTTTTCAACAAATCAGGGAAGATAACGATATCATTCGAGATTATGGTTGGCTAGGAGCATGCTATGCGGTGAAGTTCATTTCTAAGAGTCGTGACGATGCCCACTTGAGTGCGGCCAACAACGGCAAGCTACCTCGACACCCCCCCCGCCCTCATTTCTAAGAGTGTAGCACGCTCGTAGCCAACCATCATTCCGAATAATATCACTCTGTGTTCCTGATTTGTTCAAAACAGGGGGGAGGCGCCTATCTGGGACAAGATAATGTGAAGAGACTGAGCGCCTCAGGGCGAGAGCCGGAGATATTTCGAACAGAGACTCTTCTTCTTCTGGGCACCGTGCCCCACTCTCAGAACAGAACTTCACCGCATAGTACGTTGTCCACCACCCATTGCCACGAATGATAGGGTTACCGCTTCTGATTTGAAGGGAGAGAGCTATAGGGGGCGTACGCTTTTTTTGTAGCAATAATCATATATCCAAATTGCTACACAAGATTAGCTCCGTTCATTTCGGAACGTGAAATGAAGAGTGTATAGTGGCTCTTTCAGTAGTGGCTGACTTTCAGTCAAAGTCACTGGATTGAAGACCTTATCAGCAAAGAAAGTGACCTTTTGAAGGCATTTGCTAATTTTTAGCTATACCAAAGTTAAGTTAGCTAACGCCGAACTCAAGTTGCAACAGATCCGCAAGACGACAATAACTTTCATCGCTTCAATTTGTAATTACGTACGCAATTTCTTCATTTGTAATTCTTCCTTACGGATATTTCTTATCAAAATTCTCTGCCACGGCATAAATGCAACGCAGGCCCCACAACTTGACCGCATTGGTCGAGGCCAGTCATGGAGGCATGATAGCACCTCGTGGTTGGTCGAAAACGTGGTAACTGTTTGGTGTTTTCTCTCAGATACACCAGCTCCCGTGGCTCAGTGGTTAGCGTGCTAGCCATGTCACGTCGAGACTGGGAGGTACCCGGGTTCGAATCCCGGTGCCGGCTGTGCTGTCTGGGGTTTTTCCTGGGTTTTCCTCAGACGCTTTCAGACATATGTCGGCACAGTTCCCCTAGAAGTCGGCCCAGGACGCACATTTCCCCAGGGCGTCAGTCGTGACGTTGCCCACATACGTGAGGCCGACAACGGCAAGCCCTTTCAACATCACCACCACCACCACCATCTCTCAGATACCTTCTCCTAAGAACTTCAACAGCATCACGAGTTCTGGACCAACCACTGCACCCAGTTCTAATTTGAGCAGAGAGTTGCTACACATTGTCACACACACACAAAAGGGAAAGAAACGCACTTTCGACAGATCACAAAAGTGAGCGATCAAAGTGACGATTGGTGAAGCAGAGGGTAACGATATGAGATGCAATCACCGCTGAAGGCAGTCGTAAAGCAGCTGCAGCGACGCGTCGGGTCTCGGATGGCGCCAAAGGTTGTAAATGAATCACTCCAAACAATGCTCTCCCAGCCGTGCTCCAACTGAACAGCAGAATTAAGTCGTTGCAGGCTCGGATAGTAACTGTGACTGGTAGCAGTAACAAGTTACTTTTTTTCGGCAACTATCTTCACGTTTATCAGTTTATAAAAGTAAGAGATTATGTTTCGATAGGACGAGAGTAACGAAGGAAGGTTCACAAAGGAAAGTTCCCATGGTGTTGCAGGAAAATATAACCAAAGAGATAAAAATCTAATAAAGCCCGAATCGGTGAGAGGAAAAAATATCGAGAAAAACTCAAAACGTGCATCAAATATAGCGCTCAGTAATTGGAATAAGGACGCACAACTGACGCCACTTTGCATACCGTTTTAATAATATCCAATATCCGGATCCGGTTGAGCTTGCTCAACTTTGACACGGGATAAAAACAAAACATAAAAAAGACGCAGCTGTTAGATAAACGAGACGGCGTAATACTGATGAATAGGTCAGCGTGTCAAAAAAGAAAGAAGAGAAAAAAATTCTCCTTTCCTTCCCCCTCACTCTCTTTTCCCATTTCCATCGAAACGGTCGTCCTACCGGTGGGAAAGAGACTAAAAACAAACAGTCACGTGACGGGTATCTCCCTCCCCGCCAGGGGGGAAACAAAAAAGTGCGTCAAAAGAAAAACAATATGAATCTCCGCCCCTTCGAGTTTCGCCAGCCAATCAACACGTATAGCCCGTAATGTTTTTTATAACATCATTTCTTACCTTACGTTTTGCTTGAATGCATTTTTTTTTTCTTTTTCGGGGAAACTATAAGCGCGATCCTCTTGTGCTTGCAGCTGTTGATCGCCGTGGATGAGATCGCGTTTTTCTTTTTTTCTATATACACTCTATAAAAGTAGAACTTCACCGCATAGCACGCACTGCGTCAACCGTCGCCGCGAATGATAGGGCTATCGGTTCTGATTCGAAGAGAGAGGGGGCGTACGCCTTTTTTCCTTCTGAATTTGGATACGTGATAATTGACACAAAAAGGCGTAGGTTCCCCCCTCCCCTGTTCGAATCAGAACCGATAACCCTACACTCTTAAAACGAAGCTTCACCACATAGCACGCTGAAGGCCAACCATTGTATAGAGTGGTACCTCTGTCCCCCTTGATTTGTGAAAGCGCAGGGCGTACGCCTTTTTATGACAATTAACATTTCTGCATAAGTGTCACAAAAAAGGCGTACGCCTCCCGTTCTCAACAAATCAGGCCAGATAACGATATCATTCGAGATGATGGCTGGCTAGGAGCGTGCTATGATGTGAAGTTCATTGTTAAGAGTGTAGGAGCGTGCTATGATGTGAAGTTCATTTTTAAGAGTGTACACTCTCAAAAACGAACTTCACCTCATAGCACGCTCCTAGCCAACCATAATCTCGAATGATACCGTTATCTGACCTGATTTGTTGAGAACGGGAGGCGTACGCCTTTTTTGTGACAATTATGAACAGCATAAGTGTCACAAAAAAGGCGTACGCCTCCCGTTTTCAACAAATCAGGGCGGATAACGATATCATTCGAGATGATGGTTGGTTAAGACCGTGCTATGCGGTGAAGTTCATTTTTAAGAGTGTAGTTGCTTGCATATTTTGAGACTGTACAGCCGGTCGGTTTTACGTTGAAACGCAAAAAAAGGAAAAAAGAAAAAAGAGGGCCGGTTTGTTTCACGTTCGTTGGTAGATAACGCCATTATTTTCGAGCGCATATACCGCACTGCTTTCCCACGAAATACAGAGCTAGTTTTGTGTTTAATATATGTACACAATACATGCGAATACATACACACGAAGTATAAAGAACATGGGACAACGCGCAGACAAGCAGCAAATATTGATGCTTCTTGGAAGTGAAATCACGCTGAATGCGTTAGGTATACCCCTTTTTGGTGTCACAGAACGGCGTACGCACAGTTTTCATCGCAAATCACAAGTGACAATGGGTTACAGTATTGTTGGCGTTTGAGCGTGTTGAGTGGAGAAGTTTAGATTTTCAGTGTGTTGCTCTGGTACTTGAGCGTCCAGAAAACGGCGCATTTGAAAGCCACATTTCGCATCCGAGAATTTTGACGTACTTGTAATTAAAAAATAAAAATAGAAATAAATAAATAAATGACGCGACGTGAAAATAAAGTGTTTTAATATGGTATAGCTAAGGGCATCAGTGCCCCAAGAAATTGGGGGTTGTCACTGTCGCAATCCGTGTACGTATTTGGTGTCGTGGGTGTGCGCTATTTTTACGCAAACTTACGCAATATTTTGAAGCCGAAAGGAAAGAAAAGAAACACGCATCGTTTAGCGTACCTAACATAAATTTATGCAATATATTTGGGACCTAAAGTCGTTTTTTTTTTTTTTCAAATTAAATGAATTGTTGTCTGTCTTTGTTTGACTGTGTCTCCCGGTGCCCTTCACCATAAATTAATTTAGCTCGAATTTATGAGTGGCAGCCACTTGGTGGTGCTGTCGACGCAAAGTTCTTGCGTTTTGACTGGATGGTTTGGAAACCTTATTTTAAAACACTCTCGCATTTTCTTCGTTTGCGCACGCCTGTTTGTTGGGCACGCTAAAATTGCGCTCCCTAATTCTACCAATCCTTATAATAGTGAGTTTTGAGCGCATCGTACACTATCGCCTTTGCGCACGTAAGGAATAGCGTAATGGTTCGGCGCACTACGCCAAGCTCCATTTATGTTTTGCGCGTGCACAGATCCGCCAACGCTATCCCGTACGTATATATAAAGGCCGATAGCGTACGCTGCACTAAAACTCACTTATAACGTATCATCGCAAGCGTCCCTGCGCCCCTTGTTTCACCGTTTGTTAGTTTATCCTTTACTTTCTAATTATTTTCTTTTCTTTATTTTATTCTTTTTAATTCACTATTCATTTTTTTCTTTGCGGAATAGCAAGCCGACGTCCCGTTTAGATGCCCTTTCCACCCCTTTGGTCTAATAAACATATGCCCCCGCGTATATAGCGTTCCACTCTATACAACTGTTCATGTTCGTTTTCTCACGCTCTGTATACTTGTTGCACATGGAGCTGCAATTGATCTTTTTTCGTTATCGCCTTTCTGTCACTTTTTCCTTACACTTCACAGCGTGACCCGTGAATATTTGGGAACCGTGTCATATAAAGTGGACAAAAACTCTATTTTCCCGTTTTTATTTTAAACACGACAGACGCCTCGACAACATAACTCTCACGCTTTGAAGGAATGTTACTTTCCAATCGGACATCAGTCCCCCGTATACAGGTATATATACACTTCATTTTGAGTGATGAATGGGTCCATTCTGTATATGCCACTACGACCTCGATGACAGGTCTCTATGCGAAAACATTAAGATGTTTGACCTTGTCAGTTGCAATGTTTCCCGGACAGTTCGCATAATAGCTACGCTCTTTGTGTGTCTGCGACGTTTACGTTCGCATCGACTTGTACAATGCCTCTATCCTTCACGGATAGAGGTACGGTATAACGTGAACACTGTACACTTGGCACACACATCTATCACCTATAGCAGGCGGGAGTGTTTATAGAATGATATAAAGGCTTAGTGGCTTTACTGTTCTCCGTTAATGTGCGACTCTGTGTGTTCCCACGGAGGCATAACATAGTTCATCATCATATCAGTTACTCGGGCAGCTATTCCCAGGCATGGTTGACTTTACCAATCCATCAGTGCTGCATATACAAATATGGAACGAGACTTTTTTTAATGACACGTTAGCACCGCGATTCAACTCTGGCTATATGAGCGGTGTGCGGACATGGACGACACAGAGCACACGCTAAAAACTGAACTTCACCGCATAGCACGCTCTGCGCGCCAACCATTGCTATACGAATGACAGGGTTATCGCTTCTGATTCGAGGACAGAGGGAGGCGTACGCCTTTTTGTGTCAATTATCATGTACGCGATAATCGCATCATTCGTGGCAGTGGTTGGCGCAAAACGTGCTATGCGGTGAAGTTCTGTTTTTAGAGCGTGCACTTTTAAAATGGAACTTCACCACACAGTATACGCTCACGGCCAACCATTGCGCAGAATGATACATCACACAATGATGTTATCACACCAGATTTGTTGAAAGCGCTGGGCGTACGCTATTTTGTGACAATTAACGTAAACGTAGAAGTGTCACAAAAAGGCGTACGCCTCTCGTTTGCAACAAATCAGGGGAGCGAACGATGTCATTCGCAATCGAAAAACATAACTTAACATAACACGATAATTGACACAAAAAGGCGTACGCCCCCTCTTCTCTTCGAAACAAAAGCGGTGACCCTACACTCTTAAAAATGAACTTCACCACATAGCACGCTCCTAGCCAACCATCATCCCGAATGACAACGTTCTCGCCCTAGATTTGCTGAAAACAGGAGGCGGAGCCTATTTCATGCTCATTATGCACGGCACAAAATAGGCTCCGCCTCCCGTTTTCAACAAATCAGGGGCGAGAACGTTGCCATTCGGGATGATGGTTGGCTAGGAGCGTGCTGCGTAGACACCGGGGACCATTTCGCTAGAGACTCGGGGGAGCAGTCTCACAACAGAACTTCACCGCATAGCACGTTGTGCGCCAACCACTGCCGCGAATGATAGGGTTATCGCTCCTGATTTGAAGAGAAAGAGAGACAGGGGGCATACGCCTTTTTGTAGCAATTATCAGATATACAAACTGCTACAAGAAAGCGTACGCCCCCTTCGCCCTTCGAATCAGAAGCGGTAAACCAATCATTCGTGGCAATGGTTAGCGGAATACGTGCTGTGCGGTGAAGTTCTGTTCTGAGAGTGAGGGGGCAGGTTCCGGCAGTGGGCTTGTCGGCTAAACTGTCACTGTTCCTTACATTGTGCCATAATGTGTGTAACGCCTTTTATATACACTCAGTGGCGTTTGCCTATACACGGCGTGTGTGCATCACCTGTCATGTCTCCGCCCATTTCCCCCCAACATATCACTCGGATAATATCACACATGTAACTGGGAAAAGAGGAGGAGAGAGAAGAGGAGAAGGAAGAAGTCACAATGACACCGAAACGAGAGCGGGCTCCTGAAGACCTGGAACCGAAGACGTTGGACGAAGACGCGTTTGGCACAATGCCAAACTATGAGCTATTTTTTTTATGCATTCGTATCCAGCTGTAAGCTGACCACTCCAGATTTCCCAACCTCGTCGTTCTCCTCACTGAATGTGTTTCCCTCTGCGTTAAACCTGTAGCAGAACCCCCCATTTTCCCCTAATGCGATAAGCGTGTGTTTCGTTACTTTCACAGCGGTGGCCAGATGGCAGCAGTATAGCACACACAGACACAAGTATCGAAACCACTTAGAGGCTCCATTTTCTTTTCCTCCCAAAGAGCCCAAACAACGGGATACATTGACGCTAACAGCGACCGCATGGGGGAGCATCTGGTTTTGCTTTGTGGCCTAGCAGGGTTCGGACACACTATGTGACGGGAGTGTTTCTGGCCACGATGTTGCTTTCACGGCAGGTGTTACGCGTTAGATGGTCATTAATTTTGTTTCCGCGGTTCCGGCTTCAAATTTCACAACTATATCCGAAGCCGATGAATCATAGCAAAACGAAAACAACACAGAGACGACAAGACAGGGGGGGGGGGGGGCATACGCCTTTTTATGTCAATTTGGATGTACGATGACTGACCCAAAACAATCTTGACCCCTAAACAGACATTGTCACGTGCTTTCTTATGATGCTCAGAGTCGCCGTTTGAATTTGCAGCCAATTATTTTGAATTTAATTCTATATAGCCAGCGCTTTCGCTTCAATAACAGTAACTTCCAGTTTCTGATCTGCAGTGCAATGGTGTCACGGATTCCAGACCAAACTTGAGGGCTACGTTCTACCGCATACATCTCAAAGCAACGTTATCTCGGTTACTTCCCAAACGCCATGCGGACGTCACAGTGGAACTGAAACCGGATACTGAACGTGCCGTTCAGTTTTCCTGGTTTATCTAAAAAAAACTAAACTTCACCGCATAGCACGCTCTTACACTCAAAAAACATACGTAGCTTCACCGCATAGTCGTAGCACGCCCTAGCCAACCATCATCCCGATTGACAACGTACTCTCCCTTATTTTGATGAAAACGGGGGCGTACGCCATTTTTGTGGCAATTGTGAACGGCATATAATGCCACAAAAATGGCGCACGCCTTCCGTTTTCAGCAAATCAAGGGGAAAGAACGATGTCACTCGGAATGATGGTCGGCTAGGAGCGTGCTATATGGTGAAGTAGTACATTTTTAAGATCCATCTAATACTTTGCTCTCCCCGACGAACTCATGCACCCTCTACGCCTCTCCACCCCGTCCTCCTTTCTTTTTTTCTTTTGCTATAGCCGTGACGACGCCCACTTCTGTGTGGCCAACAACTGCGTGCCGACCCTGCCATTACCCCCCCCACCCCCCCGCGCACACACATTTTTAAGATTGTTGAAAGCCATACAGTATTCATACCGAATGACATCGTCTTTTCTTCCCCCGATTTGTCGAAAACGGGAGGCGTACGCCTTTTTTTCGTGACAATTATGCAGTACATAGATGTCACAAAACAAGAAATAAGGCGTACACCTCCCTTTTTCAGCAAATCATGGGAGATAACGACGTCATTCGAGATGATGGCTGGCTAAGGAGCGTGCTATGCGGTGAAGTTCTGTTGGAGGAAACGTTGCGTGCGATATCTGTACGCAACTTACAGTCGAATGCTATAATCGAACTCTAATATCAAGGTCAGTCGATGTCTTCAAACTGGCCTTACGTACAGAACGCCAGGCTGTGAGAAAGCACCGGCGGTGGTGGGGTATATATGTTTAATAGCAAGAAAAGAGATAAAAGGAAATGTTACAGGCAATGGGATTGGAACACACACCTTCCGGCTCCTGAAAATTAGCTTGGGATCTGTTCTATTGGAAAATTGTATTATTTTCATATTTATAATCACCAGGGCAATGTGTGTAGCAGTGTTGAAGGTGTAGTACGTATATTGGTATCGTAATAAAATATGTTCATAGCACAGTCTTGAAACGGCGAGGGTTATCTTACTTAGGCCTCGTCGTCAATGAGCCGCAGCAGCAAATAACCTGCCGGTGAGTATGAGGTGTGTTTAAGAAATCAACTGCATCACACGACCTCAGAACAGATCTCCTATACCACCAATCGACATGGCCGGTACATGTTTGTAAGTGTGGCTTCTCCACGTCGCTTAGTTACATTGCGGGGAATACAGCTTTACAAACTCCTCACGCTCACTTTGCAAAGTGACTTTCAGGGGTCGCAAGTAGGAACTTATATCGCTCATAACTGCGAATGTTCGCCCCAAAAAACAACAAAGTTACAACGAAATTTAAACAAACGGACGGGTACCCATTTAATACGCAAACATTCTACAGCGCAGGATTTTGGCCGTCATGAGATACTTGGTGATTAAAGGATTATTGGCCGTCATGAGACTTTCGTCCGTAAGGAGACATTGGTCGTAATGAGACTTGGGCCGTGATGAGATGTTACCGTGAATCGTTATTGCAATTTCAGTTTTTGCCCATCCGATCTATATCCTTTCCCATCAAACTGTTTCACTTATAGCATATCGCTCATTCTAACAATATATCCACCTCCGCACTTGTGGCTCCCATAAAAGCGCGAGCCAATATAACTGGGTCAGACGTCTTCCCCATACTGCGCCCAAGGAGTAGCGCAACATTGAGAATATATTCTCTTGCCCAACCAAGTCAACTTCCTAACTCTCCAAACGAGCCATAATTGCCAGCGTCTCACTCACTACTCTTCGCCGCGGGGGTTGCAACGCAATTTCCGGCGAGACGATATTCGACGCATCCGGAAAAAAAGGGAAAGTGGCTCGAATGCGTCGCTTTCTGCTTTCAAAATAGGCGGCGCCCCCTGACGGGCGGAGATAGATGCGCCGCCTGGATTTCCTCGCTCCAATGGGCGACGACCGGGGTGGAGTGTGCGGACGGAGACGGTGCCCACAATCGTGGCGCAGTCGGCAATAGAGGCCGGTTTATTCCCGACTGGGGCGATGCGCGGGTGAGCATGATGATGGAGCCCGGGAGCCTGGGGAAGCCTCGCGGCGCGGCGGGGCGGCTCGACGCCTTCTCCTTCGAGCAGGACGTCGTGTCTCCGTTTCACAGCGTCGAGCCCCTCAAGCACCCCGTCGAGCCCCCCGCGTCGCACCACTTCTCCAACAACGGCTTCGGCATGCACCCCCACCCGGGTTACGTCACCAGGGATTTCCTGCTGCGACGAGACCTTCCCCATGATGGCGGCATGTTCGTGCCGCACCATCCGCCGGCCGATCTGTACCCGGCGCGGCTACCTCTTACGGATGTATACGGCACGCCGCAGCCGAGGCCCGAGCCCGTGTACGCGGCTCCGGCCATGGGCGGCCATCCGCACGGAGCCTTCTTCAGGTACATGCGACAGGCACCAGTGAAACAAGAGCTCACCTGTTTGTGGATCGAGCCGGCGTCTCCTCTACATCATCCCTTGGCGCATCTGAGTCCGCGGAAACCGTGCGGGAAGACGTTCGGTTCGATGCACGAGATCGTGACGCATCTGACGGTGGAACATGTGGGTGGACCGGAGTGCACCAACCACGCCTGCTTCTGGCAGGACTGTGCGCGGAACGGGCGACCCTTCAAAGCAAAGTACAAGCTGGTGAACCACATACGCGTGCATACGGGGGAAAAACCCTTTCCGTGCCCTTTTCCAGGCTGTGGAAAGGTGTTTGCAAGATCGGAGAATCTCAAAATCCACAAGCGGACGCATACAGGTAAGACATACACGCTTCCGTAGTTCAGCATGTCGCTTCCGCCAGGGCGCTAGACACGATGGTATATATGCGGTGTTTGTTATCTCTGATCGTTACCTGTGCTCACTACCAACCCATGTAGATGAAACATGGTCTGCACAACAAGCCCCTCGTTCCAAGTATATAGCTGATGAGTGTCAGTTCAGCGGGACAGCTTGCAATATGAAATCCACGCACTTAGCACCACGTATAGGAGAGCGCACACGCGTTTGTAGGACATTGTCTATAAATAGAAAATGCAAGTATTGCATCATGTAGCTTATAAGAGCAGCGTACAGTATGCCTTAATCATAAGTGACATAATAAAATTGCATTTTTTTGTCTGTGTGTCCCGCAAAAGGGGACCCACCCTCCCATTTTTGCTATTGGACATGGTACAATAGCAATATAAAAAATATTTAAAAAACGCATCTTGCGTTTCCTTTTCAGATAGCAAAGTCATGTGTTGGAGATGGCTAAAGTTTTTATGAGAATGCAGGCAGCGGGCCATGTTCTTATATACTCGTTTTTTTTTTTTTTTCTGAGAGTGTATACGTACAAATACACATTCGATATAAATGAAATAACACGACGGTAACTGGCCAGTATAATACATTTTTCTTAAATGAAACTTAAACTGCGACATCTTCGTTGTATTTTCTAGAAGCCTCCACATTTTCCCGCTTTTCAGAATTTTTTTGCTCTCCCCGAGGTATCGTAGAGAGAGAGAGAGAGAGAGAAAGAAAACACATCAAACTTGTCATATACACATAATACGCCGCATTTATGTGACATGCTTCGACAGATATTTATCAGTCAACACAGTTTACAGACAGACAACAGCTAAGAAACGATGTCCTTCCATCCTCCGAGTGACCTTTAGCTTTCAACCGCTATTTAGTCAACCTGGCTACGACGTGATTTAAGACCATGTTCACAGAAACAAGGCCGCTGTCAACAACGGAAGCTGTTTACTGTATATACCCTCTCGAGGGGACCTCGCTCGGGGAATACACGCCCCCTTTCCCCAAGGGGGGTACTACCGTTACCCTTTTTAGTTTTGAGGGGTAAACAGTCGTTTACTTCGTTCGAGGGCCAGGCAAACACTTTTTGACGGTCAGGAGGCCTGTTGGCGAGGCGTCGTATAAGGCAGATAGATATATAAGGTCCATAGTATATAATATATAAGATAGTATAAGGCCCATAGATCACGGGAATATTCACCGAAGTAGTCACCAGTATATGCAAACCACCGTTCAGCCCTCTCTTTAAGAACCAACATTATTTTGACAGTAAATAGGAATGTTGTTTGAGGAGATCTGTTCAACTATCCAACATACTTATGATGAGGTGATGAGAATATGAGGTACCATGTATACGTGTTCTCATCACTGTTTATGTAAGACTACTTGCTTCTGTGCGCGAAATCCTTCACTGAATGTGGCGGAAAAAATATATATATATATTTAGTTTATAAGAAACTACTCACGCGATTATACACACATCTTCAACTTCGAAAAAGTGCAAGCTTTGCAACAACTGATCATTGGAGGGAACAGATGGTATACAACTCAACGCATTGCGTTAATTCCGAACAAGTTTATCGATTCGATTTCATGCGATTATATCTATTGATCCGGTAGTTTTAAGCCCTATGTACTTGTAAAACGACAAGATATCTGTAGATACGTATCTTGACGTAACATTTTAAAATGATCATTGTAGACGCAATGGATGCTCAGGATTACGAAATCAAGGATGTACCCATATCTTACAGATAGTTCATGGTACGAATGTTGGGGATGTCAGGAGGATTAAGTGCTTGAGTTGCCCCTATATAGCTGAGCATCGAGCCATCAGACTAAGCAGATTAAACAGATTAAACCTTGTATAGGACAACATTGGACGTCAATTGCCAGGCAGCAATGAATAATAAAGGCGTCCTTTCCAATCGGGTTCAATTTAGAATCGGCCTTGAACGCCCAAGTCAAAACAATATTGTTCCGCTTGAGGTGGGTCGTTCGTTTAAATGTCTATTTTTTTAAATAGCGAACCAAGCAAGCAAAACAAGGTTGGATGAAGGATTTGTAGTCGTGCCCTATCCTTAGTTTATTTTCTTCTTTTAGTTACAGACATCGTAGGCATGCCGGTATTTGTGATTATAACACAAAAAACAACGGATGACGAAAAATGCCGCTGCTCCCGGTTTGCATAAAGATGATGCAACACGCTCCTCAACCTAAATGTGCATGCACATGTTGATCTAATTTTCGCAAGCGAGCTTCTATGAGCCCTTCATGAGACATATACTGTATATGATAAAGAGAGACCGCAAACAAACTTTCCAGGATTTTGGCAGATTGCCTTATCTGACGCTTAGGACCGCTGGAGAGTGTAGATAAGATGAGTATATAGCCGGGCTTAGTTAGTTAGATTTTTTCCAATTAGATTAGGTAGTGTTAGTGTCACGATTTTCACTCCTTTGATACCTGTCCCGTCGAGGTGGCGCTTACCTCGTATCTCTTCTCTTGCTCAAAGCATAAACTGGCGCCGAGAACAACAACAACACAGATGAATGGATGACGATGATGATGATGTGGGATGTTTCCCTGCGTTGCCGAGAACAAAAGTACACATGAAATGCGCAAA
Organism: Ornithodoros turicata; assembly: GCF_037126465.1. Taxonomy (NCBI): domain Eukaryota; kingdom Metazoa; phylum Arthropoda; class Arachnida; order Ixodida; family Argasidae; genus Ornithodoros; species Ornithodoros turicata. The sequence continues at coordinate 39,962,667 of NC_088208.1, read as the reverse complement.
ATGTGCATGTGTGCATTGATTTCTCCAGCTTGTGCGCACGCCACATATGGCGTATGGGATATGTGAGATATATGGGATATGTGAGCACGCCAGGTATGGTACCGCACCTATATGGTAACACCAGAAAAAGACCGTGTTGCAGTAAATTTTCTGCACGTTTCAGCGTGAAAATGGATCGTTCTGCAAATAAACACCTGCTTTATGTAAAATACGCCATTTAAACAGTATTTCAGGAACACCCTTATATTTATTTCAGTTCATTTCATTTATTTACCTTGAGGGCCCAAACTGGGCCCTTATTTATGTATGGTGTAGAACATACAGGAAAAAGGTGTGTGTCATATAGGTCAAGACATTTACACCCCAGTCATAATGATCAAAATAAAACTGTTGTTGGCATTTACACTTGAAAGGTGTGCATGAAAAGCTGCACGGCACAATAACATATGTCTATAGCTAAACAAAATAAGTATATGTCATTCTATATATTCACAAATGCAACAGGCCTCTAGTGATGATTCAGGTTTTGAGCCCAACCTCACTAATATAGTTCAGTTCCGATATTTACGTGAATACAACAGCAGTATACAAACGCTTCCCCGTATTCACTGATCTTTTTTTAAAAAAACTTTATTTACTGCGTTTTTACAAGTTGAGCACTTCGGGGGCAATAATTCGAGTGTTCGAGGGCACAGCGTGTCAAGACGTTACAATCAGGTTTAGATATTGAGGAAATCAAATCGTGTGTCATTTATGATGGTTGTTCCTAATGATAATAAAAAAAAAACTTTAAATTTTTATTATATACTCACTTTTCTTCTTTTTTTTTCATCGTTCAAGTGCTGCTGCTGCGTGGGGGGGGGGGGGTATATGTTTATTAAGAGAGGAAAGGTTAGACAGGCAAAGAGCCGGCTTGCTATTTCAAAAAAAGGAAAAACGAAAAACGAAAAAGAAAAGGAAGGAGAGAAAAAAGAAAAAAAAAAACTGAGTGGTTTTATGATGCTTCTAACGCGCTTGTCTCTTCTAGGAAAACTTTGGAAGCACAAATATTCAATTGAGGTTTCAATAGACAAACAAGCCCACAATTTCACCGCTGTTGCGTAATGTTGCAGCACGCCCCTCTTTAGAAACGTATGCCATTTTTGTACCACAAGGTGCAATGCCTAACAGATATAGCGAGATTCGTTTAGATAGCGAGAGAAAAATAAAATAAAATAAAAATACTCAATGTCCAATGTTCTCGGCATTGCCGCTCTGTATTATCACTTTATCAGGCACGAAGATCAGGTCAATAAAACTTGAGGAAGGCTCGCTCTGTGATTTTTACGAGCCACAACAACAACAACAACAACAGCTATACATAAATGACGATGGGATGAGGTGATTACGAGCCACACGCGTGAAGTGAGACGATTCTTCACGTTGAAACAAATTTTTGTATATATAGCTGCGAAATAAAACACACTGCCTTGCCTTCTGCAACAACAACAACAACAATAATAATAACAACAACAACTACAGGAATGACGATGCATGGGACGAGGTGATTCACCGCAGCAATTGCGGTATGAATCCCTACAGTATTAGATTCTGATATTTTATGGTTCGATATGCGCTCGCATTATTCTTATAGTGAAGCACGTAGCAATGCCGGACTGAAACGGAAACCCATCGTCGGGGAAGTTGTATGGGAGACGCTCCTTGTGGTTAGTTGTTGTGGTTCCCGTTGCTAAGGGCAACTATTTCGTCAGTGTGGGAAAATCGTTTGACCACCCCGAAACGATGTGAGGGCTAAAATTTCGTTTCGTAATGACGGCGAAATTCAAAAATGTTTTTCGTCATTTATCTGCAACCTGTGGCTGGGAGGAATACTGGTAGTATTTCCAAAAGTCAATTTTATTATTATTAGATTTGTATTAGTTTCCCTTCTTTTCTTTTCCCCGCCCTCCTTTCACGTCTTCATTTGTTTTAGATATAACGAGCCCCGAATAACGCGTCCCGTAGTAGCCAGTCCCGACTGGCTTGGGACTAACATCTCCTTTCTTCTTTTTCATGTCAAATCAATTTTATTACCCGAAGAAAGGACGCGGTGAATACGAGGCGATCCGATTAAAGCACGCGAAAAAAATCCGAGAATGTTCGTAAAGATCCGATTAAAGGAAATCTCAGACGTCAAACTGATGAACTGAGACATCGTCTAAGACAAATTTCGACTGCACGTTCCTTAAATAATTCGTTACTCGGTCTATTACTTGGAGAAATACCTGTATGGAAGCAAGAGCGGCCATACGATTCAAAGACGTATAATTCTGGTCCCCGGTTTGTGACAAATGTTCCCATGCACTAGTTCGGGATGTTTGTCTTCCGCCCCCAACTATACTGGGTTTTCTCCCCATTTTTTTCCCAAATAACTGCGGATAAGTGGTCTGCGGTAGCCAGTCTGACTTTGTCGTGACTTAAATCCCTATTTTTTTCTTCCTCTATCACATCACCTCACATATATTTTGTACCCAGTTTAAGACATGCCTCAAACAAGACAATAAACACTTACGAGCACAACACGCCGTAAGGACGTTTGAATGTTTGGATTACATCAAAATATCACGAACACACAAAGATCCCAGATTATGTTCCGACAACTCTCGCAGTGACGATACCAAAACATCACTTTATTCCTTTCTTTTCTGCGGGGCAAGTATTGGCCATCGTGAACGCTATACAAGGGCGTGTGTTTGTAAAGAATGGGCTCTGCCGTCTGGTCGCTGCCGGGCATTTCACCTCCTCTCTACATCATTTTCTCTTCTGCCACACGTAATATCTAAAGGGCGATCCGCACCTGAGTCCCCTACGTGATCTGTCGGCTTCATTTTCATTGGCTAATGTACGGTACACGTGACCTTGCATTTCTGTGGGCGAGGCTGATGATGGGTATAGCCGCTATGGAATTCGTTTGCGGCCTTTCTTGTAGGGCGTACACTAACGCAGGCTATTTCATGAATCCACCCACATCATCAGCATGGTCCTCGGATGTTGTAGTTCAGTGTTTTTAAACATGCTGCGCTTGATAATTTGCGCGAAGTGGATCTTTCAGTTGCCTCTATAGTATGGAGATGTAAACATGGAGACATTAGCATTAGAGAAGGGTAAAGGCACTCACTATATACCCTAATTCTCGTATAGTCTAGCGGATCATACGCAAACATAATAGTAGTAATGGGGTAGTGTACTGCTCTCCAGTGGTGAATCACCCCAGGTCATATAGTCACGATTTATTTGTTGTTACGTAACATAAAATAAGAAACAGCACGAACAGCGAACTCCGAAAGGATACAGACAGAGAATATAAGATAACGACAGATAAATACCTTAAGAGCTCAAAAATAAAAGAAGGAAAATACAAATTGGCATAGAAAAAAATATGACGTCATAATCCAAGGACTGCCATCAACAGCACCTAGCCGATGATTTCACTGCCACATTTCGTTGCTCCATGTCTTCATCCATTTTTTTGTTGTTTTTTTTGTATCTACACGTTTACAATGATGATGATGATGATAATGGAGTCTAAAACAGTAATAAAACGAGAGGCTACATACGGGTCTTTTTCGTTTATATATCATGCGTGTATATAGGGACGCGTGGCATGGTGAGAGGAGCAAAAAAGGCGGGGCACTGCGTGATGCTACACCTGGTAATTACGGTTACCCGCTAAAGACAGCCTCCAATTTTCTCTTCACTCGGAAACAACCTCACAAAAGGTGTATACAAGAACATGACGGTCCCGTATATACTGCGCTCTCCCATCGTCACGAAAGCGCTGTGATTGATTCTGATTTCTATCTGTTATTCGCTGTTAAAGTCTGTCTTCCGCTGTTGAGGTGTCGGAACCAGAGTATTTGTTGAGGCTTTATACCGCTATAATTTATTTGTTAATTTATTTTTGCGTATTACGTTAGCGTTTCGTCGACACTGCCAGAAAATGAAATTAAATCGCGGTTAACGAGAAGTTTCGGAATAGGGGCCGCAATTTTAGCGTACGTAATTAAACGGGACGTATATACGGCGTATATATACGCAAACGAAGACTATACGTGAGAGAGTTTTAGAATATATAGAGTCTCCCCAACCGTAATCCAAAACGCAGGCACTTGGAGCTTGCGGCACCATTAATCGGTAACCACATCCTCAGTGTTCATTTTCTGTACGAAATTCATTTAATCTTAAAAACACGAGTTCTCGTCCCAAGTATCTTTGCTGAATTTACGTGGCAGTATACCGTGTGCGTTTCTTCTTTTCTGTGGCTCTCTCACGACATCTCGCGCCGTGCGAGAGCAAGCGCACTATGTATATATAGCGAATATATTTTGGGTACTGACGCTATGTTCGAAAAATGAAGAGTTTTAGAACAGGGGCCCCAAGGAAATAAGGAGTCGTCAATTCAATGAATCGAGCCCCAGGTCAACCAGACTATACTTTCGTCTCTTTCCCAGGTTCATTCTCTTTTCATGCATAGAGGCTATACACTCTTAAAAAGAGGGTGTACTTTAACTCCGTTTTCTTGCCACGTATATCACTCCTTTTTGGAGAGTGCAATTACTCTCAAAAAGGAGTCTCCTCACTCCCTTTAGGAGGTGGGGTTACGTTCAAACTCCCTACCGGAGAGTGATATTACTCTCCGGTAGGGAGTAAGGGAGTAATGTTACTCCGTTGAGGGAGTGAGGTGATTCCGTTTTAAGAGTAATTGTACTCTCCAAAAGGGAGTGCATGATATACGTGGCAAGAAAAAGGAGGTAAAGTACACCCCCTTTTTTTTTTTTAAGAGTGTAGCCGTGAGGGCCAAACGCCGAAGCAAGCCTGCCGTAGCTTATATCGTACGTTTTTACTCCGTCCTGTCACCGCGAAGCACCATTGCCATCGCCCAGTAGGTACAGCATTTCGCTCGTCGAGTGGTAGCTCCAAGGTGATGCCATGAAAACCTGGGAGAATCATTCCATCGGCTGAGCTGGGTCCTTCCGGCGGGCTTCCGACACGGATGTCGGCCGGCACAGTGCCCCCTGAAGTCGGCCCTGTCTTCTTCCCGGTGTCCTCTCTTCATCTATGTATGCCGCGTACAGCCACGGTTGTTTCGCGGCGCTAAAGCAGAATAAAAAGTATTCACGCGAACCTCTATACCAGAAGGCTTTCCTTCTGCGCGCGGTGTCCCGAAGGGTCTTGCACGATACACGGTATTGTTTCACAGACAAGCACGCGTTGCGCAAGAGACGCCGCTGAATGGTTGGGAAAGAGAGAGTTGTTGTTCCTTCTCCATATTGAAGGGTCCGTTGTCATTTCAAAGTCGATAGAATGAGCACGCGAATGATTGACAGATGGCCCTTTCTCCCTTGCATCAGCAAACTGCATCGAACTTGCGCGCTGCAATGCAGGTACGCCTGTCCGGCATTATACTCGGATTTCAGCGATTGGCGCTGATTGGAGGTATACGGTGAAAAGAAAAACGCGCAAAGAGTAATATCGGCAGGGGTGTATAGGAAAAAATGTTCCCGGGAAAAATGGTCCCTGGATGCGTGGGCGGAAAAATGGTCCCGCAGGCTCTTGCACGCCCAAAAATACAGGGATGTGGGTGCGGATAGCCGATGAAACATACCACAGCCGACCGAGTGTTATACCATTCGCCCTCCCGATTTGTTCAAATTGGAAGACGTAGGCTTTTCTTTATATATATATATATATATATATATATGTTAATGGGCAACAGAATCTGCACACCATTCAATGTGGAACATAAAAGCGATATCGTTCGCTGTACCGGGTCGGGATGCTATAGTATTTTTCTATTGTGGGTCAGACATTTATTGTATTGTAGTCAGACACTATTGTTTTACAATTGTCCCCTGCATCTTTGCAACAACAACAACAATAAATGATGAAAAAGTGATGATGACATGGTATGTTTCCCCGTGGCATCCACAGGACCCTACCCCACTTCAAAGAGGTTAATATGAGAGGAGATGTTTATTGACAATATATAAAAGCTGTATAGGCCTTTGCATTCATTGTTTCAAAACGTCTTGTACGTAGCACATTTAATTTCCTTCTCATATATCTCACATCTATATAGTCTCGCGTGAAGTACGTACTGCTCTCCAGCGGTGAATCACCCCCATGTCAGTCACGATTTATTTGTTTTTATTGTTGTTGTTTCATTGCCCTTACAACTCCTCTTCTGCTGAAGATACGGCACATCGATATTGAAAATAAGAGAGGACATCTGTAAATCCTGTGTCTGACCAACAATAGGAAAATACTAACATCCAGGTAAACTCGGGGACTACATCCGACGGACATACAGCGAGGCGTGAAGTAGGAGCCTCAGGCTAGTGAACTCAGCCTCAAGCATTTATATATACTTTTTATTTTATTTGCACGAATACAGAAGGTAACGTGCCATTTTGCTTACAACTCTGCTTTTATATAAAAGAACGTTGGTATCAATGGTGGCCCGTCGGAAAATTATTTCCTGGAATTCCTGGAATGAAAATTATTTCCTGTTTTGCTTTCCTCCCGCGCTCTAACAAAGTGTTGTAATCGGCGCCAGCGTGCAGAACATGCTAGCAGACGACAAAACCGTTATTTTCCATTCGCAGGGATCTGGACAACTGCAGTAAGTTTGTCGAATTTGTTGATTGCAATCAATTCCTAGACTGTTACTGTAGGGAATAACACCAGTTTGGCCCATATACCGCAATCGTGCGTGCCGAGAGAAGCGATTTTGTTGTATCTCCCACAGACACCCACGTATTAAAAATTTGACAAACTTTAATTCGCCAAAAATCAGTGGGCCGCTTCAGGCCTTCAAAATGTGTCATTCCCTTGATAAACTTGAGAGGAACACGCCTGTACATGTTTTGTGTATAAATTTTGTGAGGTTTACGAGAACCCTGCGAACAAAAATTCCCCACAGACTTTCTTAAGAAGTGAGTTCGGGTCGGTAAATACAGCGTGTATGCAGATAAACTCCAGTGGCATTTGCACACGTACCTGAGTGCCACTGGAGTTTATCTACACACACCCTGTATAGGTACGTCCCGACGGTACTGGTACTACGGTCTCATTACATAGAACACACACACCATACACATACATTGGATGGTGACAGAAAACGCAGCAGCAGCAGCGGAAAGCGTGTGACTAACCCAAGGCTGTGGTTTAAAGTAGCACAGAAGTCATTTTTAACACCCAGTTTTCTTCCTATAAAACTGTTAAGTAGGCCAGTAAGGTGCACCATGCGAAGTAATTTACACCACAGCGTCATAATTATCTCAGAAATTGAATTTAAAATACGCCGCAAAAAGCCACCGTGCGCAACGGTGGTGAAGAGCAGCACCAGCCTGTGATCTGCCTGGAACCTCGCGCTGACGCTATAAGGAGAACGCTCGCCGATTGGCCTAGAGAAATGTTGTCTGCTACTCCGCTGTCGTCTGCTACTCGGCTGTTCGGGGTTCTGATAAAGCCTTTCTCCTTGCTCGGTAATGCTTCGGCCGCTCCTTCTATCCCCAATTCTCCGGGAAAACTTCCAAAACAGGTTTACGGCGGCAAAGGGACAAGGCGCTGACCCCCACTGACCGGCAAACCAGAACGAGTCCCCTTATGCCGTCATCGGTGACGTGCCATCATACCTCCTCATCCTCGTTATAGCTGGAGTGGCGAGTTAAGGGTGAACGCGCGGAACTATGTTTATGTGAGTTTTTTTCTGGGAAACAAATTGCACACATCAAAACCTTTCGCGCTATTCGGTATAATGACACACACACTTTCATCAGATGTCTTAATCTGAAAATTTTTTGGATGGCCTTCTGTACTCCTTTAAGCCCTCCCAAAATCAGGGTTTCATCCCTGTTTATCCTTGCACTGTTGACTAGCGCCCTTCACTATGCATCATCCTATGGTCATGCAGGGATCACAAGTCATCGAGGTCAACCCTATAGTCGCTCTCTGGGACTGTAGGAAAAAGCACTTAAAGTCAAACATTATAGATACTTCATATAGTTCAAAAAAGCGTCACCTGCACGTAACATAGCGTTTGTAACATGGTCTGTTTTGTAACCTGTTTTTATTTGCATACTTTATTGTGTCAATCTTCTATCTCTCTTCTTTATTGCGCTTTCGATTTTTGCCTCATTAACGTTGCGGGTAACGTAAATAAATTGTATCCCTTTATGTGCGCGTGTAACAATGTGTTAGAGGAGAGATGGCACTGTGATGAAGGAGGTCCATTGTTGTCGGAGCCCTTTGTCTCTGTAGCCTTTACAGGAGTCGTCCGTCATTGGCCCTTTCAACCCTTGACACATTGTCTCTACCTCCTCCGTGTACGTCGGATGCGCTGCAGTTCACAACACCGCAAGAGACACATACGAAACATCACAGCCTATGTGTGTCCCATGGCCACTCTGTACGGGATTGAGCGCTTTCGTTAATAGTAAAGTGATTCATTCGTGTGTGTGTGTGTATCATCGGTATTACTATTAATTCCGAATGAGCGCCGCGAAGCCCCTATAATCAAACATGTATCCGACGGGATTATTACATCACATTTGCTCAGCGCAGAGCGCGTTTTAAGCACACTAAGTATATAGAACAGTTTAGATTTAGAACAAACTGTTTTAAGCACTCTTTTTTTCCTCTTTGTATCCGTCATTGGAATTCTCTTCCAACAGAGGTCATAGCATGTGACACTTTGTCTTCATTTAATGCAGCCTTTTTTGATTACTTGACAGGTCAGGATGTGTGACTGGTTTCGCCTTTTTTGTGCTTTCTTCTCCTTTAACATTTCTTTTCCATTTCCATTGCAATTGCACTAATATTGGACGTGTGTATTTGTGTATTTGCCCCTCCTTCTATGGCAATCGCCAGAAGTATTATAAATAAATAAATAAAAAAAATAGCTATGAGAGAGGAAAGCAGGATGTAATGGGAGGGTTAGCATGCTTGTACTGGGACGACTTCGCTCATGAGGAAGTGTGCCGACATCTCTTTCAAATTCCGTGTTTTGCGCCGCGAGGCAACTGTTGCCATGAGCGACGTATAGAAGTGGTCAGATGGAGATGCGATAGATGCGACACCTGCAGTATGTAGGCACACAAGTGTAGGTGGACTCACAATATACATTTAAATCTGAACTCCCAGTCATTACGATGCGCGTGATTTCATTTTGCGATTTCTTCTACCCGGTGCTCCTATATAGGCGTCATGTGACCTACACGAACAGTAATAACTCCTATAGGAGCAATTAACTCCGCAAATATATCGCCCTGTCAATCTCCGAAGGAATATTTACAGTGGTACGTCTCCCACTCGTAAATGTACGCATTCCTTTTCCGACTTGGCGCGTCAATAATTTCTCAACTGTCCAAGAGCTCTCAACCCAAAACGAAACATTAAGAAAAGGAAAAAGAAAACCGTCGATTGACGCTTTGCCAATTAGCGAAAAACTGGGAAAGCGCGAAACGACGGCAATTTCGCGCCGGTGTTAAAACATCCAGCGAACTCTGCCCTCGCTTCACCCTCTCCACTTGGGAAAGGAGGGAAGGCATGCGCAGGTGCGTAGCCCGCGGGCACCAATCGCTTCCCTCGGTTGACATCGCCGAAGCTTTGCGTGGTAGTTGCATAATGATATAGTATCTATGTTTTTAGTACTGCATAAATGACGAGCGTTGACTGCCTGTCATTCGCGCGTTTTAAACATCGGTATAGGGCAGAGAGTAGGGAAATAGTTTTGGACAGAAAGGTGCGAAGTATGTAAGTATGTGCGTCGTTTGTAGAAGTAACACCAGACATATTGCGGCCCGAATTTGAGTAGGTCGTGTCAATTTGTGTGTTTAGTGTTTGTTTGATTGCCTATATATCACTTATGTGATCTGTCGTCGATGGCACTTGTGCCTCTCGGGATGCCAGGCTGTGGTATGCACGAAAGAGATACGTCACGAGGAGTATAGATCCGTATAGTTAAGGGGTTAGTAAAAAGGTTAGCGTTCCAAGTGGTATATACCAGAAGAGCGCACGACATGCACATGTGTTTCGCGTGGTGCTGGTGTAGTGTCTACTGTCTATGGTTTCAAAAGTGAGTTAGAGGCAGGCGTGTGTCTCGCAGAAATGAGTATATACGCAGGCAGACGACACTTCATTTTTCCAAGCAGACGACACTTCATTTTTCGAAGCAGACGACACTTCCTTTTTCGAGGCAGACGACACTTCCGAGGCCCAATGTGTGCAAAACACCCGGACATGCTACTGCAAACGCCGATACAGGCAAAATGAACTCACACGTCGCCGTCTGTAAAAAAAGAAAAAGAAGAAAAAAAAACCTGTCTCGCACGAAAACGAAACAAAACGCCGGCCAGGTTCCCGGTAAAGAGAAACATCGGCGAACAAACTTTTCCAATCGCGCGGGAGGGTCGACGCGTTTTTTCAGGGTCAAGAGCTAAAGTCAACAAATCCCTCCGTATGCCGCAATAAAGCGAAGCGCCCGGCCCAACAAAATATGATAAAAAGTAGGCAAACTCTCTTCACCACACCGAAAGCAGAAGGCATTGCTCTTGAAAGTTTATACAGGCAGGGCGAGCCTGGAACTGACTGCCATCGCTTTGTGAGCTAGTACTTCTCCATTCGACTTATATGCCTCTCTCTCTCTCTCTCTCTCTCTCTCTCTAAAGCCCCCGTGTGCGTGAATGTCTACTTTAGGATACACCTGTATATCTTTTTCGTCTGCGTGCAGTTCAATAGGGTCCATGCTGGTCGGTGACGCAACGGTGTGGCTTCGAGTCACATTGAACTAATTTTTGACGATGGAAACGCGTAGCCCGAGAAAACGTCGGTGTCCTCCTTCATTTTTGTTCGCTCAAGTTTGCTGCCTTTTCAGACAAGCAGACGGCAATATCACTGTCGGCGTTGTCGAAGCTATAGAACACTCTAGCCATCTCATTCGCAACAGCTCAAGTTCGTTAACTTCGCTCGAACAAATGCAACGCAGGACGTCTTCATGAACTCCCTGCCATGGAACGTAAAAAAAGTGTCGGGTTCATTTTTCTTTTCTCTTTTTTACTCGCGTATTTCTGGTGATAAAAAAAATACATCAAGAAGGCTTTAAGATCAACAGAACCTGGATTCAAATGGCCGGAGGTGCTGACGAAACAAACGCAGGAAACGGAGAAGTAGCCACGCTGACCTCTTCGACTCACAACAATCGTGATAGAGAATATAAAAAAAAAAGAAAGAAGAAGGCAAAGAGATAGAGAGAAAAAAAAGAAATAACACGCTCCCAATTTAATTAGAACTCCAAGCTGCCATTCCAAAAACAAATAAATAATTTCGCCATACGTTAGTAAAAGACAGCTCTTTGCCAAAAACTATTCTGGACGACACAGGCCGAGGGCGTATACTTCGAATCCCCGTAACCATTCGATACAGCCTGGAGCAGGCACCGTTTTACGAGCCCTCTCTCCCTACATATATATATATATATGTGTGTGAGAGAGAAAGAAAGAGAGCTGCAAAGAAGAAGAAAAGAAGAGCTTATGCAATTGTCAGAGGCTGGCGTTTCCCAGAATCGGAATCAAAGCAAAACCGCTGCAACGCTCTCTCCCCCCACCTCGACAGTATATATACAAAAGAAGAGGTTCCGTGCGGGCTCAGAATTTACGAGTTTCGAAGAGATCGAAAGAGAGAGAGAGAATCTTGCCTTGAGGGGGGATATTTGGCACTGGCCACTTATGAGCTTCTATATATATATACTACATGAGCTGTGCACGCCTCGAGGGCTTCAGTTCACGGACCACAAGGTGACACGCACCGGAACGGTGGATCACTTACGTGCACGCTGCGAATACTCTTGTGCTTACTTCAAATTTGAACTTTTTTTTTTTTTTTCACAACGAGCGGCAGTGTACAGAGGTGGACAGATGGATAAAGGACTGCAGGAAGCAATTGGAGACAGTGTGAGGGAGTATAGTGTGCGTCCTGGGCCGACTTCAGTAGGCAAAATGCTGGTACTCATCCGGCAGTGGCATCACGGTAGGAATCTGGTATAGTTTTGCGGTTGCTTGGGAGGTCACGCTGTTACGAGAACAAGCAGCTCTCTGACGTCCCGTATAGGGAACTCTCATAATACCCGTAAACTAAGGTAGCAACAATGGAGCCGCCATGAGACGTACGGTAGCCCTATTGTTATCCCACAGTAACCGTATCATAACGGTACACCATCCGTTTTATGTGGAATACGAAGCAACCCGAGCACACCCGATTATTGCTAGCACGTAAAACAAAGGCACTTCACACATGGAACCCACAACAAGTGTACGACTTGGATTGGATTGGCTTGGATTGGATTGGATTAAACACCAGGAATGCCGAGGCGGAGCGGCGTTCAAGGGCCATATCATGGCGGCTCCCGGGCTTTGGGAGAGGGCATCGTTCGCTTTCCTCAATTTCTCTCTCTCTCCCAGCTTATCTTCTAGCCTCTCCCCTAAACCATTTCTGCGCTCACGTCAGAGCTGGACATCCAAGTGTATTCGAGAGCTTGTATATCTCGCCGACTACGACACGCAGAAAAACCTTTCGTCTTGTTTTTGTAATACTGCCCACGCGGTGTATACTCTGCCGTGTGGTACAATGTGTGTACGACTCAATGAACCAGATACTATTAAAGCGTCAGAACCCCTTCAATACCAGTCTGCTATTATTATCTTCATGCGCACCGTCAGCGCAGATAAAAAGAAACGACGGCTGTTCGCAATTGCGAGAAATGGTCACAACTACATCACACCCTCTCGCCGTATATGGACGAGGGGGAGGGAACTGCTCAAGACGGCAATCCGCGATTCACGACCAGATAAACACGCGCGGAAACTTGGTCTGGAGCAGGAAAGCTCTTGTATCGGATCGACCTGTACCTTCTTTTCTTTGAAAAACACACCTCGCAGTTCCGTTTTTGCGCTGTGACCAATCGAGACTTGTTAGGTGTGTGATGTCTTGCTAGTCCTTCCTTTTTTTTTTATCGGGAATAAAACGGTGTAACTGGATATTACATCAGAGAGTGTTATTGTACCGTACGCTATCGCCTTTCCGTACGATGCGTTTCCGGCCATTCCTTATGACGTCACAAACTATGGAGGTTGCTTTGGGCATTTTATTTTAACGAGCAGTAACGCTAACGAGGTGTCCTTTTTTTTAGGTTCTTGCCCCGCCCACTGATTGCTCCCGTGCTCTAGGAAACGGACATTGCAGGAGTAGGGTATCGTCCGTCATAGATTGAATTGCCTATTTCACGCTCTAGTTGACATGGGCACAAACTTCTGTCCCTTTCGATGCAGTACCTCCGTTACCTGATTTGATAAATTCCACTTACGAGAACGTATTATTCTCCCCCGGTCAGTTACCTGCCACAACGCATACCAGGGCACGCGGGGAGACAACTTATTTGCATGAGGGCCGCTGGCGACCTTGAGATGTTTCCGAGCTAACTAACTTCGCTTTCCTGCTGGAACGTTGCGTCTTTCGACGATGCAGGCGTTGCCTGGCAACGAGAGCCAGGGTGATTGACTGATGACGGACGGGACTTGCAGCGCATATATGCGAGCCAGATGATGAGATAGACACAGTACTCCTACGAGCTGCCACGGAAGAATCACGCAGGCTTGTTTTCTCGTTTGTACGGTATGGCCGTACCTTGCGAGACTCTCTCTCTCTTTCTCTCTCATTTATGCTATCGTCATCATCGAAGTTCCGTCGATGTAGTGCCCGTTCATGTCATCATTTAATATTGGCTTCGGTATGTCGCTTATAATTAGTTGAAAAAGGCTTCGGTTGATCGGTTCGCCCCGTGGCTGCATACAAACCCGGAGAAGATTCAGGGCTGGAACCCGACTGAGGACGCCAGCAATCGTACCGTGCTGGACAAAAGTTTCCGAAATACGCACCCGCGCATTCCGTCCCCAGAGTGACACGTCGTATGGGAACGCGTACTTATACTCTTACAGACAAGTGCCCAGGTAACCCAGTCACGTGTTTGCAAGTCCTTACGTTAACCCATTCGCTCTGAGGAAGTAATGGGCCGACGCGTGTTCCGTAAACTTTCGTCCAGCACTGTACAAAGGCACGTTCTAGCAATGTGCTGCAGTTGCAAAACAAACAAAACCGTATAATTTAGAAACCATTTCGAACTCAATTTCTCCGATACAAAAAAAAAGAAAAACATCTCATTATTCGCTTATTTTCTTCGGTGCCACCATTAGGGAAACGTATATACGACGGCAACTTGAAGTTTCTCAGCTCACACATTCGTTCCTTCCAGACACAATGTTTCGCCCCTATATGTATACACTATACGACGGCCACATTCGATCAAGTCCCAGGCAGCAATCTTGTAGGAGCTTGGAAAAGGGGGCTCGTTGCCATGGGCAACGGATGGCGCAAACCGTTTATGCCTCCCTCTCTCGGAATCCATTCATTCCCAGCTTCCTTTTCATCCGGAAGCGGCGACTGCGAATAAATAGCCTTCCTCTACAAACGGCCGCCTCCGTGACAGTAGCAGAACTCGCGAGTTTGTCTCAAAAGGGCCAGGCTAAAAGGGGACTGTGCATGCATTCCCGGGGAAACGCTATATAAGCTCGAGATTCAGAGTGCGATAGAATTGTATACGAATTTAACTTTGCGTAGCCGCTTCACTTTACCAGGGTCTGATGTCCGTCTCTTATATCGAACGCTTATTGTGTACGAAGATAGACAGCCGGAAGGTTCGGACGTTTTTACGCAAAACAACAATAACGTTGTTACGCAAAATTATTAGGAAAGGCGCGAAACGTTCAGGCCGCCAACTGTTACGAAGGAATGCTATATACGGAAAAGTGGAGGGTTGAGAGTAGCAAGCCAAATACTGGCTGACTATAGCCCGCCATAGGCTGACTTCTCTCAACACTTAAAAAGAAGATGATGATAGCGATGACAGTGCAAAATGGGGCTTCCTTCAAATGATATTCTTCCGTGCATGGTGTCAGCAAATTGTGCGTATTGCGGCTAAAGCGAACATAAATCCGTTGCGTTAATCCGTTCAGGATCCCGTATTACGAATTATGCGTGTCCGGGATGGTGGCGATGGCGTTGGGATGACGTTACTTTATCTCTAACTTTGCACTCAAAGCTGAACGCTAGAAACATGTTACAACGTGCACATTAATTTACTATATTCTGCTTAGTCTTCAAACATCATCGGCGTCGGTAGATCCGTCGCTCCAAGAAGTGACCCCAATGCACCGGGTTCGAACCCGTCCAAGGCAGCATGGCACAAGAGGGACGCACCAAGACATCCCTTTGGCTTCCGATGTAGTCAAAAGCAACTCTGCATTGTATCTAGTAAATGTTCTATTCACTGATGACGTCACCTCGCCGCCATACTGTAGCTCCCTCGAAGTTATGTTCCCGCATTTGTTCGCTGCCATATGCTTTTTGGGCGACTATTAATGTCGAAAACATGGAAATTGCTCGGATATCCTAGAAATAACACTGCACAATAACTTTGAAACACCAAATATACGGTGGGTGCGATATGGGTATAACGGCTTGGATGGGACCTACAGTATGGCGGCCGATGCAGCACATCTGCACATCTGCAAGCGACAGTGGCGGTCTCCTGCGGATGACGTCATGTGAATAAACCCTATACGGAGCTCCAAGAAACAACCGCTGTTCAACAAACAGCTTATCTGTTCGACAAAAGACTGCATCAACTTTCTCGTCGACAGACACATCTCGTTCGCCGTGACAGCTCTTCTTTGTTCTGCTCCGCCCATAGACACGAAACGGAGATTCCACGCCATTTCGCCCGAAAGCGCGGAAAATACCTGACATTCCGTTAGGCTTACCAGTCCTGGTGACCCTTCCGTATACCCGCCCCAACGGGCAGTCCAGCGATGCTTCACCTCCGACCCTGGGTGTCATTCAGACATGATGGAGTGTCCCTTACCTCAGAACCTATACATACAGTCCTAGATACGAAAGCTACGAAGAAAATGGCATTTTGTTTTCGCTTTTTTTGTTGTCGAATGGCGGCCACACTCATCAAGCGGAGGAACGCTAACGAGGTGTCTTTTTAGGCCCTTGTCCCGCCCACTGATTGCTCCCGTGCTTTAGGAAAATGGACATTGCAGCACGCAGGAGGGAAACGTTGCGAAGGGAGAGAGACGATGTGCATTAAAAAGAAACGGCAAAAGGTCTATCGGCCTATTTCTATGTGTGTGTGCGTCTGCTGAGGATAGCGGACATATATCTTGCCGTCCTGCCGACGATATCGTCTGCAACGCGAGGAAGCCTCAGCCGGACTGGACTCGGGACATTTGACGTGACGAATGTCCAGGGTAACATTCCCTTGATCAAGTACCTCCACGTCCTGCGTGTTTGTGTGGTTCTTTTTTTTTTCTTTTTACATGTACCAAGTTTGTGGATTTGCTCTAACTACGAATGTCTGGAGTCCCCGTGTCCACAGCCTTCTTCTGTTCTTTTGTTTATCCTGCTCGCGCCCTTTCTGGACACTGCGTACTAATTGTCCGAAAAAGGCGTACACCTCATGTTCTCAACCAGTCAGAATAAGGAGCGATAGCATTCTGAATGACAGTTGGCTGACGTCATGATCCGTTGTTCTGTTTTCACAGTGCACACTTCCTTCCATTGCGTAATTAATTCAGTTGAGAACAAAAGAACATTTGTGCCTATAGAGCCTTCTATAATAGAGTCGTCGCATTATTCAAATAGAGTATATAAGACACCCCGAAATAGCGCATCTTGTTTAGCGAGTGCCGACACAATCGGCGCTGGTGCGCAGGGGACGGTACACTAGTCGCTCGTAAATGGCAGGCCATAAAACGTTCTTACGACATCGCAAACGCAACCGTTCACATTAGGTCTAATAAAACAGCGGGAGTTCCCGCATTATACAATCTGAACTTCGCTGTGAGTCCACTATCCTGTGCCGCCGTAAGCACGCCTACATAATAGATCCTTAAACACGCAATACGTACGCATCAAAAACTACTACTAATTGACCCATACGGAGGACTACCCACGACTGTAGCGCCATTCATACGAAGCGGCAACGTTACGCAACTCACCCTTCTTCTTTCGCGCGTATATTATAAATACAATACCTCCATAGTTGTGGCTTTACGCAATCTCCAGATATAGAAGGAACTCGCGTTCGTTAAGAATAGTGATCCATTACTACTAATCTCGGATTATGAGTGTCGACACACTGGCGTTGGCGGCGCCGTCTGTTGTGCGTTGTTGCTCGGACGTTATGAGGTACCAAGTTGGGCGTGGGAGTCGGTGGACGTTTATCACGGCCGCAGATTAATGGGTTACGTAAGCCCGTTCGAATTTATATAACGAAATTACAGGTGTGGAGAACAAGCAAGAAAGGCGTTTTATATAATGGAGAGTGCGCTTCTCAGCGGGTAGGCTAAGATAATGGGATCTGGGAAAAGAGAAGAACAGTCTATGGTTGAATTTGCTCTCGTCCTTACAGCGTGGTATATGTGCTGTAAAGTTTGTCAGTAGTGAGTAGAGATATTTTGGTATATTAAGTAACCAAGCCATCGGGGAAATTAGTATACCCCCTTTGGTCTGGCTTCAAGGGGAATTACGATGCTGAGCTAAAGGATTTCAGAAAGCAGCAGACAGCGCAGCCTTATCTATATATCGCCTATCTATTCCAGTCCTATCTATTCACGTGACCTAATACACGTCCCCCATAGGAACGGGTTAAACTCAACCTTGATAATGAGGTCTTGATATGCCTTCGTTACCACTTCACCATCTTACACGACCGGTGATAAAGTAACGATACGTCCCACACGAATGCTCATTTTAAAAGATGCGTGACTACCACACGGTAACCCAAATGAAATTTCTTTATCGTAACATAACCAACCATTAACCTCCACAGTACGCCCTTATCCCTCCATCTCACGCGAAACCCATGCTAATACCAATATTAAATGCCCTCTTTTCGCGTCAGTTCTATACGTCACGAGTACGTGAAACGCAGTTTAATCCATCGTTATCAAAAGAAGACGAATAAAAAAAAAAGGACCTATACGATGTGTCTGGAGATTAAAGTGATAGTCGGGGAGACATACTGGACGGAATTGTGTTCCCACTATGCATAAAACGTGACCCCAGACAGCGTTTGTGATTCAGCCGGCGTTATTGGACCATCTTCATAACCCGGCGAATCGATAGAGGCGACGTGCGGCGGGACACAAATGCGAACCGGTTACCGGAAGAGTGCGTTATTATTTCTTTCTTTCTTTAATGGATGGCTCGCACGACGCTGTATAGTGTACACGGGAAGGACAGTTTGATTTCTCCAGTTTAACGCGCGTAAAGTGAGATCATCGCAGGCATATACACTGAGATTGTGTGCTGACCCACATACGTTTGTTTTAACTTGCTTTTTTTTTTTTTTTTTTCTAATGATAAATCGTTTCCGACGTCTGGCGGAATGCGATCTTGTCAAATTGAGAGGGGATGTATGGGTTTCTCTTCCGGGATGGATGTAGACGTCACACTCTGTAAGACCCGTAGTGGCGGGTGTACTGATATTAGACGAAGGGAAGTTACGTAATTTACCGTATAGGTGATCTCGGCATCGCATTTATGGGTTATCAACACGAAGGTCGGCTTTCGGGAACGCATAGTGGCGTAGATTACAAGGCGGAAATGAACGATTAGCACGAACACTATATTTTTAAAGCCTCATCAATATCCGGTTAGCATATATAGGTACGCTACCGACTGGGCATCATGCTATCGGGATAGAGCTGTATTCTCAGAATTGATCTATTGATATTGATCTATTGATCTAAAATGGATCTATTCGATAGTCAGGGCCGTCAGTATACTCTCACGTCACAGTTTTCGTCCCAACTGCGCTCATAATTTTGTTCGAAAACTAAAATTTAAAATTATACGGGCAACACTGTGTCGAAGTTGCCACCAACTGAGCATTGCTCGTCAAGTACGGCGTCAAAACTACATTACGTGCGCATAACATTGTGTTTGAAACAAAATATGTCGGCTACGTAGTCATCACGAGCAGCAAGCCAGTCGGGAACATAGATCACTGTTGCTCGACAAATTGGGGATTATTTCCCACCAGGCGTCGCCCTGAGTCGTTTCACTGCGATTTTATTAGCAAATTAAGAATATTTAACGTTCCCGGTGACACGTATAACTTGTGCTGAGTTTAAAAGCAACAAGCTGTTAAATTATGACGCCAACAACACAGCCTGTCTGTCTGTTGCTTTCCGCCCACCTCGGTTTGTAGGTCTCGATGTGAACGTGAGAGTACGTGAAGGGAAATGTAAGAGGCCAGACTGAATCCCGGCCCGTGGTTTCCTGAACCTTGGGATGATTAGTACACGAACAGGATGCCAAAAGAAGACATTGAGTTTTTTTTTTTTTTTAAATGTACTTCGGTAGTCGCTGAAAGGAATTCACTCGACGGCCGTTTGCGGTAGAGGGCGACACCTCGCGATTTCCGGCTGGGAACGCCGAGGGGACGACACAGAATGGAGTTGGAAAGACCACGAAACAGGAGCTCGCGTGAACAACGGCACCCGAGCGTAAAAACGGGCCATTGTGGCCACCTTCTGTGCTCCGTAGGATTCGCGTGCATATATTCAGGAATATATGAGGTTGGGCACCACAGCGGGGAGTGGATGTGGATAATGCATTATCCGGTTTCTCAGCTACGTGTCGGAGAGAGAGAAAAAAACGCTTTAAAGGTGCGGCGAAGGACGCGTGCTTTCGGTTTCGTTTTTGCTTCTTCGCTTCTTACCTTTCGTACTGGGGGAGAGGAGACCGTGAACGTGTGACGTAATAAGTCAGCCAGAAATTCAGGGGATGGTTCAACTAGAAATAGTAGGCCGTTAAACTATGTAAATAAAAATAAGTAAAGTAACAATAAAAAAACAGTAAGGTAATTCGTTAACTGGTTTGACCAGCACCACTGCACTGATTTTAAGCGCTCCAGGAGCCTACACTCTTAGAAAAAAAAAGGGTGGAATTGTTATACCTTTTAGGAGGTAATAGTTGTGGCATATGTTGCGCCTAAAAGGGGGAAAAGTTCTACCCGCTACCTCAATCTCTGCCACGAATGAATGGGTTACCGCTTCTGATTCGGTGAGCGAGGGGGGCGTACGCCTTTTCGTAGCAATTTGGATATAGGATAATTTCTTTTACCACCCTTTTACACCCTTTATCATACTTTTTTTCTTAGGGTATATACCGCACGCGCGCTTGAGCCGTCAAAACGCTTTCCCGCTTGGGATACAGCGCCAGCGAAGAACCGAAATGGTCACATTCGCCATCACACCCAGATGACACATCGTTCTTCACTGTTGTCTCTCGCGCGTTATCCCCCTTTTTCGCTGTTGTTCGTCGCACTTGGGACTCGCGCGAAAAACCGCGCGCGATTACTAAAGCTGTCGGAAGGAAACGAACCGGAAGCAAAACACGCCACTTTCTCTGTCTCCCGGCGACTGGGGCCGAAACGGGCGAGCACTTTCGCGGCTCATTACTCAGAAAGAAACGACGCAGCAAAAAAAAGGGGAGCTTGGTTTGATTCTGAACGTCATAAAAATGTCGTTTGTCACCGGACGCTCGCTTTGGTTCCAGGGAAAATGGTTCGTGGAAGTATACGGTCTCACAGGGGAACCTATGCCGTGGTCTTGGAACAATAACATTGTGAGGGTTATCCATGGAACTCGTCAAGTATACTTGACGAGTCCCGAGGTTTCCTCTTCAATACCTTCAGCGAGTCAATGTATTTTCTACTTTTGATATTTGTGCCTCATTCTATACTGCACGGCTGATGAGTATTGGGAGAAAAAACAAAAATGATTATTTTTCTTCGCGTCGTACTTTCGGCGCTAACAAACTTTGATATTCGCGCTCTGACGTCATAAGGAGTCTATGCTTCCCATTAGTTCTCATAATAAGCATGTGGCAGGGTAGATAAAACCTCAAAGAGCACAGCAGGTGGTAGTATTCTTAATCCACCACCTTGCAGTCTTCGGCGTGGCCTTTGAGATGTCCATGTATGCCAAGATGTTCGTTTCCCGAGATGCCTGTACCGGAACGTCTGTGCCCATATACTCGCCGAGTGCGGGGGGGGGGGGGGGGGGGCTGATCCCCCCGGAACTTTCCCGGGGGGGGGGGGCAGGCCCCCTCCGGGGAGTCTACACCCAGCTGACACTCAAGATGAACGTTTCGAGGGATATCCTCAGAATCGCGTGTTTCATGCGAGTGATCATGAAAATAGTGTAACAAAAATTGCCCGACACCCTGCCCGACCTCTGTGTATGAAAGGGGAGGGGGGTTGTGCCCGGCCCCCTAAGGCAGATTGAAAACTCTCCGCCTATGTCTGTGCCTATATTGAGCGAACTTTGGTTGGTATTTGCCTTCCTTTTCCCTCTTCCGAAACGTCTTGTACTGAAACGTTCGTGTCCCCTTTGGAGTACCAGACACGAGGTAATGCTGTATCCATCCGATCATATATGCCGTTGGTGGAGCCAAAATATAGACCGAAAACCGTGTGTTTCACCATTTCTTCCTGTTTAACTATTCACTTTATTCAGCTCTACGCCTACCGTCACATATACGGTTAACCCAACGAGTCCTCCTGCTAAAGGACCTCATCCTTTACACACGTATCCCCACAAGAGACGCAGAAGCATGGTGTGTGTGTGTGAGGGATTCAGTAACACTTGTCTCCCAGCCAGCCTCAACGAGGCCTTTATTGGCCGTATTTCTCGCACTCGTTTGTTGACACGCTTGTTTCCTTTGACGAAGGCCAGTGTCGCCTCCCAAAAGACAAGTCGCTTTCGCAGAACCGTTGCTTGCCCTGTGGGCGAGTCCGCTTGTTCTGCGAAGTTCTTCTACGACCGGATTTTTAGGCTTAGCCAAAGGCAGTAGCGTTCTGGGATGCTCTGAGTCGCGAGGGGGTCAGTATACGCAGTAGCACCTGTTCGCTTGTGGGCTACCGCGTACTAAAGCTTATTGTCACGACTTTACTTCAATGTGTGAGATATCGCTGTAACGCGAGAGAAAAGACAACGTTTGTGTGTTACAAATTCTAAGTAGGTGTAAAAAGTGGAAAGAAGGAACACATTTTCACTGCCATGGCAGCCTTTTTGGACGCAGGCGCAAAACCTCAAAAAGGGTGGTTCTGAAGTTTCGAAGGCCATGTCGAATACATTGGAGGAAAGCTATGGAAGTATAAGGTATGTGACGCCGCGATAAGTTGTTTATCGCCGTCTCCAGTCGGTTGCCGGGTTCTTGCGCTAACAGCAATATACCCGGTAAGGTGTGCGTCTTGGTGTAGGGTGACGCAGAAAGAAACGAACAGAAAGCAAAAAATCCAGCGTGCCAGTGAACAACTTTCCGACAACAAGTACAACAACTCCTGCTGAATGCTACACGCACGCAAGTCCTGTTTCCCCAACCTGTTGCCAAATCAGTTTAACAGAGCGATTTATAACATGGAAACTCACTCGCCTTGGTGACAAGCAGCATTTTCAATGCCCTCTTTGACTCTTAGAATTGTCCCGTAAACACAGAATAATAATCTCAATGTCGGGCATAAAGTTAGCGAAGAGGAGCATCTAGAACGGAGGTATACTCTCGTGCAAGGTCATCAGTTCATCTCCTTCTTGGTATTCTCCGCGGAGGTTCCCGGTGGTGGTGCAGAGCAAGATAAGAAACGCGACCGAAAATCAGTGGCAAGATCGTAATTGCGGTTGGCAACCGGCACGGCGGCACGCGAGGTCGACTGTTTCGGTGGAGAGGTGCTTTTGGACTCGAATGCTATGTCGTATAGACAGGTCAGAGGGGGATATGGCGATCGATCTATTTCCCGTTATATTCTGCATGATTGGTAACTGCACTGGAATATATAAGTGGCTATTATACGCGGCTCTGTCTGCAGTACGGCATTAATGTGCTATATGCTGCTCCGCCTTAGAATGAATAGTAGGACTCGAAAGCTTGTGCCATCGAGGTCACATATACGGCTCAGCTGAAGAAGTCCTATAGTTCGAACGGAACGCCACTTCTGTAAGGTCATGTGACCTTAATGTCGAGGAAGAATTATTATATCTGTACGTTTCAATTATGAACTTATCCTTACATCGAAGAGGGAAAATGCCGACTTCTGTTTTGTCATTAATCAGCGGAAGGAAGGTGCGAAGTCTCAGTGGTTTCCTTGTAGTTCTGTATGGGCTTACATCAGTGTGTCGCTAATCAACTTTAAGATACATACTCTTTACTTCGTGCTACAATAAATTGCAGTAACTATAGCCCGGTAACAACTCATTACGGACGAAAGTCTCAATACGACCAATAATCCTTTAATCCCCGAGTGCCTCACTTCAGCCAAAAAAGGATTTTTTAGGAGGGGAGGGGCCTTATTTAGGAGCCTTTTGGAGCCTAATTTAGGAGGGTACCTATATGTGACTTGTGGGATGCCACCAAGCCACTGGGGTACCCGGCCGGATCACATCCCTCAACCTGGAGATATTGTGCAGAATTTCATCCAACACGGCATGTCAGTTTATGCACCGTGTACCTTTTTTTTTTTTTCATTGTGCACTGATTGCCGTAGGATATCAAAGGGTCTTTCGGTTTTAATTTGTGAACGGACTGCTCCTTTAACACGTATATCCTCGTCCGCTTACCCTCGTATTGCGAAAGCGTTCTTTCCGACACATAAAAGCTCTGGCAACCTGTCCGACGACAAACGTCCACCAGAGAAGCAGTGATGTCATCCTCATAATCCACCGATCAGCTGCAGATATGCATCTGCTTCATTCGTAGTCATTCGGAAACTTGTCGCATACTAGACCTTCATAGACTAGATGAGAGACCGTTTTTACGTATGGGGGTCTTTGGGGAAGGACGGGTCATGCACCTGGAAAGAGTGGATAATGGCGGTGCCTATCGGTCGGTCGAAGGTGTGGCATGCAGGATCGATGGTGGAAGCAGAAGACTCATCTGTCTGCTGTCAGGGGCGACGGGGTGGGGCGCCCTCATCGCTGCCTCTATACGCATTTTGCTCAATGAGTTTTTGAGCTGCGTTGCTCCATTGAGAAAAAGCGACGGTGTTGCAAGCAAGTTTTTTAAATACATTTTTTATTTATTTTTGTGTTAGTACGACATTGGCGCATTGACGAAAATATAAGAGTTAAGTGTTGTTGGTCAGGATATTGTTTGAAAAGAAACGGTGCATTCCTTCGTTGTTACGTTGGTGACGCCGACATTCTGGAGCATGAGTGCACAAGAGTAGATTAAATGGTATTATAGTAGAAATTATGTTGCATATGAAACACCAACATGATAAGGAGGTTTAGCGTTGAGTCTGCGTTGATCGTCCCTGTCGTCATTCCCCGATATATCGCGGTCCTGCCTCTGATCACAGACTGGAGCCGTAATGTGCAAGGACTTATTATGGTACAGGTCTGCATACATGGCCATGAGGACTTAGTCGGAGCAAATTATCGACGTGGTTTGACAGGAGTCACTCGCCCGCCCCCAGATTTCCGAAGTCCGCACCTTGCTGCACCCGCTCAAAGGGGTGGCGTCCAGAGTCACAGCCCGCTTTGGGAAATATAGCCATTGGGTCACCCTGGTCCTAGCGACCTTTGCCGATGCTTCACCAAACGTAAGCCGCAGACACTGCCAAGGCCTCCCAGTTGGATCTGTCTCGATATAACGTTCACACGCGGGCACACAGCAAGGTGCCATACGTCCCACATGTGCACCAGTGAGAGGATGCCCCTCCGGGAAAGTTCGCTATATAGGGATTACGTATCTCTCGCCACTCTTTTTAGCGACGACCTTTGGACAGCGTAGATTACTTTACCAACGACTTTTATAGTACTGGTGGTGACGTGGCTTTGGAGTTATGCCGCTGCACCGCTGCAGATGTCCCTTCGGAAACGCATATCGCCACGAAGTCAAAGTACACCGCGGTATCGTGCAATCAGCAGTTCGCCCTTTTAAATTCCGTGCTATGCCACTTCGAAACATCTGTGGCTATATGGGGAGTGCACTGACGTGGTCAGGTGTACATAGAGTACGGAAGAGAGGTGTGGGAAACTGGGATGTCAGTAGAGTGGGCTGAGCGAGCGTCCGTTTGAAAAGTCTGCCGGAAAACACGGACAAAAACCTCTGATGGCATGACGGGTGGTGGAATTCGACCCTACCATGTCAAATAATTCGTAAGCTTCATCTTCAAAATACACAAGCAGCATAGTTTTTGCCAGACCCTTTCTGTGTAATGTTACAGCAATCTGCTGATAAACATTCCCCGATTAAAGGGAGACTTCGCAAGGATTCGAAAAAAATTAAGTGAGCATCATACCGAACACGGACCGCTCCCTTGATACCGAATACAACATTCGCATTCATTTTGTGCGAGTAATTAATTCATAAATGATGACAATACGAAACCGAAACCAAAGTGCACAGCGGTTCGCCCGGAGCAAGATACTGTTACGTCACCCAGCATTGTCGTCTGCTACGAAGCATGCATTCTTCCATGCCGGATGACGTCAGCAGTGTTGCTCTCAGCGCCCTCTTGCTTCACAGAGACGAAGCGCTCACTTCGTAATAATTCGTTCGAATAAACTCTGCGCACTTTGGGAACGCGATATTTCGTATGCATGTTCCTGACACCCCAAGGGTTACTGCTATGTCACCATCTTTGTGGTGATTTTGTTGCGGAGTCCCACTGTAAGTCACTCCGCCATTTTGTCCTCCCAGATATGGCCCGTCGTCATGTCACGAGCATCTGAACCAACACTCTTCAGCCTTCCTCGTTTTGCCAAGTAGTACGCGCGCATCAGACTCGGACGTCTCAGCAGCCAATTCATCTTATTTACACATCGGATCGTTGTCATATGCTCACACATTACACGCAGCAAGAGGTGCGAAGAAAAACGAAACAGGAGCGCGCGCGCGCGCCAATGTAGCTCCCTGCTGAGAGCCGGCGCTGCTGGCAGCCAGTTTACGCACACAAGGCCCCGTTAGCCTCGTGCTTAACGGTAGCTTAAAGAGTACACCGATTATCCTGGCCAGAAGCTGTTGGCGAAGTAATGCGAGAAGCACGCAGGAGAACCCTAATTGAATGGGCGGCTCCGAGCACGCACGCGAGCGAGCGAGCGAGCCACGAGCTCAGGGAGCTGGTGGTCTGCTACACTGCCTATGCTGGCGGGGTGGAGATCGTCTGCCTTGAAATGGGATCTTCTGCTACTCTTTTCTTCTGCCCCTGGGGGTCGTCGTCTGCTGCACTGCTTTGCTTCCTATGGCACAGCCGGTATTTGTACTTGCGTGGTTAATTGATTTGCGGTTGCCAAATGGGTGTTTACTCGGGTCATTTATATAATGCAGTTTGAAAGGTTTTTTGCAATGGGTTTCAGGACACCGTGGTTTTCTAGTGCCTTTGTTTGTAAGGAGACGCGGCGCAGACCTATAAATTTGTGAGAGTTAATGAGCAATTTAGGAACGATTTATAATTATCGTTTTTCCTCAACTTCTCAATGTTGTACGTCTTCTACTGGAGTATTTTCTGCAAAGCAGCCAAGCAGACGACCGTTGTGCTGTCTGCTTTGGGGAGCATTCCACGCACTCTGCATTTTGTTGTTACACTGTTGTATACTTTGTGAAAGCATGTAATTACGATATCACTTCTGGCAGAGAACACGACAAGGGTGTTGCACGCTAGTAACAACTGTTGCTCACAAAAATTATGCTTACCCTGTACTCATGTCGCCTCAGCAATTTCAAACATGTATAGAGCAGACGACGCGGTTTTCTGTTGGATTCGCAGCCGTATAATGTTGGAAAGTATTGCGCAATGTTGATCCCTGGACACATGGATCACCGTTATTAAAATAAAATTGATCCGAAATAAGTAATTGACCACACAGTGGCCCGTGAGGCACACCGTGCAATGTTCCAGCATGTCTTGACATTCAATCCAGTCATCATCATCACATCACAACGTTAACTTCCAGACCAATCAACCAGCGTATATATCCGTGGCTCATGCATCGCGCCGCGGTGCATCACGGTCCGCCAGAACGTCCTTTCGCGTTAAAGCAATTAACAGCGGTGGCAGAAGACGCATGGGAAGAAAAGGACGCAGTTGTCATCAGTCCAGTCAAAAGCAGACGACATTGACGGATGAGTCGTTTGAAGAGATCCGTTCTGTGCCATCGCTGGTTTTTCGCGTCCCTATACGTAACATCTTCGTTGTGTGAGGGATGTCGTTCGTTTATTACATCTGCCACACTGTTAATTTGCGACAGGAAATTCGCATCACTTGATATTTCACGCTAGCTTGTCATTCAACGCTTAACGACAGTAACATAGCGGATCCGCTCGTGAGATTGAGCTTTGCTTTTCTGGTATATATATACGGGAGATGCGCTACCGACACATTTCAATGTGTCGTATATGTCCGTACACACATAGGATCTACACATTGAGTGTCTGCTATTGCGACTGTATGGTGAAATCCTCGTAATCGCTTTCTGCGAAAATTTTCTCGAAAGAAACAAGAGCGTTGAGGCAAAAAAAAGCTATAGCTTCCAAGGAATAAAAATTGGCTACATTTCGCGCATTGTGCCGAATGCGTAAAGACGTCACGCGGCCATGTCACTCAACCACGCATCACGTGGCCATGGGGTGTCACGTGTTGCTTTCCACACTCGGGTCCGTCCACGCGCAAATAGGAGGCGAGTGTTCCCCGAAAAACCGCACATTTCCTTCTCGCAGCAATAACTGTAAAACGAAGAGAAACTAATTTTCACGGTCGATAAGGAAACGACACATATGCGTGGAAGCAAGCAACGCCCCGTATGGTGGCAGGCAATCATAAATACACACTGCGAGTGGGCAGATGCTGCAGAGAGCCGTCAACGCTCCAGTCGTTCGTCACCCCCCTTAACGAGAATCAACAATTCGTCCCTTTGTTCCTCGATCGCATGGCCGGTCAAGCGCATCTTTACAGCACGACCTCCCAGTAAATAGATATACACTGTGCAAAATAACGCTTTAAAAAAAAGCAGCGCGAAATTTCCATCCTTCCCGTGTGCGTCGCTTCTTCGATAAACAGGATTCCGTATCGGTTTACGCCATCAAAGTTGTGCATTTCACGCGGAAGGAAAGATACGTATCGGAGGAGGGTTGCTCGGGACATGCATGGAGGCAGGCAACCTTTAATTGCGTATGCAGGTGATATTGTTAAAACCATGCACATTCGTCTTTTTCCCCCCCATTTGCTTCTGCCGGTAAACTCTCTGCGTTAAAAAGAAAAATGAAAAGCAGTACGAATTCGAGCCTGTGCTTGCGCGTGTGGCTTCGTTAAGGACTTCTTGGTACTTCTTTTCGTCGCGCAATGTGTAAGGCGGCCTGGGGTTCGGAGGGTTTAGCTCCGTAGGCATGGGTAAATCACGTGATGTGTCGCATAAAAATGCCCGTGCACGAAAGAGGTTTCTTTCTCTACATTTTAAAATTAATTTTTTTTGGGGGGGGGGGGCGTTAAACGTTCGGGAGATAAAAATCAGATGCGACCGTTTAAATATCTACGGAGTGATATTATCCATGCATCCGAATGTCACGAGTGGGCATCATACATATACCATGCGCATACATGGAAGAAAATTCGCCCCTATTCTATGTAATAGCCACAAAGTTAATGGTGGAATGTGCTTCGAGTCCAGTTAAAACGTTCACGTTATATCTTATCGCAGCAAAGTTTTGTCGACACGACAAGTGTGAATAAATATGCACCGAGATTAGAGGACCAGTGGACAGAGATAAGAGTCCCCCTTTCCTGCTCAAAAATAAGGCGGAGAAGCCCGCGCCATTAATGCACCCGTAGAGAAAGTGTACCGCGTAGAAGCAAACGCCCCTGTTGATGCTCCGCCCTCTGGCGGATTCGTGCCTTCGGGAATCCATAATGGCCCCTACTGCGACTGCGCACATTATGGTCATGGCCGGCCAAACGCTATTACATCCGAGAGAGACCGGTTTTTGGTGCAATGCCGCCAACTCATCCATTACAGTGGAGAGCAGCAACCGGTACACGCTGGCCATAGATATGGCCAGTTCGTGGTCACTTTCTGAATGGCCCCCCTTGGCACCACATCCTTCATTCCATTTATACTGTGTTGCCTTTCGTAAATTGATTGAACGCCAATATATCGTGTAGTGTACCAGTGAAGAGAAGGCATATTCTTATCACGTTGAGAAGTAACACGTGATATCGTATCCTACGCTTACTCACCTTCGTGCCACTGTGAACACACCGTCCTTCTGCTGATAACAGGACCAGAGCCTGCTTCCTTCTGGTCCTGTCAGATCGTCACCTGTACAACGACGGTGTAATAAGTACGTCATTTTTTGAAGACGTCGTCCCTCGTTTATTTTTCAATCAATCAATCAAGCGTCCCTCGCAAGGAGATGTTTGAAAAAGATTCAGTGGTGTGGACCTCAAACGGCAACCTCACACACACACACACACACACACATCACACGGCATCATATCACCTTCACCACGGCTTATGGTGGTGGATTAGCTTAGACTAGACAGGAAAAGAGAAGCATGGAACTGACAGTCACTACTTGGTTTTCTTCTTTTGGTTTTGGTTTCTACCTGGTTCTCTTTTAATTTAGTAATCCATCACAAAGAAACTACATTGTAATAATTATAATAAACGTTAGTTATTTAACCGAAACTGGTTATTATTCCAGTAGATACGTCGTACTTATTATAGTAGTCGAATCCTCATTTTATGACGCCCCTTACATTCCTTTTTATCACCGGCCTTTCCAAATACACGGTATGTACAGCCGCTTAGATAATCCCCTCTGTGTTGCATTAATATTTATCGCGGTACCTGTAGTACCTGTAATCCACTGATAATACGCGTTGTCACAGACTTGAACGATTTTCGTCGAGAAATAACTGCAGACATTTCTTTTTAATCCCGCGTTAGCGCCGCGAAGCAACTATGGTTATGAGCTGCGTACAGACGTGGACAGATGGAGAGAGGACAGCAGGAAGGCGTAGGTTACAGGGGTGACAGGGGGGGTATGCGTCCTAGGCAGACTTCAGGGGGAACTGTGCCGATATTCGTCTGGAAAGTCTGCCGTAAAACCTAGGGAAAAACCTGAAAAACCCTCACAGCCGGTACCGGGAGTCGAACCCGCGTCACTTCCCAATTTCTCGGCGTGGAAGGCGATCATGCTGAACACTACGCCACATGAGGTGGTAGACATTTTTATTCTGTTTCACACGCAGTTTTGTGTGTTATAGTCATCAACTGCTTGCAGTTTAAGAGGTTCGTTTCTTAATTCTGTGTACTGACTATCGGTGCATCATAATGAAGACCATGCTGTTATTTAAAGCTACTCGGCTGTCACGAAAATAAAGACTGGATTGGATGCGCCGGATGCTATACGATTGAAGCACACGCTGAAGAGCAGTATATCATGACTGTGTCTTCGGGGTTATAGAAGGAAATATGGCGTCGTGCCAAATGCTGTCTTCGGACACGTCCGTCGCCCTTGAACTTCCCCTTGCGAAGTTCAACAGCAACAGAATGTGCGGTTCATGAATTGCTTTCTTACTTCGAGTGAGGTCACTCTCGCGTAAAGTGCTACAGCGTGACACGGATTCATATCGCCTTCAAGGCCTTCGAGAACGCGGTCGGAAACAGCGGAAATATGTAATCTGAACAGGGCACCCAGGAATATGTCATTTGCGTTTCCGTAAGCACGCGTTTTCTTGGATGTAGTGTATTTGTGGGTGAGAATATGAAGGAATAAATATATGACGGTGAACCTGACCACTATTTATCTTCAAATTGTAAAATCGGAGCGGCTACGTCGCTGTTACAGTTAAGTATGTTGAACGGTGTACACGCTATGTTTAATTCTCGAACGATGTAGTACTATTACTACCAGCGGTGTGGCAAGCTGGACACAACATCCTCTCCTTGTTGGCAGTTCCAAGGTCATGCTAAGAATGGGAGCCGGTTGTTTCGAATCCTCGGATATCGGCAAGTTTTTCTTTCCTGTCGACCTACGGCGCATGCTAACCCCCTCTGTTTCCCACTCCATCCTGCTGTCCTCTGTACATCTCTCCATGTCTGTACACTGCTCATAGCTGCAGTTGCTTCGCGGCGCTGACAGAATCTTTCTTTTTCTTCTTCTTTTTTTTTTTTTTTTTCAATGTCAGGCAATGCAAAGACAACGGGTTTCGAGTACCTAACCCTAAATTTTCGTTTTGCGTTCACACATGCGGCGACAGCGTATGGTGCCGCGCCGCAATTGTTAAACACCGATACAGAGAAAGTTCTACTTTCTGACATGACGTCACTTTTCCAAAGTGAAGAATGTATACATGATCTACGTACATTCAAAACCTTCGCCATGGTACCTACCGCAGAGAAACACCATACACAAAGTGCACGAAAGGACTTCAATACAGGCAAAATTTGCATAAAAGATGGATATCTAATCCTCTAATCTCGTCCTATCATTAACTATATTTGGAAGACGTTCTCCGAAGAAGGAAAGCCTCTCTCTCAGTCAGAAACTACACGGTGGCCCGAGCACACACGCACACACACACACACACACACACACACACGCACACATAGCTGCAAGTAGAAAGACAAGGAACACCGATACATTCAAGAGAGACAGACTCGAGAAAGGCATGATGGCATTCGGAAACATTTCTTCTTTGCGCCATTGGGTGTACATTTGTCAAAGCCCGAATCCGGATCTAACACAACATGGCAAAGGGAACCAGACCGGTTTCTTGCCCACGTACCAAAAAAAAAAAAAAAAAGAGAAGAAGAAAAGAAAGACGCGTACAATCAGCCCCGAGACGCAAAGACAGCGACGAGGTGTTTGTAATACAAACCAATAAATTTTCACTTTTATACAGATACGAATTCGTCTTGCCGGCAACCATGTGCTTTTTTTTTCTCTCTCTCTTTCTCTTTTCGTCTGGTGGAGGTTGGTGCCTGTAAGGTTCGTTTCGTGCCACGTTTTCTTTATCATATAAGCGTGATCATCATCTATTACCGAAATCCGTGTCTCTGTCTCTCTTGTCTTTTGAATTGGCTGGATGCGACAGGCAGACAGATTTATAGCTGCGAGAGATATTCGTGCGTATGGTGTAGGGTATGGATTAGATTCAATGCACGAGACGGAGATTTGTTCTGACCGAATTTCGGCCGGAGCTCTTTTTCTTTTTTTTTTTAGGTGGCGAAAGCAAATTATCGGTGCTATATTGCTGCTCTTCTCGGTGTAATAGCTTTTCAAAGAAAAACTATTCACTGTGTTAAAGAGCTATGCCATCTCACCCGAGGGACTCAAAAGAAATTTGCAAAAGCACAGTTTTTGTTTTGTGGTATACCCTCGTGACGTGGCCAAGACGCGACCAATTGGGACGTACTTACTCTTGTGCCCGCAAAAACGTCACATGCCAGATCTTCAGCGGATAAATTTCGTTCATATATTAAAGACATTTCGTAAAATAAAGGTATTGAATTGCCTTCCAACGCCCACCTTTCTCATCTTAAAGTAGATGGTTAGAAACCCCTGGCGGCGGGGCACAACAGCTTGGCCACGCCGTTTGCGAAGGTCACTATATACGGTGTAGACGTCACTAATTGTCATAGTTATCTGGTGACGTGGAGGCACCGATTAAAAGAAAAAGACCCATTGTATTGATAGAGAATCATGTAATGGGGTTCAAACCCAATCTTCGCGTCTACATAGTAACAGCTAAACGTCGGAGAACATCGACGTCCACAAATATTTATCGTGGCCGCACTATATTTTCACGTCAAGCTAGCATCGACGAGGTATCGAAAAAACGTTACCTGCCCTTCGACGTCGCTGTGCGCGTTAACGCCTGTTCACATCGAACGCCCTCAGCGCCAAATGCACCTAAGAGAAATACTTGTCGACACCTTCCGCGAAAACACCCCAAATATCAGATTATAGAAGAAAAAAAGAAAGAAAGGAACGAAGATGCTTCGCGAATCTAGCAACAGGTTTACTTCTTGTCCTCGCATTACAGGGCTTGCTCTTATCAGACGGCGTATCAGCACTTCCACACGAACGCGCTCGTAAAGTACCGTGCGACCTGATTCGCGACAGGACCCTTATCTGGTATCCGAAATGAGATCAATTTGTCTCGAGACGCATTCGCCGTGCAAAGATATATATGTTCCTGCACTGTTATGAGCTCTGACGCTGAAATTGAAAGGTGTCGGCGGCATATAACATTAGATAATTCTAGTAGATCGCAGGCGCGAAAACGGAAGGGACACGATAGAGGAAGCTGTCAAAATCGATGCTCACGAATATGATAGACGTCAGCAACTTGAAAGAACTAGCGCGATTGGCTTCTCGCGTTTTTGGGAACTGTTATCGTGAACGTTCTTTCGGTCCAGGGTTTCGACTGGGTTTACGGTTTAACGAGTATCAACTTGAACATCATGGGGCAAGCAAGCTGGTGTAGATTACTCGAAGTAGAAGAAGACATTACCTTGAGGATGAGGAGACACAGCTTGACACGACAGAACAACGTTCTTCGTGTAGTCTTTGTGTGTCCCCTGGTCCCAATGTAATGTCTTCTTCTACCTGGAGTATACACTCGTTATGTGTTCCGAGATAATTGGGCAAGGTGTTGCTCCCAATTGAAATGCTAATCGACGTTGACCAGTGGTCAAAATGGAGACAACATCTGCCCATTGGCGGTACATCCAATATCATTGCTAAGAATGGGAGGATGCTGGTCCATGTCTATTAGATCATGAAAGAACTGATGTTCTGAGGCTGGAACAACATAGAAGGGACAAATACATGCAAAGCCTTTGTATGTATTTGTCCCTTCTATGTTGTTCCAGCCTCAGAACACCAGTTCTTTCATGTTCAACAGTTGCCGCCTGCGTCGATCCCGTCGTATGAATGTGTGTATGAGTGAGCAAAAATGTAAGAGTGAAAGGAGGATGAGTGAGAGAGAGTGGCTGGTTTGTCCCTTCAGATGACGCACCCTGGAAGTCGCTGAGAAGGCGTGTTCGCTTAGCTCAATTGGTAGAGCCCTGGACCAGCAATCCAGAAGATGTGGGTTCGAGTCCTACAGCTGGCTAAACTTTTCAGTGACTTTCATGTATTAGATCAACATACAGTATTAAAATATTAAGGTGTCATCAAAAAGATTCGGTGCCTGGCCGCCAGCTGGCGATATAAACCGTGCATCGCAAGAAACCTCATGGTTTACATTCCCCTTCCACTCACATGTACTCCAACAGGGACCACCAGGACACGATAATTAATCACAGAAACCCAGCTGCAAATAGTTTTGAAGAAGTAACGGAAGTCTTAGCCTTGAACAGCAGATACGGGTCCGGAAACAAAAAGGAATTCCGACCGCAGCGATCGCGTCCTCCCATTAAGAATGTGCCATTCATTAGTGAAGCCCTGTCTAGAAAGACACGCTGTTATTTATGAGGTCTGGCTGTATAGGGATGGGCCCGGGATAATTGGCCGGGTGGCCCAAAAGGAGGACCGCGCGCGCCATGCACTGCGGGACACCGCCTTCTTTCCACTCTGGTTGTTCACACCTTCCAAAATTCGAAGAGCCGTATCTTGGGAGACCCAGTAAATCGCTGCATGTGTGGCCGCGGTTCAAGGCGAGGCATCCGACTCTCTATGGGAGTTTTTATTTTTACTTTTATTTTTTTTTTCGGCATCCGGCCGGACAACATTTTCGGGTGATTTCTGGGACTCGCGAAAATGTACTCTAAAAAAAACAAAGGAGTCATCTTAGTCCTTTTGCGGATTAGATGCACGGCAACAGCTATTGGGGACAAAATCCACGAAAGTTTATTTTAAGTTTATTGATTTATTTATTGTTTGATACGTTAAAAGCCCGAAGGCATTACATAACGGAACAGAAAACAGAAAAAATGAAGAAGAACAGAGTGCATGATAAAATTGACAAGATGCAGAAAAACAAAACGTACAAGATACTATAGTATATATACATTTAAACGGAATACACAACAGATATGGAGATACAAGGATGCAGTAACTCAGAAGTGAGGATAACGCCACCAAAATACAAAAAAAAACTTAAATACAAGTTAGCGCAAGGAAATACCTAGTAGGACAGCCACAGAGTGCTTAAAATGGATTGGGTCGGTCAGGGTAACACACTCACGGGGCAGGTTATTCTAGAGTCGAGATATGCGAGGGATGAAGGATTCGTAATAGTAATTACTCCTGGAGGAATGAACCATGGACTTTGAATTGATGATCGAGACGTCCAGAGACGTAAGATGGAGAGGGTGGGGGGTATATGTTTATTCACACAAAAGGAGATGTCAGCCAGAAGAGTGTGTTATGAAGTATCTTATGAAAAAGGGAAAGTCCGGCTAAAGAACGACGTATAGGATTAGCGGGGGTGGGGAAAGGGGAAAAACAAAAAACAACAACAACAGCAGTTACAGCTTTTAGTCGCCTGGATGGAAATACTGGATGGATTTTAGTCCTCTGACCCCGAAATTTACTCCCCAACACCGCAAATTGTCCCTAAACTGTCCCTTCATTGTGGTGACGCTGGAGTTAGTGCTGTAGTCGTTGAGAATAAAGCGTACGGAGCGATTCTGGACGCTCTCGATGGAATGTTTAGGGAATGGAATAAGTTTAGGGACAATTTGCGGTGTTGGGGAGTAAATTTCGGGGTCAGAGGACTAACATCCATCCAGTATTTCTATCCAGGCGACTAAAAGCTGTAACTGCTGTTGTTGTTGTTGTTTTTTGTTTTTGTTTTTTTAGCGGCAAGTGGCATAACGTCAGCTCGAAACTGATAAAACGAAGCTCATGTATACGACATGCCGCGTGACAAAAAAGTCTGGCAGGATCCATTACACCGTTCTGAGACATTCCTTATAGTGTTTCTTCCATTACAACTATAGTACTATACTCAGTAAAGATAATTTTTCATGTGCGGGTGTTCATATATTTATTTATTTACCCACAGCGCCCATAGGACATTATAGTGGGGGTGGGGTGGGTTCATTCTCCAACAAAGGAGAAAACGGTCAGCAACAATTTCATGCCAGTCAATGAAAATGTACATATACCGTAACAATACAACAACTACAACAATGTAATAGAACGCACATTTTGCAAAACATTGGGTCAAGCTCGAAAAGAAATTCAGTTACTTCCAATGCTGGCAATATTGGAAGGCACTGTTGGAACACTAACACTTATCCCATAATCTCACTGAAAACCATCCAGTGGTGCAATATTCCTGGCTCGAAGAACACCGGGACTACAGGGAAAAAAGAAAAAGAGCGGAAAAAATGACTTCTCGTCCCCGACCTATACTCGTTTTATTTCGGCTGACAGGTACGTTTTTTTTTTTTTTCTGTTTTGTTTTTTTCCTTTGCCTTGACCTCAGCGACCCTAGCGGTCAAAAGAGGAGTCTCTCGCGGAGGAAAACAAAAATTACCTTCCCCTCCACCACCTTGAAATATGTGACTGCAAAAGTTTGCAATGATTTATGGGAAACGAGAAGATATAGTTTTCGCGCAAAGGTTTTAGAAATGCTGAGGCGGTAAAGCACGGACACAATAAACGAAGAGGCCTCGATTGAGTTTAATGCATTTTCTGCACGTCTTAGCCTTGTCACGACCGACGCCGGTGAGTTATACCAGTTATTTCTCACGCCTTACAGGACGAGCCCGGTTTTATTGCCTCGCTCGTATTTGTTGCGAGTATAACTTTTTTTTTTCTTTTCTGCTTTTCTCGTCTAAAGCGTCATTAATTATAAAGCGTTTCTTTCTGCGGTATACGTTTTTGTCATTTTCTGTACAGGCTGGAATGTGACCGATTTGTTTCGCATTTCATTTCGTTTTGTAATGCTGGAATTAATGAACGCAACGTGATGATAATAATTGGGAGTGGATTTACGCGTAAGGTCACATGCACTGCACGTGCCGCAGGACGCAGTTAGTTAGTTAGTTAATAAATTAGTAAAATAAAGTAAACCTCGGAGCTTTCAGCAACCCACCACGGGTGTTACCTGCTCTATTGCAAAGAGCTGTATAGCTATTAAACCCTCTGAATCACCGCAGGACACAATGAGATGATGTGGGCAGTGGCAACTGCTTCGATTCCGTATTTTGTTTCAGTTTCTTGTCAGTCTTGTTCAGTTCAGTGTCTTGTTTCAGTCTTGTTTCGTCCCGTCCACTTCGCTCGCGTTTTCTTTAGTGTTATGCGCTCATTACCTTACTACTAACCACTCTACAGTCTTGTTTCAGTCTAGTTTCTTGTTCAGGCTAGTTTTTCTGTTTGAGTAATGTGGATTATCCACCCATCCATCCATCCACGCAGATGGAGCCAATTTCTCCATATATGGATATTGGATTTCTCCATCATGGATATAATTTTTATTTCTACTCACCCACAAGCTAGTTAGTCAGTTGAAAGAGGCCGATTATAGTCGTGACGAATGCGATCGATATTTACGGAGAAGTCGGCCTAGTATGTAACCGGAGACACGTATAGCAGAAACGACGACACAGAGCAATTATTCACCGGATCGCTTGCATCCTACTTTTATGTTGAAATTATCTGCGTTCCGTGTCTCCGGGTGCGCCTGCTGATCACAAGGTTACGGGTTCGATCCCAGCCGAGGACGCTTGCAACTTGGCAGGGCATACAAGTTTCTCAGGAACGCCGTCTTCCGCGAGGGACGTTACATATACGGTGTGCTGTGTGAGCAAAAAATGATCCACAGGCTGTGGCGTCGCTCTGATCACAGTTGTCTCGTGACGTGAAGCCACGAATTATCGATTGATTGATTTGTAAAAGAAAAAAAAATGGAGATGGAGCCACGATTTATCATTACCGCGTCTGCTGTTATTTCTAAGTCATAATGTACCAGCTTATGTCTAGTAAGTATATATGTGTATGAATAGAGCTTGAAATAGTTTTATGTTAATTGTCTGAGCCAAGACACAGCCCAGCTGTCCCAAGTTATTCAAAAATTATTCAGCATCGACTGAATATTTTATTTTTGATGCTCTCATTTTCCATGTTTTTTGTTGTTGTTGTTTTTTTTTTTAACAAACTTTAGTTATTTTCCGTTTTGGACTTCACGGACAGCCCAATCCAATCTTATGGCTTTTTTTGTGGTGTGTGACAGTGCTTCCTGTACGAATAGAAAAATAGCCATAAACTACGTGCATGCACTTAACGAGCATAATGCGCACACCGTGCAAGGTACGATAAAAATGTGCATCAACCATCAAAAATGTCAGCAGCTGACGCCTGCTACAATGTGCGCACTACAGGACAATATTCACAACAGGTATCCACGCAAAAAAAAAAAAAGACGATAAAATATCTCGTACACCTAACGTGATGATGATGATGATTGATGTTTTGTGGCGCACAAGTAACTAAGTCTATAGTGCGCCAAAACTGTGGTGTACACCTAACGTGCACACTGGGGGGAAAAAGAAAGAAGAAAAACTGAAACATCATTTTTGTTTTTCTTAAACAATTCGCCGCTAAGTTGACCTTCTATTACAGCAAATAATTAGCAGACCAGAAGCACGCCGTCGGACAGCTCGCTCGGACGAATATATCGGTTTCTCGTCTTCGACACCTTAAGGGGCCATCCCCGCAATTACGGCGCTCCTCCCATCAAAACTGCCAAACTGCCAACCGCAAAAATAGTTTCTTATGTTTTACACAGCGATGGGTGTACAAGAGAGAGAGGGCGCTCGCGACTTGAGGGTTTCCATCATTACTTCTTTTTTTTTTTTTCTACCTGTCCCATCCAGGTGTTCGTGAAATGCACGTGGTTTTCGAAGATGCCATAAAAATAAATATGGTAAGAGGGAATAAAGGAAATATATATATATTCGTTGCTCCCTCTTGCGGTGGAAAACGCTTTTGAGAGAGGGAACGAATATAATAAACTGTACGACGAGCAGGAAACTATGTCTGCCTGTCTTTCATTTTTGTATTTTTTAGTTTCCGCGTGTATACATGCAGGGATATGCTGGAACTTTATTGTTGCTGCGACCCTCCTTTTGGTGTGCGTGAAATGTTTTTATCGATTTTTCTTTTCTTTGTTCGCGTGTTTCTGGTTTTGTCGAAAAAGAGCCTGTCAAGCAACAACTACTTTCGGTTTTTTTCGCTTGGGTTTCAGGTCCGTTACGTCCTGGCTATAGCTGTGCGAACCGAAATATTTATACAGATACATAAAACGAAAACATTCTCAGCCGCATCGTGGCTCTGGAGTTCCTGTCAGTTAGCGTATCCGGTGGGTGACAGTCTTGGTGTGGCGTGCAAGTTAGTGTTATGCTATTCTGCTTTTATGCATTTTGGAAATATGCGTGTTCTCCTGTTCAGAGCTTATCAAGCACTGCGTCGAAAGTGACTGTTCTGTAACATGTTTGCACCATCACATATGTATAGGCTGAATGGTCGGTGGACAGGGTTGCCATATTTGGCTATTTCGCGTCAAATTAGCTACTTTCTCACTGTCGTGGCGCCGAAATTTAGGCAATGGCGACTTGGCTATTTGCTGGCTACTTTTGTGTTACATTTCAAACCCCTGTGCCCCTAAATAGCGGTAGTTTTCATCGTGCACCACATAACGCCCCAGTACGCCCACTGTGTTCATTACTGTCTTCCTTGATGATCCGTCCTGTCTCAGTCCGGTATGATGTCCTTCCGACTGTTTCGTTTGTGTGCTGGGGTTTTAGAACTTGTTAGAGACTCATTCGTTCAATATACGATGCCTGTGCACACCACTTGCTGCGGTATTTGCTATATGCAAGGAAAATTGTCGACTTTTGACTACTTTCTCATGGCGCGTTATGGCGACTTTTTAGGATTTTGACCTACCTCGCAACCGACGCTTAATTGTCGAGAGCACAAAACCGCCAAATTCTCAAGAAGTACAAACACTATCGGTTCTCATGTATCTCCCTGTTCTGTCTTTTTGCAGGCGAAAAGCCATTCAAGTGCGAATTCGAAGGCTGCGACCGCCGGTTCGCCAACAGCTCCGACCGCAAGAAGCATTCCCACGTGCATACGTCGGACAAGCCGTACAACTGCAAGATCCGCGGCTGCGACAAGAGTTACACGCACCCGAGCTCCCTGCGCAAGCACATGAAGGTGCACGGCAAGAGTCCGCCGCCCCCGCCATCGCCCTCGTCGTCGTCGGCGTCGGGATACGACTCGGACTCTGCGCCCGGAGCGCACCACGGGACTCCGCTCGGTACCATGAACCACTCTTCCAACGCCGCAAATCCTGCCGTTGTCGGCCCACTCTCGACGCAGCAACCGATTCACCACGTTCCGCCGCCGCCTCCGCAGATCCACCACGCGCCCCAGACGAGCTTGAACGAATGGTATGTCTGCCAGCCCGGCGGAATGCCCACACCTCCGAGCAACGAGCACTCACCATTAGGCGGTCCGCATCATCACCACTTGCCGCCTCCACCCTACTGACCCCGGCTACCGGGGGCCTCGTACGCCTTTTGAAGAGGACCCTCGTGCACTGTGAACTACCTCAACAGGACTCGTGCCATGGTCGGAGTCTTGCCAAGACGTGCTGCCATGCGTATCTCAATTCCAATGCGATTTAGTGTGGTCATCTTAAGGCGTCATGATTCGACTCGTCAACATATAGAGAGAAAAAGAAAAAAAAAGTATCTACTTCGAAATGATAATATAGACACGCAGGTGACACGGGAGAAAAAGAAAAAGGACGGTCTCTTAAGTCAGAGACCACACCTGAAAGAGTATTCATTCTCGGAACATATCTCGACTTATAGCTTCAAGCTGAACAAGGTCACTCTAGTTATTGTGATTCCGAAGCTTTTTTATGTGAAGATAAGATATAGTTTCTCAAGTGCGGATATACGCACATTCTGAGCTACTCCGTCGAACGCTACCTCAGCCTCCCATAGGTAACCAAGAACATTCAGACATATCCAGAAAGCTGTACTTAAACTGCACATCTTAATTCGATGCCTTCCTGTAAGTCTTTCCAGAAGGTTTTTACGACGCTTGCTACTTAAATCATTGTCGCGACCTCCGGTACACAATTCCACTTTTGCATATCCAACACAACCACACGACCCTGGTGCCACAGCGCATTATCGTTACCACCGAACAAACACGAACAACTTAGACGAATGTACTTCTTTTTTTTTTTACAATTTCGACGATGGAGAATGTTTTGGGAAACCCTAGCAACGCTCTTTTAAGCGTCTAGTCTGGTCAGTGCGTTGATGTCGCCAAGAATTTCTTAGGAACTCTGGTAGTCTTTTCATTTCTAAGGACGCCACCGATAGGCAAAAACTAAACGATGATATAGGCCTGCTTTCTTGCTTAAAAGGTTTCCCTTCACACGACTGTACATCAGGCAACAAAAATAAACGACGTTTCGCGTGAGTGCACCACGTCATAACATCCAAGAAGGTGCAGAACGTGAACCTCTTCCGGCATGTCTTGGCAACACTCCGAACGGACAGGGAACAAACGTCTGTTTTTCCCCCAGACACTTTGACCCAAAGTGTCGCTCCATTGTTTTATATACAACGCCCTGTGCTTCTGAACACATGGACGACTCGACACCTTTCTTGTAAGATAGCTTCATTCTCATCAGCATGTTCGAATCGCCCGATCGGTGCGTGTGTGATCTCCGGAAGTGACGTTATCGTGAAGTGCGACAACGACCCCATTCTCTCTCTCCGTCGCTTTCATGGACTGCAAGGACGTTGCGTGCGTGCGTGTGTGTGTGTGTAATGTACATTGAGCTCTATTTTATTACCACCAAAAAAAAGAGAAAGGGACACAACCAAAACGAAAAAGACCAACAGGTTCGATCAAAGCTCTGCAGTTCTGGCTGCTGGGTTTCGTCATTCTAGTATATTTTTTACAGAAGTGAGGGAGTCGACATTAAAAAAAAGTGAGTTAAATTCAATGAGGTGTGTTCTTGTTCCTTCACTGGCCGTGATGCATGTCAAGGCCTGGATTGAGAAAAGAAAAAGTATAAGGAGAAATTGCTGTTTTTTTGTCTTCTCTCTCTTTCTCTCTCTCTGCTTGTGACTGCTGATTGTGTGTCAGCTTCGCGAAAGCAACTCATGGCGAGAGGACAGCAGAAGGAGACAGCGGGTTAGCATGCGTCCTGGGCCGACTTCAGGGGGAACTGTTCCGATATCTGTCTGGAATGTGCGCTGAAAAACGCAGGGGAAACTACGCAGAGAGCACAGCTAGGCAGGTTGTGAACCACCAAGGACATGGTACGACGGAACGTAGACTCCAACTATGCTACGATAATTCCCCTGGTTGAAGGAAGAATGAAGGAGACGAATGATGCAAGAAGTAGCGTGAGGAAGGAAAAACACTCGACAGGAGTTCTCTCGCTAGAGCTCACTCTCCCTTTAGTCACAAAATCATTTAGCATATTATAGCGTTTCCTAGGCCAGGGACACCAAGAAACTGACCGCCGTATTCTCGCTTCGCTACTCAGGGATCTCTGGAGCAAACTGCGCTTCAAGGGGTCCCCCTTCTCTGCCAGCTTCAGTCACGCAA
Organism: Ornithodoros turicata; assembly: GCF_037126465.1. NCBI lineage: Eukaryota > Metazoa > Arthropoda > Arachnida > Ixodida > Argasidae > Ornithodoros > Ornithodoros turicata. Next base: position 39,919,896 of record NC_088208.1, on the reverse strand, counting down.
AGTGTCTCCGTCGTACAATCTGACTGTCTCCTCTTAACCTAACGACTATCCCACAAACTGAACAACAGTGTCGCCACAGTCCACTCTCTTTGAAGCTCACTCAAGAGCTGATGGACGGTGGTCCAGCGCGCGCCTGATGTGAACGACAAACGCTGTGGCAGAATGGGGGCACTTCGAAGGCAGTACCATCCTCTAGGTAGGACGTGGGAGGGAGAATACGGCCGGAAGACAGGGCTTCTAGAGGTTCACTATGCTCTAGGAATCCTTGAGGCGGTAAGGGAGAAAAAAAACGGAGTCTCAGAGCAAGTAACTAACCCCAGAAGCCTTGGCTCAACAACGACAACAGTTAAATTAGCGATGTTGAATGGGAAATTCGCCACATGAGGCGCGGCCGCCCCCGAGGCACAGTGGACAGAGTGAACGAAAACGAAGAAAACGTTGGCGTGGGTTTTTATTGACCGGGGGCTAAATTTTGAACTTTTCGCTATCCCGTAACGCTTGCTAAACGCTCGTGCTCCCCGGTTGACGGCCAATGCGCGTGCCGGAATGAGCGCGCAAATTTTGAAAAATAGCTATAACGATCGCTATGTGCACATCAAGATTGAGCCCCGGAGCTTGGGTAGGTACGCGTTATCTCTTGAGCGCTCGTAAACATTCGTCATCGTCTTCGCTGCCCCAAAGGCAAATGGCCTATACGGAAGGCGGTGGACCCTGGTTGGCTTTGCCCGCTTTTCGGTCGAGTGTTACCTGATGACCTGGGTTTTCCTCAGACGCTTTCAGACATATGTCGGCACAGTTCCCTCAGAAGTAGGCCCAGGACGCACATTCCTCCAGGGCGACAGTCGTGACGTTGGCCACCTCTGTTAGGCCGACAACGGCGAGCCCTTTCACCAGCACAAACCACAAGACAAGACACGACAAGACAAGACAATGACGAGAGGTGCACGACGACTGCACTTCTTTGAAGGACAGGATGCAGAATCATACCAATATATGCTACTGATAAGCTTGTACCTGATAATATTGGACATGACCGGTTCATTAATTCTAAAACGCCAGAAAGGTCAGGGCTAACTTTTGTGCGCACAGGATGGTGAAGGGAACACTATCGCTGGTCCTGCTGCCTCATATATCTTCATGCTTGAAGGACATCACTACCTCACGCATATCTACTCTCACGACCTCATGCGGTTATCTGTGCTTATACTGCTGGGTTAATAAGGCAAGTATTAAAGCACCCCATAAAGGGTCAGCAAGGAAAACCAGAAACAAATGAAGCAGAAGTCCACCAATCCAACAATAAAAGTATGTGTCAGTAGGTGTAGGGGAAAGACTAGCACACTGAAACAGACAACTTTTCTGGTCCCCTTCTGGCGCAAGCAGCTCCACCTATCGACGGTAGCATCGTTCCACACTTCTGCTCTATTCAGAACAGCGTTACGGTGCTGCGTTGAGTGGATCGGCACCCAGACAACAAAAAGCGGTTCCTGGTATCAAAAGCAAATTTTATCTGACTATACTTATTGTTTGTGCGCTCGAGAATGCTCGCACAAGAAGCACGAAAGTTGGGACGTACTTGTAGGTTCTTCTTTCGCAATCTCAACTTCCCAAGCTGTAGTAACATATGACGTCTCCCTCGGCGGCAAAATGGCGTTTACTAGTGCTATGTCGCTATGGGTCAAATTGCAACAAGTGCTTCAACTTGGAAATGTAACGGTGGTATGTCCATCGCAGAGAAAAACAAGACACAGCAAACATTGAGCAGAGCAAAGCCTATAGGACGTCCAGGAATAAACGGCGCCCAAATACTGTTGTGGATGACTTCATGGAATATAGGTTCAGCGCACGGTTTGCAAAGGCTGGTCACATTGGGATTGTATAGTAAGAAAGACCTATTATACGTTTGCCATGACTGCACGGCAGATCCCTGATTCCTGTCTCATGCGACGGGCAATTGTTTGAACATACCCGTAGCCTGCTGCCAGGTGCCCCAAGGTTGAGGCATATTGAAACACTGCCTCCTGTTGCAAAATAAAAAGCTTTTGGCCATATTGTCGCGAAATATTCGCGTAATTTTTATTCCACAGTATCCAGAGGGATAAACAGTTCAGCTAGTGTACTGAAACGCCTACACATCCAAGTACGTTTAGAATTAGGACGGTTTTCTAAAAAAAGTGTTTCAAATTGCCACAACTTCCCCTACATGTCTAAAGAACTGAAAAGCCGATGGAAGCACCAAACAACAACGACGACTTTATTTTGAGATGACCACCAGGGGCGATACTCTACCTGGTGGTGATGTGGGGAATGAAATAATGATCCCCTCACAATAAGGATCGATGCCCCATAACGTAATAATCCTTGCGTAATTCCTGAAGACACAAAGTGGACAATAAATACCAACGATATACTGATTGTCTTTTGTTGATGGAGCTTACATGTTGAATACCGTTATGAGAAAGAATCACCAGCGTTTTGTTTGTTTCGAACCTGTCGAGACCACCATAAAAGCTGCGAACCTACTGTAATAGAACCAAACCGAAACCGAAACTGGTTCTACGAACGCACAAGCGATGCGAACGAGCGGCAAACAACGCTGGAAGACAGTTCAAGGTGGGGCTAGACGTGCCCTGGACGTCTCTGTATGATGTTCTTTTCTTTAATTAAAGTTCCTAATCCCTAATCGACCAGTCTCTGACATTCTGTCTCCGAGGGAAGCTAACGCTACTGACAGACGCGAGTGTGAAGCAGACGACAGCGTTCACAAATCCATATAGATACACCATCCTTACAATTGGTAGTACAACAAAAAATCCTGCGAACCGATATTTCGAGCAGAGACTGTTCTTCTTCTGGACGAAGAAGAACAGTGTGTCTCTAACGCACAAAGTCTCTGTGCGTGTCTCAATGTGTGCTGACTGTTATTGAAGGACTGGGCTGTGGAATCTTCCTTTGGGAGAGTTGCTATCCTGTATGTAAGACAGAGGAGTACTATTTTCGAAAGGCAATGTGGTCGAGCAATGCGCGTTGGCCCATCCTCGTGTCTTCAATAGAAGATAGAGTAGATGCCCAGGGGGGCCTAGCTGCCTAGGTCTATTACCACAGGTAGTTCTCCTACCTGACGACAATACAGACCGTTTGTGTTGCTGCGTGTGTAAGGGGACCCACCTCCATAGGTAGTTCCCCTACTTGATGACAGTAGACACCGTTTGTGTTGCTGTCTGTGCAAAGGGGCCTATACTTCCATGGGTAGTTCCCTTACTTCAGGGCAATCATGTAAGTAAGAAACTGGGGAGATGAGACTAACACAGAATTCATCTAGCGTTCATCTAAACCTGCATTGGCCAAGCTATACTTATTGCTACCGTTATATATCTTATGTTGCTTTGTGGTCGTGAAGTAGATGGTTAGTCGTATGCTTAAAGCGCTCCCACTTTCCACTGCTCTCTCGATGTAAACGCCCTTCTGCGCTTTACATTCAGGGCCATTCAGCGAGAACGAATACTGGTCATCAACATATACGTCACTTACGTGACAAAGTACAGCCCAAACCCCCATTAAGTTGTAACACTTCAAGGAACAAAGAAAAAAGAATCTCATTGGGTCTCCGTGCAAATCATTCAGCCAGAACTAACACTCAGTCTTAATACGCCACTCAACACTCTCTAGCGCGAAGCATGCAACGCAGTACAGCTCCGATCACATTTAACTGTAACGCCTAAGCAAAGACGCGGGTTCGAGTCCCGGCTCTGGCTATGCTTTCTGTGGTTTTCCGGCAGATTTTCCAGACGAATGTCGGTACAGGTCCCCCTGAAGTCGGCCCAGGACGCATACTAACCCCCCCTGTCCCCCACTCCTTCCAGCTGTCCTCTCTCCATCTTTCCACGTCTGTGTGCCACTCGTACCCCAGAGTTGCCTCGCAGCGCTAATACAAATAAAAAAATCTCGTTGGGCCACCGTTTTATATTTCAAATCATTCAACCAGAACAAACAAACCGAGTCTTAATGCGCCACTCAACACTGGCTGAAAAGAAAAAAAGGAAAAGAAAACTATGCGCATTCTTCTTTCATTTCTTTACCGAAGAATCCAAGGGGGCCACAAAGCTCCAAACCTACATATCGCTATGTCCGGAATGTATCGACGTTCGTCTTCTATTTTCTTTCCGTTCGAAACAACACATGGTGGGGAATGTGTTTTTGGGGGGGAAGGGCGATGCAGTGGCACTTCAAGGACTTCACAGACAGAAGACAGTGGGCAAAATACAAGCGAAGAAGGAGGAGGAGAGGGCAACCGTTCAGGTGATTTTTCAAACGGAGCAAGAAGTTCTCCTGCTTCATACGCCGAGCAGACACACCCCAGTCTTGTCTTTCTCGTCAGACCTGGTGCACCTGTGCAGATTGCTACTCCGGTACGCTTGGGGAACGTCACAGATCACGGGGGGGGAAAAAAGAAAAAGAAAGAAAAGAAAAGAAAGCGTGCAAGAAAAGGACTCGACCGTGTTCCTGTATATGCGTATATACTTGACTTCTGTTGTCCTCCTCTCTCGCGTCGTAAATGCAATTAGAAAGTTTTGTTTGTGGACAGTTCTTATGTCGGTGGTCGTCGATGTTTTGACGACTTCGCGGGAAAGACGAATCTGTGCGAGATTCTTGTCGTTGCTCTTTCTTCTGCGGGTTTTCGAAAAGACAGGCGCTATTGTGTTGCTGTGGGAAGGTGGTTTATGAGCAAACGTTTCTGCAGAAAGAGGGAGGGATGGGTTGGAGGAAGAGACGAGAATGGAGAGGACTGTTGTTGTTGTTGTTGTTGTAAAAAAGAGGGGGCGGAAAAAGTCGTTTCGTTAACGAAGGTGTTCCGTCTTTGAACGGGACATTGCGTTTTTAGGTGGGACTTTTACGGTTTTCCGTGAAAAACGGGATAGTGCACTTTTTATAGACGTTCTTGTAGTAGCTCGTAACAGGGCTCGTCATGTCCAGGATCAGAGGGAAGCACTGACGTATGGACCTTAGCGGGATTGCGAAAAGCTGTATGTGGATGTCCAAGGCCTGCTAAAGCCAGGAGGGAATGTGACACAGAACAGGTTTGAACGAGACGAACTGAATCATATGTCCAGAATCAGGGCACACATCGAACACATCCTGATGACGCACATCATCATCATCATCTCCGTATGTGTACGTGTGCTGAAGACCGAAAGATGGCACCAAAAGTAAAATCGCTGACTTTTTATTCACTTCCTGGACGTCTACAGCAATGTGGGGTCTATTATTGTCTAGCTGTTTGTTCCGAAATAATCCATCCCTGGTGCAACATTCTTTCTAGTGCGACGTGTAGGTTTCCCAGCACAGAATGAAATTACCGTGATAGACAGAGAACACAAACAGGTGTAACCGCTCATCTTGCCAATACGTCCTGACCTGTTCCTCGCAGTTATCTGTTAGTGCAGTCCGCTACAGAGAGGACTGGCTACGACACATAAAGAAAAGCCCTGGGACGCTACAGACCACGACAGCATGAAATCTATACTGTCTCGTCTTTCACAGGACACACGGAAGACATGACTAGAGATGCGAAGCTCCGGGAAAAAAAAACGGAAATTTGGGCGAAAAAAAAAGCTTTTGTTTTTTCCTCGTCTCCGGAAAAGTAGCACAAAACTTCCAGGCGACAAAATTCAAAAATGTAAATTTTCGTGCCTGTGATGCGTTCCAACCCGCCAACAGTGCCTTAGGTGTCTCTAATCCGCCAACAACCACCAACTTAGTGCTCCGTCTAGCCGCTCCAAGCGATCGTCATCGCATTCACATAATGTCGGAGTTCTGGTCGGAGCGGACAGGTTGTTCTAATTACCTATCGCTGAGTACACAGCAGTCTCATGGGATGCTCTGCTCTGCATTTATGCCTAGAGGATGAACACAGCAAAAGCTTCTAGCTCATTGTATGCTGTGGTTTGGCCGGCAATATGCTTCGACTCAGCAGTAACCACATTTGTTTCCATTTTTTTCAATTTTTCGGAAAAAAAAAAAACGAAAAGAACCGGTTCATTTTTTTTCGAGCGATTCAAAATTTCCGGAAATTTTACATCTCTAGCCGTGACATAGGTGGAAATACGCGCTATATTACTCCTGACCCCCAACACAAGCTCCTTCCTTCCTTATTATCGGTTTGGAGTGGTCAGCCAGACGGTATGGCTTGCTACTCCTGGAGCAACACTGAGCTTCTGGAGAGCACTGTTTTGGAATCGCTCGTGAATCATTTGACGCAACATGTCGTATACGTGTAGTATATACCCACTTGTGTCAAGAGCGCTGTTTCCGTTGAAGCGTTAATTGCATGAGACGCACGAAAGAAGAAACGCGAGCAAACATGCTAAGCGAGAAAGGGTCCGTTGGGCGCAAACTGGTCCTACCAGTCTCTCCGGGCGACAGGACGCATGCAGAAGATGATGCACGCCCTGCGCGTTCCTCGTGTCTTACAGGACAATGCACTACGCGTCTCTCACGATGCTTTCCTCCTTTCTATTGTTTTGTATGTATGCCTCACGCTGGTTATTAAAAGAGGTGTCTATCAGAGCACTTTCAAAGAAGCTCCGAAGGCGTTTGTCGCGGCACCTGAAAGTGGTGTCAGGAAGAGCAAATATTAAAGGGTTAATTGCTGCCTGTATACTTATCATGTTGCGTATCAGAGTAGAGCGTGAGAAGGACGTATGACGTTCCGATTTCGTCTGCTTCGTGAGTCTTGAGGAAAAATTTGAGACTGCTCAGTACCTCATATTGGATACTTTCGTTTTTAAAAAAAAGACAGAGAGGGAAGAAAGAAATACGGCTGGAGGGTCGTGTCTAGATTACCGAGAAGTCTGGACGCCGATATTGCGACACAGGAGCGGCATTCGAGTCTTGTTTTCAAACTTGGGTTCGGGGAATGTGCCTGTGCTCGAGTGCCAGTTCATTGTGTATGATCTTCCTTTGGTCTCCTTTTGATCTCCAAGTGCACTTTTATCGGAGCTAGGCCTATGGCCGTGGGCGGGGCACTGGTGGAAGGCGGACAGGGGTTAATATACGGCCTGGGCCGACTTCAGGGGGAACTGTGCCGACATCCGTCCTGAAGGGGTGCCGGAAAAGCAAGAAGAAAAAAAAAACAGCAGAGAGCGGAGCCGGTGGAAGGATTCAAACCCAACACCTCCTAGTCCTCAGCATTACCTTGGAGTTGCCAGCAATGAGCGAATACCATATCCACTCTGCCATGCTGCTGGTGTGTTCGTCGGCCAAAACATAACATGAGTAACGCAGTCTGCATCCTCTGGTACCTTGCTAGAAGTCCAGAGTACATCTTCATTCGGAATCTGCATGCTTGAAAGTCCGCTCTCCCTGCTGTCATGACAGGACCATATATCCATCGGCTACGCTCCTTGTTATGTTTTTTCTTTTTCTATCTGGTACACCTTGAGAGCACGTATACTTGCTGGGCTATGCATGCCTTGCCTAAAGACTAGACACAAACACGTCAAATGGATAAACTGGGTATCCTCCACAATCATCGCAAGGCCACAGCTGGCCGACAGCTGACCCAGCAGCGCGTGGAGGCCGAGACATCCGTCAGTCGCGCTTTGGAACACAAGTGAGAAAAACAAGTGTGGTGTCTCACACCTTCGCGCGTGAAGGCAGAATAAACTGAGAGTGAGGCACTGCATTCGTTTTCTGCCAGTTCCATGCACAAGAAATGAGTCGGTGAATGATGTAAAAAAAAAAAAAGGAATCACATAAACGTAGATCAGGAACAACATTTCGTATAGGGCAACGGCGTTGTCAAGGAAGCGACGGCAATTTCGCAAAAATTATCAATAATAACCGATTGGGATTTACTTCCTTTCTTTTCTTTAGATACAACTAAGATGGTTCTGAGTAACGAATCAAAGAAGGAGAAACACATTCCTACACTCTCAAAACAGAACTTCACCGCTTAGCACGCTCCTATAGCCAGCCACCGTCTCAAATGACATCGTTCTGTTCCCTGATGTGTTAAAAACTGGGGGTGTACGCCTTTTTGTGACACTTATGGAGTTGTTAATTGTCACAGAAAGGCGTACGCCCCGCACTTTCCACAAGTCAGGAGTGATAACGGTATCATTCTGTGCAATGGTGGTGTGCACCGATTTATGTGATGAAGTTCTGCCGTAAGAGGCAGTGAACTTCGTCTGCTGTAAGAGTGTAGAGACAGTGAACCATCATCAGATGAATATGCGAGATAGCTCCACTGCGCAGAATCGCCCCCTGTCGGTTAGGTCGGACAGTCCTTGTGCATTTATCACCAGTCACAAACGGAACGCAATTTTTCACGAATTCAATCCCACAGAACCGTTTCCCACAGCCGTATTCAAAAACCGTCTCTCTCTCACACACACACAGAGATACCTCATAAACATTTCCACCTTTCTCAAGAGTCTCCTATTTTTCGAACCATCCAACAAGAAACAACGGGCTGTCTCCCACCACAGTGCCAAGATTCACACTCAATGCACGCGACTTGAATGACTTCTCAACTTTTCACACGAAACCCCCGCGACTTATCGAGCGCGACTTTAGCGGCGGATCTTCGACTTTCCAGCGAACCCGAGATGGGATCGACAAGACGTCCAGCTGAGCGGAGACAACGGAAACTCGCAGTTGGACCTCGGACCCATTCCGCGAAGGCACCGTGGGTGGCCTTTTGAGGTCCTTTTACGGAGAACCCGTGTGTCCCCTCATGGACTTTTGTGTCCAAGACCATTTTCGGACATTGCGCGTCATTGTGTCCCTTTCGAGACGCTTCCTTCAAAGGTGCGTCGCTTCGGCCTCTGAGAAGACACGGGGCATATAGGCTGTGACTGCCGTGAAAAGAAAAGGGACCAGTCACGGAGGTATATCCCAGGTAATTTACGGATACCCCGAGAGATGTTATAGGATCTGTGTGTGCGGTCTGGATTCGGTGTGCCTGAAGGTGACTATGTCACTCTCGTGACGGTAAAAAGTTATAAAGTGCCACATTAAATTAAGAGAGAATGCCATTGATTCGGTCGGAGAAGGTGATGTTGTTAGTTAGAGAAAGGGCAATTATCATTCTTCTAGTGATCCAAGCTTGGCGCGTCCGGACCCGGCAGGAGGTCGCCGGCAATTTGGTGGTGTGGTAAAAAAAAAGTATGTCAAACGCCAAGACTTGAGCTAGGTAACAGGCCCTAAAGACCTTTAATGAATCACTGAATCGTTCGTAGAGGCCTTTAAAGCTGCAGGGCCGCAGACTGCAGACGTCGCGTCCCGAGAATCTCGAATGCCACTGAAGACTCGTCCTCGTCGTTTTCGACCGCGGACCCGACTACAGTGAAGAATCATAACGCAGCCTAGATTTCTTCCTATGGTCCAATCAATAACGCAGCAAATTACGGAGCGTCTCTCGTCGCTCTGCTTGGAACTGCATGTTGTCCCTCTCTGTTGTTCTCTCGCGTGTAAGTGTTTCGTTTCATTATTCTCCATTGTAAGGTCCTATTCCACAAAGCCAATACCAATATCACTCCCAAACCCACATGCCCATCTGTGCCAGACCTCTTCACCACACTTGGCCGATCATTCTCAAACTATATTCCAGTTAACCCCCGACAACCACCAGCGCGCACACACGTCCTTCAAACCTTCAGCGCAGAACAATCCTTTAATCCGATTCATCCGACCGCCGAAAGACCTGCACCCTCAACTTTCGGCGCTCATTCATTCTGCGAACAGCGGTCCGAGCCTCGACATGTATGACCCCTGTCCATTGTGGGGTTCGGGCCGGGGAGTGACGAGAGGCCCCGCAAGGATGGTCTTTGTGGTGGTGGGGCGCTTTCAGTGACCGCAGGGTCCACGCTTCACTGGACACCCTTCACCTCGTCCGATCTGTTTACTAACACGGGTTAGGGACGAAAGCCTTCTTGGAAGAGTCGTCGCATGGCGATGCGCACCGCCGCCTTTCCAAAGGGACGTCATATTTTTCAAAGGAGGAACGGACGTGTTCCGTTGGAAAGATTCTCTCGGCGGCAGAACTCGAGTACAGGGGTGCCTTGTTGATGATGGAGACTCGGTTAACCGTGAAAAAGGATTTAGTGTGAGGAGTATAAGGTGAGAAGTGGCGCTGGGGGGGGGGGGGGGTCAGTCAGAAATTGGGGATTCTTTGAGACGTTTGATGGGGTCGCCTCGTTTTTACTCGAGCTGTCCGAGTGGTAAAAAAATTGCTGAATTTGATAAAAACACAGGTTTTTAATCTCAAATAGTGGACATCTCTGCAGAGTTCGACGTGGTGCACACCAGGAACGGCAGATCTAACAGTACGTGGTCACGTTGGGCCGAAGAACGATATTCCATGTCAGGCTGCGTCGGTGCCCCCAACCGAAAGCCCTAACAGTTGAAGCATTCATTATTATTCATTCATTCAAGATTATTCATTATATTTTCCCCGTGAAAATATCTCCATGTTGTGTGACAGACATTCCATTTGCCGGTGAAACGCCTAAGGGGATGCTGTTCCCCTTTTGTGCACGTTGCAGATGAAACCGCCATCTTTACACTGCGCTCGGCTTGCCTTAGTAAGGGCCGTTCAGTTTTACATGTAGCCTCCAACACAGCGCATGACCCTATAGAAATACTTCCGTTGGAAATGGTCATCAATGGTAACAATGGTAACGGCGTAAGACAGCCGTGCTCGGCCCCCACGATGTCTGACGCCTCCGGCGTATCGACGAAGCGGAGCTCGATGGTAAATTGAGAATACACCACGATGGGTACGTTCTTGTAGGTAGTTTGCCATTGCCTTGCCCTGCCATCACATAACGTTACGTTAACCAACACATGACTTACAATGGCTTGCCGCCGGCTTCGCTGTCTGTGGCCCTTGCCCATTGATCTGCAGTGTAGGAGGTCTTCGCCCTGAAAGCAGAAAGTATAGAGCTTTACCTCGTTGTTTTGATTACTGCAACATTTCGTGACACAACACACGCAACATGGAATAGTGTAGATTTCCGTCCTTGTCTATGTGCATTCCAAACACCCGACCTGTATTCGTAGACGTACAAGAAGATCAACGTACCAAATACCGCAATTCACTGTCACTGTGCAAGTTATAAACAGCTTTCGTTACCCTTAGGATGATGCAGAAGAGGGGCACGCCTAGTAGTCTGACCGACATTTCCGCGTTTTTCTCGCGTATGGTAAAATAAAATATACCGTCGGAGGAAAACTGTCTCCAGTGATGGTTCTTACAACATTTCCTTTAGCCGACAGCGTGACTTGTAAGCGTTGTCACGTTCACAGTTCGAATTTGCATCGACGGCTGCATATATTTATGTCCAGAACATGTCCTCTCCACGTCGTACCAAGTAGTGCGCCGGCTCTGATACTATAGGAGTCCTATGGCAGACCTGTACAGTAACTTGATAAGAAGCCGTATCGCTGCGCTGCGCCATGAAAACGTCAATCATTTCATCAACTTGAGTATAGCGTATTTGAGTTACGTATCGTAAAACAAGTCGTATGCAAATACTTCCAAATTTCAGTATTCAGTAATCGAACTTAGTGACTTAATAAAACCTTAACGACTCTGTGGGTAACACTGAGGTCGAGCGAAATATTGTCTTTCTGTCTCGGCAATGCGCCTTGCGCGCGTCTGAGATATTCGGGACATCCACGTCCCTCTTGGGCATGGGGCAACGCCTCGGGTTTGGGAGCATGCATGAGGCGGCGTGTTGTGCTGAACCATCGAGATCAGGCAGGATAGAAGACCCGTGCCGAACGACGTGCGGGAGAGGGAACGTAAGTATATTCATAACTCTTTATGAGGTTAAAGCAACGATAAGGAAAAAAGAAAAGAGAAAAGAACGACAGTAAATTCTGTCGTTTCTGTCGCTATCAGATAGTAATTTTGAAAAGCAGTTGTTCCTGCGAGCTAATGGTAATGATAATGCTTTATGGTAATGCCACTTTCAACTTGGCGCTCTTGATACTTCTTTGATAGCGACTTCCAACTGTGACGTCAAAGTAATCTTGAAAGGGTATTTAACAATCTATCCTAAATACGTTTCAAGATTGAGTATTTAATACTTTACCGAGTTATTTTTTTCCCTTGTATCTTGTACAAGTATACAAGCCTGCCGGCGCCACCTACTGGCGCTGCCAGCATAATTTTCCCCAGAGTTCTCTGATTTCTTCTGCGAAGTCTTTTATAGGATGGTAGGAAGAAGTAGGGGACAGGGTGGTTAGTGTGCGTCCTGGGCAGACTTCAGGGGGAACTGTGCCGACATTCGTCTTGAAAATCTGTCGGAAAATCCAGGGAAAACCTCAGACAGCACAGCCGGTGGTAGGACTCGAACCCAGCACCTCCGAGTCTTTAGCACGACCTTGGCTACCGCCAACGAACGGACGTGCTCGGCGATATGCCGCTGGTCCGTTATTTATTGCACAACCCCGTGAAGCCAAAAAAACGAAAGTGTGTTTCGAAACAGACGTCCATGCTAACTCTGTTGCTGTAACGTTCGTTTTCACCATCTTAGTTTCTCGGCAACACGACAGTTCTATGATATGCACATCCATGTTACTTCGGGGCAATCTTGGGTAATTTACTTCTAAAAAGTAACTGAGTTACAATTACAGTTTATCTGCCAAAAATAATAACTAAGTTATAGTTATAGCTACTTTCGTGGTCGAGTAACTCAGTTACTAAGAGAAAGTAACTTAGTTACATTACAGTTACTTTTTATAAAAATGACCATGAGAGGGTGATTCAATTGTTAATTGCATGCATTTATTTACATTTACTGAAGTGCGATAAGAGTTGTCTTGCACTTAACCAGACGCAGTATAAGTTAATACGCGGTAGGTAGGGTAAAGAAGAAAAAAAAATAAAAAGAACGACATTTATTCCAGTAACTACATTTTGCACTTACATTCACAGAAATAGTAACTATTTACAGTTAAAAGCTACTTCTCTGATGGAAATGTAACTAGTTACCCCCAAAAGTAACTAGTAACAGTTGCAAGTTAAAAGTAACATACGTAGTTACTACCCAAGACTGCTCCAGAGAGATATGTGCATGCTTAACCAGCAGAAAATTCACCGTTTTTTTCATTCCTTCACGATCCCGGTGCTCAGTATAGAAGGAAACGAGGTGTGGCTCCCGTCCAATCAGGCATCCCCTGACAGCAGCGCCATCAACCAACCAACGAGGGAACATCGCTGGATTGGGAAACGTCCATCGTCTCAGTCAAGTAACCAAGTAGGATAAATATGGCGGTCTTTCCATACGTGCTTCATTAGCCACTCCTAGAAAGAGCCGGATCTGTGCGTGCATTTCAGCTGCTCCAAATTAGCTCGAGCACCAACTTGGGCGTAGCCGTCGTTCAATGCTCAGCCGCGTATCGACCGCATCTGCTGGGCGAACGAAAAACACGTCGTGCTTTATCGAAAACCAACGGCTGACGGAGCTTCCATTGGGAGACGCCGGGATTAAACGAAATGGCAAGGTGGGATGGAATTCGTTTACTGGAGTTCGACCTTTTGTGATTGGACGTGGGCGTTGGAAGACACAAATTATTCTCACTGAAGAGAGAAGGGTTCTTATTTTTCCGTTATTTCGACACTCTAAAAAACATAGCTTCACCGCATAGCACGCTGTGCGCCAACCATTGCCACGAATGATAGGGTTATCATCACCAAGCTGACCCAATACCTCCCAAAATCGTCTTTTAGACGATTTTAAAAACATGCGCGCCACCAAGCGCGCGGCGCAAAGCAGCATGGGAACTTTGAGGGACACTGCTCTGTCGTCTGCTTCGGTTATGGTCCACCCCGGTTGACGCTTCCGCTGCGCACACCAGGAATGTTGTTGTTCTTCTTCTACCTCAGCCTCTGGTTCTCGTGTGATGCTCTAATGAGCTCTAAATTCCCATGAGCCCTTGCGTGCCACAGGAGGCGCTTACATTTGTAAAAATGTCTATGTTCTCATTTTTTATTCTCCAGTGGCCTCCGAGGAGGCTGCCAAAAATTGCCAAAGCCGACGGTATTTCACGTCGTCAAGGCGAGGTATTGGGAAAAGTTTTCAACTAGCAATAGTCGCGCCTCAGTTTGCACTTCACTGGCTACGACACCGCCGCTGCGCAAAGCTAACCGCATTGTTTCACGCAACAGGACCCAAATCTGACATCGTTCGCACTCTCAACGGTGAGCCGGAATAAAAACGAGTTGTACTCTTTAACATCTTTTAAAACACAGATTTTTTGTGATATCACAGATATGTGTCTATCATATTATAACGCGTGTTTTCGCATCTAAAATTCGAAATTATTCTTTCCTTATGCTTTAATGTGTCTTTAATGTATGTGAAAAACAGCTTTTGTGCCGAGGCCGGGAGATGGCCCAGAATACTTTTTCTCCTGTGTCATGTGCCTGATCGTTTTTTTTTTCGTTTTTTTTTTGCGAATCGTCGTTGTATGTATTTGTCCTTTCTATGTTGTTCCAGCCTCAGAACATCAAATCTCTCGTGTTCAATGAGTGAGAGAGAGTGGCTGGTTTGACCCTTCAGATGACGCACCCTTGGAAGTCGCTGGGTAGGTGTGTTAGCTTAGAACTGTAACAGTGTGAAATAAACCGTTCTTGAAAAAAAAAAAAAGAAAAGTGTTAGCTTAGCTCAATTGGTAGAGCCCTGGACCGGTAATCCAGAAGATGCGGGTTCGAGTCCTACAGCTGGCTAGTCTTTTCAGTGACTTTCATCTTTCGTCGTTGTCAGTTTTCGCTTTGTGTCAGGAGAACGTTCCCAATACCTTTTCGTTGTCTGATGTGCCTTCCATGGACAAACAAGAACTTTATTTGGGGAGTTTTATGGCTAGGCGCGATACCCTAACCCCATTGCTAGCGGCAATGTGGTGAAATTATTATATTGAGTATTAATATATTAAGGTATTATTATTAAAGTATATTAAGGTATTATTATATTAAAGCAAAGTATTATTATATTGGTAGGCATGCATAAGGTCCTTTCTTTATCGTGTCCAAATGCGATCTTATGCATTAACAATGATGTCACAACGAAACTGGACGTGGACTCTAAAAAAGAGAGAGAGAGAGGGAGAAAAAAAAAGAAAGAAAGAAGAAAGAAAACGCGTTTTATTCCTCTTGCTCTTTTCTCCTTTTTTCTTGGAACCCAAAGCGTGGAATCAGACGCCACGTAGACAACGCGTAGGACCCACATACGAAAAGTTCGCTCAAACCTCGAATATTTATATAGCAGACGACGGGTACTAACAAGCAAAGTGTCACGTGACATGTGAGAGCGCACGAATTTGTTCAGAGTAGAATAGTGTACGTTTGGTGAAGCGCTTGAACTCCGCTTTCATAGCAGGCACAAAACCTTTTCAGTTTATTGAGCTTTATTAAAAGTTATCGAGCAAGCGAAAGCTGCATCCCTGCAAGTCAGCCCATCCACCATGTCGCTATGACCATCCTTTCTCCTACATAACTGGTTGATAACAAATACTTCTGCACGTGTTCCACTATAGTGCATGCTTCATCGCTTCTTCTCTGAACAATCCACCCACATTAAAAAAAGAAAAGAAAAGAAAAAAAGACCGTTTCCCCGTCGTTTTGGCAGAAAGAACGGGAGCATACAATTGTCGTCTGCTCACTGCGTCGACTGCTGCCGATACGCGGCGCTTCGAACGGGGACAGCGCGTGCCGCCGGCTGAGTCGGTCGGAAGTGAATATAAATCGGGGTTTCCCTCTCTCTCTCTGACTATTGATCACATGATCGTGTATGTCACGTGCAGCTGACGTCTGCCCATTGAGTACGCGATGTAGTCCCAGCGAAGTCAAAGGGGGAAATCCCTCGGATGAAGAAAGTTCCCCAGTGTATCAGTGTCTTGTCGGTTATGTTTTCGGTGCCTATTTTTTTTCCCCTCTCTCTTTCACCGCGTTCGCTTTTCTTCCCCGCAAATTGTTGGAGTCGATCAATTTGTCATTTTCTTTCTTTTTATCCAGCTAAAAAAAGCTATAAAGCGCATCAAAAACTACGTTTCTATGAGTTAACTAAGTGGTATAGTGTTTGCAAAATAAATGCCTAAAGAACAAGGGATACCGCGATAACAACAATGCGTGCATGATATAATGAACCACAAAATAGATAAGTGTCACAACCCATTTAACATAAAGGAAACAATTCAAGTACACTATAAGGTCTACGAGCCACGGTGACTGTTTCCGTGACGCGTCACCGCCACATTCGAAGGCTTTACTATCTGGCTGATTTCCGGAGCAGCTGAAGCAGTTTTTTTCTTCTAATAAATAAGTACATTATAACATATAAAAAGCAACATATTGATTTCGTTCGGCTTCACAGGGAACTGTGCCGATATTTGCATGACACCGTGTGAAGAAAACCCAGGGGAGACATCCAGACAAGCATATATGGTGCCCCGCAAAAGTCAACATATTTACTATTTATGTTGACCTCCCACATCGTCTACGGTTCCGTATACAGAGCTGAGAGTAGACTGACGTCGACTGATTGCGCCTTGTCGCCGCCAGGTTCACTGGCGTCGACCGCCGCCGCAAACGCGTGGTGGTGCAGTTCATATACCAGACAATTCTAATACGGCACCGCTGCCACTAGAATCTGCTAGGCTCGCTGACCACATGACAAGGTGACAAGACACGCTCAGACATAACTCACGCACAGAAACTGCAAGCAGCGAAAACGCGCGAATACTGTATGATTAGATACCAAGTTTATCTATAGCGTTGTCGTTATTTTACCGAACTATATATATACGCTATCTCTAGCGCACACCTCCTCTCTTTGCAGCAGGGATGATGGTACCTATCATGTAGGTTTCTCAATTTGGACGGTGGAAGATAGCATCGAATCGTTCGTTATCTAATCCTTCCTATCATCTAATCCTTCCCTACAAATCATTCTCTTTCCCTCCCCAAGTTTTTTTTTTCTTCTGCCTCTCTTTCTGTCTTCAAGAGCACGTACAGGATGTTAAGACAATCTACGCACACGTCGTTATCTCCATGTACGAGAAAGCTTCCAAAAACCGTTCACACACACACATATAAAAACCGAGTCCGCATTATAAACACGTCACACATGAAGGAAGGCTAAAAAGAAGGGAGTCCATATTGGACCACCTCTCCAGACCACATGGGTGAATTATTCCGGGGAGGTCAACCGAGCGCGTGATGCAAATTCACGAACCGCATAATGGACGCAGTACGCCTCGTCGAATCTGCACAATAATCTCAATCCGTCTAAAATATGTGGCGCGTGCGCCCTACACCGAGGTATGGTTCATGGAAGCCCATGGTAAGAATGGCACAGAGTATGGTCCAGAAAGCGTGACGCAGCTTTTTGGAATAGTCCATCTGCGCGTTCATCTACGAGATATTCGTTGAGCTTTTTTTAACCGCATCGGGAAAGTAGGAATGTAACGAAATGACGAAAGGAATACGAGACTTAGCCAAAAAAAAAAAAAAAAAACACTATGCCACAATGACATAAATGCAGGGGGGAAAGGGCCTCGAGCATTTGTTAGCAAGCTAGGATTTTGTGAGATATACGAATTAAGTCGTTGATGTAATAACCATCCTCTCTCTATTTCACTTGCAGGTTTTGACATAGACAGAGGCGAGATGCTGCAGCACAACTACATCTTCTTAGTATATACACTATCATATCTATCCCTAGCAGCACAACATCTTGGTCCAATAATGGCAATATTGGGCCAATATTGGGACAAGATGTTGTGCGCTTGTGATCATCTTGGCTATGTCAGGTTTACACCAGCACGCTTGCATAATGCGTTTATGCTCGACATTACAGCCCGTGTAATTACGACGATCGGCAGCGCAGACGTGCAGTTCTACTTGAGAATGCATGGATCGGGCGGCGGCGTGTCACGTCGAATAACATCAAGATTTCCGTTAGTGGCGCTGTCTCGACGAAGCAAGTCACCCCCTATTGCTGTTGCACGGTCCATATATAGGTAGGGAGTGACTTTTTCGGGTTAAACCAGGTTCCGCCCGATTATTCCCTCGAACTGACCTCCGACCAATTCAGGTTAAACCCGATTTTTTCCCGAATACCAGTGACTATGAAATCCTCAAGTGACGTTTCCACTGAAGACGAGCAAAGGTCGCCATGTGTTAACACATGTAAGAATGGGTCACTTACGTTCCCAGCAATACACCCATGTGTGTCAACACTGTCTATGCCTTCGGGGATTACCGCTGGAAGGTCACGATCTTCCGCAAAAAAAAAAAAAAAAGGGAGATTAGGAAAGGACTTAATGGACAAGAGGAGAAACAAAAACACCCGATTTCTCCCCGAATTACAGATATAAAAATAGCGCCCGATTTTTACCCCCCGAATATGAGAAAGGCATTTAACCCGAAAAAGTCACTCCCTATATATAGGTTGCCAAAATTACTCCATGCTTAGATGATTCTATCTCATTACGGTCCAAAGTCCCATCACGAGCGAAAGTCTTATGAAGGTAAATAATGTCTGTTACGGGTCTCATTGCGGCCAAAATGAAGCCAAAACCTATGACGGCCAAAAACTATGAAGGAACCAATGTGGCCATTGCTGAGCTGAAGAGGGGTCTAGCAGAATACTGCAGGATATTCGTACAATTACTCCTGTGCAGCAGCCCTGCCATTATGATCAACAACAGTTTGCTCACAGAACGAATGAGTAGCGTGTTGCTTGAAGACTGGGGGCAAATATATGTAACAGTTACATATGTATATCCAATGACACAGTATGGAGAAATCAAAACGTTTTTCACCAGAGATGCATGAAGCACTGCCACATAGTACTGTGTGCATACACACCATTGTGACACAAGCCATGGGGAGCACAACCGCCTCGGGGACACTTTGGGAAGCCTACAACACAGTGACTGCGAACACGGTGGATGCTTTTTTTTTTTTTTTTTTGCCGAAGTGTAATGATACGCTTGGGGATTAAAAAATTATTGACGTAATGAAACTTTGGCCGTAATGAGACGCTACCGCTTAGATGATGGCCGTGGTGGATCAGTTAGTGGCGTGTCCGCAAAGGCATCCGACACCAAGGGCACCCAATCCCTTCAGCAACTTGGTGAGACTGTGTAAAGGCCTGTTCCGACATATAGTGATTTGCTTTATAGCGCTAGAAAGCGCGATATTTTCCTCCTCGCAGTGCTCCAAACCGCTAAAAATTAGCGCTTGTCGGAGTCGAGCTCGTGTCAACTTTTTCAGCGGTGGTGGTGGTGATGGTGGTGAAAGGGCTCGCACTTTGTCGGCCTCACAAAGGTGGGCAACGTCACGACAGACGCCCTGGAGGAATGTGCGTCCTGGGCCTACTTCTAAGGGAACTGTGCCGACATGTCTGAAAGCGTCTGAGGGAAACCCAGGAAAAACCGCAGACAGCACAGCCGGCACCGGGATTCGAACTCGCGTACCTCCCAGTCTTTTTCAGCGCTAATATTAGCGCTATACATTCGTGTTGGCCAATGAGGAGGCCCTTCAGCGATGACGTCGTGGAGTTGTTTCGCTTCCGCATTTCACGGCACGACGACCGCATTGGAACCGGCGAGTCTGTCATCCAAAATGTCTGGCAATTTTTCGTTCAGTCAGTCGATCGAACTTGTTCGTTAAGAAAGCCATCGAACTACAGAGTCGCCATGATGAGAGAGACCGGAAACGACCACAGAACTTCCGCTAAATTATAGCGCTGTTTTGTAGCGCTATATACGTCGGAGCAGGCCTTTAGTTTCCTCGGCTCCCGAAGGCGGTAAGTACAGTGTGCTGAGATTTCGGTGCGCATTGAAGAACTCTCGGATGGGAAAAATTAATCCACGAACCAACCACTATGTGGCGCCACTCATGATCACAGTTGTCTCACGACGTAAAGCCAGGAATTATCATTCCCATACCGTCTCCGAGAACACGAAGGCTCTTTCTAAAACAAAAGTCACGTGATCTAGTAGCATAAAGAAATACAAATAAATAAATAAATAAATAAATAAACGGCACAAGGGAGGACTCCTTTTGTTCGCCACCTCTAGACATCCAGACATATAACTGCTGTGGCTCAAACTGCATGAGTGTCTAACGTGCGGCCAATTCAATGGACGAGAAAATGTTCCAAGGGCTGATTGGCCATTGTGAGAGGAGCTCGGTAATTGGCAGCGCTTCACGTCATCCGCCGCTATTATCTAGACGGGGAAACTACTTTGATTATGTGGGTATATGCCCCGAAAGACCGGCATATATGATATACTCGCTTCTGTGGAAGCGGTTTAGGGAAAAGCGAGGAGAGATTAGGGAAGCGATTAGAGGGGAAGTAAGATCGCCAGGGTTGGGTATGACGCCGCTCTCCAATGAGCTCGCGGGTAAATGCTGTTTTTTTTATTATATTTATATACATTGTGCTGTACTTTGGACTGAGGTCAATGGGGTGGAAGTGGCGCACATTCTTTGCAGCTATTCCAACTCAGGCTTACATACTAGACAACAACTCCATGAAAAAGAAGATTTCCATGCGTATATACCAGGGCAAGTGCAGAAGTGTCAGTGCAAGTGTCATCACGCCCGCCTGCGGAGGCAGTCCCCCTTACACCCACACCCTTTACCTACTGAAGGGTGAGACAAGACACAATGCTCGACGAACATCACGTTGCAAAAATACTGTATCTTGTATTGCTATCTTAGTCAATTTGAGGCTTTGTTTGTATCTGTCCCTTCTATGTTTGTTCCAGCCTCAGAACATCAGTTTCTCTCCTATCTTACAAACTGGATAACAACATTTTAGGACATTTTGCCAAATGCAATAGCGCTCAGGTTAGAGCGTGTAATGAACACGCATTACCTTGTACACGCAGCGTGTTATGTAGGGTAGGTGGCGCTATAAAAAATTACAGTGAGCTAAACTTTGCTTTGGCTCCGAGCAACTACTAACAGCCCCAGCGGCAGGGAGACGTGAAAATGAATGCGCACCTGCTTCTCAAATTCAGAGAATGGACGATGACAAAGAAGTAAAACAACAAATACGACGGCACTCACGAAATTAACTCCGCTGAAGTGAGCGATTAGGTATATGTATATAGTAGTGGGGATGGCATACTGTGGTTCCCGTTAGTACCGCTGTGGGACGCCACACCACGACGGCAGGCGAGCTATGGGGGCAGAGTCAGTGCGATCCCACTCCATGAGTTATTTTTGTCGATGATGAAGACTGCTGAGCTGCTGAGAGTGTTGAGCTACAGTGAGCTGAGAGTGCTGAGCAACAATTATGGTTTCTGACGTTCATCCGTGTTTGTCGGTCTAAATATGTCCACATCTTGTAGCGTAACCAATGCCGACTTCTATATGGA
Source organism: Ornithodoros turicata (assembly GCF_037126465.1). Classification (NCBI taxonomy): domain Eukaryota; kingdom Metazoa; phylum Arthropoda; class Arachnida; order Ixodida; family Argasidae; genus Ornithodoros; species Ornithodoros turicata. The sequence continues at coordinate 39,898,491 of NC_088208.1, read as the reverse complement.
GCACACACACAAGATATGTGTCTATACAGTCAAACTCCTTTATAGCGAACACCTTTTTAACGAAAATACCACTACGGCAAATTTTTTTGCGGTCCCGCTGGAGCCCTATAGGTCCAATAATGGACATCCTTTTTAACGAAAATACCTTTACTGCAAATTTTTTTTGCTGTCCTCTGAGTTTCGTTGTAAAGGAGTTTGACTGTACTCACAAGTTGGACATGCTACAAAAGCACATTGCATGTTCATTGATGCTCAACGGGAACCACAGAGAGATCTATACAGGGATAGATACACGTGAAATTTCGCTTGATACTTCGAAAGCCGAGGGAAGCCATTCCCTTTGAATGGCATCCAAAAGACAAATTCGATAACGCCCCTCCCAGAAGGGGTGCATTTCTCGTGCAATAATCGGATTAGCGAGAGATGCACGTCATTTAACGAGCATTCCCTCCGAGGCCCCTTCAGCTCTCTCGTATACTTTATTACGCGGATTACGACCGTTAACGCAGGATCGAATTAAGTTAAGAACAACTTGTTTTGCCACCGGTATGACCGCACCGCGGCGCTGACGGCAACTGACGTGGCTTCAGTGGCCGACTCGATGCGATAACCGCCACGGGCGAAATGTTAATCCCGTTGTTCCGACTTGTCTCGTCTTGTCTATATACCAGTTTGACCTTGGTTCTCATGATGCGCTCTCTGACAAATGGCGTTACAGTTCCTCATGAAGCCGGCCCATGATGCAAGCATGATCCCCTCCGGAATAGCCCCAACATACTTACGAAGACATATGTATTCATGTTACAGAACTCACGTTGAAGAACAGCGCACAGTATATGAACAATGTGTACAGCATGGTTTATGTACACTGATCAATAAGAAAAAAACAAAAAACATGCAGGAGCATACGAATGCATAATGTACAAAACCTATTTGCTTGTGCAAACTTATACACAGATGTACTGTGATCTTGCTGTCTGTGTGACCACGCGCACCAATAACAGTGAGACATGCATATCTATGTACATAAATTGGAAAGCGACTGCACGCAGGCTTGCTTTGCCACCTGGCTCCGAGGCTTCTTGGTGCTTTCCCATATGGTCTTCGCCGGAGGGAAAAATGTGCAAAATTAAAATTTGGCGTAATACACGTCTTCTATAGAAGAAACGTCATGTCCAGCTCTGGCCCGTCAATGCCTAACGTGCCATATCATGCCCGCTCAGTCCGAACGCGCATTGATTTAATTTCAAAACCAATGTATATAGATAGAGAGGTAGATAAAAGAAAACATGGATCACTTTCGAAACCAATTTAACCGCGTGTTCTGCGTGAAACGTTTTTGACGGCGATATGCCGGAAGTGAGAAGTAAATCCTATATATACCCTCAGGGGGCACATTTTGTTATTAGTGAGTTTTAGTGCATGGTACGCTATCGACTGTGCATATAGGTGAGGGATAATAGCGTTGGTATAGTTCTGCGCACGCGCAAAAGATACAGAGAGCTTCGCGCAGTGCGCAGAATCACCACGTTATCTCTTACGTAAAGGCGATAGCGTACGATGCACTAAAATACCCTATTTTTTGTGCGGTAGAGAAGGAAAAAAAAAACGAAAAGGAGAAAAGAGAAGAAGGGAAAATCGAATTTCAGAGAATAAATTCGACAATCGACCCGAGTGGATGTGGATTTTTTACTGCCCCCCCAAAAATAAATAAATAAATAATAATAATAAAGGCAGAAAAAAGAAAAAGAATAAGGAAGAAAGAAAGATAAAATTGCATACAATACAGGCTAACACCATAATGAAGCTGCATGAGCAATGGTCAGACGATAGAGAAAACACAACAACACGAAACGCTCAAACGCTATTGAACGGCTACGTGTTGCGTTTTCTCTGTCTTCCGCCCATTGCTCAGGCACCTTCATTATGAAGAAAGAAAGAAATAAGCGGACCACCGTTAATACACTGTACGCTTTTCTCAAGATCCGTATAAGAGGCAAACCGTCGTTTACCGTTACAAACGTCCGGCGAATTTGTTTGTCTTTTCGTCCATGTAATGTCGCGCGACAAGAGGCTCGGAGAATGTAAGGATTTTGCGCCGCGGGGAGCCACTGGTCATCAGTGTGGACGCCAGGCGCAACTGTTTTCTGCCCGATTCCCTCCTCGACGGGTGGCTTCAATTTCCGGGCCACAACGCCCCTCGCAACTTCATAATCCACGTTGCGAACTAACTAATACTACGAAGAGACTTTGAGTGAAGGCTTCAAGACAGCTGCAAGGTGTACTGGGCAGTCCATGGCGGTGCGATGGACTGGGTGTGCACGGACTTCATTATATTTTGGTAGGTATACAAGTAAACAGTGACATACACTATATAGAATTATAGTATATGTACCACGCAAGGTGTTCCACCTAACGTCTCACAAAGGTCTAAAAAATGTACTTGCGCGAAAAATATGGGGAACTTTTGCCACGAAGGCCCTCCTACGAGTAATTTCGTTATTTTTTCAATTAAAAATTAACTCATTGATTTGAACACCAGAAGTTTTGCAAAAGTAAAATAATGATTTCTTGCAGGAGTCAGGAAGTAGGGAAGCATGCATTGCGCATTTGCACGAATCCGCCGCAAAAGATGCCACCTTGTAACAGCTGGAAAAAAATTTGCTAAAATGGTTGCTCGAAACATTTTTGCCGGCTGCTACCAAAGAACTGGGTAGCGTGTTTTCGGGTGGATTTGTGTAAATCCGCAAATGTGCTTCTTGTTTCTGCAAGAAAACGTGGCTTGGCACGCTTCAGAGCTCATTCCAATAAACTAAATTTCTTTCAATTAAAATTCGATAAAATTATTCGGAGTACGGGGCAAAAGTTGGCCGAAAAGATTTTCTACAAAGTGCTCCTTGAAAGCACGCCGCTTTGAACCGTTGATTAACCCGCGGCGTTCGGGAACGAAAGAAGGTGTGTATAAATAACAATACAATCCATAGAGTACATTACATTTAAACTCCTTCCAGGTTAACGCTTTCACGTTGCCGTTTTTTTAATTGCCTTAAAATTGCCGTTGTCTCTTAAAATCTCCGCATTGACACGCACGAGAACCCCGTGAAAGACTGAAATGTGGGAGTTGTCGAAAATGCCAGACAGCAGCCACGTACCTCTCAAAAGCTGGTCGATTGCGCTTGCTACTACGCTACGCTGGCAACGGCTTAGCGACGACTTACCAAGGGGCCGCGTTCTACGAACCGTATACACGTACTCACTCCCTTCACATCCCTTCCTACATGTTTTCTCATGCAGACACACACACACGTACGCGCGACACAAGACGAAGCAACGGCATCTGGTGAACAAGAACCCCATCGCAACCACAAAAAAAAAAAAAAAAAAAAGTCTCTGAAGAAACAACATGCTCCGCTTTTATTACAGTTTCTATCTTATCTACGGCAACCCGCTTTGCTTGTAAAACACCGGTTCCAACGTAATTGACACCGAGATGGAAACGAAACCAGAATCGATAAGCCACGCCGCAGAACTCGAAACAAGATAAGGACCGATACACATTGAGCAAGACAACCGGTCTCCGGGGGCACGGGGGACGCTTTATGAAAAGCCGAGGGCAAGAAAATAAATAAAGGCAAAGAGAGCGCGAAAATGTTGTTTATCGTGCAAGATAATCGTTTTGGAAAAGGCAACAAAATACCGAGCAGAAACACCCTCCGTTTCTAAAGCAGACGCACAACGATGGGAGCGCCGTACAGCGGAGAGGGGAGCAAAACTGAAATGGATGACACTGCTGCCCCCTGTACGCAGAAAGTGAAAGACAGCGTTTCGATCCTCAAGATAGTGGTCGAGTGGAGGGCTCGGAAAAATTGCCATCCAGGTGGCTGGTCGATGTCAGGTTTCAACGATTTTTCGTCGCAGATAACATCGCGATCGTACTAACTAACCAAAACCGCCGAATGAAAGTGTATGGACGCATAGAGAAAGAGAGGGAGTGCATAAAAGAAAGTAGAAAGAAGAATGAGTGATGAGGCACGCTAGAAATAGTTCCCTCACATCGTTGCGCCATTGGTCGATGTTCTCGTGCACGGTATCGCTTAGGCTCGCGCGCGTAAGATACTGGGAAAGGAGGTTTCTCTTTTTACTATTTCTTACTGGAGTCTATCGGCGGTGATACTTGGGTCCCTTTTTGTAATTCCGCCGCGTTTCTTTTTCTCTTTTCTTGTACTGTCACGCTTGAAAGGTAATGCGCAGGTATCAACAGGGGCCGAAAGTCTTGACCTCTGTGATCGTGCACTTGAGCGGGTCACGACAGAAGAGAGAGATGCCGCATATTTTCTAGCAGACGGCATAAACAGGCCTGCCCGGTGATATGTTGCCAGACGGACACTGGAATGCGCTGTGCACGACGGATCGCTCTTTCACGCTGTTGTTGTTCGAAAGAAAAGCCGTAACCAAAAAAGAAGGAAAGGTAAAGTGATGGAGGAGAGAAAGTCTCGGAATGGATTATGCTGATGCAGACGCTTCGGAGGGAAGCCCGCGGAGTAATTCGCCAACATGGGTGGATCTAGAGTTATATAGGTGGGTGTAAGAGATAAGGTCCGCGTACAGGAAAGCGGATTAATGGCTTCTCTGGTTTGATTATTGGTTGAAAAAGCAAAGAAAGAAAGAAAAGAGAAGTGTTCTTGGTTACGCTGAGGGCTATGGGGCAACTTTTGTCTCTCTTTCCTGTCGTGTTCTCATTGAGTATATAGTGCTTCGAGTGGGAAAGGAAATTGCAGTGATTGGGCTGCTTTGCATCAGGTTCACGGCCGGGCGCGGAGAACGTGCGCTGCAAATGCGTCTGCGGCGTGAAAAAATGCGTAGGATGGTGGCGGCTTCGTTTCTGTCACTGTTGTTGGGCAGAAAGTAGGAGGTATCTGAATATTTTTATTCTCTGTTAGTACGTGTCGGATGTAATTGCCGTCTCTGCGTGTCGTTTGCGAGGCTCTGGCGGCATTACTAAGCAGTTCACCGCGCACGAAGTTTGCAAACGCATCCTCACTTAGCTGGCCACTCCCAATAACGCGATAACGACATCGGTGATAACACATCGGTAACGACACTCAGCCAACGCGACGCCCGCAGAGTTCGGAGAAAGAAGCTACCGTCGGCGAATAAAGGCTTTATCATGCAGGTGGGTGTGCGACACAGAAGAGTGCTTATCGGTGGTCAAGATCCCGATATCACATTACGACGATTCGGATCTCTGTTGAGTAAACGTTAAGATTGACCACAAAGCGAAATTCACCTTCAGGGCAGAGCACGGGACAACCCATGGTTATCGACACTCCTTACGGAGGAGGGAACACGAACTGGCAAAGAGTCTTGCCTGTCGAACGGAAACCAGATACCGGCTAAGTACTTCGCCTATCATAATAGGTGCTGTCAACACCAGCTACCCGTCACCGTCCACCCTGCGGTAATGCGATACGCTAGATACCAGATATCAGATATACCACGCGGCACGCGCACCGGCACAAACTTAATCCAACCTCGCTTACTAAAACGACAATTGCAGGCAGAGAGAGAAGGGAGTTGCGTAAACCGATCCCCCCTCCTTCCCCACCTAACAACAGAGAGAACTCCCGTCACACGAGAGCTTTGAGGCCACATTACATTTTGAAACCCCCCCTCCTCCCCCAGTTCACCCCACCATCTCTCGATGAAAAATTCATCGACTCCCCCCCCCCCCCCCCCACCACCACCACGACTGCACACCACTTTGGAAATCTCTTCTGCGTTAAAATCAACAGAACGTGTGCGCACACACTCTCCAAAGCAAACATTGTTCGACTAACCGCTGCTAGAGAGCGCTGTCTACTGCCCCCCTTTTTTTTCCCTTCTCCCGCACGCAGCGTCCTCTATGCACCGAGACAAAAACGTAACAATGGGGAAGAACCGGAGGAGCGGGTCTTGATGGGGACAATATGGCGCTGGCGACCCCCAGAACGACTCCCCTCGGGTGCATATTATTTATATGGAGGGATAATAGTTTACTTTAAATCACCGCGCACCCCTGTGTTCTTTTTTTTTTCTTTTTTTTTGCGTGTGGGAGGCAGGAGGGGTGACAGGGGTGACAATGCATCTGGTCCTGGCCTTAGCGTTTACTTTCTGCGGGTGGGTGTTGTGTCTGTGGGTGCCACGAGGAAAGTAGAAGAAATGAAGGTTCCGGTATTTGTGGGTACCTCTTTGACACGCTCCATTCGGTGTGAAATCGCGATGACCCGGTCTCCGGGACTAAAGACGAATACGCCCGATGGCTCGTACCCACCGTTTCACTGAATATACTGCTAGGTTAGAGGCACGGGGCTGGTATAAAGTAAAACCTATATATAACGTCGTTTAATAAGATTAAAAGTATCGATTCGCTCGGAGTTGGTTGATGGATAGTGGTTTATTGCCGGGCACTCTGCCTGCCGATATGATGGTATGTCGCTCGAAGGAATTGCGCCTCCTGGGTCCACTTCACAGAGAATTGTGTCGACACAATTCAGCAAAAGCCAAGTAATGCAATCAAATTCACTTTTTCACAGCAAAGCACTGCATGGAAAAAGTGCCAACCATTAACTATACGTCTGTGATCAACGACTCTGTGAAATACTTTTCCTTTAAAGTGTCATTATAAACCATTTGTAGAAATAATATCACATTGCGGTTCGGCAGACGCCTTGCATGGAAGCTGTGTTAAAGTTGGCTTGCCCGCAGCATCAAGTGTGCTGCGGAGAAGGAAACTTCTTTGTAAATAAAATATGCAAAAGGGGGGGGGGGGTATGACACAAAATGATGAAGTTGAAAATGCGCTTCGTAGCTTTTTATTGTTTCCGTATGTGTGCCTTTTGGAACGCGAATGTATATACATATTTTTTTCTTCTGTTCCTTTTTATATTCTGTCTTACGTGTTGCCTCTATATTCCTTTTGTTCCCCATACACCTCCAGAGCCAGTTACTACCGCACGCGCACAAATCCTTTATATACGCTTTCAAGAAGGACAAACCTTACATATTGAACCAAAACATACATATATTCATATTGAAGTGTCACCATTCCTTCCTTCCTCACTGGCGGCCTTTTCTGTCGGTGGACCATTGCTGATATCGCTTGTGAGCAAGATCATCGTTGTCCCGCAAAGGACATCGGCGTATGACCTGCATGAAAAAAAAATAAAATAATAATAATGTAATGCTTATGTGGTGATGTACTCCGCTGCTGTGAAACGAATTATAAGTATGTGCGTTCTGTTTTGATCTGTGTAAAGTCGGCGGCTTTATGTTCGAAACACAACTCACACGGAAACATCCTGATGCGTTTGTTCCTAGTTAAGCAACACGCGCGACCAGCCCAATGCAGACGACAACAACGCAGCAGATGGTAATTCTGTCGTCTGCGTTGAGCTGGTTGCGCCTTTTTGCAAACGTCCTCCCGTACGGATGTACGCAGACAGCTGTTATACCCGTGGGTGCCCTTCGTTCCTGCATTCATTTAATTTGAAAGTTTCGTGTCTGTGTAGCGGATCATTGTCGTCTGCTAGTGCGACTAATGGCGTCACCTACTTCTGCGATGCCAACAAGCACTCGGCCCGCGAGATACGTACACTTTTATTTGTTGCGTACATTCGTTACTTCTTTCTTATTTTTTTCTATCATGTATCTGTGAATGTTACTTGCGCAACACCGTCTCCACAACCCTGAGGACGCTGAACAGCCACCCCTACCTTACCTAACCCGACCATCTCACCGGCATCGCCACGCATCGAGGACAAATCGTCGCATGCAGATGCCGCATCCCATATATACAAGCGCGGTGCGATATATGCCCCTGCACTGGAGCAAATTTCACGGCTTTTGTTCCGGTTCTCCCTCGTGTAGGTAAATTTGTATTTTCATGCACGAGGCACATCAGCCGCACACGTCCTCATAACGAAGTAGTTTTCTGCTTCGATATATAGAAGGAAACCCTCACCCTAAAAAAACCTTTGCACGTGACAACAAAGGCCCGTTCCATTCACAACGCTTCTTATACGCCCAACGTATTATCCCGGACCGGAGGAAAAACGCACAAAGGGGAGGAGGGATTCCCCCTCCCCCACTTAAACCGTTAATCCAGACACAGTTCTTTTTGTATACGCTCAGAATGAACTGCCGTGTACGCTATTCAGCGAAGCACACAGTATAGTGGTATATGCACACACGCAGCTGAGTATGTGCGCTGCGTCTTGTATGTAGGGACCTCTAGTGGTGGTCGGTGGATCTACTATAAAACCGACCTCGTGACGTCACTCGAGTGTTTGTTGTTTGAAGGGCTCTTGGGCATAAAATCTCGTACAACGAGATTATGCTTGTATCTGTCGACCCTCGCGAGGGTATGGGGCAGATTGCTGGGAATGGTGCTTATGTGTAAAGGGTCTTGTTTAGCCCAAATCGTTCGCGCTAAGTGCCCTGTTATTCTTAGCAACATTTCTGTATAGTACGGTAGACCAGATACGACATATTATGTTATGACGTGGGAGAGCACACGTTATTTTTTTTTTCGGCAGTTAAAGCGTGCGTATTTAAGCATGCGAACTACCTATGGAGGTAGTCCCCTATGGTTTGGAGGTAGCTTGTATATTATTGACTCTATGAGATGAGCCACAGAAGATTATGTACTCATCCCTAACCATTTATCCCGCTTGTATGGAGAGAAAGAGAATAATCTTTAGAAAAAATCTTCCCGGAAACAACGGAAAGAGAATAATGAAAACAGTCTTATGCCAATTTGTCTCGCTGCGTCTGTATTGAAACACTGCGGTCTTGCTGTGCCTGTTTAATAGCCAGACGTGTTCGATTGTGTTCAAAAAGTTTCGTTAGTTAACGCGTTATAGGAGATAAGGGCATGATATGCGCTCTTGCTAGCCACCTCAACACACACGACTGACAACGAAAGTGTCCTTCAAAATACCACCTCCGCGATAAGACATAATTCTGACTCGGTAAAACTATGTTCCTTTTCATTTTCTGAACTTCCTGTAAAACTCTATTAAGTCGTAACAAGCGGTATTCCAAAGCGCCTATAGCACACCCTCCCAACTCAATTACCAAAGCTCAAACTCATTGAAATTAAGATCCGGCTTGAAATGTCTCGCGACTTGTCTAGGAGTAACTCCTTAGATCATACGGTCTTTTTTTTCTTCTTGATAAAAAATCACCGAAAGAAGAAAAAAACTCATTACCTGCGTCGAACGCAATCCCTGGCACGCCCTAGAAAAATAACCGGCCACCCACCCATTCGTGATACGCGGCACATCTCGAGTTGTTATTTTGCTTTTTTGATATAATCCCGGGCGCGGAGGTGGACATACATCAATCACGAAGCGGTGCTGGGCGGCAGCAACACGTGCTAATGACGTCTGCCAGCGCGAGCTGCCCGCCTATTGGTGCATCGCTCACCCAAGGTCACAGCGGGAGATCCAATGCGAAGGGGCGATGCAGACCAGTAGGGGGCGCGCCTCCATTATAAGAGCGCGCCGGCGGACTCTCGGATTTCTTTGCTTTGATCGAAAGGGATGTAGTAGTCGCGCGCGTGCGTGCGTCTGGGCTTAATGAAAACGAAGGGGACTATTATTACAGTTCTTACGTCGGTTCTCTTTTCCCCCTTTATTCTATTTTTTGTGAGAGTTGGGGATGTATGCCATGTGGCAGAAAGGAAGAAAAACAATGCAATGTACTGCGGAAATGGGACGCGGATGCGATCGGACAGGAGGAGGTCCATAAATAATTCCGGGCTTTCGTTTCTTGTGGGCAACAAGAATGGCATGGAACGGTTTTGGTGTACCAATCCTTCGAACGTGTGGCGAGGGACTTCCGGCGCCCGTGGAAAGGATGAACGTATGACGAATGATACTCAACAGCGAACGACATATAACGAGCATAAAACCGATATATCGAAGGATAATATCGGTGACACACCAAACGATCACGTGCGAGAACCAGTTGTATGGAGATGATTCTTACGAATATTTTCTACATCTCGAGCTTTGACAACAAACTCTGAACACCATCATCTAATTATTCTGCTGCCCAAGGACAAACTTGGCCTGAGTGATAGGACCATATAGCTACGCCATATGGTACACTTGCTATAGATTCGAAACAAGTCTTGAAATCGCTGTCCAAAACTATGTTGCAGAGCTGAACTATATCATCAAGATACATCCGCATATTTCCATATAGTACGCATATTGTATAAGGGTAGACCAGCGCTTGAAAGAAAGCCAACTTCTACATCAGCATGATAGCATCCCAGTGCATTCCCCTAAGAAAATCTCACGCTAACTATAGAGGAGCTCAATTCCTTGTCCCCGAGAGCCAAGATCCGGAAACATCGAGAAAAGCATGCAGCAGTCAGTGGCACTTGCGATTCCGAGATGTATATGCAAGCAACCCTGCTGAACAGTGACGACGTCCACGGCGTCGTCGATTGCAGCGCCATCGTGCCCTCTCTCGGAAGGCGCTCACAACGATTCGTCCCAGAGGCCATGGTAAGCTTTGCTTGGAGACGCGCGCGACAGGGTTATCATCGAAGAAATCACATTCCCTACACGCCCTACAGTTTCCTGTAGATTGCCTTGTATACCTTCTTGCCCAACGAAGTGAGATGGCTCAGAAAGCTGTGTATGACGCATTGCTGCAGAATATTCCTGAAGTATGGGACAACCAGAATGCGCATATATTTTGAATGTCAAAGATACCAGAGGAAGTTAGAAGGCGCCAACAGCACAAGCTCTGAATCAGTAGCCAATGGTCATCGGAGTGAAATCTGGTCTCCAGAATTAAAAGAATTGGTACATTCATTCTATGTCCGCTCCTCAAGTATGTATTTATGGCGACCGAAAGAGCAGGTACGTCTATTTATAACAACATTTAGTTCCCAAACTTCCATCGTTGCCTAGGGCTCCCGTCGCACTTCTCCATTCCGGCCCTCCGATGATCCAAAGTCATAGCCATACATTTCTGGCTACGTACGTGAAAGACGGACATCGAAGTCAAATTATAAACCCACTGCTGGTTGCCCAGCGATCCGTGGCAGGGGTACAAGAAGACGTCCTCTCCCCTCCCGTCGTAATCCAAACAGGCCTCGTCCCGGCGAATCTCACCCTTGGGGGTGAGCATCCACAACTGGTTCCCACCATCACCGTGACACGCAATCATCTGCATTGGCTTCTTCATGTGGCCACGGTCAATCGGCATGTCCATGCAGGTTAGACCGCTTCCTCCGAGATTGCGTAGTTCTCCCTTGGCCAGTGTCTCTCCAGGAACGTAGAGCTCCGGGTAGATCGTGTCCAGGTACCACCCGAAGGACTGGCACTTGAGTCTGCGACGCAATGCCCTGCGTGGTTCCACGTCGCCGGCGTCACTGATCTTGTTTCCGATACGGTCGTAGTAGTGTTTGGCGTAATCGTCCAGCCAGACCTTGGCCAAGCGGATAGTGTTGCGACGGAGGACATTCACTCCAGACCGCCACCTGCAGCAGAGACGAGTAACCGTTCTGTTAGGGGATGAAAACAAGTATAGTGATGGACTCAGTTGTCGCTTTTCGAAGAACAGAGGAACGCTCGCCGTTGTCGGTTGTTTCTGGGGTCTTATTTGAAAGCGACCCTACGAGCCCGTTCTACGTGCAGGAGGGGGGAGGGGAAAGGGAAAAGCTAACGGGCTGCGCGAAAGGCTGGCCCACTATCATAGCGCATTCTTGTGGACACTAGAACAATCTACAATGAACAATCAACTAGAACAATCTCTTCAAGAATGTTCCTTTCGAAATATCGGCCGGCCTCGGTCGACGGATTGCAAAGTTATTCTGAAAATGGGAGGTCTAGACATAAAGCACGTTACCAGTAGGGTTGCGAATTACAGATACTAATTTTGGCACGTACCGTCTGAACTCCAACCAACGTCACGTTATGTCGCGGCGGACCCGTGTTTACATCCCGCAGATCATGGCTAAGTACACCACTTTAATTGTTTGGCGTTGTGTCTGGCCCTTCGTGACAGGCATCTATGCGGTTTGTTTGTCCATTACAATTATTCAGGGAAATTGAATCTGCATGGTATCCGGAAAAATGAAGGATGTAAAAGCCCGCGACAAGCACATCGCACACAAGCTCGCGCAGGTGTTCTTGTTCGCAAGCGAAAAGTATCGGACGATTGCGACAGCACTCCTGTCCTCGGGCGCTGTAAAGCGTGAACCGCATGGTTAAGTGGGACCGTACTGTTTTCGGGGATTGTATAGGCTTCGCACCAAATGCGGTACTATCTGGCAAAGCCGTATTTCTGCGCAGAAACCGGAACTGGCACAGATAAGTAGCAAGCAGCCAATGGCTATTGAGCCCGAAGGGGAACCACATCAACACCGTTTTTTTTTTTTTTTTTTGGCATGTCCGCGACTCGTCGTTTTATAAACACAGGAATATTCAGCAGGATAGCTGAAAGGAGATGGAACCCAAGGTCGGCTGTTACGGTCAGACACCTTTGGCTGAACTCAAGCCTGGTAGCTAGCATGCGGTGATGCACGGGTCAAAGTCCTGAATATTTTTTCGTGCCATGCGATTCCCGCTTTAAAAAAACATGCTGCAGAAGGGGGCCATAACTAACCTGTATGGACTTCGTTTTCGAAATACGTGACCCACACGAGAACAAGGCACGATCTCAAGAGTACCGCCGCACATCCAGGTCTTGAAGGACAGCTCCAGGTTCTCTCCGCCCCAGATATCGAAACCGCTGTCGTACGTCCCCAACTTCTCGAAGAAGGCTCTGTCTATCGAGAAGAGACCTCCGGCCATCGTAGGTGTCCTAAGTGGTTCCCAGTTGTGCTTCCTTCGTTTCCGTTCCCGCTCTGGCACGGGATGCCAGTTGAACTGCAGCGTCCAGTCGAAGCCGCCAACGCTCAGAGCACTGTAGTCCGACACGCCATATTCGAAGGTGTTGTCGTTGATCACGTCGATAACGGGAGAGACAACGTTCGACGGATTTTCAGCGATTCGGTCCAGAAGAGGCTCCAACCACCCGTCAGTGCATTCGCAGTGGGAATCTAGGAAGGTGATGACCGGTGCAGTTGACACTGCCGCTCCAGTAAGGCGGGCTCGAATCAGGCCTTCCCGCTTCTTCAGCCTTATTATTTGCACTTTAGGGAACCGTGCCATATAGTTCTCCAGACGCGTATGAAGGTAAGGGAAATCAGAAAAATCATCGACCATAATGACCTCCCGCAGCAAGTGCGGCGGTGATCGCCGAAGCGCACTGTGGACTGTTCGCACAAGTGTGCTCCAGGCTTCGTTGTGAAAGCAGATCACGAGACTGGTCTCTGGAAGGTTATCCCGGTACCGCAACGATTTGCAAGCGGGGTCCCTGGGATCGGGCAAGCTGCGGTACAGCGAGATTTTGTCGCTGGCGTACTGGTTGAATGCATGGAGTTGCCAGCCAGCTTTGACTTTCTCCTGCAGCTCGCGACTCAAGTTCTTGAGCTGGACGCCTGCACCCATTTCTCCCGGTGGTTTCGGTTCAGGTGCTACGCCCTCCAGAAGTGCGGTCTCCGAGACGTTACGATCTGAGAGCTCGAGCAACTGCTTATGGCGCCGTGCAAGAGCTGGACGCTGTACCACAGAGGTCAGTTTCCATGGTTCGCCAGGTTCCCTGATGCGGTCTAACTGACCTAAACCGTAGTAACTGAAGAAGCTTGTGACGGTCAACCATGCGACGAACAGTAGCGCAGCGAGCGAGAGAAAGTCTTGCCGTTTCATTTCGTCAAGAGCGAAGCTTGCGGATCCTTCAGCCTCGATGATCGAACAACGTTCGCACGCGGTCACGAACACCGTGCTGCTGTCTTCTTTGTGGTTTGAAGTGACGCCACGCAGCGGACTGAATCTATGGTTTCTTCAGAACCGTACACAGAATTCATGCAATTCAGTAAGTGTCCCTCACGTTGTATTCCATCAAAATATTGCTTCTGTGTGTGTGTGTGACATATAAGTGTCCTAAAACTGAATTCTAGTTTTAAGAAGGATGACGTCATAATGTGCACGGTCTGCTATCCATCTGGCAACACCGTGCATTCAGTTTCCGTTTGCTTATGTTCATTATGCAGGAAGGCTGTGGCATCTGAGGGAGGACGGACTCAGTCCAAAAGCACTGTTGTTGAAAGCTACCTGCTCCGTTACTAAGGGGGCAGATGCCAGATCAGGCGATGACGTCATCTACCCTTGGAGAACCGGAAAGTTTCGCAATTCGCTTATAAGTGCGAGATGTTTCCGCGCACTTGTTATTGCATGTTTTCGAAGTAACGAAGCGTAAAGCCAGAAAATAGCACCTGTACAAATATCATTCGAAATACTTAGCGTGAATATACCGAAATGAGCTAAATTTACGACAATTTCTCAAGTTAAATACGATAATATACCCCGCAACGTGTGCGAACGCCTGCTAAAACAGTTCGATGGCAGTACGGCAGCTGTCCCCTCCAAAAGCACTATCGACGAATGTAACCTAAACTCGCCCGATCTAACTGTCACCATCTCAGTGTGCCCAGGACACGGCCCCAGGAGCAGTTTCACTGCCATAGTGGTGCTTAATCTTTTTAATCGGGGGATTTCGGGGAAAAGCCAGATAGCAGAATGAGAGGCTATTCTAGTTGAAAGCTATTCCACGTTTTAAAAAAAATCCCGAAGCACTCACGTGCGTTAAAATATCCAGCCTCAAATTTTGATACGCAAATCAACCGAAACCGTAGCCACGGCGACCGGGAACGCAGGGAGTACGGGATTACAGCGCCCATTTCACGACAGAAGACCGTGGCTTTCGGGAGCGCTATGACGTCATTTGTTTACAAACAGGGAAAGGTCCATTCAAGCACACATAAATCGTTTTCAGGCCCAGACACAGTGGCCCAGATAACCACCCGTCGGCGAGGGCGATGCGGCGCGCGTTCTTTTAGTTCCGGTTCGGCGCCGCGAACGCTGAGGCGGCGCCGCTTTTTGAAATGCATGTGTGAATAAGCCTTAAATTCAGCGATGTATATTTTACGGCATGCGTTTTTTTCTCTCTTTATTTTTAAATGACAAAATGGATATCAATGAGGATTGCTTCCCGTTCTGCTATCTCGCTTTTGCCCGAAATTTCCTAATTAATAAATTTCACTTAATTACGTCACTTTGTAGTTACATACTCTCTTCCAGAGGACGTCCTCTTGGCCGTAGAAGTAAACTTCAAAATACGACATTTATGCTGCTGTCATAGCTTTTTTCCCCATACCTGTCACCATAAAGAACACGAAATTGGGGAGGCTGCCCGCAGCAAGACCGAGGGGGGCAGTACGCACTATGCATTAATTTTATGTACTAGCATTGCGACCGACTGTATTGCTATCCTCTACGTCATACGCGGCGCTACAGATGCTTCTGTCGACCGCATTTGCGAAGACGTGCAGCCATCATGGCAGTGATCGCCAGTGGTCTTTGTCCCTCCGCACCTGTAGTGCTTCGTTTAGTGACACTTCGGGAACATCTTCCGGAACAGCGGTCACACGTGGTCGTTTATGCTCCGTGGTAGGTTGTGCTCAACCAGAAAACCCGTGACAAGGCACTTGGCACGTATGAGGAACACATGTAGACTGTAGGTATTTCTTCTGTTTGGAGAGTACCATTGGAGGAAACTACTACTACTACTGTAAGAGTAGTTACAGTAGTTTGTACAGTTAGTAGTAGGGACAGCACTACAGTACTGTCTCCTCAAGAAACGCACAATCTGCTGCAACCTCCAGCCATGAATGACCATGTGTCATGTTGCCATATCGGCCATATGTAGTTCGCTGCTCACCTCCTTACCTCTTTGCTGGGATTCCGGCAACCCAGCCTTGCGCGAATCACGTGCTACGGGCAGTCTAATTCTTCAAGAAAAAAAAAAAGCCCCAATTTTCCAGGACATCGGAGGGCGCGTCCATACAGTCGGGAGACTGAACGATAGTCTGGAGACTCCCGGATAATCCAGGACACTTGGCAGGTATGTTTTTATTTAAAAAATCTAACGGCTAAAGAAAAAAAAATCTATAAATAGGCATGGCCAGGCAGGTGCCTTCTCCGGTTCGGACGTGCGAGATTGCGAGGAACCACTTCAGTGATAGGCTTTGAGTCTCGAATCATGTGCAGTGCTTGACTGAAATCTGCAGACACTCGTTATAAGTTCGCACTGCAGCACAGAGAGATACTGAATCTGTACAACCTAGTAGGTGGAAGTTTGTAATTTAGCCTGTGGTTTCGTGTATGTAGGACAAACTTTTAAATCAAATATTAGGTGAACACAAAGCCACCCACTTCTCCCATCAATGAGTCAGCCTATAGACTGCAGAAACAGAACACTGGTTAGTGCATGGGAATCTGCAATATAGCCATCTGTATCAGTGTTGCATCTGGGTCAATTCATCTTGTTCCAAGCACCTCGCCAGGTGGTCCTCGAGGTACTGAATGACACCAACGGCACCGGATCTACTGCTAAAGTGCCAGATGTAGTGCAACATACATTATGAGCCCAGTTCCGCAATATACTTGCAATGTTACTTCGATCCTAAACCATTGTCTCAGTATCAACTAATCATAAAAATAAAGCAGTTGTTGTTTACTTATGTTTCACCTTGTTCCTAGTGCCCCTTCTGCTATCTTTCCCTGGAACCCTCCTATTTCTCCCATGCCTGTGTAACTGAAATATTCTGGCGACTACTTTTTCTGTGTGCCTGCATTCGGGCGTCCTTGCTGTGCAGCGTCTTCGCCAGCGTGCACACACACCACACATGCTATTTCACCAATTAACGGAAACGGGGGTACAATCAGGATTAATCCCTAACCCACGCCCCATTTCTTTTGTCTGACCCCTCCCCTGAGGCAAGACACCGTCGTGTATCCGGACACGTACTATATTCCGTTCACAACTCTGGTTACATCCGGTGTTGCGTGATGCCTCCCAGCAGCCAGGACCAGGGTCTCCCTTCATGTACACAGCGGAGGAGCTGATGTTACCTGTCGCACAGGGCCTTGAACATGCCCGGAGCCTGCATGTGAAAAGTGGCAGCAATTACTACAATGACCTGCTGGTCAACAACCAATGTTCTCTTTAGCAAACGTAAAAAAACAAACAAAAAACAAAAACAAAGAAGAACAGAAATAGAAGAAAAACCACTGGTTTACAAAGCACCCTGTATTTAGGGGACAATCAAGTGTCTTGCAGTAGTCATTCCATCTACTATGGGAAGGAAACAATTCACTTTCGTGGCTGCCAAACTATGGAATGCCTTGCCTTATCTACGTTCGTATCTATCTGCTTATCTACGTTCGTATCTATCTGCTTATCTACGTTCGTATCTATCTGCTTATCTACGTTCGTATCTATCTGCTTATCTACGTTCGTATCTATCTGCTTATCTACGTTCGTATCTATCTGCTTATCTACGTTCGTATCTATCTGCTTATCTACGTTCGTATCTGCCTGCTTATCTACGTTCGTATCTGCCTGCTTATCTACGTTCGTATCTGCCTGCTTATCTACGTTCGTATCTGCCTGCTTATCTACGTTCGTATCTGCCTGCTTATCTACGTTCGTATCTGCCTGCTTATCTACGTTCGTATCTGCCTGCTTATCTACGTTCGTATCTGCCTGCTTATCTACGTTCGTATCTGCCTGCTTATCTACGTTCGTATCTGCCTGCTTATCTACGTTCGTATCTGCCTGCTTATCTACGTTCGTATCTGCCTGCTTATCTACGTTCGTATCTGCCTGCTTATCTACGTTCGTATCTGCCTGCTTATCTACGTTCGTATCTGCCTGCTTATCTACGTTCGTATCTACCTGCTTATCTACGTTCGTATCTACCTGCTTATCTACGTTCGTATCTACCTGCTTATCTACGTTCGTATCTACCTGCTTATCTACGTTCATTCCATCGCTTTCGGGTCGTCTTAAGGAACCGCCTCATGAATTAGTTCATTTCTACACACATTAGCGTTTTCACCTATTTGTCTTGTTTCCCCCCATGGGCTTTTGCGCTTACGCTGTTCACCTTCATGAGCGCCACATTTTTGCTGATTCTCAGTTTGTGTTTCTTTATATTTATTTTGTTTGTTTGCCTTTATTTTGCCCTCTTGTGCTTTCTCCCTTACCGTGACAGTATATTCCCTTGACCTTCCATATAATGTGCATCCTTATATTTCATGACTTGTTCCGATGTTGTCGCCACGTATGATACTCAGGTTTTTTCCGGGAGGCCCCCCACTGTGTATGGCATAACTAATAGTAAAATTGACTTGAAGGGGTTTGCTACAGGTTCATGGTATACTAAGCAAACATGTAGCCTATACTATTCACAAGGCATGTCCCAAGTGGACATTGTGAAACAACATCACAACATCTCAGAGTACTAACAGCATTCTAGCACAATCTGTGCCTTTACCCTCAAACAGGTGAATCTGAATGAAACATGTGTGGTCAACATAGTTCACTTACATGCTCCGTCTGCCACAAAGACCTTCCATTCCCAGCCAGAGAATTCTGTTCACCATTCAGTGCAACTGAAACAATGAAAAACGATATAGCATATGCTTGGACAGTTTGGGAACAACGAACGACCATGCTAATGAAGAAGCTGCAGTTTATCACAGCCATCCCGTCATGGCTTAAGAGAAGGAAGCCCAAGATTCATTGCTCAAAGTGAGATGTCATAAACAGAACTGCACTGCACACAACAAACCCTGCATTTGCATCTGTGTGATTCCCTCAACCCTTTCTCCCAAGCTCCTTTCCCTTAACATCTGCACAAGATTTCTCATGAATGACTCACCTGAAAGAACATTCCGCGTGCATCTTCTAAGCCTTCTTCAACCTAAGAAATGTGTGACAAAGAGGACGGTATCAATGCTAGAAAACAAACATGTTCATATAAAACCTGTACATGCAAGGGACATTCTTCTATTGACCCCGAGAGGCTGTTGCAAGGACTAAAAATGGCTCCGACACGCGTTAAGAGTTGAGTTTCACGATAGTCCACACTGCTGGACTTGCATGTGGCCCAAATCCTATGCTCGTGCACATTTGAGACTTCTATCTTCCGACACTATCTCTGCTGTAGCAACGTGGCTAAGGCCATGCCTTTTCGGTAGGGTTTGCGATAGTGTGTGACTCATATGCAGTCCCAACCCTTTGGCTTATTGTACCCGCATTTGCTCCGTAAATGTGAGTCACTGTACACCCATTTTTATCCTTTCGGAAGTGCCTCAGATAGATTACGTCGTGGCCCTTGTGATTTTCCACATAGGCACATGAACGGTCGTATTCACGAAATCTCGCTTTCTGAGACTTGTTTTATGCTAAGAGCTGATCTCCGTAAGGTGGTCTGAATAAATCTCCTTCCAGGGTGCTTGTGTGTACGTAACACAGCTTTGCTTCTGTACTACATAGCTACAGCCACCTTCACGTGCAACTTGTGAATAAGTCTCTTAAAAAGCATTCGTCAGTCAGCGTGTCACGTTGCAGCTGAATGCTTTCAGTCTGCACGTCGAGAAAGTTCCGAAAATTGCTACAGGGTTTTGTCTGTCTTCTAGACAAGTTCTTTCAAAACTATTTTCATATCTGCGCTGAATAACGTACTAGGTGGCACTTGCGGTGTTAAAAAAGTAGTGGGACAGTCTAACAGTCATAGAACTGTGCCCATAGTTTTATCACGATTTAATTCAATAACTCCATAAAAATCTTCGCTGTAACTTCTGGCTTGACATCATAAAAAGTAGTGGGACAGTCTAACATTCATAGAACTGTGCCCATAGTTTTATCACCGATTTAATTCAATAACTCCATAAAAAAACTTCGCTGTAATTTCTGGCTTGACATCATAACATGACATCATAAAAAGTAGTGGGACAGTCTAAAATTCATAGAACTGTGCCCATAGTTTTCAGTTTTTATCAGTTTAATTCAATAACTTCATCAAAAATCTTAGCTGCGATTTCTGGCTCGACATCATAACAGCTGGCAAGCCCCATGTGGGGACCAAATGCTAAAGCGCCAGGGAATCCTACGCACCTGCCAAAAATCAACACTTTTTCCTCGCCTCAGATAAGAATGTTAGCTGTTTGCACGCTCACCTGTATGTAATGGACATGACTGAAGCGATATATCTTCCTGCAGATCCGGATAAAAGTCACATACCAGTTGTGGCAGCACATGACATGTCGCACATTTGAGATGCTTAGCAGCGACAAAATTCAGTGCATTATGGGATCACGTCTTGCACCATACAGTCTCAACTTCTTTGTGCCTCCTGTACGTAGCACATAAGAGATGCGTTCCACGTTTACCTCCAGCATAGTGGAGCTGCCCAAAAACACGTCTGAAAACGTCTTCACTACAACTGTCTGCCTAACAGACAAGTATCATCACAGCAATGTTGCCAGAGTTTCACTTCATAATAACTCTATGCTGCAAGAAATAATGTCTTAAATGCTACACCTGCTTAGAGCAGCAGACTCCTGGCTTATGCCACAAACCTAGCAATGTTCTTGGCGTGCTGGGGCACAGATACCTGTTGCAGCAGTGACAGAACCATGCCTGACTGCGTGTAAAGCTGCCTGTTGTCAGATCTAGACAAGCTTGTACGTAAGTTACTTCTAAGATACATTTGTTTTTGATTAGTTTTTTGGGAGACAGGAAGGATGAGAAATGATAAACTGTGTGATTTTTGCCTTGCCACTTACATGTGCACACATAGGGCGAGGAGGAAAGCACCCTCAGTTATTTTTCTCTCCATTTTTTTTGTGTGACAGCAAATTTCAAAAATTGTAACTTGGTATTATCTCAAAAGTAACAAGTTGTGAGCATTTAGTATTCTACTCAAATACTGTTTTTAGTATCTTGCACAAGACAATCTAGACACTGCATTTGCAGGAACTAATGCAATAAGCAACTAATGTGCAAGATCTAAAACTAGCCAAATTACTATTTTACTATCCCATATAGTGCAGGTCAGCTTACACACTTTTATAGTTACGTAAATAGCTGTAAGTCGCCTCACACTGCTGTGGGTTTGATCCCCACCATTGGCATGTGCTGACTTTTGCTCAACTGCCATTCTTGAGGGTTGAGCTGTGCTGTTGGGTTCAGTAATCCACCAAACGCATAAGATTTCTACCATCCACTTATCAGAATGACCTCCTATAATAATATGCCCAATGTTACAGAATCACAAAAATTCTTTTTCCTAAATAGCCAAGGTCAGTGGACCATTTAAGTTCCATTTCGCTCATTAAGTCCCTGTTGTTAAAGACTAGTGTGTTTCCACGAGTTAATTTTCGCACCATTGTCCCATAGACTGCCTTTTATCATGGTGTGCATGTGTGGCAGAATAATAGACACTCCATGAACAAACGTCTCTCATTCCGAGAGATTTGTAACAAGATTGATTACTAGCATGGATTGCCAACTTGCAGAAGTCATCGGGCAAGGTAAAAATACCATGTGTGCAATTTAGTGCAAAACACTTGAGCAGATTAACTTCTTGTGCTGTGAGCGTTACTAGATATATTTCAAGCATGGCACACAACTTCTCTAATATCGTTTATCCCCTGTATTCATTGTGTCTTTCATTACCACCCACTGCACTGTGTACATTTTTGCTTTTAGCTGAGAGTACAAAATGGAAGGTTACCTACGTTCAAGTACCCTAAAAACTGATCCTAAGCGTGCCGGAAAAAACAAGTCGTAGCTGCGATAAAGGGGCCTTTGTGAAAACTACATAGGGATGGTTCACAGGAACCTCAGTAGCTCAAAAATTATTTCAACACACAACGCTGCTACCTTCACACTGTTTATTCACTGCTGAGAGAGTTCGATTAATGTACAGAAAATATGACTGCAACCTGTTCGGCAAAATACTCGAGAGGGCCTTCAACCCTTGCAATGAGGCTGTGAGACTTAGGATTGTTTCAATACAAGCTGCACTACAGTTCCTACTCCAAGCTCCCAGTAGCTCAAACTGTCGCTGCCATACGGCATTTAGGCGACATTACTTACTCATTACATGAAAGACTTACAATTGAAGAGCAGCGGTTGTCTTTTGCCTTTCCTTCATTTCATTGTCCTTGGCTACACAATGGGAACACGCAGCCCACATCTTATGCTGCTTGAGCTTCATAGCAAACTTTTCCCAATTCAGCACTTCATCGTTTTGCCTATATCTCTTCTGCAGCTCAGCTGCATATCCAAAATCAGTATGTTCAGCATACGAAGCACACTTTTTACTTTTAGGGTGGCCAGAAAAATATGCAGAGACTGTTGCCTTTAGAGAAGCCAGCTATTGGCAGCTTCGTAGAATGGCAGTACATTGACTGAATCAGACTGACTCTTATTTGTGCTTCATGTGCACCGAACAGCTCAACCTCCCTTGACCTCAACTAGCAAAATGACATTCATGACAAAACTGACTAGTTTTGTCCCATATTCCAAAGTTTGTATTAACACACTGCCCTTGGACTACTATTATGGACTTGCAGGTGTTTTTAGTTCATCAGCCACAATGTCACTGCAGCAAGTCATGAGCCATTTCAATGTCTTTCTTCCTTGTTGCTATTGTTCTTCAAACTCCATAAACGTGTCGTCGAGCGCGCAGAAACCCACGTGACAGATTCTGCTGCAGGTTTGTAACCTTGCAGTTCCACATTCAGGCTCTGTACTGTATCAAGCACAGCTGCGTTCAATCCAGACCAGGACAAACAGTTCTAGTCAAGTCTGCACGAAACGGTGTGCACTTTTGAAATCTTGGCTCTAGAGACTCCACCTCACATGAGCTGTGACGCAACTCAATCTTCAGAAAGTATCGCACTAAAGTGGGAGCATCACTTCACAACGCTTTATGCAGCATGACTTGCATGTTCTATGTTTACACTGAGTGCAACCTAGAAGCACTCTTGGGATCACTGCAACTATATTTCATGGTTCCCACAGACACTTATCTGATGGTGATTTATCTGAACAGCGATAAATGCAGATACAAGGCAGGGGAGCAATAACTCCCAGCTTAAAACATTTTACTTTTAGGAGTCTGCACAAAATGGTACAACTTACACCCTGCTGTTGCGTGACTAATTGTCACTGAATCAAACAATCAGAGTTTGTCCCTCACATTTAAAAGAACTGTGGGAACCACGTACCAAGGAAAGGTAACGGAATCTTTCTACTTTCCGTTACCGCCTCCATTACTGGTCCACATTTTTGCTTGTTTCAGTTACCACTACTGTTGGCTGTGTTTCCGGTCTCAGTACACCCCTTGTTGCTTCCCTTTCTGTGGAAGCCTTGGGACAGCAACAAAACTTTATACCTCTACATCTATATATTTAGGGATATGTGCACAGAACATCTATCCCAAAATATAGGATGTGGTTTCTTTGGATAGCTCATATCAACGTAGTTTTCATGAACGTTACTCATGCTTGCCACTTGCAAGTCATCAAGAGAGTATAAGAATCGTGCTGCTTTCGTTTACGACATACTATTTACTTAACTCTTTCCTTACCGCACCCATAGAGTATCATTCACCGGTGAACACTACAGAATGAGTTTCGCTTTCCTCGTGGTGGTGATTTACGAAGCTTGCTCTGCTCCGAGGTGGCAGCGTTGAGACCTTATCTCTGCGTGTGGCGTAGCGTTCCGCGGCCGACCTCTTTCGCAGATGCGCGATACTTGCACCCGAGACATATTTGAGTTAGATTTTGTGTATAAGAATGCAAATAACTGATGCCGTTAGATAATCAGATTTTCGTCCTGAATGTGTGAACATGTGTAACTTGCGCTACTGCTAACTAACTGGGAGGAATAGAAAAGCAGTGAAATAGCAAATTATTGTATAAGAGAGAAAAAAAAAAAAAAAAAAAAAAGCTCATTTTGAAGTGATACTGTCAGCTACAAAAACAAAAAAATATGTCAAACCACTCAAAAATGGCCATCTTTGTGGCGGTAAGGAAAGCGTTAAATGCTCCAGCTAAATAGTTAATTTCAGCTTCGCCTTCTCAGCTAATATAAGTTCATAAATCTACGGAAATGGTACGGGCAAAGGAATGTAGTAATTCGGGTCCTTCAGTACCCAAATTATTTTTGTTTCAGTCTCGGGTATTCCGAGTGTGCAATATCAATTGCGGTTAGTACCGGTATAATACCGTTTGTTACCTTTCCCTGCCATGCACTCAAGAGCTTTGCCACCTACATACAGCTCCACAAAGACTGTGGTGCAGAGATTAAATTCACTTTGCACTCATTCTCTTTTTGGTCTTGTCCATTTATTCAACACTTTGTATCTTTGACTTTCCTCTTTGTACAGACAAACAACACAGGAGTGCACATAAATGTTTTTTCCTCACTAACGCAAGTGGCACCCAAATGTTCACGCTAACAGGAATGATTTAACTACTTCACATACAAGAAAAGGTGCCACAGTGTTAAAGAAAAAAAGGTACGAGTGCGCCGCTTTTGCACTTGAATCACGTATAAAAGAAAATGTCACATGAAATGTCAGATGAAGCAAAGAGTGTCCTTAATGACGCGACATTTCGCCTTTTCTCTCTCTCCTCTCACGGGAGCTTGTCGTATGGCTTTCTTGTGATGGGTATGCACTAGGACACGGTCACATGGGAGAGGATGTGATGCGAGACATTGTGATGTTCTGTTTGGAAAGGGTGGACATTTTCCGTCCCCCATTTTTTTTCTTTCTCTTTTTACAGAGGCACTCTAGTAGTGCCCTCCTCCGCCCCCAGCACCATAGCTATCTCGTGATTGGCCGTATGTGGAACCGCCAAAGCTGTCATAGGGTGGGTAGCGATCACCTGATCTGGGACCACCTGCAAGCAATGGATAGACATCGCACATGATGTTAAAGTCTGTGGCAAGCCCTTTCTGCCAGGGGGTCTCGACCAACTCTGGTCGTTCAACATGTTGGGCCTGCCGTTGGCACTTCAATCATGCGTCATGTTGCCACAGCATGTCGTGGTAGTATCAACTACTCAGTACAGCGTGCTGGGTAAGTTGGTGTTGTACCCAAAGATCAAAGCCTATAATATATTAGCCGCGGCTTTTAAGTCGCTAGACAACCACGATCAAATCAAAGTTTGGGCAATGCCAAGTCTGTACGGTAGGCCACGCTGTCATGATGCGGTACAAAATGTTATAATCACAGGACACGGCCAAAATGTCGCAAGTTTGGGTTGGTCTCAGCTAGAGCCATCAATTCTGTGACTGCAGATCGTGTCTGCACTGAAATTCATGCTCGTATTAGCAAATGAAATGCGTCCTTCAATACTGTTCCCATTATTGAACATACAGCTTTCTGAACATGCTCTCTGAAGCATCACTGCCTTTTCCCAGAGCTCTGCATGTCCCTACATTCAGCCCACACTTATGATTAAAAAAGAAAAATTAACCACTTAACTGGAAACTACAGCAACTCATACAAACACTGAGCCAGCCATATTTGCTTCTCAAATGCTCGAGAAATGTACACAAGACGGAAAAGGAGGTTCCAAGAACCTAACTGCTGGGACCCTAGACAGCACAAAAAGTCTCCGTAACGTACCTACGCTATTTGTTAAAAGAATGAGACACTGCCTAGTGAAGGCTGCCCTAAACCTATCAGAAAGTTAGAGGCGCCAAATACAGTCGCTGACCGATAATCCGGACTCAAAAATTTCGGGCTTTTTCAATTTTTTTCAGAGAAAACAGTTTGCATCATAAAATGCCCCGCAGAACCAACGTACATTGCATTGTCCAATAACCAGGACCGTTCCTCGGAGGACTTGCTTGACTATTCGTACTCATAACGATGTGTTCCTGCCCTATATTTCGTACTGCTTTATGAGATGACAGCCTATATATATAGTTATATATATAACAGATGGCGACGAGTATTGGAAATACTGAAATGTCGACCAGATGCTACTGCTAGAGACATGTTTAGTAGATGTGAAGAGACAAATTAATTAGTGCTAGTGACACCTTCGTTTGGCGTTTCAGCAGCGTCAGCATCAACTTGCCTTCGGCACTCGCAACATTGCAAAAGGTAAAAACAACGAAAAGCCGGGGATTTAGATGTCCCCGAGCCCACAAAGGCATTTTTTTTTAAATGTCACATAGAACGTTGAGAGTGAAGGCGGTTGAAATCTAGCGGAATTACGCTGTTTACTAAAAATTCAGGCTGTCAGGTAATTCCGATCAATTTTGTGGAAAAATCGGTCAGCGACTGTACTGCACTGGATCAACTCTACCAGGAGCAGCGGCGAAGAGTGATGTTGAGGAAAGTCAACAGAGGTGTCACTTACCTCCGCCAAAGCCAGTCTCCGCGGGAGGCCTGCCGCCATAACCTCTGTCACCGTAGCTGCTCGCGTAACCGGCCCCCGCTCCGTTGCCAACTGCCTGGTACCCGCCGCTGCTGCGGAAGTCCGAGGCGGGATTGCCGGGCTTGCCGTAGCCCCCGTCGTAGCCTCCGACAGCCTGTGTGTCTCCATAGCCACCGGTGGCTCCCTGCTGGTACCCATTCCCTGGCATTTCGTTGCCGCTGTAAGGGTCGTAAGAGCTGCGTGCAGCAGCGGGAGCAGACGCGCCATAGCTGTTATCGTAGCCGCCCGACCAGTCCTCACTGCCGGCACACAGCATAGCAAAGGGTTAAGCTCCTCCCACCACATGTCACCCCACCCCCCTAATGCTTGCAGCATGTGACAGCTGCTTATTTAGTAATACTTACATTTAAGGTACAAGGTAAAAAATTTCACATTACGTGCACAAAATGAGCAATACAACAAAGAGCACAATGTGTGTCACTCCAGAAAGGGAAACAAATAGCACGTAACTTCAACAAATCACAAAGGTAGGAAAGAAAAAGAAAAAAAAAAAAAAAAAAAGAAAGCAACAAGGACATTGCAAATGACCCACCTCTGGAAGGAGTCAGACTGGAAACCAGCACTGGGTCCAGACTCCCAGCGCCCCCGCTTGGCGGGCGGTCCACCGCCCATGGGGCTACCCCTGGGGCCGCCCCTCATGCCGTCTCCTCCACCGCGCATGGGCATTCCGCCACGCATCGGGGGTCCTCCGCGAGTCGGGGGTCCACTGCCATCCCTGGGAGGTCCAGAGTAACCTACAAGACGACCCCATAAAGGTGTGACTCGGCAAGACCACCAGACGTGTCCAGAGCACGAAAACCTACCGCCACGTCCTCTGGACGAGAAGTCACCAGGAGGCCCTCCCCTGCCTCTAGGGGGGCCACGACCCCTGGGTGGGAACCCACGGCCCCTCGAAAAGTCTCCGTTGCCTCCCCCTCGTCCGCCGCGGAAGTCGCCTCGCCCGCGGCCTCCCGAGAAGTCACCGCGACCCCTGAAGTCTCCTCGACCTCTGAAGTCCCCGCGGCCTCGTCCGCCCATGAAGTCACCGCCCCCACCGCGGCCCCCCATGAAGTCGCCACCACCGCCCCTGGGGGGTCCATTACCCCTGGGGCTGGGTCCTCCTCTTGGTGGGCCGCCTCTGAACATCCTGCATATTGACATCAAACATGCTCAGAACAGAACTGGACGAAGTCACAGTGGTGATTGTTAGACGTGCGGGCATCCAGGTGCCTGCGCTGTCCACCCGATACAAAGGGGTAGCCAACAGTATCATCATCAACAGCCCAGGGGAAGGCTGCATTAGCTATCGACAAAGAACACTGTGGCAGTTCGTAGTGCCCGGGACTATGCGTGTAGTGATGCAGGTATGTGATCACATACACCGTTGTTATTTCATTATGACGCTGACATCATCCATGATCACATCAAGAGGGAGTTGAACCATCGAAAGACTCCCTCTGGCTACACCGAAGATATTCCCTGCTGCTCAAGAAAACTACTTGCTGACAACTAGCGTACGGGCTTGCTGGGTCAACAATATTCTGACGCAGAAAGCTAAAACACAGTGCGAAGGAAAACAATTTGTGCAGCTGCCTTCAATACTTCAACGCCATTGTGTTTTATGTTGCCCACTATCTTATCTGTTACTGTGCTAATCAAATATGTTTTGCCAGTTTGTTGTGCATCTAGCCTGGGAGTTTTCAATACGCGTCCAAATGTAACAACTGTCTCAGATGTCCCCGAGCACACAGTGGCAACCCTTACTAGAATAACTACACTGATGAACACGTACAAGAATGGTACTACCAAGGGACCGTTGTACCCACAGCCGCTGAAAGTGCGCTGCTAAGCAACTGTCTCAGCTGACCCAACACTGAAGCCTTTGAGATGGCAAAATAGATCACTGCAGTCCCAGCCACATCAGTCTTGTGTGTCACATTCATGCCTTTGGAGCAGTGCCACAACTGTTCTTCGCAACACTACCACAAGCGCTTTGTCTAAAGGGTCTGCACATGTCACATGTTCTAAAAAAACCCTCAGATCGGGCACTATCATGCTCAGTGACTTTGACATTTATGAGAACAGACATCATCTGAGCTGTACGCTCCACCAGCACCAAGCTATTGCTGAGCATGGCATGGCCTTTAGAGGTCATTGCACGGTATAATATGTCGGAACCACACTCGACCGAGAGCTTAAGGATTTCAGCAGTGTCACACTTCTGCCACGTGGCCATTTTAATCATAATTGAAACCGATCAGCACTGATAGCCGCATGTAATATGGTTTATTCGCATGACCTCATCCGTAGGAGACAGCCACTGTCGCTAGCAGGCAGATGTGCTGCTATCGGCCGCCATATTGGAGGTCCCATCCAAGTTGTCACCCATATCGCACTCACTGTATATTTGGAGTTTCGAAGTTATCGTGCTGCGTGATTTGTAACATATCTAAGTAATTTCCGTGTTTTCGACTTTATAGTCATCCAAAAAGCATACGGCAGCGAATGAATGCAGGAACATAACTTTGAGGGACATACGGTGTGGCGGAGGGGTAACGTCAGTGAATAAACTGTATAGGCACTGTGCACTAGAGTTTTTCTTTCGGTGCTAGTGTCCCTTGAGGGTAAACGCATGGTACCAGCCAGCAGCGTGCAGCTGCGTTCTGTCAGTTTCGCCATTCGAAACTGCCTGCGTGGTGAGTAAAATAAGCTAATTCTTCCTTCCCGAATATGTGAGAAGACTGTTAAGATTGGCTTATTTAAAACATTAAAACAAGACCTTCGTACAGCGCTTATACCTGATGAAGTGAAGTCGACCGGGGTTGCGGAGTTCGAATGAATGATTGGAATCATTCCAGATTTATCAGTGCCCAGAATGGAAATGCAAAAGCTGTTCTAGAAATGAAATTAGGCATTTCTTCGCAGGAATAGAATTGGAATGGTTTGAGTGCCCCAATGGTAGGTCTTTGTTTGAACCCACTGGTTTCTGCCCTTTCATCACACCACTCCCACAGAAGTGTTCTCACAGGTCAATAGGGCCAAAACAGGCAAACAAAATTCGGAAGACCACTGCCACATGCAACCGTATGCACCAAAACCTGATACACGAAGGCGTGGATACGCCATCGGTACCAGGCCGTTACGCATGGAATCGCCACGGGTGTCGCTGACGATCAAACAACCACAGGTCATTATGACTAGTGCACGGTGCCTATAGTAACTGAAAACGGCTATGTGGAAGCAGCCAATCACCATTCAGTTGAATCATTTCAACCGAAGTGCCTACGTGGCAATAGCATTACGCTCTCCGAGATTTTCAGAGGTCGTCAATTGAAATATTTTGAGGGGGTGACCTGGGTGTCAGAAGCAAAAATCGTTTCAGCCTATGTCAGTAACACCGCAAGTTTCGAGATATGCCCATAAAACGGTGGTGAGGCCAAGCTTACCCTGGTGGGCCACCACGTCCTCGCATTGGTCCGCCGCGTCCTCGTGGTCCACCACGCATCATGCCACCTCTGAAGCCTCCACCGCGGCCTCTCGATGCATCGCCGTCCATGTTGTTTGTCTGCTGTCAAGAAGAAGGAATGAGCAGCTGCTTCACAAAACTGAGTCTGCTTTGTCTTTTTAAGATAAAAAGAACATCAATCGCAGGTGTCTCAAGCCAAGGACGACACCACAAGGAAAACCTAGGCGATACAAAACGAGTAGAGAAGCGCTCTATGGCTAATATGGCGCCATTGAAAGAAAGAAAAAGAAAAACACTGGCAAGGTTGGAGTTTCTGCACCTTAACGACACACCGATCAATTTTTATACAGCAACAATTCGCTAGAGAAAGCCGATATTGAATCATGCACCCTTTCGACAGCTTACAACCTCGAAGCGCGGAAACACGACAAAGCATGCAACCGACGTTAGGCCTAACCTGAAACGCCGCACTTCGCCCTTTCGTCAATCCCTTCGCGAATGTTAGGTTAAAAGTAACTCAGAAGGAGTCACGAATTCTGTTATAAACACGTGGCAACAGAAGTTGACACCCCGGCAGCTTTTAAACACTCTTGAAAAGTACGCAAAACACCTCACCTTTGTCCTGATTCAATAGTTCCAATGACCAGCATTAACTGCGGGATCGACGGCCGCATCGGGCGGGCATCGGCAGCATCGGCTTATTAAAAATTTACTAGTACTCGTTAACATTACACAAAAATCTTATTTACAACTAAAAGTTCGTTCTTTTAATTTATGTGGGATTTATAACATACTTATGTACGAAACTAAGTAAATAATGTTACATAAAAGCAATCACTGCGGACCATGCTAGGATGAGGATGCCCGATGCCGGTCATGCCGGTTGATCCATTCCTTGCTGCCGCCCTGCGCAGCCCGACAATAGATAGACTAGAGCAGTTTGTGGTTGTAATAGTGCCAGCATGATGGCATGTTTGCCTGGCATACGGGATTCTCCAAACAAAAATTTTAAAGTTGCGTTAGCAACGTGCATAATACAACCACGGCTTCACATTTTAATGAGGTTCCAATATAGCTGGCTCTGGCTGCAAACACAAAAGTGACCACTCAAATAGCAGCAATTTCCCATAAATCGACCGGTGGGGTACTAACAAGTAGGGAGAGGGATGTATTTCTGGTTACATGTTGTATGGGGGATATCAGAAGGAAATTCTCAATGCTCAATGGTTTGAGAAACACATAGAGCACAGTATCGTAGATTGCAGAGGCTGAATCCACAACTATCACAGACACATCATTTAAGCCTTACCAACACCCTAGCAATGATCTCGAGGTGATCTGGCGGCAGGAATCCAATCTGCGTTTATCTAGGGAGTGTCCAGATGTCCTGTCTGCCCCCCGTCCCCCCACCGACTTTTGTCCATTGTGAGTCAGTCCAACTTAAGTAGTGTTGAACATAAGAGAGGAGACAAGCGAGCTGCGATACAACAGAAACATCTTGAGTCTGAGGAGCATACACCCGCCATGCTCCTAAGTTTCCGTTGGAATAAGTAGCGTAAGCAGCACGCTATCCAAGGTTGGACTATCACGTTTGTCTGTCTACTTGTCACTGTCACATGAGAACTATATCATAACATGGTGAAGCAGCATGATGAAATCTACCTAATCTTTGAAAACCCCCGCTACCGATGACCATATATATGCATGGATTGGCTAAATGAAAGTTGCCATTAACCAAGTATCATTAATAAAAAAAGCACACCTCTTGTAGAGTGGTATGTTTATGTTGCTTCATAAGGTAGTCTCATAACAGCTGAAATCTGGCCAACTAAAATATATGCTTGTGGATAAAATATAAACAGGCAAGCTATGTGTAAATGGAGTGACTTTTTTTTTCCGCATATCACAACTTAGCTTTTCGTACAAGTTCCCGAAAACAACAGCAACACCTTGTGGCACGTAAAAAAAAAACATGTAGAAAAGATACATTAGTTTGGTACCTAGAAGAATCTCGCGACGTAGAGAGTACACAGGTGCACGCGGGTCTCCGAGCAACCGAGGTTAACGTTTGTGCTCGCTCTTTGCCATTATACCATTGGAACAAGCTGCCACGTGCCGGCACCTGTCTCTTCATACATTTCACAAAGAAACAGACAAACTTATATAGCATATACAAACTGGTCTGTGGGCTGTGACCAACAGGCCTGACTGACTAGTATGCGTACGAAAGTGGACCGAGGAGGGCATCTTTGCAGAATGCGAGGCTGTAACTTTTTTTTACATTATCACTGCGGACAGATCACGGCTTCCTGTCAGGTCCTCGTGCTGCTCGTGCAACTGTAAGTCCTGAAAGACCTCCTGTCGTTCGCCAACACTTCCGTCCGAGCCGTCAACTCCGCGTCGAACAGGATGTCGACTCCAATCTCGATGCTTTCGTCTCCGGTACCCTGAGCGCCGCCGTTGTCTTCGACGGGGTAAACGACGGGCTGCATGACGACGGGCAGGTTGATCGTTTGCGAACGGCACTTCTTCTCCAGCGCTCGCAGGTTCGGTTCGCTCGAGTGTTGGCTTCCCTGGTGGCGTAAAAGCTGCGGAGCGGGCAGCAGCTGATGCGTTGAACTCTCTTGCGTTTCGTGCAAGTGATTCAAGCCCTTATCGAGCGAGCTGCTCAGAAGGAATGTGGGCATCGTTCCGTTCGCCTCGTGCCGCGTCTGCTGCAGGAGGGATGCAAGGAGAGGATGCTGATCGGTGCCCGACATGCTCGATTCCACGGAGAGTTGAAGCTGCGTTGAAGATGCGTCATCCGACGATCGGTTGTCGGGCGTCACCATGTGGTTCTGCAGCAGTGGTGAGGGGTTGTGAGAGCTCACTGGTTGGCTGCTGGAGCTGCATTGTAAAATGATATGAGATGTTGCGTTTCGAGGGTTTTGAGGCATGAGGGTTACTCACATGTCATCGTCGCTGTAACTTGTGACAAGAGTGTAGAGGTTGTAAAGCGTGAGCCGCATGTCTGGAGTCCTCATGTCACAGTGCCATCTCAACTGGAAAGAATGAAAAATATTAGTCTACATAAATAATAAGGAAACACTAATGCTACGGATAAGTAGTAGACATAAACCTAGAATGGTATCTAAGCCTCAAGCACCGCGGATGAGCTGAGTTCGGCGGCACCTTGACAGTTAAATGCTGTGCATGGGTTCAGCAAGCCCACAGTATTTTTGGTATTCCACCATCTCATGTTTATCTCCATCTCAATCATATTCCCCATTACACACCCTTACTCCCATCCTTTCCACATAACAAGCACAATCACCCGTATCTCATATGGGTCACCCATATCCCATATGGGTCCACGTTACCCCATCACCACCATCTCCCCTTATCCCTATTTACTTACGAAGAAGGAACCGCATCATACCCCAAATCGAGTCAAATGAAACTTTACAAATATCTCGTTGGTATCCCACGACTGATGAGGTTACCTGGGTTATATCTTTGTTCAAAAGAAAAACTGCATAGTGGAAAAACTTCTTCTGCTTGCTCCTCGGGTAAAGGGCCAGCCTGAAAAGCAGGAAGTTTCCACGCGTCAGTAGAAGCTGCCACGCCCGGAATTGAGCCGAGCGCAGGGGTCACTCACGTTCGGTCTGCGTCTGGTATCGCGTCGGACAGATTGTCCCGTACGGAGGAGTAGGTCCCGAAGTAGAGCAGAGGATAATGTAAGGGCACATCAAGGAACAAGGAAATCATCAAGACAACCTTGGTGACGTAACCCAGGGATACAGAAAGCATCATGTCATTCTGTCCTGCAAATGAGAAATAGAGAGGAGACAAACGTGATCACAACACACGATTTGACGTCCAGGAGACGGCTTCATGACTTGGGCGACAAAAAAGAAGGGGGGGGGGGTCGATCTAATTTACCTTCTTAGGGGAAGTCAGTGGAATATTAAGCATTAAGTTAAAAGTTGGGCTGGTTCGTCATTAAAATTAGTAAAAATCATAGAACCCCCACTGCTGGGTAACAAGACCAAATAAATAGGGCCTGACTTTTTAGGGTTAAACCCGTATCCACCCGATATTTACCCTCCGAACGAAATCTGTAAAATTCGGGTTTAACCCGAATCTACCCGAAAACATCCGGGTCGCGTGGCACACTCATAAGCTTGCATTAAAACAAAGTTTGATAACATTGCTAAACCATAACATTAGTTCCATGTTAAGACAAATTTTATTAAACAAAAAAAAAATCACCCGAATTCCTGACGACAGAATATGCCGTAACGGGATTTAACCCGAATTTTCAAATGAAAAATATCACCCGATATTTACCCCCCGAATTTGGCCAAAAATAAAACCCGAAAAAGTCAGGCCCTACAAATGAATTGCGCTACTGCAGGACCATTCAGACACTTCCCAATTTGGACCTGCCTCAAACATAACCTGCGATGTACAGCTATGCAGAGGCACTTTTCAAATCTCTCTTTATAGGAGTTCATTCACCAGATGTGACCCAAAAGAATCCTGCAGTGTAAAAATGCATATTCATTGATTGATTGAATGGGAGAAGGCTGGGAAGGAAGTGAGAGAAAATCAGGAAAGTCTAGAGAGTAGAACCTTCCGTGCGGGCAACTGGAACAACGTTAGTGACATTACTTGACGTTCTGCTTTACTGCTGTTACCGCTCTGGCCAAAATATAATAGGAACCATAAAGCAACGCTTCCCTTTCCTTCTGATACTGGACAACGCTACAAGTGCCCCGAGAAAAACGAGCTTTCTCCAACCAAATGCCACTTACCATTATTTTGGGCGTACTTCGTATGTGGAATACATGAAAAAAAGCTGCTGAGAGCCGATTGGAACGTTTCTCCTCGGGGCACGAAATCTATGAAGAGTTGCCACGGGTTAGCTACCTTAACGTTAAACTACCCTAATTCATAATTACCAGTGACCAGCTACACTAACTACCTCTTAACGCAGCTACGCTCATTCTACTGCCGATACAGATCGGTGGTAGTGGGTAAGTTCTTCTACAAAGGAACGAAATTACATTTACAGCTAGCAAATAGTAATCGTGTTGGAGTTACCTTTTCTAAATGTAACGAATTACAGCTACAAACCAAAGTGACTTTGTTACCTTACAGTTAACTCCGGGTAAATGTAACTCTCAAGTACGTTGCTTTCTACCATTTGCACTGTCCAACCACAATTATATCAAATGCTTGTTACACTTAAGCAGTAGTTGTTTTTCAAAGACATCGAAACTAAAGGGCGATTCAACAGGGGTGCTGGAGCCTACGCACTATTACGTTAAAAAGAACGACAAAGTGTAGATGTGTGGAAAAATATGGCACTACTTCAGCAACTCAATCATAGTTACACTTAGTTTCTTTGGCAAAACGTGGCAACTTGTTACAGTTACAAGTTAGACTACAAGAAGAGCAACTCATTATGCAATAAGTTGCCAAAAAAAAAAGAAACTAGCCACAGTTAGACGTTACTCATAACATAGCAACTACCCAAGACCGATGGAGACATATGCTATGCTAACTGTATCCTGCTGACCTTCTTCAAAGACTATACGTACTTCTCTTGGGCTTCACGCTTACTCTACTCAGAGAAGAACAGAAAGGTGACTGACGTTACAATTACCAACGTAGCAATCGTTTATTCCAGTTGCCCATATCCCAGCAGAGCAGACCAGTACGGTTCACATCAGTGCCATACCTACAAAATCTTCACTGTGAGGTAGAAGAACTGAGCAGATGCTGTACCCCTTTTTGTCTGGACACTGCAACAAACAAACCGTGGCTTTCAGCACAGCAAGCAGTTAGTAGGGGTTTGACTTCTTTTGGAGGTGGTGGGGGACGTGAGCACGGTCATGCGCACCTTTATGTTGCATTTCAAGGGCTAGTCACATTGCCTCTATTGCTCAAAGACCCTGTGCCGATTTTCAGCACTCAGTTTAGCTATTTGCTCAGATATGTGGCTCAGAAAATCGTGACTACTAAACTACGTCAACAGGTACAAAAGAAAAATAACTATTATTTACAGCGTCACTCACAGGAACGATGGGAAATATAAAGAGCAGATCTGTGATGAGCTCCCGCCGTCTTTTCTTCAGGAGGCCGCGGGTGGTGAGCAATTGCTTGCGTGATGCGATGTAGTGCTCCCTTTGCGTTACGAGGGAGTCCCTTTGGTGTAGGAGGTCTTCAGCCTTCTTCCGCAGTTCTTCTTCTGCGGTACATCACCATTGACGTAAGTATTGCAGTGAGATATCTGTGCTTTACTACGAGACTGCATGAAGACGGAATCAGGAAGTACTTCCGCAAAGTGAAAACTCTGAACCATCGAATACGAACTTGCCAAAGTGAAAATTCGGCCACAAATATAGGTGCTGGAAGGTGCTAAGTACTTTGCGTTCAGCAGAGCTGCTCATATTCATCTGATATCCGAGAAGTTCTTTCATCTGAAAAAACTGTTCTTTCACCCGATTTTACACCGTTTTACTGCCCTCGAAATAAAAATCCCATTTTTGCCCCCAAATTTCCAAAAAAACATAAAACACGAAAACACAAGGGCCTATGTATTTTATGCATATTATAGGAAGTAATGGGAGACATATATGTTCGGGAGAACATGTGGAAACTGAACCAGTATTTAGGAAAGTAATTAAGTAATTTCGCTACCGGCGTACTGCCTACACATCTAGACTCTATGCTACACGTGGTCGAAGGCACGATAATTTAAAGAATTACACGTATTAGCTTAATGATGTGGCGCATAATTCACAACCCTGTACAGTGAATCGGGCGGGGCGACGACCTACGTTTCTGATGGAGCCCATCCTGTTCCCGGTCTAAGAATGCCCTCTCTTTGTTGCGCAGCGCAGCGGATTCGTCTCTTTTTTCTTCCAACATCTGTACGGTGAGCTGCAGCTGCTCCCGCTCGGCTTGAACTTTCTGCAACCTCACCCTCTCCCTCAGGCGCTGCTCTATGGCCCTCCTCACTCTCTGCACAGATGCCTGCGTCTGCTTGATAGCTCGTTCCGTTGTTAATAGTCTGGAAAAAAAAAAAGAGAGAGAGAGAGAGAGAAAGGAACGGAGAAATGAGAACTTCTTGATGTGTAACCCTAACAGAGTGTGTCGACACCCAGTGAGCGCTTTCAGTTCCATACCTCCTGAGACTGTTAACAGTGCAGGAACTCCTCACTACCGTTGGATCCGAATAGAGCACTTCGTGTAGCGTGTTCCCTTGAGTATCACCTTTCGCACCCTGCAAAGTTACAAAAAAGTGTGTCCAAATGTTGTCAGTGCCCAGAGAATGCTCTGGATGGGGGCCCAGACATATTTAAATCGCCTTTCGGCATTATCTTCACATCAAGTCTGACGTTGCCAAGACTCTACTGGGGAATTGGCAATTGGTGCTCTTCATTTAGTATTCGGAGAAGAAAACAGTAAGTGAAGGACACTTAACCTGAAGCATGCAGTCAGGAGCCCCATAGACACCTTCTGGCATGGCAAAGAGTAAGGAGTTTGGAAGGAATTTCCGTCCATCCTTTGGAACCTAGAACATGCGCAGGAACACAGTGTTAATGTCCTCACCTATCCAACAGCAGGAGAGAAAGGACTATGTTTGTGACCGGGGTTCCGGAGTGAACCGAAAACCTGAACCGGGGGAAAAAAGAACATCCCCATCTGCACCTGCAGGCAGGGAAGGGTAACAGTATCATTTTTGTTTCCGTTACCGCTTCCGTTACTGGCCCATATTTCTTTCTGTTACCACTACTATTGTTGTTTTCGTTTCCTTTACAGTTTTCGGTACCGCTCCACACACCCTTGTTGTTTTCCTTCTTATTTTTTTTTAGTAAGCTTCGAGACTGTGACAAAACTTAATACCTCTACGTATATATTCTGAAATCTATTTTGAAGACTTTAGGGATATGTGCACACAACAGATGTTTTTTTTTTTCAAAAATATACATACGCGGTTTCTTTGAACAGCTAATATGAATGTGGTTTTCATAAATGTTACTCACGCTTGCAAGTCACTGTAGGAACTATGCTTGTTCTATTTACTATAGTATACTGTTTACTTATATCCTCCAATTTCGTAGTTTATTTTAGTTTTCGTTCCTAAGTTAATTTTACTTACTCATCTAATCAGTCAAC
Source organism: Ornithodoros turicata (assembly GCF_037126465.1). Classification (NCBI taxonomy): domain Eukaryota; kingdom Metazoa; phylum Arthropoda; class Arachnida; order Ixodida; family Argasidae; genus Ornithodoros; species Ornithodoros turicata. The sequence goes on along the minus strand of NC_088208.1, from coordinate 39,860,397 downwards.
AATACAACAATTTGAGTTTGCTTTATTCAGCTTTATTTCATAAATTTCTCTAAGTGATACGGTAAATGATTGTAATAATTTGGGTCCTGCAGTACCCGAATTATCACCGTAAAATATTTTCGTTTCCATTTCAAGTATTCCGAGTGTGCGATATCTGTTTCTGTTACCATTACCTGCTATATTTTTGAAGAAAAAAAAAACGTTTCCGTTTCTGTTACCTTTCCCTGACCGCAGGATAGGTCACGGGCTTACGAGAATCAAAAGGAATGGCCAAGTCTCTCGACCCCTAAACCTTAAATGTAAGAGCTAGAGGGCCAAATTTGATACAGGCTTGTAATTTGCAAACTACGATATATAGAAAAATATTTGCTTTGCCTTCAGTACCGTGACGCGTGCAGTACCATCTGTGCACAACATAATGTACCACATTCACCAAAATGTTACGACCCCTTGAATACCGAGAAACCCTGTGATACAACATTTCACCAAAAACAGAGGGAACAGACACACCTGTTCTCCTAAATACCGCAGTCCGCCCAGGTGGACAGCCCACTCGATGATGCACGTCGCGGAGAAGACGCTGTCTTTCAACATCCAGACGCGCACGATGAAAACTGTCGAGTAACAGCCGTTAAGGAGCGTCAGTGCGGGCGAGAGAGGCCTGCAAACTGGACATCAGCCAGTTGCCGCATATTCACAAAAGCGACATTCCCCGCGGAAGACTCGAAAACGTGATAGCTTCACGTCCAGTGTCACACTGATAACCGTAGGGAATATCCCGCGACACAGCAGCAAGCTATTCCGTAGCAGACGACAGGAAAGACGCTGACGGTGTCGTCTGCTAAGTACGCAGTACTCCACCCCCGACATTCTGCACCGTATGAATGCTCAACACAACCTGCGACGGAACTTCGCCTCTGTGGGAAGTGTTTTCGCTTTTTCTTCCACCGGAATATTCCGTGAGCATGTAGCTCGTTTGAATACACAGATAAAGTCCCAAGATAATGGTGGGCATGTGTTCACCAGAAGAACCACGTCCAGCTCGAGGCCTTTATTTGCACCGAGATTTGCATGCACGTCACACCATGACGTCCACCACAGGTAGCAGACAAACTTCCAGGGGGAAATGAGACTTCGCGGCAGCTCGCTATGTATGGTGATTCTTAATGGATTATGCAGGGTCTCGAGCAACGTTAAATATCACTTCCGTGCCCCTCTAAGGGCCCCGACGAAGCATAGCGGACTCTCAGATATGATTCTGGTTAATTTCTAAAAAAAGAAGAGGTGTCGTGGAACACCAAAAAAAGATACAAGAGGATGATGCGTGATTCGCAGAATGTTGAAACCTCGACGATCCCAACTGCTGCCATGTCGGATTCTAGGTTTGGAGATAAAAATTTAGCTTTATCGGTACGCTGTTCAAATAAATAAAAAATGCAATTTAAAAACTTACCAAATTTCCTTCACTTATCTCACTTGTGTAAATTGCTGAAAGATAACGCAATGCAGTTCAGACAACTATGCGAGATATTCGTGATGTCAATAGTCAGAATCTGTGTACTGACAAACTGATAGATAGGCACGTACAGATAGAAAAATCCCCGCGAAACATAAGAGCTTTTGCACGGCACAGTTGAACACGTAAGGAGTATTACTGTAAGAATATCCAGTAAATACTACGTGACATGTGTTCCTTCGTATTCTACAGTTTGCTTCCAGTGAAAGATTCAGAGATTCCTCACGTTCAGACTCCTTATCCAGATGAATAGTGTAAAATAAACGGAAGTTGTCTTTGCCTGTGAAGTCGACCAGTACGATATTCCTGGCAAATATCGCTGTGAGGTGCCGTAGGCGTTTCTGAGGGAAGAGAAACTACTGAATGAAAGGATACTGATGTGCACGACGCGAGCATACCTGTTGAGTTAACAGTGGGATATGTCTTCTCCTGATACGTGGATCATACGTGTAGTCCGATACCTCCATTACTCACAAGAAGTACGACATTTACAGCACATTTTCAATATGTTTCGCTCACGACACCAATGTTACATCATGAGGCGATCCGTGATGTGTAATGTTTCAGCACTTTCACTGAGGCACAAACCGCAGCGACTCTTCGAACTCGCAGGTTGCTGAAAACATCCCTACACTCTGTGCTTCCTCAACTCATAATTCTCATTGAAACTTTGTAATTCGAGCGGGAGTCTTTGGGATGCCACACTTTGTGAAAGGTAAACACCACACACACACCTCCCATGAAGTCTCAAACTACAACCGGAAAACGACAGCCGGAAGTGGACATAGACGCTACCACACGACCACATTGTCATGACAGAAACACAGAAACAGAAGATAACTAATCGACTGAAATTCATAATAAAAACTGGTTTAAAGTAGTAAGTGCTAATGAAAAATTACAAAAAGTATCAGAAGGCAGCAGATTATTGTCACGTGGTTATGTGTGGTCACGTCACGTGCTGATGTTTTGTACTGCATGACAGAACTAGAGTGAACAGTGTGATATTTGTGGCGTTACTCAACAGCACTGACATTTAAATTTGTCACTCACTACGGCGAGTATGTACTCGTGGATGGAAAAGATACCCGACCAAATAGGATTTCTTGTTTTGAACTCCGACGGGGGCGTTGTCAATGTAAGCTTACCTCATAATGTGCACTGAACTGTGTAACATGCCTTTCTTTCGTCAAGAAATCTGTCAGAGAAACACTGTTATTTTCAGTCAGGAGGCGAACTTGAAAACGAAGAACGTGTAGCTGAAATCATCCACAAAATGGTGTACGGAATCGACATGAAAGACCTTCTCCCCAGCGACAGGAAGGATAACTTTCGCAGGATGTCTAGTGAGTAAGCTCTTGCTCGAACGTTTCGAGATATAATTCCTTTCTGTTCATCATTTCAGTTCATTTTGGGAACTACTATTACGCTGTGACACTATCAAACCAGAAGATCTTCGTCTCCAAGCGAAAATACAATCCATTGGAACCTGCTATTGCTTGAGCGTGCTCAAAGTTTCCAGTTCTTGTATGATAGCTTTGTCTGTGTAATGAAAATACCCTTACGTTTTTTTTTACTTGGTGAATATGTCTTTCCCAGGCATTACAACAGAGGGCGTACAGGTTTTTTTGGGCACTTGTTCCTTCAGAAAACCAGTCCTCGAGACCCGAGGGGTCGAAAAATTATTAAAAATAATGCTGACGAAGCAATTTGAGTACAGGCGTTGAGTGCCACTGTTACAGTACACGTACAGGCACTTGCACAGCTGGTGTGCAAATGACATGGTAGCTATAACCCTCTAGCTGGCACTCTATACACATTTGCTGTTCACATTTCAGATAATTTAACTATTACATGAAAGATTTGTGTGCAGATCTTACCACGTACATGTCAAGATGATATATAGAATGTTTATTTTCGTCTCCTTCCAGATTTAAGAAAGATTTAATCGAAAACTCAGAATGCCAACTACGTACGGGGTGACCGAGCTTGTCATGCCAGACATTCTTGTAGTAAACTTTTTACAGCGTATAGCAAGCAATACACAGTGTACTCAATATAAACCTGTATTTACTGATGGCAAAGAAAAAGTGCAAATAGAGCAGTTTAATGTATATCTCTACATAGTATCTTTTTAAGACCAATTCAGTATGTACACACACAACGTATGCAAACAGAGCCATAGAGGAAAAATACACGTTATCACCATAGCATCTGTACTTTCTGAAAGTTCAGTACTTCAAGGGTTCCCCTCAAACTAGTAGGGCAGGTTAGCGCTACTGTCTTACCAGCGAGCAATAAAATCCAACCAGTCTCCTTCACGTAATGCCCTCACTCTAAAAATTTGGAGACACCGTTGATGCGGTACGGTGTAAAAGAAACCTGTCTGGAACGACCTCGTAGAGCCGACGAGCGACTTTTCCGCGCTATCACAACCGGTAGATCGAGGCAAGTTTATCAACGCATCTAAAAGAGGAACAAAGTAAAGAGAGTGCAAACACAATAGTATATACCAAATCTCTATAGAAGAACAGGCATTGGCAGACTGGCCACGTGTAAAAAGGAAAAAAAAAGCATGAAAATATAGAGTATGTTGTTACCAGTTTTCAACGGGATGCCTTTGCGTTAGCGCTGCATGTTGAGACTGTGTCGGGCAAGAGACTGGTACTAAGCTGTTAATTAGCAATTAAGGTGTTGCAACGTCTGCAAGCACTTCGTTGCATGCCTCTATTCACGAATGTTAAGTACCAAGTTTGGCTAAAGTTACAGGGCCGTGCGCTGGCTGCCCTTAGCAGGAACGACCCTATCAAGGTCATTGCAAATTCAAGACTAATTATGAGCATACCCCCCCCCCCCCCCCCCGACTCCCGATGCCTGCAGCATCACGAATTGTCACAAAATGCTGCGCAGTAAATCATACAATGACGCCGCTAGTCTGCACGAAAGTCTTGGAAGGTGCAACGTGGAATTTGGAAAACCCGACACAATCTAAACGTGCACCGCCCACACGAAGGCCCCCGCAGAAGGATGTACTTGAAATGCGTTTCACGCCTTCCATTGCCTTGCGCTGGGTGTTTGACTTTATGGAGGAATGCTACATTGTTTCTCGTTCACATAATACACGATTCTCTTCAGTCCAGTCCGAGCTCTCAACCGCACCCCTTTCTCGCAGAAAAAAAAAAAAAAAAAATTATAAGACAAACAAAAATAAAGGACTAGAAAAGACGCTGCACCCCTGTGTCACAGTACCCCCCTGGAAGCGAGGAGGACTACCCTCGTCCCGACAATGCGCCTACAAAGATGGAGCAGGTGAAAAGCGTTTTTTTTGTTTCTGCATCGTGCTTCCCCCTGGCGGTCGCAGCGAGAAATGCCAGGGGGCGGGCACATCACCCCCCTTCTGTTTCTGTTGAGGCCCGTTATCAGAGGAATGGGTTACTCGAGTTCGTCCTTGGCATCTGGGCATTCTGCAAGAAGAAGAAAACATCTGCTGTTAGAACAGTCAGAAATTCTTACTTTAAAAAAAAAAAAAAGAAAGAAAGAAAAGAACAGTACTACTCACAAGGAACGGATTGGCGGGCGAGGTGACTGCTTGCTGTAGGTGCCAGCCACCAAACTGTTGCGCAGCCTTGCCGGGGGGTGGTAAGGTCTGCGATGCTCCCCACGGAGAACCCTGGTTTCCCCATCCACCGTAGCCGTCCTTTGGCATCACTGACGGCACAACACCATTCGGAGGACTTGTCACATTGTTCATTTGGGGAGTCACAAATGCCTGAAAAAGGAAAGAAAAAGGTTTAAAAAAAAAACACTCCTAAAGAACACACAAGAACGGTAGACTCCTGCTCAAAAGCACAACAGAATAAAATAAATAAACAAGAAGAAGCCAAATGCCCAAACATGAAAAAGAACGCCGCTGAACGCCCAAATGTGCAGAAAGAACATACCTGCTGCTGAACATGGAGGTTAGGAGCAGCACCAAAAACTCCGCCTTGTGGGGGAGGAGGAGTAGCACCATCCATGCCTCCTCCAAAGGGACCTCCCATGTTAGAGGGCACTGCTGAAGGAGGAGGAGGAGCACCCATTGCTTCAAAGGGGTTGGAAAATACTGCAGGGGCAGCAGCTGGTTGTGACGGCACGCCGCTCATGCCCCAGGGCATCGTGGTTGTTGCAGACGCAAAAGGGTTCGAAGGAGGCACACCTGCACGGGGACCAGCAGAACGTTTTGTACGTAGGATTGCATCACAGTGTTGTCACTGCGATGACAACTTTTCTCGTTCGAAACAGTCGTCCTCATAGTATCTCAACCCCCTTTAACGGGATGACGGTTTCAAACCCAATATAAATACCGTTCTATTCTCCATCACTGATTTTTCGTGCAGTCTGAATTGTCTCGCCACAATGGGCCCCAGTCATTAAATAAAGGAAACTAAATTAATAATAGCTGCATAGCTTTCCACGAGCTGTGCTGTTGTAAGCACCACCAGTCGCCCTGAATATTCGCAACAAACATTTGAGTTCCTTTTGGGCTGTCTAGAGCCGACGACCTTCAAAACATAGGAAGCACCTATGGTGTATACCACTCATCCTCATTTTAAAAGGCAGTGAAGAAGCATGACACTGGACCTAAGCAAAGACTACAAACGCATGTTATGCTGAGCTTGGAGGAAACCTTGAAGTATGACATCTATCACACTCAGAGCGACGCAACATTTTCCACGATTTTGTGAGAGCGTCCCGCCTTCGACATCCGTGGTCTGCTACTACGGTAGATTACTTCAAATGTCTCGGAAGTGACCTGTATGAAAGCTTTCACAGCTGTGTTCCCGTAACAATCGCGGATGAGATTTCACTCTGGGTTCAGAACGGACTGGGACTGTACTGGCCCGTTCGTGGCATCGAGGGCTGACCATCACGCTGACAAGCAACACTTACCTCCAAAGACTGGGCCTACTGTTGGAACGGCAGGGCCGTAAGACACAGGAGGGGGTTGAGGCGGAGTCTGCGGAGACGTCATGGCCGCTTCTTGGTGGAACAGGTTGTCTAGGTCCGCTAGCGCTGCGTACCGGTCCGCAGGCGGGACTTTGATTTGTGTCGCACCACTCGTGGGTTCCCCTGCCGCGGGCGTTGTCGTGGCAACAGGCGCAGAAACTGGGCCGGGTGGCCTCGTCAGCGGAGGAAAGCTGGCCACGAACCCACTGTCTCCCGCAGTGTTGTTGCAGCCATTGCAGACATTGTTGTTACTTGGTGCGACCGACTGCTCCGATGTTGCTGGGGGCACAAGAAGCGTCCGCAGTTGATTACCAAAGATGCGGACATCCGGGGAATTACCCCTGAATATGTAATATCCTTACCCGTTCTATTGAATGCGCTCTCGAAGTTTGCAAAGTTTCCGTTGGCAGAGAAAGGGGCCACCTTGGCAGGAACTGCACCAGATGATGAAGGGCAGGACAATACCAGATGGAGAAGGGCAGGACAATACCAGATGGTGAAGGGCAGGACAATACCAGATGGTGAAGGGTAGAACAATAAACTTCATTTACGCCTCTTAGGAAGCGACTTGAATTGCACGCGTTTATTGTAGAGTTACAGTTGTACGAGTGAAGTTTATAATGAAGTTACGTTTACTGTGAAGTTCATGAAGTATGAGTGCACGTTCACTACGAAGCTGCTGAAGAGTAACGTAAGCATCAAAGCAGGTCCATCAAATAACGTGTCCTGGAGTAGCCAGTCCCGAGTGTCTTTGGGACTAAACAGCTCCACTTTTTTTTCTTTCTTTCTCCAATCAATCAATCCATCCCTAAGGGACCTACTACGCAACAGAGATTCAACAGGACCCACCTGTAGGGGTAGATCCTACAGAATTCGAACTGAACGGATCGTTTCCAAATGCACTGAAGATATCTACGTTGGATTTGAACGTCGTCTGATTTGTCGGCATCGTTGCGGCAGAAGAAATGGGAGTTGGCCATGTTGCAGAACTTGGAGTGGAAGGCTGATGATGGATTGAGGCAGACATTCACATGAGCATTTGTAGTGTGAACTTTCAGCAAACGTCATTAATGTCAGCAAGATTTCTGGACTGGCATACGAGGTGTTCGTAATAAAAACCTGAGACTACCAACATGCTGCACTTCTGGAGTACATATAATGAAAACCTGAGACTAGCAAATAGTGTCATACAAGGCGTGCCACCAAACGAAGTCCTTAAAATTTGCAGACTTGACACTGATGGCCTCTGAAATTACGGTATCGCAGAGTGGCCAAGGGGTTGTTACGAGATAGTTATGAGATAGAAGCTGTTGTAGGGATGTGGCATATCTCAAGCTGGTCATTTTCAATGGCAGGAAAAATGTATGAATGCTCTAAACAATTGTAGCAACGATACCTTTGAAAATCTCGTGTGGAGGCACCCAACCCTGCAACTGGTTCCATATCAATACTTCAAATCTAACTATGCGGTAATGAAAATGCTATGTACCTTCCGTACACGTGCCTCAATGAGACAATAATCACCATAAATACCAATAATTCGTAGCTTTACGTCACAAGACAAGATGAGCGCCGCCACAGTGGTGAGCCTGTGGATTAATTTTGCCCACCTGGGAGCTCTTTAACATGCACTGAAATCTCAACACACTGTATTTAACGCCCCCTGCAGAAAACAGCGGGTTAAAGCAACGGGCGGGCCGCAATACTCAAATAGATCTGTGCATTTTTCGGATACGTTTGTCCACAAGCTTTAAAAATATGGACAAGAACCACGGATCTGCGGTACGTGGGACGTCCCATATCAATAATGGGCAGCGTAATGGGCAGCGCTCCCATTGTGCATCTTTCCCAGAACCTCACCTGTGACCTGTGAACGACTAGGGGCAAGCTATTCTTGCCCAGGAGGCTAGTGAGTGGCTTGGTGTCGGCGGGTACCCCTGTAGGGGTACCCGGCTGGACAGGTGTCTGTGCTGTGCTCTGCTCTTGCTGCATCTTGTGGAGCGCCACCTCGGGGTCAACGTACCACCGCTTGCGCTCGTACTTCTGTATCATGAGATCTCGAGTGCGCTGTTCGTCCCGAGAGTCCGGCTCCATGGGGCAGCGTGAGTCGTACAGGCCCAGCCACACGTACTTACAATACTGCACAAGAAAAACAAGGTACATATTGTCAAAGGTTGCATGCTTTAACCAGCAACACATGTGTGAAAAAAAAAAAAAAAGTGTGTTTGATGTGTTGTTCTTTCACAAGTTTCTTTACAAGTTGTGGTGGCATTTTCCAATTCCAAGATATACAAAGACCGCTGTCACTGGACATAAGATACATTTAGATTTTCTAATTAGTAGTGGAGCTGGGGTATGATTTCTCTCCTCTGACAAGCAACTGTCGTCTGCAAACATTTTATCTTTGTTAGTACTACAGTTAATACCCGTGACACACGGGCAGCCTGAAGGCCTTTCCAGAGAAGGACATCCTTCCGAACGGCGTTTGCATCCCATGACACACGATAAAGGAGATACTCCCTTTCGCAAGCGAGCCTTTGCGGAAGACGAGATTGCTTATCTCCCTGGCGAGCAAAAAAGCTTTGCATTGTACGTTGATACAGCCGACGATTATTAGACCATGGCAATTTAAAATAAGAATGCGAGACTTGAAGATTTTAATTATGTAACAGACGAAGTTAGAAATACAGCTAATTTAGTAATGGCATTTATAGCGAACTCACAAAGGTTTGTGAGTCAGATGGAGCTACTGAGTGAAAGGGAATGTCGTGTGCCACCAGCTAGACTCCCTTTCAGCAAGGTGTCCTTTAAAGAAGTAAAGGATAACACAGGAGATAATGAAGGAGTTAACATAGCTATCTCCTTCCTTGCTGGCTATGGGCTTTCCAGACATGCTGCCCACACCAATACCTTGATCATGTACAAGAGCTTTTTAAGCATAATGTTGAACTTTAAAACGCCTTTTCTAGGGTGGTATTCTGGGAGCATGAAGGAATCAACAAACTAAACTAACTGGGCTTTTTGGGGGTGGCCTTCTGAAAGCGCAGAGGAACCAACGACCAAAAATTTAAGTGTTTCTCTTGCATGCAATCCCAAAGCAATGTACAATTCCTAAAATCAGAAACACATGATTTTCACTTTTATCCCGAGACTGACTCCAGATTTCTCCATCTTAACCAGCACTCAGAATCTGTTTTGAGATTAACAACTGCAGTAGGATACCTGCAAACAAATTGCCATAGGCGACTATGGAACCAAGCGTACTTACGTCTAACGTCGAAACCACCTCAATAAGGACGGATTATCGTCCGTGGGCCTACTGCTTGTGTCAGGCAGAAATCTGAATGTACTTTACATGAAAGGCTTCACACACTCCCACCATACTCCGATAATAATGACAATGAATATTGATAAGGCTCCATACGGTACGCAGCCTGATAGGAGCCACTAAGCGTTGATACAAGGTGCATTCTAACCAGGAGTCACGTGCTTATCTAGCATGGACTTTGTAAGCCTACGTAAGCATGGCTTACATGCATATCTTACAAGTGAAAGTCTTTGTTTTTCGCAATGAATGGCAACAATAGCCTTGACAAATATTTTTGCGTGAATGCAATGCAGACTGCTTCTCCACTGTGGGACATTGAACAGATGTTTGTCAACCGAGAACAACAACTTTATTTAGATGGGAGTTACGGGGAGTCCGATGAGAAGTGTGTGTTATCATTGCATGAATATAGTAATCAAATTATGGATAGAAAACAAAAAAACAATGTTTGTCATTTAAAGTGCCACATGTACCTGCATCTCTTTTAGCGTTGTGCATTATGTGGTGTTTTCTGTGCTTTTTTAAATGATCTTCGTTGCTATGTGTAAAATATCTTCCTGTCCAGCTGCATATGGCATTCTAGAGGAGCTACACAGCTGGTAATAGGGCATAAGTGCAGCCTAGCTGGTGGGTAAACTCCACACTATAAAAAGCCTGAGCACACAAAAGCTGCAACATAACACAGACGACTCAAACTAGCAAACCTTTTTGTGCGCCCACGTTCAGACTTTTTATAGTACGGAGTTTCATAACTCTTTCAAGCAGTCACTTTAAGAGTGCAATTACCTGACAACTTGAGATTGAAAGCAGGAAAAATGGAAAGCATTAATGTGACTGTAACACTTGGGGAAATTTTGAAACAGAACTGCCTCACAAAAGGTGCTACTGCTAGGTACAGATATGATACTAACTGTACCAGATATTACTACTAATTTGCTACATATCCCTACTTTCATGACATGTAACTAAAGTTGTAAACTAAAAAAAAATAAATTTAATAAACAGAACAAAGCAAAGCTTGATTCATCCTTGCTATAAAGAACCAGCAACCTACCAAATTTAATTAAAATCTCAAATGACTTTCAACTTCTTGTTGTGCAAATGCTGGATGGGATTCCAACATTTATGTGCTGCTCCGTACAAGCACGGGTGACTCATTTCATATTATGCAACTTCATAGTAACATGGCACAAACAGGATGTGTAGACAGATTTCTATGAATCCAGCCCTGCGCAGAAACAATTCCATAACGATGTTCTGGGCATCCCAAAATAAAGTACCGCATTTCTCCTGCACTCTGAAAAATATAGCTCTCGACACTCTAAAGATCTCAACCTTGGGTGCAGCTAATGTGCATTAAAATCTCCCACACTCACCTCATTTCCTTTACTCTTAATCTGTTCTATTTCTTCCGGTGTAAACGTTGTCATGGTGATTGATTTTACTCGATGAGGAGGATTCAGGCCACGCCTACAAAATCAATGAGAGATTATTTACCGATAAGTTCAATACAGCAGGGATAATAAAGATGGTGACATCTAGGTGTCTACAAGATTCATGAGGTAACCACACACTCAAATTATGTGACACACAATGCTAGCGATCTGATTTCTGTGGCAATTTGTGTCTCCCGTGTTCGTAACCGAGGCTGAGAGTTGAACCGAAAACGTTTATCGGTTCGGGTTTAGGTTCGACGATAAGGGTCCAGAGCCGGTGCAGCTCCAGAAGGCAACTACTATACTGGTTCGGACCGTTTTTTATTTTTTTTCAAACAGTTAGGTTCACGAACCAGTTCAGGGGCCACGGGTCTGAATGAAGCACAACGGGTAGGTTACGGCACACTTCTGTTTGTGTGGTACGGTGCTTGAAGTGGACAGGAAGGCATTAAGGCAAGATTTTGGAAGATTTTGCGCGATATGAAAGACAACATTAGTAGTGGTTACAACAGGAGTATAACCACAAATTACCGGTTCGGGTTGACTGCCCCAGCACGTAGCTCATTAACTAACACACTGACTAACCCGTCGGTTTGTTTGCAGAATCTCTGCAGGAAATAACAGTCAACCAATCCTCTGACTCTACCAGTCAGTAGACGATAACACACGTTAAATAGCGAACAACGCTTCATGGTAGTTTGATTGTCTGTAGAATGAAGACAGAGCACAGGGAAGAGAAAGTTAATAACGGTTGCCTCAGGAACGCATGCTGGCAATCACAATGTTTGTCCCGTGCAAGCCCCTTCAGGACTCCTTATTGATGCCGTTAAAATGGAAGTTTTTCATCATTGGTTATTTGTATGTCACTTCAGCTTTATTGTTGCTCTAGCTGCCTAATCATGCAGCATTATTGCATCGTGTCGTACAAAGACTTATTTCCAACCGTGAAAAGCCGTGCAAGCGTGGCGATGTTCGCAATCTAACATGTGTACGGGCACTGATAAAACGTGCCTTCACAATATTATCGAGTGAGAGCCTATCGGAACCATTCCTTCATTCATTAATAGAGGTCAGCTGCCACATCGCAAACAATGCCGGTACCTATCGGGTGTGAGAGCCCCATATCTACGATTCCACGTGCTATGTTCGTAACGCAGGTAATTTCCTCAAGGCCGCGTTAGAAAATGTCACGCTGCGTAACCGGGGCTTCGTGATTATCAATATCGAGGGTGAGTCCCGGACCTGTTACAATGGCCAAACATTCTAGACAGGGATGGCATGAGGAGGAAACGTTCCAGCACTGTTGTCAGCATCTCCTTTTCAGTCAAGAAGTCAATTACAGTCACACACAACGTTTTCAGAAGCGTGCAGAGCTAGGCAATGCACACGGACGAGTCAATCAGCAAAAGGACGTGCCGGGCGCTTCAAAGTATACGTGCTGTTACGAAGCGTGACATCCTATACTCCCGTTTCTGTTTGTCGCAATGTTACTCGTATTACTGACATCATCGAGTAACAGTGTGAGCTCCAGTCGGGGTACAAACACTACGGCGCTTCGCAGGTATAACCCTAACTACGCATACTGTGCGAGCTGTACTTACAGTATTCCACTGCACGAAGTACACACAAACGATCCAATTGTCATATTCACATACGTTGGCCCCCTCTGATGGCAATCGAAACACTGCTTATTTGCTGGCAAAGCAGCAAGCTCACGTAGCGTTTTTAGATTTTTCTCCTCCTGTGTTCTCTTTCTAGCGGCCATTTTGAACTGCAAGGCGGAAGTGGCTGCTGACGATGCCAGTCCTTTATCGGATGCGGAAAGTCGTCGTCTGCTTCCGGAACGCACGCCCCCAGATTACGAAACTGGAATTGCTATCCACCAAGTAAGCAGCCTCTTCGACAGTGAATGAGTCATGAAACAGCTAACTGGAAAACTGGAAGGTCAAGGCGAGAGTGAACTTGAGAGTTTATGCAATGATTCTTTCGCGCTTTCGATTCATACTGAAAGCGCTGAGTGCCCGCAGAGAGCCGTGGCGTATTAAGCAGACGACGAGCAGGAGGTATCGATATAATTTCTCTGCTTGTTTAGCAGTTTAGATTTTCTTCAGGTGCGGATGAAGGATCTTTCTGAGAGTGGAGGTCCGATCTTGGACAGCTTGCCACATACACATTCTGACCCCTTGCCCCCTAGGTCTGCTCTTTTTGCATGTTTCGTGATGCGGCAACAAAAATATATAATGTTGTCATGTTTAAAGTCAAACGATCGCAAAATCTTTGCGCACATGGCGCACAAATTGTTATAAAATAATAAGACGTTCGTATTGCTAGAAATATGTGTAACTGGATTCAGAAATTAACCTTTGAACTTCAACTGAGCTTTTTTTCCCATTTGTGGGAACACCGCACGCAAAGAAAAAATAAACATAAATAAATAAGAATAAAGAAATATTATGTGCCACGAATTGCAAATAATCAGCACAAGCAGGATAAATAAAAATCGTAAATAATAAATTTACGATTTATATCACTTACTTGATACGTCTTTTTCTTTTGCATGACTATATTCTTCGTGTGTCTGCTACACACTCGAAAATTTATTTAGGATGTTCTGAGTGATAACGTCGCAGCATACGCGCTACGTTTCGTGACGGCAATAATTTCATCAGAAGTCGAATAGGATGCACACTGCTACGATATGCGAATTACATTGTGTTTTCATTTCTTTAATTTTAACAAAAGCCACTGGGAACACCAGCACACGTGCATTTGGCCAATGGCTGGGGTATTATTTCTTGGGGACATTTTTGAAGATACGAGTATGCTAATCTTTTTTTTTTCTGTAAATTTATTGACGGCTAGAAGCATCACCTGTATCTTACTTCCACTTCTTCTTCTTGTACTGCCAGTAGCGGTCAAGCTTTGACCCCAATGGGTGGCTAAGGAAATCAGTCTTGATGGGTAGAAGAAAAGTAAGTGCACACCTTAGTCTTGGATGAACACAGCCAGACTCTGCTCAAGTAAGACTCGCTGCTGCACGCTCCGTCTGTGTCTACAGTTTCCATGAGCGCTTTGATAACTGTTCAGCTGCTGGTCGTCTTGCCATTTCACCGTCCGCATCGTGCCCACGTCCAGACTGAACAAGGGGAAGAAAAATGGCGTCAATTTTATTGGCGTACTACACTATTTTCTTATCGTTAGCAGCATCGCTTATAACATACGCTTATCCTTTCCTCTTTCTGATATACACGGCACCGAGAAAAAGCTCCAAGTGGACTTCTGGCGTCCTAGACTCAACCATCAGTGCTGTCGCTGGTGCTGGCCTCGCAAACTGGTTTCTCCGTATGCTACCCTTCTGCAAGATGCTGAACGCAAATACAGGTCTCGGATTTCCCCTGGACTGTGCACTCATGGCAGTAGGCGTCTTCAGTATCTACATTGTAGAGACACTGTTCTTCAAGCAACCGCGTGTACGGTTTTCTCTTGATATCGATGAAAGTTCCGGCCTCGAAGAACGTTTTGTTCTGTGGAAAAGGAAGTACACATACACCGTACGCCCTTTACCGAGCGCGACCCTAGCAAGAGCAGTGGTCCTTGTCACTATCTACGCAGCAACTGAAGGCTTCCACTTGGGTACCATAATCAGCTCCAGAGAAGGGAGGCTGTACTCTTCAATTCTTCTCCACCAGTTGCTACTCCTAACCTTTATAAGTGTTTCTGCTCTGAGAACGCCATACAGCGCCCTGAAAGTTGTCAAGACTGGGCTGTTACTAGCATCCCCTTTGCCGCTTGGGATAATGTCCGGAGCAGTTGTCGGTGAAGAAAACCGAAGCCTATGTCTTGTGGCCACACTCATGACGGTAGCGTCACTGTGTTCGGGCGCCTTCGTGCTTGTGCTGTTTAGATACTTTGTTCTAACCGAAGTGGCAGGGAAAGATATGACGTCTCGTAGCGTAAGCTTTGCCTTTGGATTTTTCACGTGCGCGCTTTTGACCTTCGTCACAAGTTAGGTGTGAGGATGGTAGGACGAGGTATAGGGGCGTTACGAATATGAAAGAGGAAATTGCTAAGTGTAACGCAATGATTGTGTATTACACAGGAAACCACGTTTCCTTGGTGACAGGCTGTTCTCGTTTAGTCAGGGTGAGGATCTGGATGGTGGTGCATGAAGAAGACTGCTTCTGGAACGTCCTAACACGCCCCGTATTAGCCAGGAAGGGTCGAACACCGAGCAAAGAGGTTAAGATAAGAACGCATGCTACACTGTGGTTCCTAGAAAAGTTTCTTGAATTCAAGTGTTGCCTGAGAAGGGATGAGTCCTTTGCCGTCTGGGCGTTTGAAGCAAGCACCGAATCAAACGCCTCCAGTATATCTGTGGCATGTTGAAGAACGCAGAACTATGTTTTGTGTGGCACTGTGCTAGAGCTGTTACTTCAGTAGACCTTTTGTATTGCCAACATTGTATTGTCAGTAGACCTTGCGCAGAACGTAGAGGAAAGTGGTGCCTGTCCTGTCGCGACTGGGAGTGCATCACCCTGAAGCCGCAATATAATAGCCGCAGAACAGAACTTCTTCTTTCTCGTATTTTCCGGACTTGATCAACCAGGGGAGATCGGCTACATCACAATTTGACAAAACGTTTTTGTTTCCATTGTCATGCGGAGGATTGCAGAACCTTCAGTCACTGGTCGCAAGCCTCATACACGCGCGCCGTAGGTAGACATATAGAAGACTTCCTCCATCGGCATTCGGGGTGTTGCAAATCTCGCACTATCATTTTCTCAATCATCTGCTACGTATCATCTACTACGCGTTTTTCATAGTCTGCAAATTCTCGCTAAACTCTGCAAAGACTCTGCCAAATTCTCACGCGCTACGCTCATTGCAGCCACTTTACTTCGCAGGTTGGACGCCCGACGCCGCCAATCTTTTCTGAGCTATGCGCCACTTTTTCGTTTTTTGTTCGAGGAAGAAACTCTGCAGCACGTGAAACAGCTGGACGAAGAAGAACGAGGGCGGTTTGAAATAGCGTCGAGAGCCGCCGCCTTTCTGACCATCTGCGGCCGCTTCTGAAACATCTTGTACCTCCCGCTTCCTCCCTCCCCTCTGCTATGGCTTCCTTCTACTAACATGTCACCGTGGGTCTCATGAGCCTCTAGAGATTAGTCCGCACCAAACCCTGGCCAATCGCCCTGTGTGGCTGGCGGCCACTGTTCCTAGTGGTGGAAGAAGAAGAAGAAGAACGAGGGATTCTTCGGTGGTCCCGGCCACTGAGACGGAACGAAAAACTTGGGGCTGGAAAATGTTATGTACAGAGGTACACCCTTCAACGCTGGGCATCTGGGCCACTGTTTCCTCCTGCCTGATCTTCGTGTCCTTTTGGGCACCGTACCAAGTAAGAAAGTACTTATCCGCAAAACGGGCACAAGGATCCTTCTTGGTGGATGACTGTGTGGACCGAATAATCAACATCGCTGTTGGAGCAGCGTTGGCTCACTGTGTGACTCACGTGATACCCTTTACACAAAACGTGAGCGACGGTCTGAGACACTACCTGAACGTGGACAAGATGGTTCTGGCAACGGGGATCCTCTGCACTGTCGTCGTCGACATTTTGCTACTCCTCTCTTTCCCGTCGCACACCGTTCCCTACCTGAACTGGCGTCGAGGAAAGACAGAACCCAAGGACGAAGTGCAACGTATTCTGCTGAGGCGCACCGTCGACAGGGACGCCACCCTGCGGGTTTCTCACCTTTCGTACGTCCAGGTGGTGGTCTTGGCGAGCGTCGTCGTATTCCTGGAGAACTTTTTCGCCCATAATTATTTAACGAAGAGTAAACGACCCTGCGGCTTCGCCTTGGTGCATCAGATGGTGTTGGCAACTACTTTAGGCATTCTTCCATTGAGAACTCCCTCTTTAAAATTCAATAGGAAACTTTCTTCGTTACTGCCTTTAAGTATGTTTCTGGGCACGGTCGTTGGTGTTTTGCTGAGTTGCCAGGATGAAGCTCTGTTTAATCTTCTTGCCGCTTCAGCCTGGCTGTCGTGTGGAGCGTTTCTTTGTGTTCTGTGGGGTCACTTCTTGTTGCCGATGCTCTCCACTAGTTCTGGGGTGTACGACGCGTGCTGCGGATTAGGGCTGTACGTGGGCTTCATGTTGCAGGTTCACCTTGCATGCACGATTGTAAATGGGGACGGTTAGATGGCGCATTAGCTGTTGTACTATACATGCTATTACGCGGTATCCAACGTTACCGATTACATTTTTATCCCATCGTTGTCCGGAGCCGATACTTTGTGTCTTGTTTCGAATGCCTCGTTTTGCTTTTACGCAACACAATTATTTGGGAGCATACTGTGCGCATCGGCGCAGAGCTTTTTGGACTGCGGGAGTCCTTTGCTCCTGGACTGTGGACGGCCACAGTTATGGAATAAGCATAAGGACACAGGTAACTTGTTACTGTAACTAAGTTCCTTTTTTCGGTAACTTATAACTTGACTCAGTATTTTTGCGCCGTGGTAACTTTCAGAGGGACTCTTTATTTTTTCAGGCAACTTTGCCAGAGTAACCTAAACTTCCAAACTAAAGTTCCAAGTTACTTTTAATTCGCTTTTCACACACGTCAACATATTTTCTTTCTTTCACTTCAGTTCTTCATGGCATTTTATGCCATAAAGCGTGATATTCAATCAATTACACTATTTTATTCAAGAAGTACCATTGCTATTCGCTGCCATTGAAATGAAGCTGAACCATTGTGCGCCCACGCTCAGTAAGATGCAGAGCGTTCGAACTGTTGAACATAAACGAAAACGATCTAAGCGTGTTGCACTCCTCCGCAGGCAACTCAAGGTCAAACTCAACTGCTCACGCGCGCTGCACCTGTGTCCGAAGTAACTTGGAAGTAACTCGTTCTTTTTTTTTTAAAGTAACTCCGCGAGTTACATTTAAGGATGAAGAACTTCGTTATTAACTTAGTTACATTTTTCACACGATAACAACTTGTAACGAGTTCTTTTTGACGGGTAACTTCTCGATCTATGCATTATGTGGGTACTTGGAACCTACCACTACTTTACTACATTCGGAACCTACAACTGGGTGATTTCACTCCGGATCAGGCAGGGTGATCCGGTCGACCACTCCAATTTTTTTCTTTCGAACATACATTAAAGCCTTGTCCCTAGGAGGCATATGGGCTCTGAAAGTAGTTTAAAATAATTGGTGGTTATTCTTTAATTATCATTCAGTTGTGGGCGTTTCAACCACTGCGCTTCCTACGAAGTTTGACTCCACGTATCTTCATAACTATTGAAGATATTCAGCTGATTCGTATGAATTTTAAGAGATAAAAGGGCTAAAAGGCACAAGGACAACGAGTGAGACGAACAAAGGGCTACTTTATTAAAAAGGCACCGTCTTGTATACATCTACGGGGAAGGGGCGGGGAATGCTCATGCTTATCATGAATGAATCTTATCATGCTCAACCAACAAGCCCAAATATTTGCTCTTCGTATGAACTGTTCTTTCCTGTAGTACATGCTGAATGTATTATCTTCACCATTGCATTGCAGTGTGCGTTGTAAGTATTCAGGGCACGTCACGAGTAATGCGAAGGGGCTGGCCCTATAAATTATCTATCTCTAGCCAACAAAATAGCTAGATTGGCAACCTGCAGTCACAGTGGTCCTGTGGTAAGTGCTTTTCCCGATAGATGGAGTAGTGTGCATAGTGTGGTCCACAGGGGTGACCACAAACCCGCCATTGTTGTAACTACCCTCAAGCGGGTGCCTTTGGCAAAACTGCCATCTTGTCTTGGTGGCGCGGGTGGCGCGTCATAGAAAACGTCATTTTGAGGTCATGTGACTTTGTTTACATGTCGTTTACATGTCTTACCGACATATTTCCGTCGTCATAACGGCAAGAGATATGAACGTATTTTGCCAGCGTAAACTATGCGGTGCTTCTTCCGCAACATGGTAGCTCGTTAGTTTAACTACATCGCATCGGCTCAGTGAGTCTTAACGCGCGGTCGTCATCACATCTTTGGAAGTCGTCAACAGTACGAGGCCTCAGCCGCAGTATAATAGCCGCAGAACTTCTTCTTTCTCGTACTTTCCGGACTTGATCAACCAGGGGAGATCGGCTAGGGCTTGACACTATATATCACAATCTGACAAAACGTTTTTGTTTCCACTTTCATGCGGAGTATTGTAGAACCTTCAGTCGCTGGTCGCAAGCCTCATACACGCGCCGTAGGTAGATATAGAAGACTTCCTGCTACGTATCATCTACTACGCGTTTTTCATAGTCTGCCAAATTCTCGCTAAACTCTGCTAAGACTCTGCCAAATTCTCATGCGCTACGCTCATTGCAGCCACTTTGCTTTGCAGGTTGGCCGCGCGTCCCCACCAATCCTTTCTGAGCTATGCGCCACTTTTTCGTTTTTTTGTTTGTTTTTGTTTGAAGAAGAAACTCTGCAGCACGTGAAACAGCTGGACGAAGAAGAACGAGGGATTCTTCGGTGGTCCCGGCCACTGAGACGGAACGAAAAACTTGGGGCTGGAAAATGTTATGTACAGAGGTACACCCTTCAACGCTGAGCATCTGGGCCACTGTTTCCTCCTGCCTGATCTTCGTGTCCTTTTGGGCACCGTACCAAGTAAGAAAGTACTTATCCGCAAAACGGGCACAAGGATCCTTCTTGGCGGATGACTGTGTGGACCGAATAATCAACATCGCTGTTGGAGCAGCGTTGGCTCACTGTGTGACTCACGTGATACCCTTTACGCAAAACGTGAGCGACGGCCTGAGACACTACCTGAACGTGGACAAGATGATTCTGGCAACGGGGATCTTCTGTACTGTCGTCGTCGACATTTTGCTACTCCTCTCTTTTCCGTCGCACACCGTTCCCTACCTGAACTGGCGTCGAGGAAAGACAGAACCCAAGGACGAGGTGCAACGTATTCTGCTGAGGCGCACCGTCGACAGGGACGCCACCCTGCGGGTTTCTCACCTTTCGTACGTCCAGGTGGTGGTCTTGGCGAGCGTCGTCGTATTCCTCGAGAACTTTTTCGCCCATAATTATTTAACGAAGAGTAAACGACCCTGCGGCTTCGCCTTGGTGCATCAGATGGTGTTGGCAACTACTTTAGGCATTCTTCCATTGAGAACTCCCTCTTTAAAATTCAATAGGAAACTTTCTTCGTTACTGCCTTTAAGTATGTTTCTGGGCACGGTCGTTGGTGTTTTGCTGAGTTGCCAGGATGAAGCTCTGTTTAATCTTTTTGCCGTTGCAGCCTGGCTGTCGTGTGGAGCGTTTCTTTGTGTTCTGTGGGGTCACTTCTTGTTGCCGATGCTCTCCACTAGTTGTGGTGTGTATGAAGCGTGCTGCGGATTAGGGCTGTACGTGGGCTTCATGTTGCAGGTTCACGTTGCATGCGCGATTGTAAATGGGGACGGTTAGATGGCGCATTAGCTGTTGTACTATACATATGCTATAACGCAGTATCCAACGTTACCGATTACATTTTTATCCCTTCGCTGTCCGGAGCCGATACTTTGTGTCTTGTTTCGAATGCCTCGTTTTGCTTTTACGCAACACTTATTTGGCAGCATACTGTACGCATCGGCGCAGAGCTCTTTTGACTGCGGGAGTCCTTTGCTCCTGGACTGTGGACGGATACAGTTATGGAATAAGCATTATGGACACAGAACTATAATGCAGAGTTTGAGGTAACTCGTTACTGTAACCAAGTTCCTTTTTTTCGGTAACTTAACTCTGTATGTTTGCGCCGTGGTAACTTTCAGAGGAACTCGCTCTTTTTTCAGGGAACTTTGCCAGAGTAACCTAAACTAAGTTCCAAGTTACTTTTAATTCGCTTTTGACACACGTCAACATATTTTCTTTCACTCCGGTTCTTTCATGGCATTTTATGCCATAGAGCGTGATATTCAATCAATATGACATATTTTATTCAAGAAGTGCCATTGCTATTCGCTGCCATTGAAATGAAGCTGAACCATTGTGCGCCCACGCTCAGTAAGATGCAGAGCGTTCGAACTGTTGGACATAAACGAAAACGATCTAGGCGTGTTACAGTCCTCCGCAGGCAACTCAAGGTCAAACTCAACTGCTCACGCGCGCTGCACCTGTGTCCGAAGTAACTTGGAAGTAACTCGTTCTTTTTTTTTAAAGTAACTCCGCGAGTTGCATCTAAGGATGAAGAACTTCGTTATTAACTTCGTTACATTTTTCACACGATAACTTAGAAGAAGAACAGTCTCTGTTCGAAATATCGGCGGCTTCTGTCCTGAGGCAACTCCCTTCCTACATCTCTACCGGTTCGCTGGATTTCTACCCATCTACTAACTTGTAACGAGTTCTTTTTGACGGGTAACTTCTCGATCTATGCATTATGTGGGTACTTGGAACCTACCACTACTTTACTACATTTGGGACCTACCACTGGGTGATTTCACTCCGAATCGGGCAGGGTGATCCGGTCGACCACTCCAATTTTCTTCTTTCGAACATATATTAAAGCCTTGTCCCTAGGAGGCATATTGGCGCTGAAAGTAGTTTAAAATAATTGGTGGTTATTCTTTAATCATCATTCAGTTGTGGGCCTTTCGACCACTGCGCTTCCTACGAAGTTTGACTCCACGTATCTTCATAACTATTTAAGATATTCAGCTGATTTTTTCCCCCACATATTAATGAATATAATATTTCACGTACGAATTTTAAGAGATAAAAGGGCTAAAAGGCACAAGGACAACGAGCGAGATGAACAAGGCGCTACTTTATTAAAAAGGCACCGTCTTCTATACATTTACGGGGAAGGGGCGGGGAATGCTCATGCTTATCATGAATGAATCTTATCATGCTCAACCAACAAGCCGAAATATTTGCTCTTCGTATGAATCGTTCTTTCGTGTAGTACATGATGGATGTTTTATCTTCAGCATTGCATTGCAGTGTGCGTTGTAAGTACTCAGGGCACGCCAGGAGCAGTGCCGGATTTAGGGGAGGGCAGACGAGGCACTTGCCCCGGGGCCCCCACCAGTAAAGGTCTTGTCCAAGGGAAATCTGTTTTGCATGCCTGAAACGCATCCCTGAAACGGAAACTTGGTAAAAATCTGTCCTCCGTCCACGCATATCGACCCCGAATAACACATTGGATGGACATAGAATACATGAGGGAGCCCCCACAGCACAGTGCCCCGGGGCCCCCACCACTGTAAATCCGGCACTGGTCACGAGTAATGCGAAGTTGTTCTGCTTGGTTCCGGGACTATAAGCCGCGCGGCTGGCCCTATAAATTATCTATCTCTAGCCAACAAAATAGCTAGATTGGCAACCTGCAGTCAAATGGTCGTGTGGTAAGTGCTTTTCCCGATAGATGGAGTAGTGTGCATAGTGCGGTCCAGGGGTGACGGGGGTGACACAAACCCGCCATTGTTGTAATTACCCTCAAGCGGGTGCCTTTGGCAAAACTGCCATCTTGTCTTGGTGGCGCGGGTGGCGCCTCATAGAAAACGTCATTTTGAGGTCATGTGACTTTGTTTACATGTCGTTTTGCCGCTTACCGACATATCTCCGTCGTCACAACGCCAAGAGATGAGCGTATTTGGCCAGCGTAAACTATGCGGTGCTTCTTCCGCAACATGGTAGCTCGTTACGAGGCCTTATGTGCAAAACTGCGCGCTTTATACTGCGAGATTATCGGATACAAATAATTACCGTGATCGAAAGACATCCAAAACGTCGCGCAGAAACAACAACCGCATACAAACGGTTTGGCCACCGATACGGTTGCCTTGACGTTTGCTGTGACGTGCGACCAGGACCTGTCCAGGATGCATTGCGTTCGCCCAGCACGCTTTCGTCTACGGAGCAATATGCGGTCGGTGCAGTCCGAAAGAGTGCAGCTTTTGTGTTCGTTTATTAGACTCAAGCAACTCGAGAGCCGAGGGTGTCGACTCTTGGTGGGCGAAAATACAACGACTCAGTCTCATGACGTCAACCCAGTGGCAGCGACTCCCGTTTGAAAATTCGAGTGTTCAACACTAGGGGTGCCCGAGAGTCGACTCCCAGCGACTCTCCATTCTCGATGCGGGTCGCTAGAGTCGATGACTTACGATGACTCTTATGCGTCACGTCTCCGACTCGCGGCCCGCGCGAATTGAATAAACGAACACAACACGCCAGACTGTCTGAAGTGCAGAGATCGATGAAAGATCACGTGCACATATCTAACTTGAGGTCTTCCAACAGCCACACGGGTGCTCGTGTTCGTCACTCGAAACAAAAAAAAAACTTGTTTCTAATTGTCCGCGAATAATATCAAAGATGTCTTACGTTGGAGTGGGTTGACCTTGTGTACTGAGCGTTCAGTTTACCCGTACGAGGGTTTAATTGTCTGGCAATTTACGGTGCAGTATAGCTCTGTGGCCTTTTCACTGCGGTGCTGTAGAAGATATGGAGCTCATTCTTCTCCATTGCCCACACTACCAACCTTTCCGAACCGTACTCTACGGATCCCTTAACGAGCCAGACTCTCGCCCCATCTCTCACACAAAATTGCTCGGTCCCTGGCCACATCTAGCCCACCAACGCTCTGCCCCCAAAGCTCTCTCCACCTTTCTCTATACCATAGGACTTGAATCCTTATTGTGAAGGGGCTCATTATTTCATTCCCCACATCAACACCAGCAATGGGGTAGAGTATCGCCCCTGGCGCGGAAACTCCCCATCCATCATCTCGCAACAAAGATGTAGTTGTTGTAGCTTTTTTATTATTTCATCGCTTTTTTGGCCGGATCTTTACGACAGCATCCGTGCCATTGGTATTCACTCCCGCAAAGACTACCGTAAGACACGTAACATCCAGCGTCACCGTCTCACTACCCAAATAAAAAACGTGAGTAATAGCGTTAGGGCAGACTGTCTGCTTCACATCCGACGCGCCGTCATCAGCTTCTTCCACTCGCAGTCCACCATCTTCGATGATCAACCTCCTTGTGGTCGTCTTGCTGCCGTGGGTGAGACTAATCACGTAGTGGTTTCCTTCTTGGCGGGCTACGAACGAATCGAAGACCAGCACGGTGTCGCTTCCCGTCAGTTCGAGCGCGAGCTCGAAGTCCGCGTGGGACACCAGGGAGAGGACGTTGCGGAGGCCCCACCAGAAATCTCCGTGGACGCTTCCCAAGACGTGAAGCAAGGGGCTCAGGCTCGTGGACCGTTCGTGGGACACGATGACTCTCGAACGTGTCCGTAAGATAACCTGCGTATAAAGATATCAGAAACCGCTGTCAGAAACGTTGGGTTATAGAGCCAGTGGCGTATCTAGGGTGTGGCAGGTGTGGACAGGTGCCATGGGCGCCAGGTGAACAGGGGCGCCATTATGTGGTCCGGTGTGAATGTCGGGCACTCAACCTGGCACATTCATAAATGATCTAAAGCACCCGCCATTAGAGAGGTTGTAGTGTGAAACCTAGTGCGGACCAAACGAAAACGCATCCCCAAGGACATCATGTTAACCATTGATGTAGCTAAACTGGGCGCGTGACGTATTTGACGAGAACGGGGCACCGTGAGCAAACCGAACCAGCTCAGTGAGCGGCTGGCATGGCCTAGACCAAAGCAGCCTAAACAAAAGGGAGATCCCAGTACCCTGTAAGGTTACTCGAGACGCGACAGCAGCATTTGAAGATGTTTAGGTAGCAAGCCGATCGCAGCAGTGGAACTTTGAGAGAGATATCTGAGCCAGAAAATCGACCCGATGAAAAGAGGAGTTCGTATCGGGCGAACCAACAAGAGTGTTCACCTGAACCCATGTGTCGGGCTGGGGCAGGTGTAAAGGTGGGGGCGATTTCGGCAAATTTTACACTTCCGATGTTGACGGCAACGAGCTGTACGAAGAAATTTTGGACTGCAGAATGTTGCTCGCGAGGCGCACAGAAAACAAAATATCGAGACCCGAAGAGCTTCTTGAATTTATTGTTCACTATGGAGATGAGAATGTGTTCCCGAACCTTCGGGTTGCGGTCCAGATAATGCTTACGATCGCGGTTTCAATTGCCAGCTGTGAGCGGGCATTTAGCAAGCTAAAACTGATACTTTCGTATTTAAGAGCATCAATGGGCCAGGACAGGCTTTCCGACCTTGCTGTCCTAAGTGTTGAACTAGAAGAAACAGAAAAAAAATGATTTCAGTGACATTATCGACAAATTTGCAGCAGCAAAAGCCAGAAAGGCTATCATGTGACGTTAGTGGGCCATCTGCATGTCTAGTAGTTCTGTGGATTTCATTAAAGTATTTACAAAACATGACCAACTGTGTCATCGATATGTGCCTGTACAGGGGCGCAGACTCACAGGTTGCCATGGGCGCAGGTATCTCTAGATACGCCACTGTATAGAGCTCTACCCGAGAAACGTCATCATGACGTTGGTAGACAGACTGAAGCCGAAACAAAGCGGAAGGGGAGGGCTAGGTTCCATGAATGGGCACTTGTTCGCTGCCTCCTACTGAAGGAAAGGTAGGACCGAAGGTCGTGTCCCTTTCAGAGACCATCGTAATCCCCTCAAGACCGTGGCTTTCGGGCGCGACCTTGTTCGCCCCTCAAGCTTTGAGCCTAGTTGAACTCTACCAAATTGGTGGCGCTGTCGAACGCTATGACGTCATCTGTTTACAATCAGAGAGATGTCTATTGCGATGCGTTTTAGAATTTGGAAGTGGAAAATACGCAAGCAATCATTTTGGTTTGGTTTGTAACGCCGAAGTTTATATTTGCAGTTCATTGTGCTATCTTTTTCTTTTTTTGCTTAAAAACAATGAAAATCAAAATCGGAACCCAATATCGTCATCCTCATGAAGGGGAATCAGAACGTGTATTAGCTCCTCCACCCCCCACCCCCCTGCTTCCCACCCTTTCCTGCTGTGCTCTTTCCATCTGTCTACATCCGTACGACGCTCATAGCCGCTGTTGCTTCTAAGACGAAAAAAAAAATAATAATAATGAAACAGAAATAAAACGAGGCCAGAGTTCAGGCTGAAGTCGTTGTAATTCTCATTGAAGTTTCATTGCCTCCTCCTAACGTTATAGCTATATTGTCGCATGTTCAGCGTAAGAATGACATCGTCGGTGCACCTTTTTCTCCCATTATTTAACCACCGGAAGACAACATAGTGTTCATAAAACGTTATGTCATCTGCTCATATTTCGCTCTCGCAATAATTATCTTCACAATTGAATAACGATATGTTATAATAACGTTTCACTGCTATGCCATCCACGAGAGCCAAATACAACTTACGGTACTTTCTGCAGCAAGCACACTTACGTTCCATCCTCCGAGATCAGATGTCATGTCGCAGTACGTTTCTAGGAAACGCGTTCCCAACCTCGTCGTGAAAACCCCATCTTCTCTGTAGCCGAATCGGTACAATTCAGCGCAGTGTTCAGGCACTCGGGTTTCTGCAACATTGCAGATACGCGTGCGTTGTTCTTCATGAGACCCGTGCTGCGAGTCACTGACCTCGAAGCATTTTCGCTTCACCAAGAAGTCCTCTTCAATTATCTTGGACGCTGAATTCAATTCCGTCGAAAGCACTTCGATCTGTTCCACCAGTACTTTTGCCGTGTCTTCCAGATCATCGGTCCGAGCAGCCATTTCAAGGTCAGGTCTCGCGCCGTCGCTGAAACCAGTTGGAGCACTTACTGTGCCGTCCAGGTCTTCTAAAAGCCTTTGTACACCATCCACAATCGTTGTCAGCTCAGCCACTTCCACAATGGCGTACTGTAGTCTGCTGATCATAGCTCCCTGTTCATCTTGCGTTTGGACAACCTTAGCTACGTGGTCTTTCAACTTCTGCGTAGCTACGCGGACATTCTCCTGCGAGTCTTCGAATGTGTTAGTGAAGTAGGTGACATCTTCTTCTAATTGTCTTAAGGCCTGCCTGATGTGTTCGCAATAACAGACGCGAACGCACACTACGATAGCGATGGCTAGTGATAACCGTTGCACCATTTTAAGCGTATCTGAATGTGGCACGGTTTGATGGCATCCGTCAGAAAGCACAGAATACTTTCTCGCTCCTCGACCTCCTCGAAACATACAACGGAAAGCTGTTACAGAGGTATTGTTGACTCTTGATTGCACTTGATTAGACTGCGAGGTTATGCTCCCCTGCTATCGGGTTGTGTACTTGAAGTCGGTGCTTATCGCAGCGTCTTGTTGAGTTCGACGCGACGGAAGTATACGGTGAGAACCTCTCCTTAGCGTCATGTTTCCCACAGGAATAGTGTTTTTGACGTCCTGCTTATGTTTGTCAATGAGTTCAGCCGAAGATGTCAGGATGTCTGTCATGATGCTCAGCGAGCAAGTCCGCGACTTACAGCAACGGCAAGAAAGAAGCAGCCTCGAAATGGGAAGAGATTTTGCAGAACTGGCGGAAGACATAGCTAGGATTAAAGAAGTCAACGACGACAGAACCGGCTTCTTCAACAAGTTGGTTACAGAATTCTCCGAGCGAAAGGACAACTTGAGGATGAAACTCAAAGAAGCGTCTTCTTCCGTGTCAAAAATAATTCGCACTCTTCAAAGGCGCCAAAGACGGCGCGTTCCTCAAGAACATGGCGATTCCGATGCGCGACGAAGAAACTACGACATCGAGCCCTACTTCAGCCGCGTCACGGATAAAATTGCAGACTTGGCTGTCGATGTCCAGGGACTCTTGCACGACCTGAAAAGAAAGTCTGTGGTCAACGAGAACTGTTTCAAGAGGTCCAGAACAGCGAACGCCATGTCTCGCCTGGTTACAGCGTGGTGTCCACCCGTATTTCGCGACACAGGAAAACGGACCTGCGCCGAGTTGTTGAAGGGTGGCCATCGTGAAGACGGTGTTTACGCCACGCGTCTGGGCGATAAGACGGTGCCTACGTTCTGTGATATGAGTACGGACGGCGGGGGATGGAATGTAAGTGGCACGATGACGTGTTACGCTCTCGCCGTGACGTATTAGGTGGTGGCGCAGTGATATTTACTTTGCGCTCGACAGGGGATGGTCATGTCGCAAGGAAAGACCAGATTGGAGTCTTGCGACGCGTTGTGGCGTTACCTTTAGCTGGATGACGTCAGGTTCTTTAGCGATGCCGGTAAACGTTAAGCTATGGAATTTGAAGCATTTCAGGGAACGACTTGTTAAACGGGGTGATCATTGCCATGAGAACGAATGTACTTTTTTGTGCGAAAATTTACAGTTTGTTTCCATTTTCAGATTAACCGATGGACAATTGATCAAATCATGTTGTTAATTGGACATCAAAATTATAACTACCGAAAAACATCATAATTGATCGTGGCGTCTAGTGCTACTTTCGGTTCAGATGTCCTGATCTTCCTCAATGGCGTCGTCACCGAGTGATTCAATTGATCTTAGGCAGTGTATGTTGCATGCTGTCCTTGGATCGGAACAGTGGTTTCCCTAGAAATCGATCTCTTGGGGTGTACCGAACTTCCGATTGGGGGGTGGGGTATATGTTTATGGACACATGTTTATGGTTATACGCATTGGTAGCTGAGCTGTATTGGGCAATCTCAGAAATTTCAGGGGGGAGGTGTTGAAAAAAAATAAATAAAAAATAAAGAAGACAAAGAAAAAAGCAGGGGGAGTGGTACACCCCCTTGGGGGTGTTCCTGTACCGGCACCCTTAAAAATTATGGATCAGCTCCTTCGCACTATGTCATACTATATTCCATGGAGATGCTATACTACAGAAGATGGAGATACGTACTATACCTTATTCGCCGTTCTAAATATCTGCGGCTTCCGACCTGAGGCTTTTTCATCGATCAACCTTCAACGATCACTGCATTTCCCACTTTTCCTACATTATGTACTCTACTATACATTCTCCGGGTCTCTTGATCAGCTATAGACTCTCGCCCCCTGTCTGTATCAAAATTGCTTGGTCCCTGGCCAAATCCAGCTCACCAGCGCTCTGCACTCAAAGCTCTTTTCACCTTCTTGGACACAATAGGACTTGGATCATTATTGTCGTGGGACTCATTATTTCATTCCCCACATCACCACCAGCGATGGGGTAAAGTATCGCCCCCGGTGATGACACTCCCCATTCCTCATATGAGGAATAATAAAAATAATGTTGTCGTTGTACTCTACTATATTGTACTGCACTTGGCTAAGCGCAAATAGCAAGACATATAACAAACGTGTGTAATCTCACTTCAGGTGCTCCTGAGGTCTCACTCTCCAACAATCACCAGCTCCGAAAATGCTAGTGGCGTCAACCACTTGTGGAACCCGATCGGTGACTTGTCCCTGGATTTCTGGTGGGGCTGGAAAAACGTTCTCCTCCTCACGCACTCTCAGCTCGTGGAACTCAACGTCACCTTTATACGCCCGCTGCATGCGAACCACACTGATGAGGAGTACCCGGCCACACGACAGGCAGTCACCATTGAACGGGACGGTAACAGTTATATCCTGACCTCGGTGTTCGAAGATGATGTCGTTGTCAACAAGACTGCGAGAGTTATGAAGCTCACGGGAGAGAATGTCCAGGTCTACAACGAAGATGGAAGAAAAATAGCGGAATGTCCAGCGGCAGTTGAGATGAGGGTTTACCTTGCGGAAGAGGTTGTTAATTTAGATTTAAAGTGTCTGGGTGTGTTCTTCACTGGGAGAGAGATTGGATATTATGGTATCGTGGTAAGGGTAAGACCGATATTGCCCGCTATCTAACATTATAGTTATGAGGGTTAGACATGTCACATGACTGGAAAATCACGACGTCACTAGTCGTCTTCGCGAATTTAACCCAATTGTTCGTGCAACGATTAATCGAATGTAAAACTATTGACTAAGCTGTGAATACATGCGTTCGTGTGCGCAACGAAAAGGAACAATGCAGGTGTCAGTGAACAAGGAGACGGGATGGAGGGGTCGCTTCTTGTACTGTCGGTGGTACCTACTGGTCCCTGCGGTGCCATAGAAGCCAGTATGGCGTCACAAATACAGTCTATAAGTAGACAGTGTCTCGTTCGAACCGTTCGAACGATAACACTGGCTTATGTCGGTTTACAGATGCACGGTCGCAGTTTGGTAGGTATCTTACTACAGTTCCTGAGATGAACGTCCTGATCGTACTATTACGGCAAGCAAATTGGTGGGAATTTGTCTTCATCTTATCCGTCGTTTGTACGCACTTTTTGTGCGTTTTTAGACGAGAGAAATAACACATTTTTTATTAAGCACATGGCATTGTAGTAAATGTACCTTATCACGGTCATTAAAGTAGCACACTACCATTTTCGGTCACGCGTATGTTGACATTTGCTATGATGTGTAACCAGTCTTGTCTACAATGTATGGCGTTCGCTTGGCGCGCTATCGTCTACACTCTACAGACTAATATGCATGGTGGGGAACCCCTGTGACGTTACCTGAGACGGCCAATGAGATGGTCTTCCGCACGCTACTTTAGGGGCCATTTTGGCACACTACGGGTACGTCTATCTAGTAACTCCGGACCTGTCCCTTCAAGTGTCATGCAGGCAAGTGTAAAACCATAGCGCTGAGTGTACATAGCTGGCCTCCAGTTACTGCTTCGCTGTTTAGTGGAACAGCGTGCATCCTCTCATTCTCTCCTCCACGTTTTTTTTTCGAGGTATTCTTAGCCATCTTTACTCATCACCCACACATTCTACGAAACGTTGCACCCCGCTGCGTTCAACACCCGCAACAGCTGTTGGCGTGGAGGGCCACTGCTCCTGGGACCACAAGTACCATCTTGGAACCCTGCCACGAGCAAATTAAACTCCGCCAGCAGCGATGTCAATCTTACTTTTCTCTTCACTCATTCCCTGACGCGACGAAGGCAGGAGTGACATCCGATCCTGCCACGAGTATCAGCGACTTCCGTCACACCCCCTACTTCCAGGAGCTCCGCGCTGTCTTCAAACTCGCTTCATTAAGACCGAGGGCTTCGAAACACACTAAACAAAACCTGGGTTTCTCCCGACTGGCAAAACAAACCCGGGCAAGAAAGTCATTGCCCAACAGGCGAGTTCGCGGAGAACGCTTGCGTCTTTCAAGAACCGTCGTAGATGCGTTATCGCGCCTCTTTAAGAAGCTGCAACGATAAGCTTGCGTGTCTTGTTCAAGTGGCAACGAGGATATAGCGTCAGAGGTGATCACTAACCCTTGGAGTGAGTATCACAGGCACGGTGAGAATATGGCGTCGTGGTCTCTCAGTTCGCTCCTTGTAACAACGTTCGCGGTTTTCGCTGCTGCTCAAAACCGACTCTACTCGAGGATAGATGAAGTGGAAGGCATCATCAAAGATGTGCGGGACCAGATACAAGCCGACAGTAACCTGCGAATGACACAGGGAGTTCACCTACAACTGACTGTGGACAAGTTGCAGAAGCAGGTGGAAGAAATGTCTGGCAAGGTGAACTCTATGAGCAAGAGTGGAGGTGCGTCAATACCTAGCGATGTCAACGCGCGACTCCGTAGTCTCGAGTCAACGCTCAACTCTCTACAGGGCGATGTGGGCGTCAAGGTGGATACGAGCCTGGAAAAACTGCACCAAGTTGAATCCCAGACGGCGAGGATGAAAGACGAGATGGACAGCAAGTTGAGGAAGGTGATGAACGGTATCAATACGATATACGACATGAACAAAGAGATGAAGTCGTCGATGTCCGGTGGAAGTTCCGACTCGTCGCCCAGACGCGAACAAGAGGTTATCCCGAGCGGCCAAGACACCAGCATCAATTTCTTGATCGATACCATCGAGGACACTCAACGCACAGTGCAGGAAAAAATAGATGTGCTCAAGAACCAGCTGGGGAGAAAGCTCGAGAGTCTGGAGGTGTTGACTAGTAGTCTCATGCAACAGAATGAAGCCCTTATTACTGAGCTGGATCGTATGAAGAGCTGCGCAAGTAGAGATGTACAACAACAGGCACCGACACCAGCTAGTTACGCCCGAGGAAGCCGCAACAGCTGGAATGATTCGGCCGACGTTACAAACAGAGTGCTCCTGGAGCTCAAGGTGAGCCAGTTGGAGATGAAGAACGACTTCACCAAAATGATGAAGGAAGTAGAAGGAAGTCTTGAGAGTATTAAGCAGTGTAGTTCTGTTGAAAGAGGTGAAAGAGGGCAGAGGCGTGTCGCTGATGAGAGAGACTTGGACGCAGCAGCGAGTGTTGGGCAGCCGAGAAAGGTTCATGAAGTAGAAGAGCCGACTCAGTCAGCGCAGAGTGGAAAATGCGTCACGGCGTCGCACATGATGAACCCGAAGAACTGCGCGGACCTTAGCGAGGGCGGAGCGACTTGCGATGGCGTCTACATCGTCTACACTCATGGCATTCGTGCTTTGAGGGTCTACTGTGACATGGCGACTGACGGCGGCGGATGGACGGTAAGAATTCATGTTTCTGTTAGACAGGAATGGATACGAACATAAATTAGAAGGAATATACACAAGTCCCGTAGTTCTTGGAGTACATGGAAAGCGTTTGAAACCACAGTCAAACTATATCGTAGACCCGAGAGGGTCTACACGCGCGCGTAGTGAGCACGTGATTGTGTGCGGCAAGGACAGACAAGACAAATATTGGAGATAACCATTTGCGACAACAACATGGAATTAACAGTGGTGTACGTGGTAGTGACCTACAAAGGTTAAGTCTCTCCGATCCTACTAGCTGCCATTACAAGCTATTCGCTGCATACGGGGAGGGAAAGCGTTGATGTGACGTAATAGAAAAAAAGGGGGGATTTAAGGGGAGGGGAAGCATTTCTAGAAACATGATTGATTCGTGTATGCCCAAGATGTCGGCATCTGGGGATGATCTCACGCAGCTTCCATGCAAAGGCTAATGGAGAGAACTTGACTTTCGTAGTTAATTTTTTTTTTTTTAGGTTTCCATGAGGTTTCCGATTAGATTCATCTGACATTTACCGTTCAAACTGGCATATGATGCGTGCGGTGATATTTCAGAGCGCTCGATCTAAAGCAGAAAGAATAGACTACAAGTGATACTTGCTTTGTCCTTTGTGTATTAAGCGTGTCATATGTCGTGTCTTTTCTAGGTAATCATGCGCCGCGGCAATTACACCAACCTCCCTCTCAGTTTCAATCACGACTGGAATGGCTACAAACACGGCTTCGGTGATCTCGAGAGCGAGTTCTGGCTGGGCAATGACAATATCCACATGCTCACCAAGGAAAACCCCATGGAAGTCCGCGTCACCCTGGAATCGTTCGACGGCGAGACCGTGTCCTTCGACTACGATGACTTTCTGGTGGGAAGCGAAAGCGAGAACTACCGACTCAGGGTTGGAAACTACGCGGGCACAAACTCGAGGGTGGGAAACAGCTTCCGACGCCACAGCAACCAGGTCTTCAGCACTCCAGACCGTAGCCCAGTGAGGAACAATAACTGCGCGGCTTCACACAGGGCAGGCTGGTGGTTCCATAGCTGTATGAGTGTTCTGCTGACAGGGGATTATGCGTCCGAGAGAAATTCGCCTTCGAACCGAGGAATCCGTTGGCCTTCCTGGAAGACAGTGCCCTTGAAGTACGTCGAGGTGAAGATGAGGCCCAAGGCTTTTGGACGACAGTAAGAAAGGAACAATGCCACCTGTGGTGTTTTTAATCGAGAACTGCATAGTTGCCAGTTGCCATGGTCAATTTGTCGTCAGTGTATCGTCGGTTTATACAGCACTACCAGAGTTAGCAGCGCTTCAACCGAGACCATACGTGAGGTGCACCTTACTACTTACTAGTAATTCCTTGCCCTTTGGTCCTGTCTTTGGCAGTCCTTCGGAAAGCTACATGGGTTTCTACAGCCGGATTCAAACCTTATTATTAAATTGAGGATTCCTAACAATGAGGCAATGACCTCATTGTGACCTCATTGAAAAAATGTTTGCCCAGCCATGTGGTCGTCAACGCGATTTGCGCGACGACAGAGCGCGACATCTACTGCAACCTCACTGTATATTGTCATTACCTCCTACACAGGGCATTTTCTGTTAGCTGCACCAGATTTTTATATATGTAAAAAAGGTATAGGTATGAGAGCAGCATACATGCAGTTTTTGCAGTTGTGTTATATGGCAAGGCCTCCTCACAGGCCTCCAGACGTCCTCTCGAAGAAAGTATGTAACCTCTAGATGAATAATTACCTACAATTTAATAATTAACTCTCTAATTAGGGGCTTTCGGGCAAAAGTGAGATAGCAGGATTGGAGACAGTCCTCGTTTAAGGACATTCTATTTTTCAAGAATCCTGAAACGGGTGCGTACGTTGAAATATCCATTGCCGAATTTTGCTATGCAAAGGAGCAAATAGACCGAAAAGCGGGGATCAAAAGCGCAGAAAGGACAGCGCTCGTTCCAGGTCAGGGGGTCACGTGGTCTGGAACGATCGACATGATTGGAGCAGGTGTTGATCTGCTGGCCAGATAAGCTTCGACGGCGAATGTAAGGCCTACTGAGGTGCGCGCTTTCTGTTCCGGCTCATATGCATAGCAAAATTCGGCAATGGATATTTCAACGTACGCGCTCGTTCCAGAATTTTTAAAAGTAGAATAGCTTTCAAAGAGAACTGTTTCCCATTCTGCCATCTTCACTAACTAAGGAGTTAATTAATTAATCGTAGGTAATCATTTATCTAGCGGCTACAAACTCTGTTGAGGAGGTCCGCATGGCCGTGTAAGTCAACTACAAAAACGGCACGTATGCTGCTCTCATATATTTTTAACAAAAAAATTATGGTGCAGCAAAAAAAAAAAAAAAGAAGAGAAAACGCATATAACGGGCTATGGTATTGTTTGTTCTTTGCTGCGCTTCCGTACATTACGTTCCTTGCACGTGCGAGCATCGACTATCGCATCTCTGTCCCCATGTAAATATTTCAAGGCTGATACAAATAAAGATGTGACAAAAACTGCTGTCGCATTCGTTTTTTGATTCGGTATTCTGCGCGTCTAGACCTTCGAAATCTTTGACGCACAACGAAGCCGACCTTGCAGTCATGGAGCAAGGTTGAACATTAGGGTTTCATTTGAATACGACAGCTGATCAGGCGGAGCGGATTTAATTTTCTACCTCGGTAGCTATTCAAATGGCCTAGACGCTGTCGAGAACATGTCACTCGAGGCAATCAACTTTGGCTCCTGGATCCTCAGCGGTTCACTTCCAGACAAGAGGTGAGTGATGCTTTATCTGATATCATTTTGTATTATGGTTAGTGCTAAAATGGTACAGAGTGCCATCAAAGGTGCCTGATCACAGCCGTGCATAAGTGCACCTATACGTCAAATATTAAGGTCATTTGAAAATTGACATATTTATGTCTGATCAGGCCTTCAACAACCGCCTTCGTACCTTCCTTAAGTTTTGTTCGCCAAAGACAGTTGGGAGATTTGGAGAGTAGATTAATAGTAGACCCGTAGTAAACGTAAGTCGACCTGTGCTTCAAGTTACCCATATTTTTTCTCTCTCCTAGCAGGTTGTCTGGAACCATGCTGTTTCTTCAACTGACAGTCTATGTAACGATGCAGTTTCTGCTTCCAGTGCGTGGTAAGTGCCTTAGAGATTTTCCTGCTCGGTTTCCGCAGACTTGAGGTGACGGCCACTGATTGAAAAACCCGCAAAGTTGGTGCAACGTTCGAGCCAGGAGCCATGACAACACCACTAGCACTGCAACGAGGACCAGGGGAGAAGACAAACACTGTGCTAGTGTTGTCTTCTCCCCTGGCAGTCCTCGTTGCAGTGCTAGTTTACTATGAAGGATCCATACCAACTTGCTCGGCTCACCACCGTCCATTAAAACGCACTTTCTTTCATGTCACGCTGAAGACTGTAAAATGCGTCGCCGCAGTCAGTTTATCGTTATTCGCTTCACTTTTTTAAATCCCTTTAGTAGACTACTCGTAATAATTCTGGGTCTTACGCATGGCTTTACGTCGCGTGAGAACTATGTTCACGAGCGTCGTTCTTCCGTGGATTCATTTTGTCCACCTGAGGGCGCTGAAATCTGAGCGCACTGCATCCGGTATTTAAAGGTACCGTAAAACAGGCAGCTTATGTTGACGGCGTAGTTTAACAGCTTGTTTCTTGTAAACCCTGCACAACAGGTTACAAATGTGACAGAGGACGCTTAATATTTTGAATTTGCAAAAATACAAAATTGGGGTAACACGTCCCGGGGCGACGTCTGGTGGCAAATGATATTCGTCAAGCAACAGTGATCTGCCTTCACGACTGAGTTGCTGCTTCTGATGGCTACGTAGCCGACCACGTATCGCCAAATTGTGACCCAGTGTTGTCCGCATGCAAGGTAGTTTTCTGCCTTACTTGCATGACGAGCAATGCGCAGCTGGTGACCACTACGACACAGTGCTGCCCGTAATTTTCAATTTTAAGTTGCTAAAAAGCTATGAGTGCAATCGTGGCGCAAATTGTGACGTAAGAGTACCAAGGGCTCAGGCTATCGAAAAAATAAATCTTCTGAGAGTGAACCTCTGCGTGTCTAAGCAACTTGTACCATGCCACCAAGTGCATGCGCCCTCTGCTGTTTCGTTTAAGAGGTCATCCCGCTTGTCTGACAATCGTGTGTTGCGTCTCCGCAGCCCAATCAAGCATTCTCTGCCTGGGAAGCAATACGGTGAGTCAGGTGTTCGCGGTGCTCCTGGACGGATACCGGCCGCTTCTCACCGAAAACGACCCCCTCCTCATCGGGGATGGCGAGAAGCTCGGTGTTTTCAATCTCCTTCGGGGACGAGTACACAACGTCAACGAGACGCGTTTCAGAAAGAACCTCTCCGTCAGGTGTGCTGTTTATGTCCTGTGTTGAACATATTATCACAACGTACTTACATATAAGTACTATACATATAGTTTGGCACAATGTATTAAGATGTACACTAGACGCGTTATAGAACAATTACTAACTGATACAAATGCTCTAGCGGCACACGCTAGGTGTATGGACAAGGAAGCCCAACTAGTTCCACATAGACTATTGTTCGTACCTATAACTCATGCACATATATATTATATAGCATCACGGACTTGGGCACAAACTTATTATAGCACCATTATTGCTATGTAACTTGGGCAGGGTACTAGTGTATATGTATAATAGGACGTTTTCAGTGAACGAATGTTTCGTGGCGGGACAGTATGCCCGAAGGGGTCTGACATTCCATAACCTGTTGTTTGATGCACTTCATCAGAACTACCTGTCTTACCAGGTGTAACGGCACCCACATGGACCTTAATTTCCCTCTGACCATCACAAGTCCTCGTGTGGTGTACGACATCCGCCGCACCACGAACATCATCCCGTTGTCAGGAGAGCTGCACATCACCATGGACATCATCGACCTGGACGTTGCCCTTGTTGCCAACCGAAACAAAGACCAGGGGTCTCCCGTCGTCTCGTCACTAGAAATCTTGCGGATGCCAAATTTCAAGATGGCATTCGTCGGTCTGGGGACCATGGGTTATTTCCTCAACATGCTCTTCAGTACGGCGCACAGTGTGGAAAAACTGCCGCTTAACGAACTCTTCAGGGTGCTACTTTGGAGGGCTCTGCAGCGGTATGTTGATGACACTCCACTTCCGATTTAAGAAAGGCATTTTTTTGAATAATAGAAGATGCTTCGAGATCAAGATTTCTGGAAGTTTACAAGCGAAACTTTCCAAGGACGGGTTGTCTGTCTGCCCGTATCATCATGTCCCGCGATCAGTATGCAAAAAAGAAGAAGAACCATACGTAACAATTTGCACTTATTTATTTTATTTTGTCGCGCTTCTGTCTGTCTTCGTCTGTCTGTCTTTCTTCTGTGCCTCCGCAGCGAATAGAGCGTTTGCTTGTCTGATGCAGCAAATAAATCGCACGCGAAACGTTGAACGCTTATTTATTTTTGTGATCCTATATAGGCCTAGAGAGGTGTCTGCCTGCTTGGCTATACAAATAAAATAGGCGCATTATCTCGCTATCTTTTCAGATGAAATGTATTTGGGTATTTAAAAACAAAAGCTACTGCTTTCATGGATCTCCGACAAACTACCAGCCATACGTTGTCACGCATATTTCTTCTCATTGTCATCACGCGATCAAGTAGAGTATGCTCGACAAATCGTACACAGGATACGCAGTATCAGAGGATATCAGTATACTAAGCGCAATAACACTATAGACCTGTTCCTCGTCTGTTCGTATCACTTAGCTCCGACAAAACGAAGTCTCTTGAAAAGTACCACAACGAAGGCACCGGAACACAAGGACCACGACGCTAACAACAGCGACGGAGGCAAAGTGCTGCACTCAAATTCTCTCCGATCCCTGGGCCAGTCGTGAAATCCAAGGCGATTCTACACTCTTAAAAAAAAAGGGTGTACTTTAACTCCTTTTTCTTGCCACATATATAACTCCCTTTTGGTGAGTACAATTACTCTCAAAAACGGAGTCTCCTCACTCCCTCTAGGGAGTGGAGATACGCTCTGACCCCCTACTCGAGAGTAATATTACTCTCCGGCAGGGAGAAAAGTGTTATGCTACTCCCTTGAGGGAATGAGGAGACTCCTTTTTTTTGAGAGTAATTGTACTCTCCAAAAGGGAGTTATATATGTGGCAAGAAAATGGAGTTAAAGTACACCCTTTTTTTAAGAGTGCAGACGCCATATAAACACGCCTTCTTTCACACACGTCTTCTTTGGCGGTACAACACGTCCTCGAGGCTAAAAAAATTAGTTTAAATGAGTCGTCTACATAAAAATGAGTTGAGTTAAGTTGAGGACAGATGTGTTATGGAAAGCATTTGGTGGAACATTGCGATATAGAACGCGCGTCTGCTGTTGGAAGTCAAAATGCAACCGATGCCGAAGACGTCTGTCGCTGCACACCAGGAGTGCATTATCAAGTAACCGACGCACGACGCACCTTGAGCTTCCTCTCAATGGCAATAGACATCCCAAAGACCGAACACCTTTCTGACGAATCGAACGACGAATAAACGGACCAATCAGATCCAATTATCTGGGAGCAGCACACAGTTCGAGCGCACTTAGAGGCCAAATTACAGCCCACTTGCCCTTCCACAGGGAAATCGTATAGGGAAGCACTCTATCACACTTGACAAACGCACGCAATGAAACGCACGCACACAGGAAGGTACAAGGGTCGTCCAAGGTTGACCGGGAATTTTATTTAATTAAATGCAATGGAAAATTCGGGGAGCACCAAGCTATGTCATGTTTTCAAGGTATTCATCGTGCGCGTCTAGACACCGCTGTCATCGCTGTGGCAACTCTTTGAAACCTTTGGCGTAGAAAGACGTGGGCTGCTCTCGTAGCCACTGCAGGACAACTTTCTGGAGGGCTTCATCTGTGTGGAACGTCTTTCCTCCTAAGTGCTCTTTAAGGGGCCCAAACAAATGGTAATCGCTTGGGGCTAAACCTCGGCTGCAATGGGCATGGGGCAAAATCTCCCAGCGCATTTCAGCGGGGGTTGGTAGCGTCAAATTCGCCGTGTGCGACCGGGCACTGTCATGAAGAAGAATGACCCTTCAGGACAACATCCTTTTCTTACGAATTGCGTTTCGTACGGCACCCTTTATCAACGTGGAGTAGAACTCGGCATTAATCGTCGTCCAGCCTTCCTCCATGAAGTCCCCATGGATGACACCTCACATGTCACAGAAGATAGTTCTCATGGAATTCCCTGCAGAGGGTTTCATTTTGCTTTTCTTTGGCGGTGGGGAAGCATGTTCCCATTCCATGCTGCTTCGTTTTGTCTCTGGGATGAATTCCAGGTTTCATCACACGCGATGATTGAGCGCAAAAATTCGTCCCCCTTGGATTAAAACCGGACCAGCAGCTACTCAGAGACTGCCATGCGCACTCCCTTCTGGTCATGAGTGAGGTGTCGGGGAACCCATCTTGAACAGACTTTGCGAACGGTAGGTGCTCGAGAATGATTGTCTTCACGCTGCAATGTCCCGAGCTGTTTAAAGTCAATGGATATGCGACAGTGACTTCAGGCAGAAACTGGGACAGTGACAATGATAGTGATTTTAGAACTGTTACTCGCCGGTTCTCGAGGATGGCTTGCTCAACACCTGCGACGTTCGACGGCGTAACACTGCAGTCGGACGGACATGCTCATGTGGTTCATTCGTCACCATGTAGCGTCCTTCGCCAAACTGTCTGCGCCATTCGTACACTCTTCCCCTTGACATCGTTTGTTCTCCATACTGTGCCTATAGATCACAAGCTGGCTTGACGTTCTCTTTCACAAGGATCTTCCTAGACACACTGCTCTCTGCCATGATAGCTGTCTCTGCTGCACGTACGGCACGTGCCGCTGACGCGAAGATTGCACTTCGTCCTCGGAAAGGGTTATTCAGTTACATTTATTCACTGATTCTTCTCGAGCAAAAATCTTGGTCAACCTCGAACGGCCCTTGTACTTAGCAACATAGACCGAAATCATTAAGAAAGCAGCGGCACGCCATCATCAACTCCGTCATCGTGCTCATCAGCCTGCTGAAGGGCACCATACGAGTAGTCCAGTTGCAGATAGCTGCACTGGCTACGACGCTTATGCTGGTGTCTAGAATATTTCTGATTCTTGGCTCGTAACGCCATGATTTGCGCAGCACAAGAACTGTACAAAAAAAAAGAAACTGTAAATAATAGCCATTTTACCATCACCATTTTCTACCCTTCTATAAATAATAGAGGTACTGCGTATATGCGACGATTGGACAGCGCAGGGAACAGCATCTTGATCACAGAGCTATATGTGCAAGTTCCAAAGACTTTTTCACGTGGGGGTGTGGCGTTCAGCTGCAGAGTTGTAGAGTAGTTGCTCAGCAAAGATGTTTTTTAATTCCTCTTTATTGCCATTAACACTACCATTTACGTAACAGCTCTATAACTTATACAACATAACTTAAACGCTCTGGTTTCATTGAAAGATTGGAATCACAGTAAGCTGGTAACCGGTAACACCATTTCACGTGCACAATACATCGTCGACGTCGTACACTTCGAGGCCTGTTGGCATTTCACGTCTGTCTTGTCACTCAGAGGGCACTCAGGGTGGAGCATGGGCAGTCAAACCGCACGAAACAGGGAGAACACTTTCACTTTTGAGAAAGGGTTTGTGGTCTCGGAGAGTCTCGAAGGAACACTTGGATGGATAGGACTCGAGTTTCAGCGCGCAGAAAGTGTGGTCGTCAGGATAGCCAAAAGTATAATAGGAAGAGGAGGAGCAATAGGAGACCAGAGACCATCAGGAACAAGTCGATGGATGTCGACGAGGAAGGCTCGCTGCGGAAGCGTGACACCAGAGCCGTCTGCAAAAGGAAACATAAGGAAAGCATAAGACGGTGAAAAAAGATTCAGAACACGTAATATCAGATGGTAAGCGTAATGGCTGACTAGACGCTCTCGGAACGGTATAAGGCATAGCGTCGTTCAACCAGGAGCTGGCGACTTCAAGACACATTCGAGGTCAGTCTCAGTGTGTCCGCTACGTAGTGGAGTCACGTGAGCCACTTAAATGAGTGACTCGTAGTGACATTGACTCAAGTTGGGTGACCCACTCACGAGTGACACAAGAAAGTGACATTCACGATTTCTGCAATCCCCGCTCCATCAATCAAGTACACCATGAAGAGCGACCATGCACAGTATTTTCGCTGAACTGTGTTTTATCACTTCGTAATTTAATTTACAAGAACACTGCCTGCAAAAATGGTTCGTCTGCCTAGCGGTGTAACCTTCCAGGCACGGCCCATCTGCTGCAGTGACCTACGACCGCAGTGTGGCGTAGCAGCAGTGAGGAAGCAACAGAACGCATGGTATTTGCCTACAACCCTCTGCCCAAAACGAAAATTTTATGAAGGCTTTCATGGCTTTCACCGCTTATTTAATGACTCCGGATGGCAATCAATGAGGCATCACCTTCTTACTGCACCTACTAACGTACACTTACAGCGTGACAAACAGAGTCTACTGCGGACTGATTCAGCGGTTGCTCAACCGCTGAATCAGTCCGCAGTAGACGCTGTAGTTCCGAATCAGTGAATTTTCTTGTTTTGCTCTAAACCGTTTTTCTTTTGGCTCACTCTATCGTTTTGTGGGAAGGAGGGCTATAACTTACCCCTCATCGACTTCCACGCTAAATCTCTTTCTTTATATAAAATGAACCATTTGTCGTTGTTGCGCTATTGAGACGGGGGGGGGGGGGGGTATATATTTATTCAAAGGAAAGGTCTGATGAGTTGAATCGACTCAGTCCTTGGGCGTTGTGCCAAATATATTTAAATGAGGTAGCTTCACACGCCATGGTTGGCGGTAATTTTTGGCGGGTCTCTTTTTCGAAATGCTATTAATTTTATTTAAACTCTTTCAGTGTGTAGTGAAATTGTTGTGAAATCGTTTAGCTGTTTTCGCATTGTTACTGCGTACGGTATTTCAGCATACCGCGCACACAGTCCTGCAATCACGCGGTGAATGGCAATTTGTCACGTGGTGTCACGTGACCCTACAAAGTCGAGGACGGACCTACACGCAACGGAGGTATTCTGCTCGCTATCGACTTCGGTATACGTATATAAACAACAACAACAACAATAATAATAACGTCGACGCTTCGATCGTCCGTACATGCATTACTCTGCTGAGTCACGGCCAGTTGAATGCCTCAGTTGTGTAGCGTCGGCAGTACCAGGTGTTTGCAAGCGGGAGTATTCCCACGTCAATCTATTCTACTATAGCACCGCGCACTGTCAACGCGCGTATAGGCCGAGTGCTCTACATCGCACGGAAGAAGCCGACCAACTACCTCATTTTCTACGAAGACAGTCTCGCCGCAATTTCACGTTCCACCGAGAAAAGTACTCCATCCTCTCGAAACGATCGTTTCCATCTCGACATTTTTGTCTCGTTGCTTGGAATGGGTGCACGACTTGCTGTAGAGCTCCTCGTCCTGTTCCACTGCGCCGAAATACACGATCAGCAAAACTGGGAAGGGAAGAAGTTCCGTTGCCTGTCAGGATACGGCGTTTCGTCGTATGCCTTTTTATCGTGCGATTTTCATTTTGCCAATGTGCCGACATCATTACTGCTTACTTAAGCCCTGACCAATCGGAACAATCACCATCACGTGAGGGTAGGACAGGAGGATCGGGGGGGGGGGGGGAAAGAAAGGAAAAGTCAGCCAGACGGAGGTCGGCTTGCTATTCCAAAAAACAAAAGGTAAATGGGGGAAGAAAAAGAGGAAAAGAAGAGAAGAAAAGAAAAAGAAAAGGAAAAGAAGGAAAGTAAGGAAAGGAAAAGAAGAAAAGAAACGAAAAGGAAACAGAAATGAAAAGGGGAAGACAAAGAAGGTACCGTATTGATGATGATAATGGTTAACTTCTGTCATGGCGCAAAGTGGTTATGGTTTGTGCACTGCGTGATACAAAGCAGCCACTACGTTTTTTTAACTCCGTGTTAGCGCCGCGAAGCAACTGATGCTATGAGCGTCGTACAGATGTGGACATATGGAGAGAGGACAGCAGGAAGGAGTGGGGAACAGGGTGGAGCCACTATGTTGACGCTAACTAGAATCAACGCTAACCGATATGCAAATGTACACAGCTACCGCTGTTTCACTACACGTCGTTGATATGGCCATTCTATCAACATGGCAAGGCTCCGTTTGTAGAGCGCATGTTGGAGTTGATACCCGTTCTTGAACCTCTTTCATTGTACATGAAAGCATGTGCATGAAAATACGTGAAAGAAAGAGCATCTACTTTTTTTTTCATGTACAATTTTTTTCTGATTGCATAAATCGTGTCTTGTTATTACTGCGTTGTCTGTATTTGCACACTGTATTATTGTATTTATATGTATATTGTGTCTTTTTGTAGTGCATCATATTGTATTTGTGCGCGCCAACATTAGGGTCGTCACGATCGACCGTTCTTGGGCACCAATAAAGCAATATTATTAAGATTTTTTTTTTTTTTTCAGATTGTTTTATGCACACTACGAACGTTTCTAATATAACCCTGCCCAAATCAAAGCAACGAAGCGTCTGGAGGCGTTGTTATCAGCATGGCATACCATTATCAAGTAGCGTCTTGGCGTCTGTTCTTTTTCGTTCTGCCTTTTTGTCTTTGGCGTTATCTGCGCGCGCTTGTCTGTGTTCTGTAGCTACTTGCACCTGCGTCATCGTAT
The DNA here is from genome assembly GCF_037126465.1 of Ornithodoros turicata. Taxonomy (NCBI): domain Eukaryota; kingdom Metazoa; phylum Arthropoda; class Arachnida; order Ixodida; family Argasidae; genus Ornithodoros; species Ornithodoros turicata. Next base: position 39,815,829 of record NC_088208.1, on the reverse strand, counting down.
CGCTCCGCGCGGTACGTCTGCATCGGAACAGAACGCGGGAACAACGGTGGGGGCAGCAAGAACAAAATTGACAGGCCATACATGTTCCGGGCAAGACGCACTCAACATTTATCACAATTAAAGCAGTTTCTGTTGACGTTGTTCTCGATTAACGTGGTAGCCTGTCCAACTGACCAGCAGTAATCTGTAATATGTTCGCCGGCGGTTGAAGCAAGAACGACATGTCTATGAGGTGAGCAATTAGCGTCAGTATCAGTAGTTGTAGCAGAAGGAGTGTATTACGTACGTTTGTGTTATGTGTGTGCTATCAAGGTGAGAGGGAAGTAGAGAGGGATTAGAGGGTGAGAAGGGGTATAGACCAGACCCGTCATGCGAATTCTGACCGTCTGACGGCACAAGACGCGTACTGGCCTCTTGTATCTCTCTCTCTCTCACTGTCTTGCCCTCCTCTCCTCTGTGGACGCCTGTACATAGCTCATTGGCACGTTTGTCTCGCGGTGCTAAGGTAGAATGAAACGAACAGACAGTTTGTTCTCCCAAGCACCTCACCCGAAACGTACTTCTTGCATGTAGTATTTCCACCAACGTTACGGTGCGGCAAGGTTTAGATAACAACAGACGTGCTTCTGAGAATATTGTGCGTATTTTTGGACGGCTTTAATTAATAGACGCTTTTAAAGTCGGTTCCTGGAGGCAATATCACGACAACCAGATAATGGCATACAACTAAAGAGAGAGTATGGTATGGAAGCGGGCTTGCTAGTGGACATACTCCGTGATGTGAAAAGCCTTAATCTGTGCAACAACCGCAGGGACAGGGCAAACACACAACAACCACGTATGTGTTTGCCCCTCTAGTTGTTGCCTAGACTCAGGCTTTTCACACCATGCAACTGCACTGCTGTGCTACAGCTGTCTAGAACCAGAGCCGTAGCGAGGCAAGTTTGGGCCCAGGGCAGGATAAATCTGAAGCACCCCCCCCCTCCCGTCTCTCCTACTGGCGTGAGAAGCATTGTAAACGAAGAAATGAAAACGCTTATTAGCCCTGCCGAGATCGTAACTTCAAATTTTATCTTCGTTTCCACTTTATCCTGTTCAACCGACCTAAGGGCCTGTCGTTAGGCGCCCTCTCTGGCAAGGACGACTGCCCCTCTCGCTCTGTCTAGAACAATTGCCTCTTTGCTTTATGTAACGTTCTAAAATAATTTTGCTACTTTGCTCCCTCTGCACATGTAAAACCTCTTACAATGAACCTGCATCTGGTGAAGGTGACAAATCGACAGTGCGAAAGGCATTCGCGCTTCGGACGCTTAATATTCATTGTGACGGCGCGCATTTTCCTCGTATACGCGCGTACCAACCAGTCGTACGTCATTCCTTGACACTGCCCAACATTATTCTTACTTAGGACATAATTGAGCCATTCATTTCTTAGAACCTTTGTTCCGGAACGCATCGTCTTCGACATTGAAACCGTATAGCTGGCTGGGATTGATGATAGCGTTGTTTATTAACCTGTGTAACGGGATAGTCACAGCATGCGCTCGTACGGGATCGTTGTTGTGGGTAATCTTATGCCCGGTTGATAGCATATACGTGACACTTCTTCCCCCGCTTTTATTTTTGGGGTAAAGACACGCAGATGTTTCTTCCTTGGTGGCGCTGTTAGCCTGACAATATGGCGGCATTTCGCTCGGGAGAATAGTGCGTCCAGGGCCGACTTTATGTGGAAGTGCGGGATTTATGTCCGTTTTTTTCAATGGAAACATTAGGTTCGTGTGAATAGGCCGTGGGAGGTTTTTTGGTCTTGACAATGACAGTGCTTGCTCGACATCGTCGCAAGAGAATAGGCGCCTTCAGTGCTTTAAAGGGGCGGCGCCACTTGGCCTCAACCTACACCTGACAGGTGCAGAAACTGATTATTTGCATCCATACGAACCCAAAGCTTACAGCAAAGTGTGTAATCGACGCCTAGAAAGTCTATTACCGAAGCCCATACTTCTGTGACATCACGGCGGGTGTCTCCGCCGTGACAAGTGGGACAGTCGAAACATTATTTCTCTTTATTTCTCCTGAGCGGCGCTAGGGTGGCGCTCTTCCCACTCTGCAGGTCGGAGATGAAGAAGTCAACTCTGCTTCAAGCTTACCAAAGCGTCACGACTCCTTTAATGCTACGTGAACTGGACTCGATAAGAGGCGGGACGCGAGGGAAGAATTCTTCCCGAGGACGTTGGGAACTACCCTGTTTCATGAGCAATATAGCCATGCACTAAGGCGCGTCTGACCAGGTGAAGCGAGAGCAGAAAAATCCTCGCTCACCCATCCCCCTTGTTGGCCGATCCAAGCGGCGAGATCTCTCTCGACGAAGAGTCCCAAGGCTTGGACGAGACCCAGAACATACTCAGGGTGACCGAGCTTGACACAGTCGACGGCGAGGCCTCCGGACACTGAGTACAGGGCCACGATGCGTCCCCAGGAGATGTCGTTACGGAAGAGCTCCCTCGCGACAGCTTCCAGTACGTTCTGTGCAGCTTCTTGCGTAGGAAGTGCGTGTAACCTGATGTTGCCCGTCACCGTCTGCAAAATAAATCATCATCATCATCATCATCATAAGATTTGGAGGCGGTGGGTCCGAATCCTACCACCAGTTGTGCAGTTTGCTGGTAGACTTAAGAGGGATAGTTTCCCCTCAGGTCAGCCAAGGACGAATACTGACTCCTTGTGTCCTACCTCTTCTTGCTGCCCTGTCTTCACATGCATATTTCTGTTCACTGCTCAGGGCCATAAGGGCTTCGCGGTGCTAACAGGGTATCTAAAAATCAAGTGACCTGAACTTGCACCGTACCACCGAAAATTTCTGGCATTGTCGACCGGGTTTGATATAATTTCTTTCAACAACAATAAATGATGACGATGAGATGGGGTGTTTTCGCCGCGGTGGTTCGGTACCCTACCCCATTGCACGTGGAACATTGTGTGAAGATGATGAAGGAAGGATGAAAATACAAGAAAGAACTAAAGGGGCGTCTGGAGCAATCCAGTGGACGACAGGAAGTCCATGAACAGGTGAAGAACCCGACGATGGAGCACAGGATCTTCATAGGGGCTAATGAGTGCAGCTTACTTTCAGTTATGCGTTGCCGACATTATTTCTCGTTATTATCATGAGTTTTGATAATTGACTGATTGATGATGATTAAGCATTATTAGCGTTATTAACGCATCATATGTCTCAAGTATCCGGCCAACACAGAATGACGTCACCGCCACGGTTTCTAGACCAATATGCAGGAACCCATCAGGAAACACAACAACATCGCACTATAATGCATGCAGTCCCTTCCAGGAAGATCTCAAGGTAAAACTCCCTTGTTTACATAGCTCATGTACATTTTATGCGATTAAGCGGAAAAAGCTGTCGTTGAATCAGAAAGGCACAGGCGAAGGATGAAGCAATATATGTAACGCACACGCAACGATCCCAGTGGGTAACGTTGGTGTAGGTGGAAACGAGACGACATGTATGTTCGTTAATACAGCGGTGAATCGATCTCCGACTGAACTTGGCTTCATTAATCAAGATTAGATGAAAAATAGTTAATGGAGGAAGTAACGGATCGATACGGAGCTTCTCCGGATCTGCTTTCTTGCTCTGACTTGATTCCTTTAGAACGAGGATCAATACAGGTCGATGGGTCTAATCCATGACTTACTTTTCTTTGCTTGAACAAGTTAGATATATTTCTTTAATCCGTGTTGGCACCGAGAAGCAATTCTGACTTTTAGTGAGATGGGAGCAGATGGGAAAAAAGGACGACACAAATGCGTGAGACGGGGAAAGTTAATACGCGTCGGCTTCGGGGGGAGACATATGGCTGGAGGAAATTCACGTAAGAAAGGGTAAAAAACGCAGATTATGATGATGGTGATGATGATGATGATGATGATGATAATGACGATGATGATGATGGTGATGATGATGATAGGAGAACGTCATCACCGGTGTTACCATCACTCTCGTTCTGTCTGTTCCTCCGTTCCTTTGTCTTTTGTGACGTGTTTACTTCATTAGCATTCGCACCAACTATAGCCCAATTGCTCGTCGTGTTACCATCACTCTCATTGACAGATTGATTGGTAAAAGAAAAACAGGAGAGGTGTTCGCTATCTTTCTTTGAAAGTACGTATATATCCGTGTAATTGTAGTACGGGTACAGGTAATTTCACGCGGTATTTTCGTTTCCATTGCTCGATATGTATCAAAATTGTGTGTACTCGAGAATTCAACCATAATTATTGGTACTATATATGATTTATATGATTCCTTGTTGCATGATGGTGATGTGTCCCGTGGATTAGTCACGAGAGGGGGACTTTTATTTCTGTCTTTTTGCGCTTTATACGTTTTATTCGTGATAGAAGTGCAAGGATGCAGGGGACCTGGTACATTGTAAAACGACGATAAAACCTGAGACACGGAAGAGAAAAAAGTCAACACGACACGTTCTCAAACGTGTTTCGGTTTTTTGAGAACGTGTTGTGTTGTCTTTTTTCTCTTCCGCGCGTCCCAGGTTTTATCGGCGTTTTATGTGTTATTCATTTATGATGTAACTGATACGCCCTCGTCGTGTGTATTTAACGTGAACAGCCGCCACTGGTTCTTAAAAGGCGCAGTCTGGAGTTGTCGAATGATTTTCAGGTTAGAGTTGTATGCATAGCCGAGCGGACTAAAGCGTCAACTCATTAGTTGTAGCCAAGGTCGCGCTGAAGACTCGGGAGATAGTGGGCAAAGTTCCCCCTGCTGAAGTCGGCCCAAACGCATAATAACCTCCCTGTTCTCCATTCCGCCTTCCTGCTGTCCTCTCTTCATGTGTCCACATCTATGCGCCGTTCATAGCAACAGTTGCTTCGCGGCGATAACGTGACATTAAAAAAAGGCTTCTGTAAGTTGCGTGTATATGCCGCTTCAAAATTTCATGCAGGAGGGTCATTGCCATGAACAAGAAAAGCGAAAGTTCGTTTCCGTCTCAATTTCCTGGAGACAGGGTATCCTGTCGGCAGCATTATTAACTATACATCGTAGTACTTTTGTTGTAATAATAGTGACTTTGATTGGAAGTATAGTGTTCGGTAAATACCTGACAATCTCACGAAAAGCTTCATTTGCCGGGATGGCGTAACAACCACATCAGCGACACAAAAGTAAAAAAAGAAAAAGTGGAAAGGAAAAAAAATCTATGCATGAAACAAAGAGCGGCAATTTCCTTTCAAAAATCAATACACAATTTTCTTTTGCGGCACGAACGCCCTCTCTCTCTCTCTCTCTTTCCCTTTGTGAGCATGCGTCAATATTACGGCCCTATAGTTCCTGCTGCGTTATCAAAACTCAATCACCCTTGTCATCATGGAACTTCCACAACGAAGTCGACGGAGCAAAGAAAACCTCTGATGTTGAAGTGCTTTGTCTGCAAAGATGTCATAACGCAACGCTTTCCTTTATGCGCGTGAGGAGGAAGGAAAAAAACAAGAAGCGTCGTTTCGGAAGAGCAATGATGCTGCGAATAAATGCAATTTACTACGCAACGCTTCTGCATGCAGCAACAGATATGAAGGGCCAGCACGAAGGCTGTCCAAACTACTTTGCTCCGGCAGATAGTACCAGCACGCACCGTTGGGTGGGCGCCCTTGTTGCACATACGGCCGAGGCTAAGCTTTCCACAATATTCTTTGCTGTCGCTGCGTACGTCTTTCTTTTGTTTTTGAAGACTGTACGACGTGAACGCAATGGCTACGGTGAAGATGGTAAAGCTATCATTAACAGTACACGATTTCTTTTAAAATTACTATCGTCGTGGATTCCGTCGCTAACGAGGAACTATAAGGCTTATAATAGGGAGCAATCCTCGTTCTTTTGCGGAATGATGCGGCCATGTTTTCTTATCCTTTCGCAAATTTGTATGAAAAACCAAAAAAGAACATTCTCTCGAAGAGAGTATGTAGCTACGATGACTAATTACCTAAACTTCATTAATTCACTCTTTATTTAGGGAATTTCGTGTAAAAGCGAGATCGCAGAATAGCAGATCAGCACCTACTCCAATCACCGCCATCGCTCCAAAGCACGTTACCCCCTGACGTAGAATGAGCGCTCCCGGTCGCCGTGGTTTCGATATCGGCCATTTACATATCAAAATTCCGCGATGGATATTTCAACGCACGTGCACGTTTCAGGATTTTTAAAACATGGAATGGCTTTCAACGAGGATTGTCTTCCATCATGATATCTCGCTTGTGTCCGAAATCCTGAGTTTTATAGGCAATTAGTCATCATGTATAATACACACTTTCTTATACACACTTCCTCTCCCTATTATTTTTTCTTCATCAACATCAACACTTTCTTCGAGAGGATGTCCGCATGACCGTATAACTCAACTCAGTACGCTACTCTCATAGTTTTTATATCAAAATATGTGTAAAGGATATTTAAAAAAAAACAGGCCCTGTATATTGACAGAATCACACACACAAATGAAAAATAGCACACAGTCTGACTGTCATTAAGGGGAAAACAAAGGTAGAGCTCGTCACGTCGACACATTCATTACACTTGATTGATGTACCGTGTAAAATACGACATTGAAAGTGCATACGCATCATGCATCGTAGAGGTAGAAGCACTAAGCACGTAAAAAGGAGGAAGGCCTGTTCGAAGACGCCTCCTACGTCTAGCGTTAATCACTCGTACATTGACAATGCGTGTACAGCACAATGGTCTATTAGGGTATCTTCACTACTTAAACGGAGCGCGACGTCCGAGATCGAGAGTCGTCTTCGGCGGAGCAAGAGCTGCATAAAACATGCATTGGATCTTCTTGTGTTGCTCTTCGATTTCTGCCGTGGAATCCATCCCAGGTCGTTTATTTATTCAGTTACCTCTACATCCGAACGGGCGCAACTGCGTATTCACACGGGCGACATCCTTACGGAAGATTCTGGTGGAAGAAAACGCGAAAACACTGCTCACAGAGACGATGTTCCGTCCCGTGTTATGTCGAGCATTCACAGGAGTGGCGCACTGCGCACTTAGCAGACGACACCGTCAGCGTCTTTCCTGTCGTCTGCTACGGAATATTTTGTGGCTGTTTCGCAGGATATTCCTCACGGTTAGCAGCGTATGTTAACACTGGACGTTGAGCGCTCGGTAATACACGGTAAGAGTAGGGGAGGTTACCCGCAATAATTTAATGTCGTCATTTTTTTTCTTCAAATTACTCTTTTTATTTATGTTGCAGTACGCAAACAACAACTGCGTTTACGACACACATATGCTATTAAACAGCACAGACAGACAGCATGTCGCCACACAAATAGGCTGACTCGTGTAAATCTGCTCCCAATTTGAATTTTTGATTATTGGAAAATGGTTCTGTAAATGACGCGGTGATAACAAAGCTGGGTGACATATTCCCATTCGTGTGTAATGGCCTCGGATGATCACTTGACACAGTGCCTGTTCACTGAACCGAAGGTTGTGGCCTCTAATTCGACCGAGGACGTTCCTGCAAGGTCATTTCTCTGGATGTCTGGCATCAACAGTTTGTACGTGTGGCTTCTCCGCAATGGTTTCTTATCATGCGGTGAAGAATGACGTCCAGGAATAGGGCCCTCTGCTGGAACAGGTAGCGCACGTTACCTCAACACACCCTTTGTTCGTAAGAACGTGGATGCGTAGATGATCATGGCGTACAAGGGGCAGATACACAAGCACACAACAGAACCACCTTCCCTTTTGTTGCTTTCGTTCCTATTCCATTTCCGCTTCCGGTGCTGAGAGAATATTTTGTGAAACTCCATCGCCCTCGCACTTGAGGTTGGCTTACGTGAGCAGCGCCTCATATTCCTCTGTGTATCCCTCGTTCGAAGAAAAGGTTAGGTAAGAAAGGAAAAAAAGAAAAAAGCCATTTTCAACGATCCACGGCGCGTGGTGGCGCGAACCAGTTAACCTTCACCTCACGTTCCCAGGCCCGCGTACAAAGTGGCACGCTCATTGTTTTTCTTTTCTTAGTCCGTTTTTTTTTTTTCATCGTATGTAAAGAGGCTTCCAGCATGCACAAACCACCAGCAATTGCTCGGAAGGTGCCCCACCCGGTAAAATCTCGAGAGGTTTCCTCGGTAACCCGCCACCGGCGGCGCTGTGCACCGTTTGCGAAGAGGAGAAATTGCTACCGTGTTGTTACTTGTGTTGTTAGGCAACGCCCTCACGCATTGTGGATGCAAGGCAGTATAATTATGAATGCGTGACACTTTCTCGAGCCTTATTTTGTTCGTGCCGCTCGCACTGTTTAGCGTGAGTTCCGAAGATTATTCCTGTTCCCATTTCGCGTGAATGTCAAATAGACAAAACTTAATCCGAATAATTAATGAACAAATTCGATCATAATTATGATAGATCGATAGTGTAGATTCGAATAAAAAAGAACTGTACGTTATTCGCTGTGACCATGTGCTGTTACGTAATCACTCTAGATGCCCCACGCTAAGGAGAGCTTACATCACTAAGGTTCTGAAGTGGGGCTTACGTCGCTATATTTTCCGATGCTTACGTCACTAATGTTCTGAAGTAGAGCTTACATCGCCATATTTTCACCCGCAATAAATCATCATCATACGCCGTGGTTACAAAAACAACATGGCAATAAATTCATTGGAACGTGTAAGCCCGCGTGTTTACAGGCACTGCTTACTTGCGGTACAGGCAGCACTGCAGTCTTGGGTAAGTTACTTCTAGAAAGTAACTGAGTTGCAGTTATAGTTACTTTCTTGGTCAAGTAACTAGTTACAGTTACAGTGACTGTGAGAAAGTAACTTAGTTACATTACAGTTACTTTTTATAAAAATGACCATGAGAGGGTGATACAATCGTTAAAAACGTACATTTATTTACATTTACTTAAGTGCGATAAAAGTATTATTCCACTTAACGAGAAGCTGTAGAAGTCAATATGTGGCTCTCCCACAGGGAAAAAATACGACGTGTGTACGTACGTAAAAAAGGATCGACATTTATTCGAGTAACTAGTTACATTTTGCAGTTACATTCACAGAAATAGTAACTAGTTACAGTTAAAAACTACTTTTCTGGAAATGTAACTAGTTACTGTAACTAGTTAACCCCAAAAGTAACTAGTTACAGTTACAAGTTAAAAATAACTTAGTTACTACCCATGACTGGGCAGCAGTCGCCAGTCACATAAATTCATCCATCCGTGTCAAGACTGAAACTTCGAACGCAAGTTCTCTGTAGCCTTCTCATATCGGGTCTCCCGTACTTCCGTACAGGTAAATCTTTGTACCTGGCATAACGCACCACCCGGTGCACTTTTTGCGATTCCCCAGTGTCCCGTGAAAACGTCTACAAAGGGGCCTTGTGTCGCTCATGAGACGTGACTCTTACTATCTGAGTACATCGTTGCTTCCTGCATTCCACACGAGACACATCAACTGCGTTGCTCCACTGCGGCACGAACGAGCAAATAAATGAAGGCGTCGAGTAACCGAGTGGATGTTGACACCAACGTGAAAGATGATTCCGTATGGCTTGTGTGTCGCTCGCGTGTGGTAGATGCGAACAAATATGTGTCTTTCGTCATCCTGCACTTCCCCCATGAAAGCGGCATGTATCTCTTGTCCGAATGAGGCTGGTCGTCGTCTCTTTGTGCTTGTCAATGCTTCGCTCTCGTTTTCCTATAGCCGAAAGAACAGTTCTTCGTATGCACACGGTCTATGAGACCGTGGTATGCAGCTCTTGTGCGTTACTCTTCGTGCTGCCTGATGCACATATTGGGTAATGTTATCGCATTTTGCTATACCGAAAAAAAAGGGAAAGAAGGGGGAAGGGAAAACGAAAAAGAAAAGGAAGGAAAAAGAAAAAAGGGGGAATCCAAACAAAGGAAGAAAAGAAGAATCGTACGGTATAGGGATTGTCGGGATTCCTGTCAATAGTTACAAGACGGCTTTAAAATACTTCAACGCGACTGAATGTGATCAGACTATTGTCGTGACTATAAAATGAAACTGAGTGGCTCGAATGGCCGTGCAGTCCTACGCCACCAGCTCGTTTTCAAACGCAGTTGCCACCGAGGTCAGCCCATGACATAAGCCCCTTCCCCCTTTCCTCCTTTTTTTTCCGGAATAGCAAGCCTGCTCTTTGCTTGGCTAACCTTTCCTTCCTTTTTTTCTTAATAAACATATCCCCTCCCCAAGACATAACCTGTCTCGCACACCCTACCTGTTATCCTCTCTCTCCATCTGACCACATTTATACCCAGAGCTTATAGCGGCAGCTACTTCGCTGTGCTAACAGAGATTCGGAAATCTTGTTCAAATGACGACTACGTCAAACTGTCGTTTCTCCTTCGGAGCCCAGCGAATACATCGGAACACATAACGATCACCATTGTCTCGAAAGGCATCCGTCTCCATGGCTCTAACGACCGCGTGCAGGTGACAAGATGCTTCGCAGATAATGAAAGTGAGTTGCCGTTTGTCGATTCCTAAAGGACTAATTATTGCGCCGTCATTAAGCGCTCCATTAGGGCGAATCGTTTCCAGAGAGACAATAATCTCTTCGCTCTGAAATGTACCTGTACAGCTAGGATGGCGACAGCAGGTCTGCGCAATTAACACACTTCCTCTTTCCCAAGCACTCTTTCCCGCACTGAGCATGCACTACCGCTTCTGCCAGAGATTTGCGCAGGATATATTTCCATCACGTGTGGGCGTTGCACCTGTATCTGCTAGCTTTTCTTCTCTTGCCCTTCTAGTTGTGCGTTAAAAATATCGTGTGCGACTTTCGTAAAGAACGCAGCGAAATCCCATTTTATATACATATTTTGTGTTCTGCGTAAAACCCACAGAGAGCCGTATACAGCTTCTTCCAAACCTCCTTGCACCTTGCTGTTCTGAAGATTAGATTAGATCAGATATGAGGAGAAAAACATGGAGGTAGCTCGCCGTTCCAGAAAGGTGTTCATGCGCCAGCTTTCTTAGTGTTACAGTTTTCATCTACTTGATCCGCCAATTTTCCTCCTATACCTTCCGTACAGATGTCGAAAGCTCCCTCTGAAGCTGGCCCAGTATGCGTACTAACCCCCTCCCCTCCTCTGTCTCCTACTCTTTCCCGCTTCCCCCCGTGTCTAAACGTCTGTAGGCTGCTTACAGCCATCGCCATTCGCGTGCGAACTGGACGCGCGATTTGAATTAATACCGTGAATAACGTCCTCGTTAATCCATCACTCAACTCAACATATCTCCCCCCCCCCCCCCCCTCACTCGTTCAACCGAGTCTAGCACCGACGTCGAGAGATTAATTTAGTTGCAAAATTGCCGGTTGCACCTTGGCCGATCGATATTTAAATCTGCTCCGCTCACTACACACCCCTGCCATCTTTACCAGATGAAGGTTCTCGACCGGGCAAGTCCGGCCGGCTCCGCCCTCGTTCATTCGGGCAGGTGAGGCCACGTAGCGTTCAAGTGCAAAGGCGTCAAGGCCAATCGCTAATTAGGGGTCGACGAGCTTTCACTATATACATAGGCAGATTGCATTCCATGCCCTGTCAAAGCCACGCGGACAGCACACGCGGGTGTGCTAACGGCGATGGAGGTCCATTGTACCTACTGTCGTTCGTTCGAGGTTTTAAAACGTCTATAGACTTTCGAAAAAGACGTCCACGGGTGAATTATGACCTTAAATTTCGGTCAAAGTTTCTGGACGAAAGCCGAGGCTATTCGTAACGGAATTGACGAAGGGACGAAACCCTTGACCAGGGTGATTCTCGAGGGGACTTTGCGATGGACACCTCGTCCCTTAAACCAGTATTCGGCTAATGTTGACACTTTTATTGCTGATGTATGTAGAACTTCTTTAGAATGACGAGTATACTGCCTTGTGATCTGTGGAATGAGTGGTGATGTGGTCGATACTCTTGACGAGGCCTCCATTTTGGAAGACCAAATCAATGCTGGTCTTTCTCCAGGTTGTTACAGCACCTGTTCCGGTGGCCATGTTGCAACATCAACGCGCGTTTCTTGTAGATCGGTGATGAAGTTGGTGCGTCAGTGTTTAAGCCCCCTGCCAGTCTCGGTGATGGCATGTGGACTTCTGATAACTCGCGGAAATGTTGCGGTGGGGGCAAAGTAGGCGTCCACGACGATGAGTCGACTCTCAAATTGCACCGCACACACCTCACCCACGTCCTCGCAGTCACCAAAGAGGTCCGGAGGTGAAGCGTTGACCCCATCTGGCATGTATATATACGCTTGCCTCTGACGCCTCTTTGCCTTCGCTCCGGCGACACGTACTGCAGTGTCTTGCCGCTGGGTGGGTCCACCTTGCCTCTGCTTCGGCGACACGCACTGCACGGTCTTTGCGTCTACGTTGTTTTGCCTCAGCTTCGTCGGCACGAACGTTGGGATCCTGACGTCGCACTATATACGATAGACGAGTACTAACAACATTCAGTCGGTTTAACTCGAGTAGAATGTTAGTTTGGACTTCCTGCATAAGTGTACGTAGTGTGTACGTAGATAAACTTGCGATTATCGGCAAAAAGGAAAGAAAAATAGTTGAGTGCATGGTGTCAGCGTAATGTTGTGACAGCGGCAATCAAGAGGCGTGTAGGCTCGATTCCTGTCACAGGCACTGATTGAGGCTGATTAAGCTACAAAACCCGCCACCGTATTCTCGCACGTACGAGGCAGAACAAATATTTGTTGAACAACATTGATCTACGTCCGCTCCTTTTGGTGCCCTGTGTGAGGCCCGGCGATGTATGCACTTCGCATTTGGCCAGCGGGACCCGTGCCTTGGCAAGTTTCTGTGTACATTGGAACTCTTGTTGGTCCTTGTCAATATAGCTTCTTTTGAGCTGAAGGATGATCGATGGGTTCGAGTGAATGACGTCAATATTCGCCGTCTCCAAACGACCTGCTTCCACTGCGGGTGTGATATGTCTTCATTTTGTGACATTATTACGGCGCGAGTTCTTTTCTTTTATTCGGTGTTTGCACCACGAAGCAACTAAGACCATATGAGCAGTGTGCAGACAAATAGACAAAAAAGGCGGTAGGGTGAGTATGCGTATTGGGCAGACTTCACGGTGGAACTGTGCCGATATAGTCTACCGAGAAATCTGGGGAACATCTCAGTCAGCACTGCCAGCTGAAGGATTCGAACCTGCCACCTCTCATTCTTCAGCGCGATCTGGGAGCTGTCGGTAACGAGCGGATACTGTGTCCACTCGGTCATGCCGCTTGTCAACTTTTCATTAAAAAAACAAACATAATAAAAAGAATAGGAAGAAGTGTTCATAAAACCCCAACAACACCGAATATCCTCTGGATGTACCAGTAATGTCCTAACGGATTCGTGCGTCCGATGGATATCCGAGGGACATCCTTCGGACGTAAAAATTCGGATAAGATATTCGGTGTTGTTGGGGAAGTGGCATGGCACCACATCCGCCGCTCTGTGGTCATTTTCTCTTTCTTTGAGATCCCCCGGAGTTGGTATGTCCCACATAGGAACACGCACTTTTACTATCCAGTCAGTGCACCCTTCTCTCTCAATCTATTTTTTTCCAGGACAAACACTATTCCTGTTCTGCTGATGACGCACATGACGCGGATGACGTACACTCAACCGTGTACGTTACTTATTATTACGCAGACATCCCGCAACAGTACGCCGTCAACGACATTGTTTTGTATGTACGTCCTTTTATCCGGGGCTCCCTCCATGACGAAAGTTGTGCAATTGTGGAGCAACGCGCTGTCGTCAAAATGGTGGTTCCAACACGGTGGTTGCTTAGGCCCGATTTTACCAACGCTGGTTAACAACCAAGATCAAGGGTTCATAAAAATTCAAGTTAACACTCCATTCTTCTTTTTACGAACGTTAATTGGTGACGTGAGGAATGTTTCAGCCAGAGCGTCGAACCGAACCGAAACCGAAAACCGGAATTAACCGTAATTTTTTAGCTGGAGCTGAACCGGAACCGAACCGATATAAAAACTTCGGTTACCGGTTCGGGTTGCCGTTCGGTTCGGGTTGGTGTGTGGTGGGGGTGATGTGGGAATTCGAGCGGTTTACCTGCCTGGATCGGCGGCACTTTGCTCGGAGAAGGGATAAAAGGGGGTCCTGTTGGTCGAAAAACAGAAATAAATACATAAAAAACGTAACTAAGTGATCTTGTATCATGTTTAATGGCTACCTATAATTTTGCGGCATATTAGAACCTCGAACCGGTTCCGAACCGGTTTTCAGCCTCTGAACCGGTTAATCGAACCGATGTATATGTGAACTCCGGAGCTGAACCGGAACCGGACCTTTATGGTCGAACCCTAACCCGAAACAAACCGGAAAACGTTTCGGTTCGGAGCCCTGGTTTCAGCGACAATATAACTCCTTTTAGTGAAGCAGAGTTAAGCGTTAAATTCAAGTTAAGGTATCGTTTATCTCGGTTCAAACGTTAATCGGCGTTGGTGAATAGGAGCGTAGACTGTTGGGATAGTTTCTGCATAGCTTCGGGATGGTAAAATGCAGGGAAGATTTCGAGGGCTCTATTATCTGTGCTTGGGATTGCTGACGATCTTCACTATAGGTGGAAGTGATATGGTATAGCAGCTTGCCGTCGTTGACCTTACAGCTGTGGGCATCGTCACGACTGTAGCTAAAGAAGAATATGAGATGATGATGATGATGATGATGACAAGAGTGTGAGGGAGTAAGGCAGTCAGACTCGCTGGTTTTGTGCGTGTGCCAATTAGGCATCCGAGTTGTGCCTGAGTCATTATATTGAGACCTCCATCTTCAGTAAAGCTTCGTTAAAAGTCGCGCTACCATCCCTTAGGGGGATTACTGTCGAAGCTTTCTTGCCTGGCGTAATACAATACAGGCCTGGGTTTGATATTCACTGGGTCCGGAGTGCGACATCGAATCGCACCAGAGCTATTAGAATATAATACGCACAACAGCTGGTTTACAACCACAATGCAGAAACCAGGAAACATTCTTTATAAGAACAAACCATCGCGTATACTAAGTCCGTCCGTGCATTCATACCGCGGTCACGTGATCGCAAGACTGTGTTTGCAGTACGTTGGTATTGTGTAATGACTACTGTATGTAGTGATAAAAAAATAAATAAAAAGCAGCAAGAAGCGTTTTCGCCAAAGACGTAAACGCCAACGATGGCCCTGTAAATATATACCGCATTTAAACGGGTTTGGCACAATAGCCAAAGATACAGGCATTTTCCCCACATCGAAATACGACGTGTTACGGCCAGGGAGCCCGAGGCGCGAAACATTTGGCAACGTCCTTTTTATCGTACGTATTTTTTAATTTTTTTATCTCCATTTATCGCCGCGCAGCCGGCCACATGTTGTCGCCTGATGCTGACTTATCAGCGAATCGAGCGGCAGCCCTGCCTTCGGTCTCGATTATTGGCTGTGAATGTTAAGTGAAGACAGTTGTAAACAAGGCTTCTTGTTGATGTTCCTCGCAGTTTGATGTTACAACTTTAAGCTAAGACCTGGGCAGGGCAATATGGCTTCCGGTAACGGACCGCCGGCCGCACAGGTTGTGTTTTGCAGAATTGATTGAATTGTGAATGACTTCTGTACGTGGGAGGCTTTCTGCTATTGTCTCGCTGTAGTCATATAATGGGAGCTGGCTTGACGGACCTTTTCATCGTAGAATATCCCCATTTTAACGTATGAACTCTGTGAAATCTGCGAACCGTGTTTTCGTCCGATCTGCACATTAGGCATCAAAAACAACATGAATGATGATCGGATGGGGTGCACATGCACATCGCACATTAAATATGAGGTATCCACGGTGTTTTTCGCATTGTTTTATATTTTCTCTTCGTTGGCATCGTTTGTGGAAGGACCGCGTGTAGACGTGAAGTAAAGAAAACGAGCAACTCCGCCTTCGGAAACTAAATCAACGTGGCTAAATCGTTACGTGCACTCATTTTATTTTTATTTTAAACAGAATTCAAATTAGTATAAGCGAAATTCCTAAGCATGGACACGTACAGTAAAGACGATGTTAGATATTGCGGTACTATTTTATTTTATTATTATTATTATATTTTCTTCTTTCGATCTAACCTAATCGAATAAGATGCAGTCGTATACACAGCCCCGACGCAATTCAACGATTGAGATTTCGCGCACTTTACAAATCAGATATCGATCCCTCCGCAGCTACAACGACGAATTTTACTTTATGGTTCCGTAAAGTGGGCCGGACTGAAAACGTTACGACACCACATCAGTAAAAAAATAAAAAATAAAAAAGAAGAAGAAGAAAAAAACGGCCAGCATGGCGTCGTTTCACGTCTTTTCGCTTACGGTCCAGAGTGCAGGATTTAGTGCTGCTGCACATATACAAACAAAATGGCCCCTGCAGAGACGGACGGTGCATTAGAACCACATCGATTTTTCGACTCGGATAGGTTAACATGTGCTCGCTCTCTTCAACAGACAGGAAAGATTCTTTCTTCGATAACTCTCTCTTTCCCCGATCTTAATCGGCGCGAAATGTAATCTATCTCGGCATCGCGTATATCCTTGATTCTTTGACGGTCAGAATATTCCGCGCCAGCATTTTTAGACACGTCGAACGTCTAACCGCGGCCGTCGACTGCTCAAACAGCGCCATGCAGCGAAAGTGCCAGTACGACGGGTAATTTATATACTTATTTATTAATACCGTCATCTCTCGGGGGCTACCGCAGCACTGGGGATGAGAAATAGATATGTCACAGCGTCAATTACCAGGACATTGTGAGTGCAAGGACATGAACTGATACATGTGATGATGATGATGATGACGACGATGATGATGAGTTAGGTTTATTGGCGCATGAGCAACGACGACTATAATGCGCCAAGGAAAGGTGGAGACGAGTGAAATAAAACAGCGGACACCTGAGTTTGAAACGCTATCCAGTTAAACCTGTCAACACGATACTGCATTACAAAACTGATACATGCATTATACAATGACTCGCAAAAGGGCACGACACTTGGAGGGCGGGGGAAAGCAATTCTACTTTTCTATTGTTTTGACGAAAAGACAGCCTCTACAGCGAACCCTCGTTAATATGACCCCCGATAATCTGACATACGCGCTTTACGACCATACACACTCGTGGGGAACAATGCAATGAAACCTCTGCAGGTGTCCCCCGTTAATATGACAATTCCGCATTATGACCAAAATTTTCGAGAACGATCATGGTCATAATAACGAGGGTTCACTGTAGTGTATTTGTTATACTTATCCTTAGGGACTTTTACGATAACTTGAAACATAATTGAAGTTTTATCAGCGGCATGGCCGAGCGGCCCGCCCGTTCGTGGTAGCCAAAATGCTGGGAGGTAGTGGGTTCGAGTCCTACCACCGGCTGTGCCGTCTGAAGTTTTCCCTGGGTTTCTCGAAGACTTTCCAGACGGATGTCGGCACAGTTTCCCCCTGAAGTCGGCCCAGGACGCATACTAGCACCCCTATTGTCCCCCACTCTTTCCTCCTGTCCTCTCTCCATATGTCCACATCTGTACGCCGCTAGTAGCCACCGTTGCTTCGCGGCGACGAAGCAGAATAAAAAAAAATGTAAGTTTAATTTCTTTTACTTGCAGAGCTCTGACAAATGAAGCGTCATCTGTTAACATGCCTCCCACGAAGTAAGTGAAAGTGAACGAGGAGCGCAAGAAGTAAGTATTATTAACTACTCTTCATAACTACTCTTACTTCAAACTGAGGATCAGTGTTCCTTGAGAACCACCTGCAGCAATCGCACTTGAGAAAGTTATCTGCGCGTACGCATATAATATTCTCTTCAACTTCGCCGTGTTTGCATGGAGTTAACTCAAGATAGAGGACGTGCACGGGCTTCTCTTGTATAGAGGTCTTCGCGGATACGTGTTTTATGTACGCGTTTATAGCCTTTACTTGAAGTGAAGCGCACGGTTCTCGTGTGTCCTCGTAGCAACACCTGCGTTGATGCACCTGCTGCACTGAGCGAATACGTCGGGCCTGGATCGGGCAAGGTTGACAGGCGTTGAACAGAGCTCATACAGTCGTGGAGTCGTGGAAAATTAAAAAATAAAAAACAAAAAAATGTCCTAAAACTTTGTCGGAAAGCCAGCTGTATTTAGCTGTGTTTTAAATAACTTCCATGTGGACATTTTTAATTGCTTCCTTATGGACGTTTTCAATCCCTCTCCCGTACGAGAATTTTCAGTCCTTCCCGTATGGAAATTTTCAGTCGCTCCCATATGAGAATTTTCAGTCCTTCCCATATGGGAATTTTCAATCGTTCCTGAATGGGAATTTTCAATCGTTCCCGATTGGGAATTTTCAATCGTTCCCGAATGGGAATTTTCAATCATTCCCATATGAAGATTTTCAGTCGCTCCTATAAGGAAAGTTTCAATCGCTCCCGTATGGAGATTTTAGGTCGCTACCTTCTGGACATTTTATTCGTAACAACAACAACAACAACTTTATTTTCGGCCTTGCTTTGCTTTTCGTAACATAATGCTTATTGGTATGGGTCATTTGTTGCATGTATTATTAAATTTATTGCATTTATTACACCCTCGTTACCATTCGGGGAAGTGGTCTGCTACACGTTGCCCATTGACAAAAGGCTCGAATTTATTCGACGCATCAATGCGACAATAGGGTTAACCTTTTGCATGCATAGTTTCACATCAAGACGAAGTGAAATGACAGGCTTTTCCTTTTCCCGGGAACCTTCCTTATCAAGTTTTGTAAGTGTCTATAATAAAGAAGGTCGACCAGGAAAGTCATTATGAAGGCTGTCATTTTCGCGACTTCATTTATGCAATATCACGCTGCCTATATTATGACATCAGCGTATCGTTTGACCTCGTCGCCGCCAAACAGTCACGCCCGTGGCTCAATTTTTAAGGCTTATTTATGAGACTAGTTTGACAAAACAATGCATGCTTTCAAGGTGGCAGGTGGTTCGAGTGACCGGTGACGCTAATAATAATCGAATTAAATTTATGAAACCGGATAATAGGGCATTGCGACTGGCTCAAGCGCGGTATTGTGTTAGCGCATACTGAACGGCATGCACAACGTTTGAGTGCACACCGACTCTACGTGCATAAAGTCTGGGTGAAAAAACAGTTTTGAGTGAACAAAGTCCTTGCAAACGAATTGCCGGATGCAGTACTCAGAAAAGTCTAATTTCATGCAAGGCTGCCGATCGGAAGGAGAAAGGATTAAGGAAGAATGACAGCGATCTCTATTTACGAGCACAAGAACAACACAAGACATTGGTGTTGGCACGCGAAGAATAATATAAAAATCGAAACGTAAATAGTCTCCCTTTACAAATAAAAATGCTACATGTTCCGCTTATATATGTCAATTAAATTTCTCGCGCTAAATACAATTTCCGATACAACAAAATTAGAATACAAAGATACAAGGAGGAATATAACAATTGTACAAGCCAGCCCGTCTCGACCTGTAAAATGTGTACTCTCGAGAAGTAAAAAATAGAAATATAAGACAATCGTAACATCCATAATTTCTCAATGTCCCCTATTGACTATTCCACAACCACGATGAGTAGTGCTTCATCTCTGCGCGCACAGAAATAATGAAGAAAGGTGGAGGTATAACTGCCTGGAGCTGCCGGCAGTGCCGGGAAACCCAGGAGCCCAATCTTGAACTTGTCGTTACAACATAACCCAGGTTAAATGCATCATTTCGGCTTGTGATGCGCCACGAGCTCTCCCGCGAGCCAATCAAAGCGGGCTTGAAGCGCGCGAACTTGAAATATAACGGTAACGATCGCTATGTGAAAGTTGACGAAAAGGGAAGAAACAGGTGCTCATGTCATATGAGGCGCAAGCAATAGGGGCTTCAGGCACATGCAAGTTGTCCCAAAGAGCATTACTCCCTCAGTCCTTCTTTTCGCATTTGTATCGCTCGCTGTACACTCCACCCGAAACTTACCTGAAACAAGTCAGGGTAAGTGCGCTCCAACTCCGAACACACCATCCTCAACTGGTGCGACACATCAGTCGTTGGGTAACCCGCGGCGATATTGGTCACACTTTTCAACCGTTGCAGACCCAACTTTCTGTGGAGCGGACCACAGCTCTTGAGTTTCGCCCTTAAATAACGTCCACATAGACTCTTGGCCTGTTCCGTTATCTCTTGCGTCGACACTGGCGCCACATTCCACCCTATCGTCGTCGAGAGCCTGTGAGTGACCACCTGTCCAACCTGACTCAACTTTCGCCGGCGTGCATTTTCCCTGGCTGTTTCTATCGCCGCCGCGTATCCGGAGAGCGACGGCCTCCTTTGCAGCTGCGAAGGGAGACTGTGCTTCCTATCCTGACCGCCGTGGAAGTTCGGGACCGCAAGACGGTTGTTGGATGATGTCCCGTTAATTACCGGTGGCGCTAGCGTCGTCATTGGCGTCCATGGAATCGCGCTGCCGGCAACACAACTGAATGCCGCCGGAGCGATTGAGCGACTGTGTGGAGTATCGAGTTGGAGGTTTTCCTCCTTTCTGCAGCTGGCGGAGGAGAGGTGCTTCGCTCGCGCGTTGGCGGCAGTCCATGCAGTTGAGTTGAGTTTGATGGCGTGCAAGGTCGGCTGCTTCCCGTTATGACCCAAAGGAGGGGGGGGAGGGAACTGACTACTTCCTCCTCTCCCTCAACTTCAAATCCGTTTAGACCGTTTTAAACACTTAAATACTGCATACGAATGCAATTTGAATTATATCCAATTGTCTTGGACGAGCGCAGGGTATCGAGTTAGAGCCCACTTGCCCTTCCAGAGGGAAATCTTATGCACGTTGTCACACTTCACAAAGGCACGAGGTTTACACGGGCAGAAGAAATGGCATTATCTGTGAAGGTCATACCACACGTCAGTTTGTAATGACATTAACCCCATGATCTCGATGCCGCACGCTTGCTAGTAAGGTTATACCCGTATAAAAACTTAAAGGTTAATAAAGTAGTCGGAGGTGCATGTAATATTCTGTAATTTCACAATAGTAACTGTGTGAATTATTATCCTGCGGGGTGGGGGATATATTTATAAGACGAAAAGGAAAAAAAAACGGGGGAGAGGTCAGCCAAACGAGACTTCAGCTTGCTATTCCATAAATAAATAAATAAAATTAAGAAATACAAATAAGCTGTAAAATGCCTTGCTAACGTAGTCACGTAAAAGCTGTTCGCCAACTGGCACACAGTTCTAAGCAAACAATATGTCGTCTGTGGCATCTCTGCCTATCGCCAGTATACTCGTCAAATGTTGGTCGTGTAGCCTCAAATTATGAAATAATCTTGCGCTGCACGGTACAAAGTGTTTTATTCAATCGTAAAACTGTTACCCTGCGTATAGGCCACGTGGGCGAGAGTAGGCACATCATCAACAACAACAACAATAAACGAACAAGTGATGATGACATGAGGTGTTTCCCCGTGGTAGCCACAGGACCCTACCCCACTTCACAGTGGTTAATATGAGAGGACGAATTATGGTGAAAGTGAAGTGACGACAGGTCGGAGTTTTGTTTACAGCTCTTCGAGGAGTCCAGTGGCTTGCATGAAAGCAAAAAGGGAGCGAAGAGCCCGGCACTGACGCGCAGGGGAGCTCCATGGGCCAAGTACTTTGGACAAGCTGAATGGTCTATGGTCAAGGAGTTCAAGTTGGCGTCGAAGCACCCAGCGTTCACACGTGTACCGCTCACAGTCCTCGATGATATGGAGGATCGTACTTGGGGTGCAGCAAACTAGGCACAGCGCCGGGTTACTGGAACCCAGCCTAACACGGAACGCAGGGCACTTCATTTGTGAATGAATTGTGGCGATCTCATTAATCGAAACTGTCATTTAGGCAAATATCATTAAATCTCTCCGTGTGGCATCGCACGAATGACATACGCGTAGATTAAGCACTTCATATCATTTTTCCGATCCGTGTGCAGATATGTGAACTGCAAGGCAGTCACGACTCAGTCGTCTGCTTTGGGAGCTGGCATGCGCATGCTCCTGAGGTCACGTGTGCGGTCACATGGTGGGCAGGAGCATCCCAGAATGCAAAGCGAAGGCTGGCAGACCAAACCCATTAAGAAAGCAGCCGCACGTCATCATCAACTCAATCGGCGGCATGGCAACCGTACTCTTGTCACCGGGAGCGTTGTCATCAGGGCATCGCCGTCGTCGTGGCACCCGTGCACGCCTCTGCACGCCGCAGAAAATAATTACGGAAGAA
Source organism: Ornithodoros turicata (assembly GCF_037126465.1). NCBI lineage: Eukaryota > Metazoa > Arthropoda > Arachnida > Ixodida > Argasidae > Ornithodoros > Ornithodoros turicata. Next base: position 39,793,475 of record NC_088208.1, on the reverse strand, counting down.
GTATTCCGCGAACCATCAAACAGTTTTTCGACGTTACTGTGCCACTCAACGAAGAACGTAAGAACGTACGAGTTTGAGTGTCTGAATGTAGATCCGTGTGCGGAATTATGTCCGCACGCTTCCGATTCCATTCTCCGCCATACCCAACAGGATAGATGAGACAAGGAAACATAGATGACGAACGCCACACAAGCCCAGTTGCGCACTTCAACGGCAACAACAATCAAATGAATGAAGGAAACGTGATGATGACGATGAAATGCTTCCCCGCGGTGGTCGCAAGACTCACTTCCAACCGGACACGTGGGGCCAGGAGGATCTGTGCTCGTACCAGAGAAATACTATTGCATAAAAAGGGAGTCACGTTGAATAACACGCTATCTTGCCTGTCATAAACGCTCCTGCGTCCACGCAGAGCCGTTTAGGAGAGTTTGGCCATTGGGAGGAGCCTGACCCAAAGCGCGCTATTTGACGTCACACGATGGGCGGCGCCAAGGCCAGTGGCATCATTTTGGATCAGATAGGTGGTCAGAGCTACCGCCTTGAGATCTCCCATTCCACCATCTTGGAGCAGAGGTACAGCCTTGAAATCACCCCGTGCCACGTCGGCTCGCTTTTCGTCCCGGTGAAGAAGGCGGAGCAATGACGGCTTTGACGTCACGGCGGCTCCCCATCTCCGGGCGGTAAACGATTAAAGCATGGCGAAACTATCCTCGTAAACGGCTCTGTGTCCACGGTTGCCGCGACGCCATCTACCGTCCGAGCTGAGTTTTCTGCACACACCACAGGAGTTTCCGAAAGTATAGCGCAATAATACCATCGCAAATACTGCACTGGCCCGAAAACGAAGAGCTTGTGCTCTCAGTGTTGGCCTTCTCCTCCGCGAACGCTGGAATGCAGAGATGGGAGACCTGACTCAAATCGGGTTAAGTGGTTTTCCGCTATGTAGGCTAGAATTGAATTACGTGTAAAGGGACATGACATCATGAATAGGTTCTCTATTTGATCAATTGTAGATTTGTAGACTTGAAGGATTCGCATATTTTACATGTACAGATCTACATATCCCCACAGCGTCCAGAGAATATTTTATGCAGTCGTCGCATATTTTGTGCAGGCCTCTCGAACCGTGCAAGCAGTAAGCGGTCCTCTGACCAATGAACCACCTAATTGATGGTCTCTCTGCCTTAATAGCAATGCCATCTTAAAGGCTTCATGTAATGTAGGTTGACACTTTTAAGCGTATCAGCCACAGGGGGACTCACAAAGGTCCGTTACTCATATCATTTATTTGTAACATTTGTACAGAAAGTATTCCGCGCGTTAACAAACCCTCATGGGCAGGTTATTGAACCTCCATGTTAGACTGCATTCTTAAAGAAAACCTTGAAAGCGGCGGTCTGCGTGAATTCGTCCAAAAACTGAGCCAATTTGTGCTTGAGCTGCTCTTCAAACAGGCGGGTATCTGCCCTGTCGCTGCTGAATTCCACTGGTTGCCTGACGTACTGGTGGAGAGACCTCACGTGGTGATCCTCGACTTCGAAATTTCCTTCTGCAAAAAAGATATAGTGTTTGGAGCTTGTTTTATCATTGCGGAGTCTCGCAGGAAAATGTGTGTGCAGAGATTTCACAAGGACTTGCAGCTGTGGGTACTAAAGGAACTCATAATTTCACAACTGCAACTGTGGGGATGAGGTTCATAAATAGATCGTGCGTCGCCAGCACCTTCCAGATGTCGCTTTTTCAAATACAACTACATGTACCCCACACATGCAGTGTAATTGATAGTACTATAAGTCGCAGAAGCTGATGTAACACGGTAACCACGAACTGAAGACAGAAAAAGTCTCATCGGCGTTTCAGCTACCACGTTGGCAGTATTTGACAAGAGTCGGCGAATGTCATTGATGGAAGAGGTGTGTGTTCGACTCCCGCCATTGGCACTGGTGTCAAAACTAGCGACCTTTCATAAACAGCGTAAACAACGAGAATTGGCCGAGGCAGACCACAATTAGAGACGACACAGACACAGACACGTTTGCGTCAAAAGCCCAGAAATGAACTAATTCAAACAACTCAGGGCATCAGCACCTCTTTTCACTGAGTTGTTTGAATTCGAACTTTCACGAGTTTTCCGTACGTTGGCACACGACAAGATATTGCCTCTTTATCTCACATATAATGGTAGAAAAGTGCGCACCGAAACCCTTCTCGCTGTCCACGCTTAGGAGGCCATGTCGCACTTCCACTACCACGTCGAACTCTTGCTCCGGGTGAGTGGCTACGGCCTTGTAGGTGAAACTGAGGCCGCTGACAGACAGTTCGCCCTTGTAACGTCCATTACAAGCATAGAAAGGCTTGAGGACCTTGCTCAGACCCTCTACCTTTCCTTTGGTAAACTTCACGTTCCTCCCGTGGAGTCCAAGCCCAGAGAGTTCGAAATCGGGCAATGAGACAGAGTCCCTGTCGAGTACCTCGAAAGGTTCGGCAACCGGCCCTGCCAAGGCACCTGAAGGGAGAAAAGGCAATTTTATAACTTCTAAAAGTTCGCTTTCTCTAACACGGCACCGATGCGGTTATAATGGCATTATTAATTGAAAATTTAGTTGACGATACAGCTTGTAACAAAAGTTTACTGAACACGGCCCTGGCGTATCTCTTCATCGGAGCGGCCCTTTGCTAGTAGCAGGAAGAGATCGAATAAGAAACTGGTGATTGGCCATTTTATCTGTATCTCAGTATGTGTGTCCGCTAACGTTCTTGGGTGGAGAAATGCGACACCTCGATGGTCCGTTGACCCAAGCTTTACGCGATGAAGACTTGAGGAATAAGCGCTCATTGATATGGACTGTATCCCTTAGCGCGGCATAGAAGAGAAGACAAAACATCCATATTGAATACTCTGTGCTTATAAGTCCGAAACGTCGCCACACCAATACTGGGCAGCTGTTTCGGGCTTCTAGGGCCACCATCAGCAGTGCGCTGGTGGACAATGTTTGAGTGGGTGGCGTCAGGAGGCCACGCGGGATGTGCTCCCGTCAGGGTGAGAGTCTCACCACTGAAAGCCGAGTGCAAAGCCATTGAAGTATTTAGGGAAGAAAAGTAGCGGAAGCTTTTTGACTGCACGTAGAACGTTCTAAGTGCAGCCAAGGAGCTTGGGCTATTGCATACTCTGCTCGTTTAGCAGCAGACAGAAACAGAAGTTCCAGAACAGCCATATCATTCACTTACCAGCGACCAAAGCAGCGATGATGAGAGCAAAACGCATATTGGCTCTTGTGATCCTTCTGGAGTGACTCTCAAAAGCAAACCTGGTGGAAAAGAGAAGAATGTCTGCACTCAAAACTTGGACAATTGAAACATTGTGTTTTTTTTTATGTTTTGGCTCACTATGACCTTAGTTGTGCGTGTGCCATTAAAACTCCAATCATCATCATCATCACTAAAATGGCTTAATTCTAACATAGACTACGAAATATAAAAGAAGGGTGTACAAGAACAATATGCAGCAAATAGGCGATATAAAAGTTGACGCGAGTTCTAGCAGTTTAGGAAGACGAGAGCACATGTACAAGTCCTAGAACTGCGACCAGACCTCAAAGTGTCGATGATGGAAGAAAGGCTCTACCACTTACCGTTGCTGTCGTCGGAGGAGTTGTGATTTTTTGTGAGTTTGCACCGCATTTTATAGGGCCGGTTGTCGCTGTCCAGAACTCTTATCACTCTCATCCGGGTGGGACCTATATACAATGATATCAGTCGCAGACTGGGCGACCACAAGTTTAGCAGAAAGAACAATACAGTATTTGCTGCAAAGTAAACTATAGACTGAATACAATGAAATACTCGTTCGAAGCGCAATTATCGGGCATATTTGTTTTGACGTCGGTGGCACTTTGGCAACGACACGGACTGGAAGCTCGACGTATTGCTACGGATTGCGCAAAGATTCGAGTGGCTCGAGACTAACATCTCCACTTTTTTCTTTTAAAATCAATCAATCAATAGATTGCCAGACAACGAGAAGGTTTTCATCATGCAAAGTGCACGCTTAGTCGTGAAATGTGTAGAAAGCGGTAGGATGTAGAATGGTAGAATGTGGTAGAAAATCACTACGTTGTAGAAACCAACAGTGATGGCCACTAACTACTTCCACGGTAGTTTAAGTATAACTACTTCGCGATGGAGTAGTTTAACTAGTAGTTCAACTACTATTCAGGGGAGGTAGTTAAAACTACTTCTTTAACTACTTTAATGTATTTTGACTAGCTACTCTAACTCTAAACGTTGTCCATCAACACCAATCCCATTCTATAGTGTTCTTGGACGCCTAAATATGAATCACAAGCAGCGATAAAAGTGAAGATTTAGTACACATGCACGGCTGCACGTCCGTTCTCATCAAACAATTAGCTCAACGTAAAAGTCGAAAGCACGATCGTGTCGTAAAGCTTGCGGCAAAAACGGAAGTAGTTGGCGCCTGCAGTAACCTAATTACTGTAGTTAACTACTCGAAATAGTAGTTTAACTATAGTAGTTGCACACTACATTTCTGCAAGTAGTTGATAACTGCTTTTTAACTACAATCAGGTAGTTTAACTACTGGCCATCACTGGAAGCCAATATCATAAATGCGGCAAATATTTATTTTCCCCCGCATTTCTTATAGTATATTACCCGTGTTTTTTGGTATCCATTTCCCCCTCAGACAACGCCCTCAGAAATTTAACGGTCACTTTCAAGCATGCCATTATGTAAAAGCCTGAGTCTGGGGCACACAGAGGGACGACACGACTCTGTGCACAGACTCAGGCTTTTACATAATGGACTTTTTTCACGAGCTTGCCTGCAAATACGCCATCTTGTCACTTTCAAGCATGGCACGGTATGCTCAACAGAGGCCTAATAAATCAAATGAGCTTTGTTTTCCAGCGTTTTCAGTAGGTTAAAGTGGAATTTATTTAATTTGTTTTAACATACTGCGAGTCGTGGCCCAAGCATGAGGGGGGCTTACTTCAATAAAGCAAGTCACTATAGAAATCAACTCAAGCGTCACCGCCCGGCCTCTCCCCCAAGCGTCAGAAAACGAGCAAAAAGTTGCAGGACATATTGACAAAGTAACAAAAAGTTAGGCCCATGCGCTTCAAACAAGAAAACAGGAAAAGCACCAATCACGAGACATATTGACACAATAACGAAAGTTTAACAAAACGTTGGCTCAAGCGCTTCGACTAAATTAGCCGACAGGAAAACAAGTCGTCAAGAAATTGAGAGCTGCTTAACAATCCTCGCGGAAGAAGGCGTCTTGAAACGCTGAGAGCGTGTTACAGTTAAATGTATCTTGATGGTGATGTGACAAAGAAAATGTAATCTTATGCATCCCGCCGTCCATTGTCCCTTCGTATGCTTGACATATAGGGTGAGTGATCATGGCACATTATCATGAATGATTTTCGCGAACTTTTGCTGCTCTCTAAGCAAAAGAGGCTACACCCAAATATTTCGCCAGCGTAAAGTCGTCACTGAGATCAGCATTCAGCAGTTCTGTAGCATAACGCTTACTTCCAGTGTAACGTAAATGTTACACTGCCGCCCAGGAGTGTAGCTTAACTTGATGAGGGTGTAAAAATTACTCTCCGGGGCCATGCGGTAAATTTTGGTCACTTCGTTATTGTCTATTTCTTCTTTTCTTATTGATTTTTTTATTGATTTATTGAGCCCTGTGCCTTGCGTTGACCTGGGCGTCTCTGTCTCTTGTACAGAAAAATTAGGGAAAAAGAACCCGTGTTGCGTTTTGTACAACGTTTTCTTCTAGAACAGCCACGCGGTTGCTGCTATTTAACAGAGAAATGTCTCGCAATTCCTACAGAAAATGCTCGAAATTGCAGACTAGGAAAGGGAATCTCGGAAGTTCGCAAGACCGAAGGGAAGAGGATACCCGAGAATAAAAGTGTAACAGAAAAAAAGTTGCGTTTGAAAACAAACAAGGGATAAATTGAATTGGCCACCCGACGAATTGTGCTACTCCCATAATGAACCCATAAATGAACGGACACCACAAAAACGAGGAAAAAAATTGAAAGAGATAAAAAGTTAGAAAGAAAAACATCACTTTTCCCTCTCCACGAACTGCGTATGCACATGCCTATCTGCATCACCTAGAAGTGAACAGACGTTCAGAACAGACGTTGCACGAAAGTCTTGTTACCATGAGTAAATAAATAAGTTGCTCAACTACCGTTTAATATCACTCTTCGAAAGAAAAAAAAGGAAGAAAAGAAAACAAATGAAATGTCAGCCAGGCTATTGCCAGCTTGGAACAAGGAACTCGACGACGCATATGCTTTTCACGCGGCTATGTCTTACAATATTGCTACTTGCTTACTTGCTATAAGGTTTCTATAAGGTTTCCAAGTGCTGACAACGCGCAGCTTCTTCGGTTCTCATACCCCCAGCACCTTGACTACGTATAATGAAGGTCCTACTGTCCCAAGCAGATGAGAGCAGACTTCAGTGTCATTCTCTTTGGGTTGCATATAATGTGCAGTGCATGAGAATGTGCTCCGCGTTTTCCCCACTTGCATACACCGGACAGTTTGCTGAATCAGCCCTGTCGAGCTTATGGAGAAACTTTCGACCGACGATGGGAAGAGGACGTTCAGGCGCAACCGAACAGAATAGAAAGAGAAAGAAAAAAAGAAAAATGGAAACGGTAGGCCGCACTGGTGCGACCAGCTGTTCCAGGACGCTCGAAATGTGAATGCAGCGAAGAAAACCGAAACCGAAACAAAAGTGTTTGAATAGGTCGCGGTATGCTGGACGGAATACATAACTTCAGTTCTGTGTCTATCTCATGAAACAAGGATGTCCCGACTTGTTGCCAGAGGAGAGTGACAGCCAGTGGAGTAGCAAGCCGTCCGCTCTGGCTGTCTTCTCCTGCAAAAAAAAAAAAAGAGCAGATACCCCCCCCCCCCGCCCCCTCTATTTTCTTCTCTCTGTCCATTTACTCTCTTTGACGTGCAGCCTGACTCTTTGCAGGGTAAATGAAGTCTCTAAAGAGTATGGCGGGGTGATTTGCGTGAAGACGAGCAGAAAAGAGCAGAAAGAGAGTAACAGCCATAATTACGTTTCATTTAGTTTTTGTTTTCTTAATGTGTAGAATAATTTACATTGCGTATAGACTGAGGTGGATATTCCGAAACACTTTAGGCTTGTTGTATGCTTCGGGAATTTAAGAGAACGTACTGCGACCGCGAAGACTGCAAAAGTTAAAAAAAAAAACACGGAAAAACATTATGTTTCAAATTGTTACGATTTGATCAGCAGCAGCGGATTGAATATGTATTCACTTAATTTATTTATTGAAAGTCATACGCTATTTTTGATACGATTACGTCAACGTCCATCGTATACGCTTCGGATGATGCAAACATTCTCATTGTCTCGCAAGCTGTAGTTTTAATCGCTACACTAAGTGGTGTGCATAGCTGATACCCCTCGACACGATTCGACTGAATAGGAAAAAAACTGGTATCTTTCTAAACAATGTGAGTTCCGAAATATTCTTCTGCAAGCTCTCGACACTGCCCCAAGCAGCAAAATGTACTGAAAGTCGAGTGCAATAGGGGTGGACGGGTAGGTGGAAGGCCTTGAACAGACTTGTGAAACTAAAGAACATTGATAAGACACATACCGTACACCCCTATTGCACTCAACTTTCAGTACATTGTGCTGCTTGGGGCTCTGTTCAGTTGTCATCCATTTGAAAGCAAATACACCGGATACCTACCACCAATGAGTATTCATTTGTATTCACAATCATTTGCTTTCTATTGTTTATTCTACTCTATTGTTAATGCTCTCAAAGTGGTCCGGGTACCCAAAGACAAGTCTACCTCTGATATCATTGTATAGGCCACAAGAGGATGAGAGTGATAAGAGTTCCAAGCGGCGAGCGCAGGGCCCTATAAAATACTTGTGCAGACCCGGAACACATCACAACTCCACCGACGACAGCAACGGTAACACCTTCTTTTCAATCATAGACAAGAACAACGATGTAGTGGGGAGGTTTTCCACTTTTCGTAGGCCGAGAGTTTCAATGATTCCAAGATCTATAATAGTCAGCAATTCGAATTCTACGGCTTGTTTTCCCAAATTGATGGAACGCATCGTCAACTTCTACCGCTTATTTTCTGTAGACTTTTCCTTCAGATCATGTTTGTTTTTCTTTTCATTTTCTTTCCTTTTCTTCTTTCTTTGATGCGAGTAGCAAGCCGCAGTAGCGCAGGCTAACCTTCCCTAACCCCTTTTTGTATATTCGTGTTCCTGGATGCCAGAATTAGGCGAGACGAAATGATCTGAGTGAAATACAATGTTTTCATGATCCAAGTTTTGCAATTGCGAAGTATATATATTTTACGGAATTTGAACACGTGTGCATCTTTCGAATGGGAGAGTGCAGACGTTCTTCTTTCTTGCACCAGATTTGCCTTTGAGAGTTATTCAAGAGGGAGATTCAAGATGCGTTTTGCTCTCATCATCGCTGCTTTTATCGCTGGTAAGTGAATGATGGCTGTTCTGGAACTTCTGCTCCTGTCTGCTGTTAAACGAGCAGAGTATGCAATAGCCGAAGCTCCTTGGCTGCAGGTAGAACGTTCGACGTGCAGTCAAAAAGCTTCCGCTACTTTTCTTCCCTAAATACTTCACTGGCTTGCACTGGGCTTTCAGTGGTGCGTCATCAACGTAGCGCACCAACGATCATCATAAACGTTGTGCACCAACGCACTGCTGATGATGATGGCCTAAGAAGCCCGAAACAGCTGCCCAGTGTTGGTGTGGCGGCGTTTCATTTCATTTCAGTTTCATTTCATTTCTACTCTATTTCCAAAGGAAATGAGGGCCAGGTACAAAAGGGATTAAGATCCCTCACGAGGAAGCTGGGCCCGCTTGCACGAAACTTCTGCTAGGATCCTAATCTTGAGGCATTTCCTATGGCGCAGCTCTCGCAGTGCATTTCGCTGACAAAAAAGTTTACGTCAGTGGCACGTGACACAAGCACTAGCAAGGCTACGTTCAAGGACGTTCCTCAATGTTAGGATCGTAGCAGAAGTTTCGTGCAAGCGGGCCCTGGTCCCCTACAGGGACTTATAAACACATGATATTCAATATGGATGTTTTGGGATTCTCTTCTATGGGGGAGGGGAGGGGTGTCGAGGTAGCATGCCGTTGTTGGCCACACTCAAGTGGGCATCATCACGACAATAGCAAAAAAAAAAAAAAGAAAAGAAAGAAAAAGGTTGAGAGGGGAGTTCACGATTTCAAAGTAAGCACAGCAGGATGACCGACACTGATGGGACGGAGGCACACTGATTCTCTTCTATGCCGCGCCAAGGGACACAATCCAAGCCAATGAGCGCTTGTTCCTCAAGTCTTCATCTCGTAAAGCTTGGGACAACGGACCACCGGGATGTCGCATTTCTCCACCCTAGCAAAGAACGTTAGCGGACACACATACTGAGATACAGATACAGTGGCCAATCACCAGTTTCTTGTTCGAACTCTTCCTGACATTAGCGACGGGCCGCTCCGATGAACAGATACGCGAGTGCCGTGTTCAGTAAACATTTGTCCCAAGCTGTATCACGAAGTAAATTTTCAACTAATGATGCTTCAATTATAAACCGCATCGGTGCCATGTTAGAGACAGCGAACTTCTAGAAGTTATAAAATTGTATACTTACCTTTTCTCCCTGCAGGTGCCTTGGCAGGGCCGGTTGCCGAACCTTTCGAGGTACTTGACACGGACTCTGTCTCATTGCCCGATTTCGAACTCTCTGAGCTTGGACCCTACGGATGGAACGTGAAATTTACCGAAGGAAAGCTAGAGGGTCTGAGCGAGGCCCTCAGGCCCTTCCGTGCTTGTAATGGACGTTACAAGGGCGAACTGTCTGTCGGCGGCCTCAGTTTCACCTACAAGGCCGTAGCCACTCATCCGGAGCAAGAGTTCGACGTGGTAGTGGAAGTGCTACATGGCCTCCTCAGCGTGGACAGCGAGAAGGGTTTCGGTGCGCACTTTTCTACCATTATATGTGAGATAAAGAGGCAATATCTTGTCGTGTGTCAATGTAAGGAAAACGCATGAAAGAACGAATTCAAACAACTCAGGCAGAAGAGGTGCAGATGCCCTGAGTTAATTGTTTGAATTAGTTCATTTCTGGGCTTGTGACACAAACGTGTCTGTGTCGTCCCTAATTGTGGTCTGCCTCGACCAATTCTCGTTGCTTACGTTGTTTATGAAAGGTCGCTAGTTTTGACAGCTCAGTGCCAATGGCGGGCGTCGAACATACACCTCTCCCGTCAATGACATTCGCTGACTCGTTTCAAATACTGCGAACGTGGTAGCTGAAACGTCGAGACTTTTCGAGAGACAAAAAAAAAAAAAAAGACTTTCTCTGTCTCCTGTTCGTGATAACTGTGTTACATCAGTAACGAGAGGATAGAGAGGTAACAAGCGAGCCGGTGGTATAGATCCATAGCTTAAAAACCCGAGACTGGGGGACAAAGAGGACAAAGGACAAAACAAGAGGACAAAGAAACTGACACCTTATTTGTGTGGTCGTTTTTAGACCCCCGGTCTCGTGTTTTTAAGTTATAGTGTTACATAAGCTTCTGCGACTTACAGTACTATCAATTATACTGCATGTGTGGGGTACGTGTAGTTGTATTTGAGAAGGCGACACCTGGGAGGTGCTGTCAACGCGCAATCTATTTATGAACTTCAACCCCACACTAGTTGTGAAATTATGACTTGCTATAGTACCCCCCAGCTGTAAGTCCTTGTGAAATCTCGATCTACACACTATAGATTTTCCTGCGAGACAACACAATGATAAAACAAGCTCCCAACGCATATCTTCTTTGCAGAAGGAAACCTCGAAGTCGAGGATCACCATGTGAGGTCTCTACACCAGTACGTCAGGCAACCAGTGGAATTCAGAAGGTACAGGGAAGAGACCCGTCTGTTTGAAGAGCAGCTGAAACACAAATTGGCTCAGCTTCTGGACGAATTCACGCAGACCGCCTCTTTCAAGGTTTTCTTGAAGAACGCCGTCTAATATAAAGGTTCACTAACCTGCCCATGAGGGTTTGTTAACGCGCGGAATACGTTCTGGGAAACGTGTTACAAATAAATGATATGAGTAAAGGACCTTCGTGAGTCATCTTGTGGCTGATGCGCGTAAAAGTGTCAGTCTATATAACATGAAGCTTTTAATTACATGAAGCACTGCTATTAGGGCAGATAGACCAACTTGGTGGTTCAGTGGTCAGAGGAACACCTATTGCTTGCAGGGCTCGAGAGGCCTAACGCACTTAAGCCGGTCGACGACCGCATAAAATATTCTCTTGACACTGTGGGGATAGCTAGATCTGTACATGTAAAATCTGCGAATTCTTCAAAGAATCTGCGAAACTGCGAAGTCTACAAATCTACAGTTCATCAAATAGAGAACCTATTCATGGAGTATGACGATAGGTCGAGTAAAATCTACAACTTCTTGAAGTCTACATATTCTACAAATCTACAATTCATCAAGTAGGGAACCTATTTATGAAGTTATGCCACTTTACCCGTAATTCAACTAACCCGTAATTCAACGTAGGAACCAGTTCACCCGATTTGAACAAGGTCTCTCTTCAGATCTGCGTTCAAGCGCTCGCCGAAGCGGAGGCCAACACAGCGAGCACCAGCAATTCGTTATTAGGGCGAGCACAATAATATTTTTGTAACGCGATGTGGTCAAGCATTGCAACTTCTCTGGCAACCTGGCCAAGTTGGAAAGTACGTAACTGTGGTGGTGGTGTTTCTGGTGAAAGGGCGCGCTGTCGGCCTCACAGAAGTGGGCAACGTCAGGACTGACGCCCTGATGGAATGTGCGTCCTGGGCTGACTTCTAAGGGAACTGTGCCGACATATGTCTGAAAGCGTCTGAGGAAAATCCAGGAAAAACACAGGAAAGTAAATGTACTGGGGCTGAAGCTGACGACGGACCCAGCACAAGCGTCAAAGCGCCTGCTAAAATCGACGAACAATTGAATTCCTACCGCTGTCTGGCTTTTTTTGACGACTGCCGTGTTTCAAGTTGCCCAACCATAGAATCAGCGCTCGCTTTCGTCGCCCTGGTTCTATACGTGTGACGGTATCCTTTCGTTGACACGCCTCGTTAGGTGATAGAGCAAGATGTGGAGCTAGTCGGAGTGGAAACTGTTCGAAAACGTGTCCGTTACACATCGGCACTTTTGAATGGAGACATCGAGCATGTGAATAGTCCAGACGGTTCACGTTAGAATGGAAGTGGATTATCGTCAAGAAACTGCTGCATAAGTCTTTTCATGAGCACTTTGAAGAACTGAAGAATGGGCATCGGAACAACTCTGTATGCCGCGCCGAACCCCGTAGAAAGCGCAGCAGTCGCCGGTCCCAACCCTGTAAATGCAACCTGCAAAGGGATCATTGTTATAAGGCAGCAGTTCACGGTAGTGGCAAAGTTTAAAGGAGCAATGAGGTTGACCTTTGACATGGCTGGAAACCCTGTCTCGTTCGTCAAGCTGCTCATGACCCACCATTTAAATATAAATTAAAAATATAATTTATTGAAGTATTTTCGCCCCGCGATGTATTATAACTGCGCAATCAGATTTATAAAAACAGTCGGAGAAAGCAGTGGCGGACGGCCGACACGATCCTCGCGTGACGTAGGGAAGTCCACGTGCTTTTTTTTTCTTTGTTTCTTTCTTCACCACTCACGTGCCGCTTATTCCTGCGTGAGCTCTGGCGCCTACGTCACGAGTCACGTGCCGGGGACCACGTTACGTCACGATATTCCCTCGTCCTCAGATACGCTCTTTCCACGGGCGGAAGGTGTGCAGAACAGAGGTCGTTCTCGCTTTGTACGTCACCTGCACTCGTAATTCTTTTGCAAGACCTCATTCTATTCGTTGCAGAACACGCTGCAGCGAAAAAAAGAAAAAAATGAGGGTCACTTCAGTGCTCCTTTAACAATTTGTCACTACGGTAACAGTCACCACTACGTCACAGATAAGAAGCACTAACTTTAAAGCCCTGTGTGGACCAGAAGTCAACATCGTCTATCACGGGTTTAACGGTAGCGTTTCGAACTTTCGGCACGAGAAGAACAACGTTGGCACCGAATAACTCAAAGTTCGCTTTCATTTCTCCACCGATGAGTCCTCCAGGCATGGTCCAGTCAAATATCACGTCCGGATTCCTCATTCCTACTGGAAAGACGAGCTTGATCCAGAACTTGTCCGTGCAGTTCACGTCTATCTCACCATTGAAAAAGGCGGTGTGTACCTGCGTAGAGACGTACAAAAACACTCGCAGTGCCGCTTCAGCACGCGAAATGAGGCAATCATCGAAAAGGCGAAGCAACGGCGTGACGGGAACCGACAAACAAAACCACCACGCGGCCACCCACAGAGACACTAAACTATTATTTAAAATGAACCTTGCGTTTCTGGTGTTTACCGCGTCTTTGAGCGGGATTCTGAAAAATCTGTCACGTGGCGTTCTTGTAGGAAAGCACGCACTCTAATTTGTCATCGTCGCCATCTTGTTGACTTGTCGCAAGCGGAAGAATTGTTCCTTGTTTGTGCAGTTTATTTCGCGTTTCTGAGCTTAATTGGCCCTGAGTATCAATGGGTAAGAGAACTTATAGAAAATATATATTGACTTCCGCGTTTAGGACAGCCCCAGACTCTGTTTGATTCATCAAGCTACCCATTAGGAACGACTGTGCAAAATACTCTTGCTGAACGGGATCTCGCCATTTTGCAATTGAATTTACAAAAACGTCTGGAAAAATTTATTGTTCCCGAAAGCTATCCGACACCGTTCATGAGTACTGCAGGTAAAAGTGAAGACATATTTGAATGCATTGCAGGGCATCCTTACGAGTAGGTAATGAAAGTCCCAAGTACCTGCTTTGCTCTGCCGTTTTTCAATATGAGGATACCAAGATTCTGAACTCCTCCCAGGTAGATGGGTTCGCTTGCACGGATGCGTTCACGGTTTGCGTTCAAGATTTCGTTCACGACAGTCGTAACCAAGGCGCCGCCGAGGCAGAGCAATTTGCCCTGTCGGCGAACCCTATGAATAATCAACGGGTCGACATCGTGTTGATAGCCCTCGCTGGTGCTCCAGGTGTCGAATGATCTTGCCTTGCTGTGCGTTAGCAGGAAGAGTATGCAAGTGCACACTGCGTGTCTGAGGCCCATATTAAAGTTTGCCTGAAAAAAAAAGAAAAAGTCAAGTATGACAATGGGGTGTGGCAGGTGCTGCTTACAAAATGTAATACAAGAAGCACAGAGATCGTAAACAAAGTGTCAAAGGGAAAACGTGGGAGAGAGGAAAGGATATGTGATGGGGCGGTGCCCTCTCATTTTCGGAAGCCGCCTTAATATAGATACAACCGCCACTGCAGCAACGCGCCTTGTCTACGTATCGCTAAAGTTAGTAGGCTTCGGTGAGATGTCGACAACATTTGCCATTGATTGAAAAAACAAAATTATTGAGACCAGAGGCTATATTCCAGAGCTCGTAAGGGGACTGTGAGGGACATCCCTGTACGCGTACCCTGAGTTCAAAAGACCATGGAGCAAATACATGAGAGAACTGAAAGAGTCGCGGCTTGCTGTGGAGATCCATAGCAAGTAAAACCCTGAGCTTGAGGGAAACACGTATAACGACACGACACGAAGACACCAACACCACAGGCACGACACCAAATACAGCGACGGACCTCAATTCGTATCAATCGAAGCTACCTAATTTAATTCTAGTCTTGTTCTTTTTTCTTTTCTCTTTTTTTTTTTGTTCATGCGGGCCCCGTGTGTGTGCGGTAGTATTACCTCCTCTAGTTGAAAAGATCGGATGGAAGCTCTATGGCAACCTTCCGTGGTGCCACTATACCTGACGACAGCTTAAAGCTTTGATTCAAAATGCTATGTACTGACAAAGCGAAATCGAAAACCTGCCCTTACCTGCTTCAGGTGCAGTCGTATGCTTTTGCCCAGAGGAGTTTCATGCCAGGTCCAGATCGAATAGAACAGAATAGAAATAGAAAGAAAAAAATGGAAACGTAGGTCGCGCTGGTGCGACCAGCTGTTCCAGGACGCTTGACGTGTGGACCAAATCGAAAATAACTGCTCTGCTCCGTTCCAACAGGTTGTGTGTAGAGGCACAGTAAGACTATGTTAAGATTACCGAAAGATTAGCGTGAATATAGCAGGTACATCGAAATGTGTACCTTTCGGAGAGGAATCATTTGCAACTCCCTTGCAAAGCCCTGTTATTTAAAGTGAAATCCATGGTACTGTTAGACGTTCGTCCAAAGCATAATCTAATGCCGCTTAGATTGGCGTCTGTCGCAATGGAGAAAGATCAATGAAGCTAAATTGAATGAGCCTGGAAGTATTAGCGCAGCTGCGATCGATCATGCTAATCGTGTGACAACAGCAAAGAATACTTTAAATGTCCATTCCATTAAGCTGGGTTGATGCATTCCCTGAAAACCAATTATCGGTGAATGCGACACGACTGACCTCCTTATTCAATGTCAATGCATAATTCATGGTGTGACGCTTCAGAATAATACGATAAGATCCGAAAAAAAAAACACCCTCCAGCACCCAGACCGTTGAAATGTTGATGGATCAACGCAAAACCATGAGCGATCTCAGTTTTAAGTTACATTGTTCACATAATATAACGCCACGAGAAGATATCACCAATGGTGTCATAAGGGAATTCAGCCACTTTCTTATGCAAAATCGGCATAAGGGGGGTTGTCAGTGTCACTCGACGCAACGATATATTCAGGCGCAGGTACACGAAAACATCGCAATTAGGAAGGAAATTGCATGCTGTGCCAAGCAATCCAATGTGGCCCCGTTGTCCCCCAGATTTCGCTTCAACGCCTTGCTCTCATCTGTGGCACGTATATACCCCAAGAGGAGGTAAAGTACCTAGTAGTAACAGTTCTACCCACGAACTCCACAGTGCATTACGTATTTGCCATGGACGGTACGAAAACTGAGAAGAGATAGCGAACACTATAAGACTATAGAGGAGACGGGGCTGATTGGTCGAGAACTGAGGGTAAGGATGAAGCCGAAAGGGGAGGACAAAGGACGAGAGAGTAGGTCTCCACCCCATCCACCCCACCCCACCACCCATGGCATGACCTGGTCCGTGGCTTATGAAAAGTTGACCACGACTGGATACGCAAGATGGTTTTACATGTACCACTTTATTGTTCTTCACAGAGGAAGTTCGTTATTAGCTACGTACCTCCGAATCGCCCGTTCGAGCAAGTTTGCGAACAGTTCCTCCTGTACAGAGGGCATCAATCCGTGCAAGACCATCAGTCCTGCCGTAAGACCCGAAGTCACAGGTGGTAGGCCTTGAAACTCCAACCGCAACCTTGATACGTTTGTGACTTTAGCGAATGTCACAATCGGTTTTCCGGGGATTTTTCGCTTGTTTCTTGCAGTGTGCAGCCCCAGGTCCAGATCAATACTGTCCATCGTGATCTTTAGTGTACCTTTCACGTCTGTGACACCTCCAAGAGGTCCGGCCCAGTCGTAGATAAGGACAGGCCGTAGGATGCGTATCTTGAAGACGAGGTTCATGTGCGTGTCGTTGCATTCCACTTCGAAGGTGTCCCTGACTGTTATGGTGTGAAGGTTGAAGAGTCTTCCGTTCAAGAGGGAGATCAACGCGAGATTTTCTCCGTCACCGATGACAAATGGTTGCGACGCTTCGATTGCATCGCGGTTAAAGTTGATGACGTCGGTGAAGAGAGTGGTAAAGCTATCGGCACCTTTGCAGATGATACGTGCCTGGCGACGCCTGCGGTTGGACCGGTAGTGCGCTTTTCCTGAAGAATACAGAACGAGAGCTTATAGCGTAACTGGAAGCACCTTGCTTGTGAAATGTGCAACCATATTGGTGTTTTACGGCTTTTTATCGAACATCGAATCCCAATCGTTACCCTTCAAAATCGCTAATCGCCCAGAAGTCCATTATTCGAGACATCGGCGACCCTTGCCCAGAGCCCTGTCTCGCAACTTGTACCGTTGCCTGACCTTGGATCTTCTCGAAACGTATACTTCAATGCTTCGATGTTTTATTTTTCAGGAGACGAAAGACGCCACCGCGGCTTGGACAAATATAGAACGATATCGGACGCAATGACTTCAGAAAAAGTCATGCGACGCCGAACAGCCAAAATGTTAAATTTCACTTTATCCATTAAGGATAACTAGTAAATTTATTTTGCTTTCCCCTCTTTCTACATCTCTCTCTCTCTCCTTGTAATTGCCGACACACGCGGACTCGGTAAAAGAAAACTACACGCTTCCGTTCAGCCGTACCTGCTCTGCAAACAGATGTGACCAGGAAGGAAACGAGCAGCAACGTCCTCCATTTCATTGGTAAATCTCCCGAGGACTGAACGAGTGCTTGACACACCTGTGCGAAGAACACACTTGAGCAAAAAAAAAAAAAAGAAAAGAAAACGAAGCAAAAAAGTTCGGTGGAGTGCTCCGGATGCGTGGCTCACCAGGGTCTCCCACAAGACGGCACATTGCAAGACCAGCTATCATTCTGGACTTGAAACTAAGCTGTCAAATTATGCAATTGCAACGGTGAATTCCTGCAGAGGAAAGGGTTGTTGATACAGCTGTGCGGTCGTGAGTGGTCAGTTTCTCGCCGTGAAAGAGCACGCGTTAGAGAGGCTCGAGGAATGACAAATTGGCTGGAGGCACGTACTGGATGGATGGAAAAGAAAAATATGGAGACCGGGCACTTCCCAGAAATATACACCCGATTTCCCCACCCCAACAACACCGAATATCCTCTGGATGTACGAATACCGTCCTAACGCATTCGTACGTCCGATGGATATCCTCAGAATGTCCTTCGGACGTACGAATCCGTTAGGACATTATTCGTACATCCAGAGGATATTCAGTGTTGTTTGGGCATTTATCGCTGACTTTCTAACGACCGCTTGAGATCGAAGGAAAAATGACGGTAAAAAATTAGAATCTGAAGAAGGATCAAGATAAAGAGAAACGGTAACGAAAGAGCAACGATTATAAAGGAACCAAGTTTCACTTCGCTTCACGGAGATCCCTAAACTTCAGAGCTTGGTTGGAGTCTCGCAGATAAAGTATTCATCGTCTAAAAAAAAAATTACGGGACGGTTACGACTCGTGTAACGCGAAATTCAGCGTCAACTGTGCGTGTGGTGAAATGAGGCCGGATGAAAATGCGTAGACAAATTTCTTTAAGCGTGATTTGTGGTCGCTGATATGGTTGGCGAGATGAGTGGTTTCCTGAACGAGGGAGCTGTTCTCGAACACCAAGTCTATGCATGAGCCATGTCTATAGTTGTGGGTTGGCGGATGTCGGTGCACAGCGGACGGTCCAGTTGTTCGGTCTGTGAGGCCGACAACGGCGAGCCTCTTCACCATCACGACCTCGACCACCACCACCACTTGTTCGCACATATCTCTTAGCAAAATACCAGCTCCCGTGGCATAGTGGTTAAGGTGATCGCTTTCCGCGCCGAGACTTGGAGGTGACGCGGGTTCGAATCCTGTCACCAGCTGTGCTCTCTGAGGTCTTCCCTGGGTTTTCCGAAGACTTTCCAGACGAATGTCGGCACAGTTCCCCCTGAAGTCGGCCCAGGACTCATACTAATCCCCTCGGTGTCTCCCAGTCCTTCCTGCTGTCCTCTCTCCATCGGTCCACGTCTGTACGCCGCTCATAGCGCTCACGTGGAATTTAAAAAAAAAAAACTTCAGAAAATGGTGTTCTTGGCCAGTGAAACGTCCACGTTGAAGTCTCCGACGACCGGAGATCACCCTGATTGGTTGATCAACCTGCCTTCTGCCTGTCTACTGTTCATCAACTGCCATTCTTCAATCAAATCCGACAGCTGGCTGGGCAGGTTTCCGGTAGACTTTCCAGATGGATATGTCCGGGCATTGTTCCCCTCGAATTCCACTCCACCTCTCTACGATATTCTCGGTCTCTCTCTACGAGGTCTCGGGAAATCGCTGTGGCTGTATCACAAAACCCTCGGGTGTTAAGAATGAACAACGGCGAAAAAGAGTACATTCACGTACCTGCTCTTTCTAGATCTCTGTATATACTTGTGGAAACGTTTTTGACATTTCGTCAGGACGATTCTTCCAGTGTAATAGTGTACAACACGTACTTGCGGGTCTTCCCGAACAACGCAAAAGAAAAAAAATATTTTTAAAAAGCATATGGAAAACTGTGGAGTGCTGCCAATCAGTTTAATCTCGATAAGATATAGGTCGTACACCCCTAATACGCGCAACTTGAGTCTGAAGCTAAATCCTTCAACTGGTCCTTCGTGTGAACAGCAAAACAAATGCGAAGGCGGAGAAATACCTCCTATCATCATCATCGTCATCATAATGACGTATATGTTGTATGCTCCAACACAAGTAATACGGTACAAGTGCCGCGCACACTAGATTGGTAGAACGCTGCTGTTTATGGCTCGCTGGAGTCCACTGCGGATAAGAGTTCTGAGCACGGCTGCTTCTGGTGGGGACAGCCCTCGACTTCGGAGCCACGTTGTCGCAGGGCGTGGTCGAGGTCCCGTGACGCGCATCTCGTACACAACGTCTCTGATGTCCGATATATGGACGGATGTAACCGTTATCGCGGAGCTGCCACGTGGGATGGTCACTCCGATATCCAAGTCGATTTGGCCCAAGGACATCGCGAAGGTTCCACTGCAAGAAAGGAGAGCAAGACACACTTGTGAATAGCACTACCTAACTGGGAGACCAGGTTAACGCCTCCTGGGTTAGAGAAGGACTTCTTAGCTCCAACAATTGCAAAGACAAAAACGCTTTGGCGGCTGCTGTGTTGTTTGGGAACCATAAGGATGTGCTTGCTTTTAACCCATGGTAATCTGCTTAAAATTCGCTTTTCTAACCGGTTCGAACCGGTCCGAAGTGATATTTTCCACTGCTGCGGAGCTGAACCCGAACCGAACCAATGTACCTGAACCTGAACCCGGACTGAACAAAAAAGATAACGGTTCCGAACCCTGCGTTTCTGCACGCGGCACCTTTTCATTGAAAGCAGATCCATTACGCCATCTGAAATCCAGCACTGACCTCGACGGTTCCATGGACAGAACTGGACCTCCACGCATGATCCAGTCGACAGTAGCTGTGACGTTGGTGAGGCGCAGGGGAACCACAACGAAAGCATCCGTAGCACTACATTCGGTGGACGCAGGTCTTGGAATGGTCACAGAGTCGAGACCCTCGATTGTAGCGTTGCTCGCCAGGAAAGGTCCAATGTTTGTCGACAGTGGCAAAGGAAGGGGTCTTGAGAGGGAACTACGCCCCATCATAGCCAGAAAGTTGAGAGTGTTTGTCAGCCGCTCTTGGCCACCGCACACGAGGTTCTCCAGGGCTGAGTTACGGCGGCGCCGGTGAGTTTGACCTACGCAGTTACCAGGATATAAGTGTGTGCTACATAACAACCTAATATGTTACCAAATGGCCGAATGACGTCAAGGCAGTGGGTGCGTTCCTGGAAGACTACGTGAAGATAAATGTGCGGTTGGTCGCTTCTATGAAACAACCTGCGACACGCATATTCGCGTGTTGCTGCAGGCTGAATGCTGAAGACGCCGTTTTTCGTGCGCCATTTACCGGTTTCGCTGCTTGTCGCGATACTGATTGATCGCAATGCTTTCGTAAGCTGAATTACGCTGACGGCCTGCTTAGTGACCTGAGTGAGGACTTAGAAACCTGAACGTCATCCCCTTGCTCTTCCGTGTCGATTTACTATTAAAAGAACTGCTCGATTGACTATTCCGCACACACACATCGCATACGCGAAGGCGTTGCACGTATTACTAACGTGATGCCCTGCATAAGATTCGTTACTGTATACTCGCACGCTGTTATGTAGTGTCTACTGTAACAACCGTAATTCATTTATATTGCATTACACATACGAATTAATATTATTTATTTGTTTGTTAATGGAAAAAATTACATGTATGCCCTCTTACAGGTACGGAGAGATTCATCTGAGTAGTATACCTTACCTTCATTTCGAGTCAAACTCGCTGTCAGGAGACCTACGAGTGTCACGAGGACGGTCCACTTCTGCATAGCGTATTTTTACCTGAAGTGCACGGAAGCCCGAAATACTGCGGGTAGATAAGATAGATAAGTGTTACAGAAATAAGTAAATATGAATCCCAAGAAGCCTAAGCAGTGATGTACTCCGAAATGTAGTGGAAGAGTCCCATTGGCCTAACGGAATTCAAAATAACATTACTATTTACGGCGAGCCGTTCCACCGAAATGATGCCGTTTCCCTGAGTCCGTATGCACCTAAAGCGCTCCATGCTGAGGGAAATGTTACCAACAACTACGTTACAGTAGTTTGCTTCCATTCTGTTCCCATGTTCTACATACTTTTACGGAACTTTCCATAAGTGGTGTATTATCAAATATTGTAGGGAAAAAGCATCTCGTCATTCTCAATATACAGGGTGCTTTTCATCGCTGCTCCAGATTCTTTAAAAAAGCTATAAGAGCAGCATATATACCGTTTTAGAAGATGGGTTATACAGCAAGGTGGGACATTCTCTCGGAGAGAAAATGTAAGTACTAAGCGACTAATTCTCATTAATTAATTAATTCTTTAATAGGGGATTTCGGGCAAAAGTGAGATAGTAGAATGGGAGACAATCCTCGTTAAAAGCCATTCTGCTTTTTAATCCTCAAACGATCACGTGCGTTGAAATATCCTCCTCGATGCAGTACCACCGTGCTTTTCGTTGTGTTAGAGTTAAAAAGTCTATGGGATAATATGTATAGAATGCCACGTCTCACCCGGTGCAGAATAAATCGATTCGGGGTAGCTGTTATACAGCTTAGATAGGTTTTGTCTGAAAATGTCAGTTTGTCCCTGTGTTACGAGAGCGCACAAAAAAACGACCCGTGCTCCATACACTTTCTGCTTGTGTTCCGTCTCAGTTGATATGCAGCAGCCCTCGCACCAAATGCACAATGAATTCTAATCCCATTTCAATCTACATATCGCGGACGACAAAACGACAATCTCACCTGCTGTCTGCGATGTTCAAACGGTGAATAATATCAACAGGAGAGGGACCGCCGCTCTGATCATCTTCGAACGACAACTTGAAGACCTTGGCAGTTCTTGTACGTTTGCGCTGTTACGGTCCGATGATGCGGACAGATAAGGACCTTCCCAAACAGTAAATAGCGTTTGTGGACGATTAGGCAAAGATTAGCCAAAGACGATTAGGCAATTCTGTCGTGGGAAAATCATCGGAGAATCGCGATGTCCGTAAATATCTGCAAAGTTACTCCACAACGTGTACACCTCTGTTCGATGGTTCTCAATACCTCTGTAGTAGCGGGCAGCAAGATGTAACGGTTATTGAGTTGAATAGTACAGACCGGTTCACCTATATGCCAAATACTCGTTTCTATTGTCACTGACTCTCCAAGCAAGAAGCGACAATACTAGAAATATACGGTAAATGGAGTAAGTTTGCACGTAAGGTGTGTCAGCCTATAGTGTGGCGACCTGCTGCACGTGCCGCAGGGTAGGACTGCGGATAATTTCGACCACCTGGGGTTATTTTCACGTGCGCTGGAAATCTTCGACACGCGGTGCCCAAGCTATGCTTACCTAAAGTCCCTGGATTGGGAACATTCAGGGACTTTATGCTTACCTCACTCACATTGCTACCGTCCAAGACGTCCAAGACTTCAAGAGCGTGTTGGCTATACACAGGAATGTTTGAAGAACCCAATCGGGTACTCATATGCAGAAGGCCTACTCATTACTTGAACAAATGTACGTACCGTTAATGGCCCTCACGACGGCACGGCAATACACACCTTGAGACAAGAAAGCAGCCACTTGTAGCCACAGGTTTTATGTCGTTAGAGTCGTCTGCGACCGCTCGCTAAGCACAGCCATGCAATCCAGTAACCTTTTTTCTTCAATTCAATTAAGATGATTGTTATTTTGCAATAGTTGATAATAAGAGTCGGGTCACAGTCTTCAATGATTCAGTCGTTCTGGTCAGACGTCTAAGAATTAATAACTGGTGTGCACGTTCGTGGGAATTGGAATGGGTCGATAAAAAGAAAAAAAAGAAGTCGCCAGCTCAGTTGCTGAGATGTCGCCACCTTCGATTCGAGGAGATTAGCTGTAAAAAGTGGATAATCTGCCATATCTTTGGATAATCTGCCAAAAGCATTTAGATGTGGTACCTTCATAGGGGAGGTCATAGGGCGGTCGGGCGCACGTACTTGTTTCGATGCCATTGTAAGTTTTTCCTTCTTCTCTCTCTCTCTTCACAACTGATACGGACGGACCTACATGGCTGTCGACGTTGTGCCACCTAATGCATGTGTGTGTATGCCAAACGCGTAGCTTTATAGGGCCATCGAGTGTGGCACATTTTTGGTCACATGGTGAGTGTCACGTGGCCCTCTTAAAGCTACGGACGGACCTACACGATGGTTGGCTCTACAAAGCTATAACTTTAAAGGAAAAAATATTGACACGTTATGTCGCCGCCTCCGTTTTGTATGTCACGAAAACGCCATATCAGTGCGACAAACAACCCTCGAGCAATTTACTATAAATTATATTAATGGCTGTGTTCGTCTGTTCAACTCGCGCCACCCACGAGTCGGGGTGTGACGTATGAGAGTCATCGTACGTCATCGACTCTAGCGAAAGGAAAGTCGCTGGGAGTCGACTCTCGATCACCTCTAGTGTTGAATCCTCGAATTTTAGAACGGGAGTCACTTCAACACGGATGACGTCACAAGAGTCACGCCGCGATATTTTCGTCCACCCTGAGTCGACTCACTCGACTTTCGAGCACTCTTGAGTTGCTCGAGTCCAATAAACGAACACAGCCATTATATCCCTCGAGAAACACTCTCACAATCCACGTTCATCATTTAATTTCATTTTCCCTTTTATTAGAGCGCCGCTAAAATGGCCACACCTGGTTTTCGACGTATTTCTGCACGACAAGCATCGAGAAATACTCCAAGTATTCAGTGACAGACTGCTCGTTCGGCGTCACCAAGACATTGAAGATGAGTGGCCCCAACATCCTCATGCGAGCACCTTCAATGCTGACGATCTTCACCGATTCAACCACGATCCTCGACTCCTTGGGTGCCGGTATCACTGCTTTCACATCGGCTTCGAGGGCATCGAACGAGAGTTCAGCCTTGCCATTCAGGTACACGTGCTTCACTTTCCAATCTACAGCAGCTCTCATCTCCTTGATGCCAGCATTGAGCCAAACATTCAGCGCGGTCGCGTTGCACTGGAGTGTGGTACCGTCGCGCAAATACGCGTTTTGGAGGCCGTACACGAGGATATTGTCTACGGTTAGCACGCTGATATCCACTTTGGTTCGTGGCAGTTTGTAAGGTTGGTTCTTCTCCAGGCTAGACCTGCTTTGGTCAATGAAACGGCCCAGGATCGGAGCAACATGAGCACCGTAAAAACAGAAAGACATAGCTGTACGATTGACGCCGCGGTTCAAGGAAGGATGTGCGGAACTGCTAGCCGTGGCATGCTTGGGAAGGATTTCGGCCTCCTGGGGTGCTGAAAGAGGAAGAATGGTAAAACTATAGGTTAAGTACGCTACAGAAGTGCTAAAACATGTCTCAAAAACAAACCAATCGAAGATAAACGAGCTGGTAACGCATTTTTTTAGGAAAGCATTTATTTAGTGCGATGCATCCAGACGTATCACACCAATGGGCTCCCCTGCTCTCATTGGTTTAGTATTATCTCGCTCCATTGGTGAGATATGTTTATTAAGAAAAAAAAAAGAAAAACAGATAGAAAAGGTAGGCAGGACAAAGAGCCGGCTTGATATTCCAAAAAGAAAAACGTAAAAGAAGAAAAAGGAAGAAAAGAGACACCATAACGTCACATGCAGTTTATGAGTCCTGAGGCTCTGAGGGAACTGAGGCAGAGACAGCCCACTGGTTGGGGTGCAGGAAGGGGGCCAAGAAGAGCGGCCAACAAAAGGTCGTTACAGCGAATCTGGAATAGACGGCAACAGAGGGTGTTCCTATGGTGAAGGTGCTGTTGACAATATATGAGCTGCTAGTCTTCTGTACCAAACCTTTCTACATAATCGTGTTTACATATCCTCTCCCAATTTTTTTAAAGGTAGAGTAAAGCAGCACGGATCAAATGTCATTTAGTGTGGCTATTCGATAGTCCAAGCCACCAGGACAAAAACTGCGGAAGTTTCATTCCAATCGACGGTGCAATTAATTAGAAAATTACAATTAAAGATTACGGGCAACACTGTACCAGGTATTCGAAATGAATCCGTACTCCTGGCACATACGGGGGCAAAGAAAGGTCGAAAGAGGGGCGGCTATCCCTTCCGTACATTTGGGGTCGGGAGGGCTTGTTGCATTCCGTATCGTAAACGGGATGCTTACAGAATTTGAGTGTTAACTTGAATGAACTTTCCTTACTGCAGGTGGCGTTTTTAATTAGTAAGAATAATTGTTAGCTCGCGTGAACATATCTACTGGTTCACTCGCTACCCTTTTGACACGAAC
This sequence comes from Ornithodoros turicata, assembly GCF_037126465.1. Taxonomy (NCBI): domain Eukaryota; kingdom Metazoa; phylum Arthropoda; class Arachnida; order Ixodida; family Argasidae; genus Ornithodoros; species Ornithodoros turicata. The sequence goes on along the minus strand of NC_088208.1, from coordinate 39,767,721 downwards.
CTCATGCCCAACCTAAAGATGTCCATTTGTGTCATTCACATGTCCCGACTTACGAAGCTGTTCTTTTACGTCATCGTTTGAACACGTCATTTTCGCGTCTTGGTGCAGTCGCATTTATGCAAATTCACGAACCGGAACACACAAAGCCCATTAGCGACGATGGAACGATCAGGATGCGGTGTTTACCTGTGCATGAAGGAAACCGGAGCCAACCGACTACGACCGACAAAACAGCGGACCACAGCATAAGTCCGAGACTGTATCACACACACCCGAAGGAGCTTTTGTTACGTAGAGTTCAACCGGTGCGAAGGCTTTACCATGATAGGGCAAACACACAAACGAGGCGGGGCTTCCTGCTGTGTCCAGGACGCTTGTTGTCGTACATCTCCTCCCGAATATTGTATTGGAACATCTGTACCCCAGTGAGTGTAAGTGCGCGCAGAGATTCACCTGGACGGTATCCTCTCAGCTGACCGTGGACAAACAAAGAGCATGTCCGTAGGAGAAGGCGAGGACTCTGAGGAGTACTGAAAATGCTACGTTATACACACACACAAATGGGATGATGATACGGTGGGTCATTCATCACCGCCGCTATGGCGGTACACTGCCCCATTACTGCTGCGGAAGGGATGATGATGGAAAAGTGTCCCATTATCTTGTTGCTGTCGAAAGAGATTCAATATTTGTCATCACTTCCCTAACTTTGTTATGTACAGGAAGAAGCGGAGAGAAGGAATTGTATTACATTTATGAACGTGTGTCACGTGAAATTAAAACTTCTCAAGTTGCGAGTGCAGCGAATCATGTGTCTCCGTTCTCCCTTCGTCCTTGTCTTGTGCGCTGTCACGATGTTTCATCTTTGTCCTATTATAGTTCGTCCATTAGTTCAGTGCTGGAGAGGAACTCTGCAACAACTCGTAGGCCTTGCATCTGATGTGAGGGGTCCGACCATGGCCCGTGAATTTTGATCGACGCGTAGCAGACCAGTTTCAATGAGGGCACGCTCGCGATCGTACTGTCCGCAGGCCAGGAGGGGTGTGATGAAGGTCACCGCGCACACCACACGTGGAACAGAGGCTGGATCCGCTGACACCGAGGAGATGTTTGAAAGCCAGCGTAAAAGCCACATAAGTCTCAAGCGGTGGAAGACTGTGGTAAACGAACGTGGCGTTCGACGGGGGAAGTTAAGGGACAATGTGGGGTCAACGGAGTAAAGCAGAGAGTTGCTACACTGCAATATCAGCTCCGTCATGCGGGGAAGAATCGTGGCACGATGAAAAGGCAGGAGCTACAGAAGGGAACTTTCAGTTGTGGTCAGTGTTCGTGAGCAAAATTGTGAACATTCTTCCTTTCGGAAGAAAAAGGTGTCGTTGACGCGTGCTCTAGTTAACAGACGGAGGTGTCCTCTGTCGCTGTTTGTTTTGAAGGAATGACAGAGTCTCCGCTGTTTCGCAGCGCTAGAAGGACCAGCAGGTGATGCAACAGGTTACAATTTCTCTTTTGTGTCACTGGTCTGCTTACGAATTTCTGCAGGCTCTGCAAGTTAACGGCCGCCGTACACAGTCGAGCAGATGTTGATTTCCTGAACTCCTCCAGCTTGTTTCAGAGAGATATCGCATTGATATGGTGGCCGCTGTTTCCTCTCAGTGACTAAAGACAGAAACAGGTGCCCCCTGCCACAGGTTGCCATCATTTCTCGTTACTGGCTTGCTTGCCATAGTCCTGCACGGTTAGATTAGGTCTCCCATATTTTCGTGGTGTCCCCTCCCTACCTGTCCTGTGCACCCCTCACAGCCACACGGGCGCTTCGGAGTGCTAGCACGATTTTTTAAAATTCTCGTTCAATTACCGGTACACCTGTCGTCTCCTATGCACCTTTCAAATCATCACGACATCGTGCGTAGCGATCGTGTGTCCCTTTCCCTTCTTCTAGTCGGACGATAACAAAATACGAGATATCAGCTTCATTGGGCGTGATGCAGCACGTTATCAGTAGCAGACACTGCGAGGGAAAGGCCCTGCCTTTTCACTTCACGCCTGCGCAATATGTCTGCTTTTTCGCACGTTTTGCACCAGGCATACGTTTTCGCATGCGGTGCCTTCCACGACCACGCCCGACTGCCATACCAGTTTACCCGCAGTAAAAACTCATCGTTTTACGTGGTACCCTACAATACACAGTTTTGCGGCACACTCAGGTGAGCAAGTAGGAACTACCACGGTGTTACAAGGATTGTTAGAGCGGAAACCATGCCATAGTAGTTGCACATCTGAATGAACGACGCATACATAGACATTAATGTAAAATAAATATACAGTGATGGCCGTCCACTCAGACAACAGTTCGACAGAATGTCTTTCCCGAATCAAGTTTTTCTCTTTCCTTTTCTTTTTCTGAACTGAACTGAACTGAAGGTCAGCGACCGAAGAAATCGGAGATAACTGTTCATCAGCCGCAATAGCATACAGCGCAGTAGGTGTAGCAGTTTACTTGCCTTCATGCATTTGAATCCTACGGATGAGAAGAGTTTTATACATGCTAGGGGGGGGGGGGCTGATAAACCTGTAAGTTTCATTGCTAATTCAGTTAGGGAAACCTGAGTAGCTGTCTGTATTGCCTACACGAGGCCTAGCATTGTTCGCCTTTGCTGAGCCTATGCGTTCAAGTGCATGAAGCTAAGTTGAGCAGTATCAGCAGATGTAGTACTGAGTAACTTCACATACAGTATACATACATAGTTCCCCTCGATTCGTTTACGGAAACAAACGTGTCTCATATCTGAATGCTACGTTACGAAGAATTGTCTCAACGTGTGCCAACGTTGATGCATACCGGAGTAACCAGGGGGTGATCCTCATCTGGACTGACTCGGGGCTGTGGTTAGTCTTGCCGTCAGCTTCTAGTCGACTGCGTACGCCGTCACTAGAAAGAAGCAAGTTACTTGTCTTAGATTTCTCTAGGTGTACTACTTCGTGATCGACAAGACGGAGGTCAAGATGGAAGTGCCCACTCAAGCCGGTCAAGATGGAGATATCGTTTTTTGTTGTTGTTGCTTGTTTCGAAAGGGCATCAGTTACGCATGGGGGTACTCCCGCTATCTCCCGATATCTCAAAGAACTAACAGGTTGGGTCATATGTTGCCTTTATTTGTTCTCGTTACCGGCCTTACCATTTTTTTTTCTGGATACTGCGATGTTAGAGTGGATCTCTGTGATACTGAAGTACATAGATGGTGTCCTCTGTCACCGTGTCCTGTGGTGCTCATGCCAACAGACGGCAAGTTTTGTCAGACTGCCAACAGATGTCCCCAGTTGGTTGCTGCTTATTTTGGTAGGATGCCTCTTCTTTTAAAAGCAATAAATGCCCTGTGCAGGGCTCTTTAATACAATGTCTCTTTTGTATAGTATCATACTTTTAGTTACTGAATGCATTAACAGGTAATGTGACAGGTTACGATTATTCTTTCTGGTTTTTGACTATCTGTAATGACCAATGACCATCTGTTCTCACCAATTTCCTGTAGGTACCACTCTGTTATAGTGTGTTTGTGTGGTACCAATGCCAACAAATGGGTGTCCCCTATAGCTGCTTGTTTCTAAATGATCTCTCTCTTGCGCGACTGTTCCTGCTGCCTCTCAATTGAAGACCCAAACAGGTGATACCATAAGTTACCATTCTTCCTTCGGGTTATTCCCCTGACAATTTTATGCAGGCACTACTCTGTCATAGTGGGTCCCTGTTGCAGTCATGCCAACACATAAGGTGTTATTATTCACTCTGGTTACTGGCCTTCCAATTTACTGCAGGTGCTTCTCTGTCGTAATGGTTCTCTGTCGTACTGATACCAATAGATGGGAGTGTCCCCTGTTGCTGCTTGTATTGAAAGTATCTGTTTCGCTGACTGTTCCTACTGCCTCTTAGTGACTGAGGACCCTAACAGGTATGCCATAAGGTGCCATTATTCACTCTGGTTATTGGCCTTACAATTTAATGCAGGTGCTTCTCTGTCGTAATGGTTCTCTGTCGTACTGATACCAATAGATGGGAGTGTCCCCTGTTGCTGCTTGTATTGAAAGGATCTCTTTCGCTGACTGTTCCTACTGCCCCTTAGTGACTGACACCCTAACAGGTATGCCATAAGGTGCCATTATTCACTCTGGTTATTGGCCTTACAATTTAATGCAGGTGCTTCTCTGTCGTACTGATACCAATAGATGGGAGTGTCCCCTGTTGCTGCTTGTATTGAAAGGATCTCTTTCGCTGACTGTTCCTACTGCCCCTTAGTGACTGACACCCTAACAGGTATGCCATAAGGTGCCATTATTCACTCTGGTTATTGGCCTTACAATTTAATGCAGGTGCTTCTCTGTCGTACTGATACCAATAGATGGGAGTGTCCCCTGTTGCTGCTTGTATTGAAAGGATCTCTTTCGCTGACTGTTCCTACTGCCCCTTAGTGACTGACACCCTAACAGGTATGCCATAAGGTGCCATTATTCACTCTGGTTATTGGCCTTACAATTTAATGCAGGTGCTTCTCTGTCGTAATGGTTCTCTGTCGTACTGATACCAATAGATGGGAGTGTCCCCTGTTGCTGCTTGTATTGAAAGGATCTCTATCGCTGACTGTTCCTACTGCCCCTTAGTGACTGACACCCTAACAGGTATGCCATAAGGTGCCATTATTCACTCTGGTTATTGGCCTTACAATTTAATGCAGGTGCTTCTCTGTCGTAATGGTTCTCTGTCGTACTGATACCAATAGATGGGAGTGTCCCCTGTTGCTGCTTGTATTGAAAGGATCTGTTTCACTGACTGTTCCTACTGCCTCTTAGTGACTGAGGACCTTAACAGGTATGCCAGAAGGTGCCATTATTCACTCTGGTTACTGGCCTTACAATTTAATGCAGGTGCTTCTCTGTCGTAATGGTTCTCTGTCGTACTGATACTAATAGATGGGAGTGTCCCCTGTTGCTGCTTGTATTGTAAGGATCTGTTTCGCTGACTGTTCCTACTGCCTCTTAGTGACTGAGGACCCTAACAGGTATGCCAGAAGGTGCCATTATTCACTCTGGTTACTGGCCTTACAATTTAATGCAGGTGCTTCTCTGTCGTAATGGTTCTCTGTCGTATTGATACCAATAGATGGGAGTGTCCCCTGTTGCTGCTTGTATTGAAAGGATCTCTTTCGCTGACTGTTCCTACTGCCTCTTAGTGACTGAGGACCCTAACAGGTATGCCATAAGGTGCTATTATTCCCTCTGGTTACTGGCCTTCCAATTTACTGCAGGTGCTTCTCTGTCATAATGGTTCTCTGTCGTACTGATACCAATAGATGGGCGTGTCCCCTGTTGCTGCTTGTATTGAAAGGATCTGTTTCGCTGACTGTTCCTACTGCCTCTTAGTGACTGAGGACCCTAACAGGTATGCCATAAGGTGCTATTATTCCCTCTGGTTACTGGCCTTACAATTTACTGCAGGTGCTTCTCTGTCATAATGGTTCTCTGTCGTACTGATACCAATAGATGGGAGTGTCCCCTGTTGCTGCTTGTATTGAAAGGATCTCTTTCGCTGACTGTTCCTACTGCCTCTTAGTGACTGAGGACCCTAACAGGTATGCCATAAGGTGCTATTATTCCCTCTGGTTACTGGCCTTCCAATTTACTGCAGGTGCTTCTCTGTCATAATGGTTCTCTGTCGTACTGATACCAATAGATGGGCGTGTCCCCTGTTGCTGCTTGTATTGAAAGGATCTGTTTCGCTGACTGTTCCTACTGCCTCTTAGTGACTGGTTTCTGGATCTGGATCTAAGGATCTGGTTTGAGTGGCTCTTCCTACTACCCCTTAGTGACAGAGGCCCTAAGAGGTATGTCATAAGTTGCCATTATTCACTCTGGTTACTGGCCTTCCAATTTACTGCAGGTGCATCTCTGTCATAGCGGTTCTGTGGCACCGATGCCGGTAGAGGTGCCCCTGTTGTTGGTTGTTGCGAAATGATCTTGTTTGCGTATCTCTTTCTACTGCCTCTTAGTAACTGAGGAGCCTAAATGCTGAGTTGCCACTATTCAGTGATTACTTGATAACAGACTTCTCTATTTACCGTAGGTGCTTCTCTGTGGTACTGATGCGAATAGATGGGCGCCGCCTGTTGCTGCTTGTCTCGAAAGGATTTGTTCTGCGTGACTGTTCCTACTGCTGAGGACCCTAACAGGTGATTGCATAACTTGACATTATTCACTATGGTACTGGATTTCCAATTTACTGCATGTGCTACCGTTATATTGGATCTCTGTGGTACAGATGGTTCCCTCTGTTGCTGCTTGTTTGTGACGAGTGCCACTTTTGCATGGCGTGCACAGCTGCCTCACACAGCTGATCTCCAATCAATTGTTTATGATTAATGTTTATGTTTTCTGAATGTCTATGTTTTATTGTTTGTCTTCGCACCATTATGGGCTGTTTATTGGCATATCAAATAAATGAAATGAGATTTAAAAAAGAACGGGTAACTGCAAAGGTAGATACAACTCAAGTAGAGACAAAGGTAGTAGGGAGAACCACAAGAGATCTCGTATCACCAACAGGTGACACCAGATCTCACCAGTCATTCTGGTGACTGTCTTGCTTGTTAGTTCTTTGCAGATCTTCCACGATCACGGTGTCCCGCTGCTTTAAGCAAACCGACGATGGAGATGTGTTCTACTGCAGTTCGTTTAGGAGGGATATCCATTTCGGTGCACTGTCCATGCTGTCTCTCAGTGACTGGAGGCATCAAAAGGTGATGTCATACATTACTAATCTTTCTGGATACTGCCCTGCTTGTCATTTCATACGGGTCTTCCAGGATCAGTGTGGTTGTCTATGGTAATCAAGTCACCAATGGAGATGTCCTTCATCGGTGTTACTCTCGAAGGGTTATCTCTCTTGCTTGGCTGACATGCTGTCTCTCAGTGACTGAAGGCACCAAAAGGTGATGCCACACGATACTAGTCTTTCTGGTTACCGCCCTGCTTGTCATTTCACGCAGGTCTTCCAGGATCAGTGTGGTCGTCTATGCTAATCAAGTCACCAATGGAGGTGTCCTTCATCAGTGGTTCTCTCGAAGGGATATCTCTCTTGCTTGGCTGCCATGCTGTCTCTCAGTGACTGAAAGCACCAAAAGGTGATGCCACATGATACTAGTCTTTCTGGTTACCGCCCTGCTTGTCATTTCACGCAGGTCTTCCAGGATCAGTGTGGTTCTCTATCGTAATCAAGTCGACAATAAAGGTGGCCTTCATCGGTGTTTCTCTCGAAGGGATATCTCTCTTGCTTGGCTGCCATGCTGTCTCTCAGTAACTGAAGGCACCAAAAGGTGATGCCACACGACACTAGTCTTTCTGATTACCGCCCTGCTTGTCATTTCACGCAGGTCTTCCAGGATCAGTGTGGTTCTCTATCGTAATCAAGTCGACAATAAAGGTGGCCTTCATCGGTGTTTCTCTCGAAGGGATATCTCTCTTGCTTGGCTGCCATGCTGTCTCTCAGTAACTGAAGGCACCAAAAGGTGATGCCACACGACACTAGTCTTTCTGGTTACCGCCCTGCTTGTCATTTCACGCAGGTCTTCCAGGATCAGTGTGGTTCTCTATCGTAATCAAGTCGACAATAAAGGTGGCATTCATCGGTGTTTCTCTCGAAGGGATATCTCTCTTGCTTGGCTGCCATGCTGTCTCTCAGTGACTGAAAGCACCAAAAGGTGATGCCACATGATACTAGTCTTTCTGGTTACCGCCCTGCTTGTCATTTCACGCAGGTCTTCCAGGATCAGTGTGGTTCTCTATCGTAATCAAGTCGACAATAAAGGTGGCCTTCATCGGTGTTTCTCTCGAAGGGATATCTCTCTTGCTTGGCTGCCATGCTGTCTCTCAGTAACTGAAGGCACCAAAAGGTGATGCCACACGACACTAGTCTTTCTGGTTACCGCCCTGCTTGTCATTTCACGCAGGTCTTCCAGGATCAGTGTGGTTCTCTATCGTAATCAAGTCGACAATAAAGGTGGCATTCATCGGTGTTTCTCTCGAAGGGATATCTCTCTTGCTTGGCTGCCATGCTGTCTCTCAGTAACTGAAGGCACCAAAAGGTGATGCCACACGACACTAGTCTTTCTGGTTACCGCCCTGCTTGTCATTTCACGCAGGTCTTCCAGGATCAGTGTGGTTCTCTATCGTAATCAAGTCGACAATAAAGGTGGCCTTCATCGGTGTTTCTCTCGAAGGGATATCTCTCTTGCTTGGCTGCCATGCTGTCTCTCAGTAACTGAAGGCACCAAAAGGTGATGCCACACGACACTAGTCTTTCTGGTTACCGCCCTGCTTGTCATTTCACGCAGGTCTTCCAGGATCAGTGTGGTTCTCTATCGTAATCAAGTCGACAATAAAGGTGGCATTCATCGGTGTTTCTCTCGAAGGGATATCTCTCTTGCTTGGCTGCCATGCTGTCTCTCAGTGACTGAAAGCACCAAAAGGTGATGCCACATGATACTAGTCTTTCTGGTTACCGCCCTGCTTGTCATTTCACGCAGGTCTTCCAGGATCAGTGTGGTTCTCTATCGTAATCAAGTCGACAATAAAGGTGGCCTTCATCGGTGTTTCTCTCGAAGGGATATCTCTCTTGCTTGGCTGCCATGCTGTCTCTCAGTGACTGAAAGCACCAAAAGGTGATGCCACATGATACTAGTCTTTCTGGTTACCGCCCTGCTTGTCATTTCACGCAGGTCTTCCAGGATCAGTGTGGTTCTCTATCGTAATCAAGTCGACAATAAAGGTGGCCTTCATCGGTGTTTCTCTCGAAGGGATATCTCTCTTGCTTGGCTGCCATGCTGTCTCTCAGTAACTGAAGGCACCAAAAGGTGATGCCACACGATACTAGTCTTTCTGGTTACCGCCCTGCTTGTCATTTCACGCAGGCCTTCCAGGATCAGTGTGGTTGTCTATGGTAATCAAGTCGACAATAAAGGTGGCCTTCATCGGTGTTTCTCTCGAAGGGATATCTCTCTTGCTTGGCTGCCATGCTGTCTCTCAGTAACTGAAGGCACCAAAAGGTGATGCCACACGATACTAGTCTTTCTGGTTACCGCCCTGCTTGTCATTTCACGCAGGTCTTCCAAGATCAGTGTGGTTCTCTATCGTAATCAAGTCGACAATAAAGGTGGCCTTCATCGGTGTTTCTCTCGAAGGGATATCTCTCTTGCTTTGCTGCCATGCTGTCTCTCAGTAACTGAAAGCACCAAAAGGTGATGCCACACGATACTAGTCTTTCTGGTTACCGCCCTGCTTGTCATTTCACGCAGGTCTTCCAGGATCAGTGTGGTTCTCTATCGTAATCAAGTCGACAATAAAGGTGGCCTTCATCGGTGTTTCTCTCGAAGGGATATCTCTCTTGCTTGGCTGCCATGCTGTCTCTCAGTGACTGAAGGCATCAAAAGGTGATGCCACACATTACTAATCTTTCTGGGTACTGCCCTGCTTGTCATTTCATACAGGTCTTCCAGGATCAGTGTGGTTGTCTATGGTAATCAAGTCGACAATAAAGGTGGCCTTCATCGGTGTTTCGCTCGAAGGGATATCTCTCTTGCTTGGCTGCCATGCTGTCTCTCAGTAACTGAAGGCACCAAAAGGTGATGCCACACGATACTAGTCTTTCTGGTTACCGCCCTGCTTGTCATTTCACGCAGGCCTTCCAGGATCAGTGTGGTTGTCTATGGTAATCAAGTCGACAATGGAGGTGGCCTTCATCGGTGTTTCTCTCGAAGGGATATCTCTCTTGATTGGCTGCCATGCTGTCTCTCAGTGACTGAAGGCACTAAAAGGTGATGCCACACGATACTAGTCTTTCTGGATACTGCCCTGCTTGTCATTTCATACAGGTCTTCCAGGATTAGTGTGGTTGTCTATGCTAATCAAGACACCAATGGAGGTGGCCTTCATCGGTGTTTCTCTCGAAGGGATATCTCTCTTGCTTGGCTGCCATGCTGTCTCTCAGTGACTGAAGGCATCAAAAGGTGATGCCACACATTACTAATCTTTCTGGATACTGCCCTGCTTGTCATTTCATACAGGTCTTCCAGGATCAGTGTGGTTGTCTATGCTAATCAAGTCACCAATAGAGGTGGCCTTCATCGGTGTTTCTCTCGAAGGGATATCTCTCTTGCTTCGCTGCCATGCTGTCTCTCAGTGACTGAAGGCACCAAAAGGTGATGCCACACGATACTAGTCTTTCTGGATACTGCCCTGCTTGTCATTTCATACAGGTCTTCCAGGATCATGTGGTTGTCTATGCTAATCAAGTCACCAATGGAGGTGGCCTTCATCGGTGTTTCTCTCGAAGGGATATCTCTCTTGCTTGTCTGCCATGCTGTCTCTCAGTGACTGAAGGCATCAAAAGGTGATGCCACACGATACTAGTCTTTCTGGTTACCGCACTGCTTGTCTTTTCACGCAGGCCTGCCAGGATCAGTGTGGTTGTCTATGGTAATCAAGTCAACAATGGAGGTGGCCTTCATTGCTGATGCGAGATGTCACTAGTCTTTCAGGTGACTGTCTTGCTTGTCATTCCTTTGCACATCTCTCACGACCATGGTGGCCAGCTGCGGTACTCAAACCAACGATGGCGATGTCCTCCGACAGATGACTGGTGACGCCACACGTACTAGACTTTCTGGTTATTGCCCTGCTTGTCATTCTATGCAGGTCTGCCTGGATCAACGTGGCCCTCTCTGGAAATCAAAGCAACCATGAAGGTGGTCTCCAGTGCTGTTTCTCTCGAAGGGATATCACTTTCGCTTGACTACACTTGCTGTCTTTCAGTGGCTGCAGCCAGGAACGGGTATTGACAAGCTTTACTAGACTTTCTGGTCAGCGCAATGCTTGTTATTTTATACATGTCATTCACGGTTAAAGTGCCTCTCTGTGGTAATGAAGTCAACAATGGTGCACTCCGTTGCTGCTCGTCTCGAGGGGATTTCCCTTTCGCTCCACATATTATTTTCTTTCTGGTCAGTGCCTTGCATGCCACCCTTTTGCAGAAATACTGTGATACTTTAGCCAACAGAAGATGTTTTCCTCTCCTGTGGATTTCGAATGTAATGTTGCTCATGCGTAACGTGCCCAGCTCCATCTCATTAGCAGGAAACGTCAGCAGGAGTACAGGATATGTAATGGTCTGTGTTATTTTTTTCAGAAGGCACTTGACGCCCGCTGCACTGGTGCGTGTGGTTGCTCATCGCGTGGAGCTCTGGTCGTCTGCACCTGCATACTTGCACCAGATAGAAGGTACCCTTTTAGCCCTTACCACAACCTTTTGAGTAATGAGAGATGTTCGAACAATACGCGACAGTAACACGATAGGTGCATTGCGGCATTCGGCCTCGAATACTGATATTACAGCTGAGACTGGTTGGTCTGTTGAAATCGTATCTATGACCTAACTGCTGAACAATCTCAATCGGGCAAGCCTTATTTTCGACAGCTTTCTCATTTTTCTGGTCAGTCCAGCAGGATGTTTTTGATGTTTTGTTTTGTTGCTTTTGTTATTGTTTTTGGTCGTTGCTGGAGCGTGGTTGTCTCCTACCACGAAGATGGCCTGCCTGCAGTACAAAGCAGTCTGTGCTGTTATTGATGTGAACTTGTACACTGTTCAGACAACCCGTAGTTAAATTCGAAATATCTATTTAGAAGTGAAAAGGTGGACGTTTTAGCAGTCTGTTCGCGCAGCTAAGAAATTACTGACGTGAGGCCCATTATAGCGAATATATATACTCGTTCATTAATGACTTCGTTGCCTGCATGTAGGAAAATGATTGTCGGAAATTTTTCTCGTGGATCTGAACACACACACACACACACACACATTGGATGATGATGTGGGCGATTCAACGCCGCTGTGGTGGTACACTGCCCTATTGCTCATTGGAAACGAATGAGGGGATGATGATGGAGGGAGCGCTTTCTTTGAAAGCTTGTCTGTAAACCTATTGATCTAACATAAGCCGTGGGGCTCTGCGATCTTTCTGGCGATTTTATAGTAGACCAGCAGAGCAGTTATTTCCAGGTCTATTTAAGAACATTTTCCTGCGCTGTGATTGTTCCTACTTCTGATACGTTCTGTATTTCAGGGTGCTGGAACGACAGATGTGGCGTAAGCGTCCCAGGACATCCGCTGAAGATCTATGGAACATCTATGGAACATCTATGGAACATCTATGGAACATCTATGGAACATCTATGGAACATCTATGGAACATCTACGGAACATCTACGGAATACCACGATCCAGGTGTCTTCAGTGTTTCAAGCAAAGGACGTGATGTACTGAGTTGTGCAGTTTTCATATTTATAGATTCTATTGTATTTCTTCCCATAAAGGGAAGTATGCAACACACGTGAACACCTCTAGGATTTTGATACACGACTGTTCACGGGAGGTCTTGTATCGCGACGTAACGCCACGAATTATCTACTATTCGACGGTGGGGGACAATGAATGCGGGACTCGCTTACAATGCCGTCATCCTCCTCGTGTCTCTCTCTCTTTGAATGTGGTCCACTCCGTCGCTTTGTCCTTTGTACCGGTCTGCGAGTTCGTTGTCGGTGGCGGTTTTGTCAGTTCGTTATGGTTGCTCTCTTGGACGTCGCATTTGTTGTTTGTTTCTTCTATGGTTTCTTCTCGCTCGTGGTACTTTGCAAGGTGTACAGCTTGCGTGATCCGTCGCATATTACCTACTATTGGGTGAACAATGCTGAGACTACCATGCGTGTGTTGCTTTCTCATCACCAGAGCATAATCAACGCAAACAACACAAACAACAGTGTCTCACATTCCTCGTGTTTGTAATATTGATTGTTCTGATTGTGTTAGCGTTCTCGGTACTGTATTTGTAATCTGCTTCGTGAAATATAGTTTTATTTGTTTTACATACTCCTTTGGTCTTGCACATGTCACACTTTTACACTGATAGCTCTGGCAGCGCACACATCGTCGCTTGAAGACACTTCCGGAACCGTCATAAAAATAAGTGGTTGAACGGTACTGTTCTGCAGGCGCGCAAACTTCGGTGTACTGATCCGGCGGCAGTTTGGATGGTCTTTTTTTAGTCTATGTATGTAGGTCCCCCCTTTGTACTGTCCTCTACCGTCTCTGAGACAGTAGAGGACCCTCCTGGACTGGCAGTTATGACGCACGATCCGAGGTATACAGATGCAGTGTTTTGTGGCACGGACAAGTTTGGAGCCACTGCCACTTGGTATTCGTGTGCTGCGTGTCATGTGACATGCGGTATGTGTCAAGAGTTAAAAGGTCTGACGATTTCTCTAGCCAATCCCCACTCCTGTTTCCCGACACATCCGTCTTCATTACATTGCTTCCTACTCTGGACAAACTAAGTTGCTCACGTGCTGATGCTCCCGTCGTCACATGCCGGCCAGAGCTGCTGCTGTCGTGCATTCTGCACCGGTCTAAAAAAACAGATGACTCCCCGCACGCCGGCCACTACTTACTGCCAATGGCTTACAATATACGACTTCATAGCATTTCCAGAAGAAAAAAAATTCTGAGCAATACAGAGCACAACAATAGAAGCTGGGAACGAAGGTGACGCTGTGTTGTACGAGTGCATTCATAATTAATACGCCAGTTCTCATGCGGTACCCATTTCCGGGATATCAGAGAGGCTGTTAAGGTAATTTAGCGTTCACCCCGGCCAACTCTAACCAATGCCTTATGACCAACTTTGAGCTGATGTCTCCGTGTTCTCACGCATGAACTCTAACTCAAAGTTGTTGTTCTCTCAGAGGTGATCATTGAAAATTGAAAAGCATGCATAAGGAGCAGAACGGCGGCGGCGGCGACATAGACTAGACCTCTGAAGACTAGAAGACTATACCTCTGTACTCATTCATTTGTTACGGAAGCGACCGCCGAGCGCACTCAAAGCGAGTGTCAAAGCTGCACTTGAACTGTTCGATCCAGCATTCACGGCACCATCGCGGAACTTTCTAGATGTAGTCCAGTGAACTCGAAATCACCTTTAGTGTTGTATGTATTCATTCGTAAACGAACCGGCGCGGTATTGGTTGTCCTGTGCGGGGCGGTGAGAACACACAAGGTATGGGTGGTCGTTTAGTTACTGAGCCGGCATGTTGGTCAGGAGGAGGGAAATGGTGGTAATGATTCACAGGGGTGGATGCCTTTTAGATGACGAGGGCGACACTGTGTGTCTCCGTGTCCGTTCAAGTGCGACGTACAAGCACAATTAAATGACATAAGAAGTAATGTCAGAGTACGTTTACACGTAAGGCTTGATCATGTGGCGACATGCTGCACGAGAGGCAGGGTAGGACTGCGGATAATTTCGACAACCTGGGGTTCCCTTGACGTACGCCGGATATCACCGGCACACGGTGCCTGAAGTAATGTTTACCTCCCCGACATTGCTACCACCCTCCATCGGGATTGAACCAGCGATCTTGAGCTCAGCAAACGAACACGTTACGACAAGGGCTTTCGTTACGTGGGGACGTTATCGACTGAAGAAAAATGTGTCATGATTTGATTTGAAGAAAAAATAAAATGGAGATTTCTTTTCTACATGGTGTACTAGCTTGCAGTGTACCAGATGAAAGCAACCAGACAAGCAAACCTCAATCGTCCACGAGGGAAACCATTTCATGGGCACAGTGACGCAGTTCGCGCAGCACTCCATCTGTTGACTTCGTCGAGAACTTACACAACACATTACACTACAAGTAGATGACCCAACCAGCATGCAAGCGTGGGTGGATAGCTCAGGTGGTAGGGTGGTTGTTTCTCCACTAACAGTCCATAACGTTCCGGGTTCGATACCTAGGTGAGCCAGGTGGGTACCTACTGGGAGGGTCAGTGCGGGGGCAGTCTAGTGGGTGGTGGGGACTAACACTCTACGACAGGGGGTAGTGGGGTAATGGGTGGTCAAGTGGCAGGGGGTAGCTCGATAGCGGGAGGTTAAAGGCAGGGGGTACATAGAGGGAGGTGGGCTAAGGTGAGGAGGAGTACCCAGAGGAAGCTGAGAGTGGTCTACCCGAGGGGTGCACATGTGGCCAGAAGGGCACGAGTCCGACCCCTCGTGGGTCAGTTGGAGTAAGTAGGACCCCCAGGGCGAACGGGCTTGGTCCGGCCACGCATCCCGCAGGGCGCACTCTGGCGCCACCCCTGGAACTCGGGATTTGGGAGAGGATTATGGTAGGGCACCGTCCCACGTGGGGACGTTTTTTATAATGGGGCAGCTAACTTGACTTGTTAGTGTGTGTGGGGTGGGTCTAAAGGAATATGGAAGTAAGAGGGGGTGGGTGGTAGAGGCGAAAGGGCGTATTAGAAGGGGCCAGGAGTGGCTAAAAGAGTTGTGGGGTGGGTAGAGGAAGAAGAGTGTGGGGTGGGTAATAGTATGGGGTGGGTAATAGTGCGGGGTGGGTAAGTGTGTGGGGTGGGTAAGTGCGTGGGGTGGGTGCACCCCCCCCCGGAAAAATTTCGCCCTGGGCATGGGCAGAGCTCGTCCTGGGCAGCAAAACCCCCCCGCGAGGTCGCAGCCGGGACAGCCCTCCAAGTAAGGAATGCCACCTCCACCACTCTTATACTTTTGCAATTCCCGAAGCCCGTTATCGATGGCCTTTTCCCTACTTTTCGGGTGTGTCCCGGCTGCTGCCTATTCCCTCCCTGTGGCTGTCCTTATCCCCTACCACCCATTAAGCTATCCTCCCCCGCACATTTTGCCCACCCGTTACCCTGCTGGCCAACTGCTCGGCTTCCACTAAGTTCCCCGCGGCGCGCCCATGTCTACCCCCAAGCCTTAACCCTGGACCTGGCATCGAACCCACTACCCCGAGCTCCGTTCCTCGTCCCCAGCGGTTTACCCACTGAGCTATCCCGCCCGAGAGACAACCTGTCTTATTCCATATAAATACTCGCTCAAGAAAAAAAAAAAAAGGAACTGACAGGAATCGAACCAGAGTGTTAAGGAGCGGTTAACAACTCCATTCTCACCTAGAACGTATAAAGGGTCTGCTAGCTGTCACCAGGTGTCTCATGCGAGAGATCAAGATTCCAGCGTGGTTATAACGAGGGCTGTCAAGCTTTCAAACCTAGCGTTAGGACAACTAGAGCAAGGCCCGCTTGAACACCAACACTTTTTCCACAGAAGGCATCCACCAGAACAAACGAAACTGCGCCACCTTTTTTTTATTGTCTCAAGAAACTGCATCTTCCGCGTGCATCGTACGTTACCAACATATGTTCATTCCTCACACACACTTCGACGACTTCGGGGTTGGTTACTGGACACCACCATAACTCTTACACAAGTACAAGGCTTAATATGATTCAAATGCGACTATGTGGAACCCTTACCTAACATACGCAATCGCCGCGACACGCTCGAAGAACACTTTTCTGCCAAACCTACACTGCTTGCCCATGTACGCCCGGAAACGACATCTGCAACAGTGCTGCAACAATACTAAATAGCTTCCCGGCAGGTGCACCGCCAACACCGAATATCTTGAGTTTGCGACAGCAGAAAGATTACCTCAAAACAGGCTACAAAATGCAGCACCACCATTTGTAGCCTCCCAGAGTAGCCAGCCAGCCATCTCAGATCCCCACGGTCCCCCCCCCCCCCCAATACAAACCCGCGCCTCATCGTCCTGGGGGAGAAACTAAGCGGCATGCAACTTACGTTTCTAAGTATCTTGCAAATCAGTTACCATTTTTATTTAAAGTAACTTAGACACCACGGTAGCAAAGTTACTGCAATGTTCACCACGGGCGAGTCTCTTCAGTTTCCAGGCATTTTTTTTTTAAACCAGGAACTGTCATCTCAGACGCTGCTATGATAGCAGAGACTAACCTCTACCACGCTATCATGGCCCTGCAAATCTAAAACACGGTAGAACTACGTACGATTGGACAGCACTGGTCCCAAAGCAATACGCGTTAAATTTGTTTCCTCAAACCGAACTGTAAATAGCTATGTCACTTTACCGTGGTACCTGCACTACAATTTTGGAAAACAAATTCAGTACGTTATGCAGACTAACTATACCAGGGACCGGAACTGAACTGACCCCGAACCGAAAACCGGAAAGACCGTTTTGTGACGAACCCTAACAGTATTTCTTTCTGCTTGTCCCGAACCGGAAAAATCATACGGTTACTGGTTCGGTTCAGAGGTGAAATCATTGTACTACTGACACTTTTTTTTACTCACCTGAAACGGTTATCTATCACCTTTCCCAACAGTGTACTGGGAGCGTAAGGTCGCTTTCATTTAGCAAAATTACGGCCCGGTTAAAACGGGACCGAAAAAAAAAATCAACGGTTCCAATCGCTGTAACTGCCTGCCAAGGACCAGCTATGACACAATCCTTCCGAGACAACACAAACACTAGATTTTTACACCTGCGTGTGTATGTCTGTGTGCGCGTGCTTTCTTTAATAGGTGTGAACAGTGTGTGCTTAAGTGAAATACCAGTAAACGCAACCACGTAAAGGGGCCGGCGAACAGATGCTTACAAAGCACCAGCAAAATAAAAGCATATAAAAAATACCAGCAAAATAAAAGCATATACAAAATACCAGCAAAATAAAAGCATATACAAAATACCAGCAAAATAAAAGCATACAAAGTACCAGCAAAACAGAAGCATACAAAGTACCAGCAAAACAGAAGCATACAAAGTACCAGGACACGCAGGCATATTACAGTCTTCTGTCTTTCCGCTGGGTGTTTGTTGCACTCATGGAGTCATTGCTAGACAGTAAGCGTTTGAGAGTTCTAGAATAGGGTACCCAAGCACTTTGGGACCCCAAACAAATTTGGGGACTCCTACAGCGCACGTTCAGAGAATTCAGTGTTTCCCGGTATAGAAGGCGTTTCGGAAATAGCGTGGGTACCCGAAATCGCCACACAAAAAACGTGAACCTCCGTCGCCTTCGCGCAATGTTGAAAGTAATGAAAAACACGCCTGCTTTCCAGCTTCAACGATATTTAGGTAAAACACGGGTACCATTTCTCCTCAAATTAAATTTCGTACACAAAAGGGGTACAGTGGTGCCACAAGATGACCCCACAAATGCCAGGTGTTTTCGTTTTGGGGGTTTTCGCCGGAGAATACCCGATTCTAAAACTCTCGCTCTGCCTTCGTTTGTGTTTGCATTACGCTTCGTTTATTGCGTACATATGCTAATGCCGCGTCCGCTACCCAAAAAAGTTCATAACATCTGTTCCTGCACTCAACGGCGACTGCCGACGTCCTGCCGATGGGCTGACGACAGGCTGACGACAGGCTGACTTCCATGGCCGACACGACGTGGATAGGACATTGGCCAGACAGTCCACGTTGTCATAAAGTTGCGGACGATGACGTTCCAATGTGACGATGCAATCAGGAAATATGCAGGAGACGCAGTAGAGCACTAGAAAACGGTGTGAAAAGCAGCGATTAATTTCATTCAATTTTAAATTTAAGTGCGGTGGATGTCTATTCGATAGAGGTTGAGGGCCATGAGAAACACCATGGGAAAAACGAGGGTGCCGCGATTGCGGCGAGATATCGCATGGTGTTTCATATCTCTCAATGTACACCTCAGCCCCAAAACCAATTAAAAGGCAGCTAATTTTAATTACTTATTTATTATTAATTTTATTTACTAATTTTAATTAAGCTAACTAATTAATTTGGCACAACGATAGAGTATCGAAATAACGATAAACGAGTGCTAGCGACAGCCAACGGGTTTTGTTCTTGAACAGCGCTCTCCCACTTCTAAATATCAGTGCATGTAAATAAGGACACTCTGCAACTGCGCTCTAAATCGCGATTTAGGACATCCCAAAATAAAATGAGCATAGTACCTCCTGTGGAACTAGTTAAGTCAGGAAAATTTCGTGCATCGCTATTTTCGTCTTCTGTAATAGGCATAACAACTTCTCTTGGAATCCCAGATGACAAATTTAGCTTAAACAAAAACAAACAGAAAGCATACGAACAAACAAAAAAGACCAATTTCAATCTCTGCAGGTCAACAAAACTTGACCTTCCAAGAACACTGAAAAACAACATGCCTGACGATAAAGGAAGTATGGTGCGAGATGCTTGCTTCGTCGATTTTTTGAGCTTGCAGAAACCGGTAGTCAACAGCCCAATTTATAAACTGCGAAGAGGTTTACAGAGAAATGGAAAAGCCACAAAGTAACCTATAAAATGCCACTGCGGACTCC
This sequence comes from Ornithodoros turicata, assembly GCF_037126465.1. Classification (NCBI taxonomy): domain Eukaryota; kingdom Metazoa; phylum Arthropoda; class Arachnida; order Ixodida; family Argasidae; genus Ornithodoros; species Ornithodoros turicata. The sequence continues at coordinate 39,748,426 of NC_088208.1, read as the reverse complement.
AAAAAATTATTTTATTTCGTATTATAAATTAACCTCGTTCGGCCTCATTAGGCAGAAAAAGATACCATCACTGAACGCTACGCGTTTCTACGATTTTTTTTAAATATATAGTTTCGGATTCTCCAAGAAAAAGTTACGTCAGGAGTCTTTCGGCGCCGTATCATCGTTTGACATCGATATTTGACGTCCTATTTAACAACAGCACGAGCCTACCTGCTCTTCAGCTGAAGTTGGAGATCTGCCAGGAGACGTGGTGACGATACGGAAATTGACTTTCAGATAGCAATTGACAAGATGGCGTATATGCAGGCCAGCTCTATAAGCTCAACTCTATAATGTGAAAACCTCAGTCGTTGCCTTCCTTTTCCTATTTTCCCCGTGCTGTGTCACTATATGTATACATGGTGTTCTTGTCATTAGTATAACTTTGCTGGTTTGAGTAGTGTGTTCGTGTCGTCGCTCCGGACTCTTGCTTTTACATTATGGACTTCAGAGAGCAAAGTTCTCCAGAGGCGTAGGTATACCCCATGACGTCACACTCTAGAAATTAACTTTACGACATTTCCGCTTCACGCAGGAGCTGCCAGGCATGAGGGCTGAGGGAAATTGACACCTGCTAATGTACGCCTACATTTGCAAGTTTTTGCGCGTTAACTTCTATTGTGCAGAACATGCGAAAAATCGTTCAGGCGAATAAAAAGAAAAGAATAGCCAACCTCGGCTTCACCTTCCGCTGCTTTCGGACAGAGAGGTAGAGCGAACAGGACAGGTGACTCTTTTTCAATGCCCGCAAAGGCCGTGAGCACCCAGATCTGCTGCGCTTGGCACCACAGAGGGGAACTGCTATCGTGCGCAGGACCTGCAGAAAACCAGAAACAGACGAAAGTAGTAAGCACTGACCGCTGGCTGCCGACAACAAATCAAGGGGGCTTGGACACCATTAAAAGCAATACGGAGGAGGAGGAGGAGGAGGAGGAGGAGGAGTGTCGTTGGGAGGAACCCGAGAGGTCTGCCTGCCTCATTAGGCGGCATGTTTCTCGGGAAGGGAAAGGTGGTGGAGAGGAGGAGAGGAAAGGAAAAGGAAAAAGCAATACGCTATGCAAGTAACCGAGCGTTCTGCGCATATCTCCTCTCCCGGTTACTCCACTCGGGAAGTCGGGAAGTCCCGGCGCCCTGCCTCTTCCCTCTCACTGCCTCCTCTCATGCGCAGAGACGCACTTGTGCAGCGTATGAACTAGCAATTAAGGCCCCCACAGTAATTAGGACCATCCAGTGAGTCACCACACTAATTGGGGAGCATGTAACTCGTGTCCGGACCACCCTGTGTGTTGCCGGCAACCAGCGGTCATAAAAAAAGAAGTGATAATAGAGTGGAGAAGCTATTTTAAAATCAACGATGCCGTGCCGAAGAAATCTCTCTGGAATGGCCGAGTGTCCTGCGACCGCCATGTTGCTCGTCGTCGGCTGGTAGTTGCAGAGATCGACCACTGATGGCTACCTAGTTGCAAGGGATAACGCCAGATGGCGCCACCGTCCCCCTCACGACAATATGCAAGCAAGACAGAAAACGACAAAATACTAGCGGTGGGTAAAAATTACAACAAGAAGGACACTGCTGAACAAGTCTAAACATGCAACAGCATGAAGAAAAGGCTCAAGACAAGTGCTTAGGTTAAATGCAGCGCAACCGCACATCGCTACGAAACTCAACAGCTAACACAAGGTAACAACAAAATAGGTTAGCGGCAAGGAAAGTCACTGCCAAACAAGTCCAGTCATGCATACTCATCGGGAGAAAGGCCTCGCCGTTACGGCAAATGCTGAAAGTCTAAACATGTAACATTGCATACAAAATATCAGGGAAAAGGCTAAAGATGAGTGTTTAGGCCTAATCGCAGTGCAAACACTGCGTAAAGGAGAACATGTAACATGAACAAGTATAAACATGCAACAGCACGGAGAAAAGGCTTAAGACGAGCACAGATCCAGGTATCAGGGAGCTTAGGTCTAATCGCAGCGTATTCCCACATCGCTACAAAGCCCACGAGCCAACACACAAGATGATAGAGGCAACAAAATACTAGTGCCAAGGTAAGTCATTGCTAAACAAATTCAGTCATGCATACTCATCGGAGAAAAAAGCATAAGCGCTACAGCAAATGATGACTGCCGCGATGACACTCGCCTTTCCCACAGGGCGCCGGATCATCTCACTGATCCCGACGAGAACGAGAGCACAACTGTTGTGGGGTGACGATCGCGGAGTGACTGACCGCAGCATCCACTCCAAACGAGGGCCAGGTCACGACTGATGTCAAGCGCCTCTCCGCGGGCAGTATGCACGCGTGAGCGCTCGTAGCGCCCCCTGCGGCGCGGGCGGCAGACAGCAGACATCTTCTGGCACGCTGCAGCTCTGAATTTCGGTTTCGCTCTCTTATCTCCGCGCGCCCGGCTGCCACGCATGGTCCTAGCGGCAACGGGCTGCTTCTGTTTCAGTTTCGTTCTCATTTTTTTTGCAAGTCTTCATTTGAAATAGCCCTATAAAGGGAGTGTGCACTGCACTTGCATCATCACTCTGGCCAATACATGCAAATGTTCAGATACCGCGCTTTACAAACTTGTCTCCGCATTGACGCTTTTTGGGAGGAAGTGAAGAATGAACGTTTCAACAAGGAGAGTCCCCAGGACAAGCTCGTCGTCACTGTTTTTTCGCTATGTCATAGACATGGTGGGCTGTGGCGATATATGAAAGATCTGTCTGAGGGCCGCTGCAGAAGGTGGTGCGTCGGATCTGTTCCCATTACAAGAACGTCTTCATAACGGTTCCGGATGGGCTCTTGCGACTGATGAGCGGATCTGTGAGCTCGACCAACACCCAATCCAAAGAAGTCTCTGCAGATATTGTGGACCTCCTCGCTCATGCCGCTGCTCATATTAAGTACACACTGTGGAAGCAGCACCGTTGCCAACAGTCTACACTGTGAACTTTGTCACTTATTTATTGAAATACCGTTTGGTTATCGAAATGCAACACACTGAACAGCCTCAATAACTTTGCCGAGACTTTTTTCTGTCTCATGGAAACACCTTTATTAAATCTAAGCACACAAAGACATCTCTTGAGCTAGTCGATAGATGCCTGCACCCTCCCTGACTTGCCTGATCTCACAAACACAACATTACGAGAAGATCAGGCGTGCCAGAAAAGGTACAGGAAATCTTCATCCCAGTGTCGTCATTCCGCAAGTCACGGCACCAGCACGATGACGGAATGGTCAGTCTTTTTATACACCCATTCCACTACCACACTGCCACAATGACCCATGCTCTGCGACAGAGAGAGAGAGCACATCTCGACTACAGCTTTTCATTTGTATTCTCAATGATATGGGCGTGCACAAAGGCCTTGCTCTTTGTTCACCGTCACTATCCCCGACGACGTTCTCTGGGTCGCTTCCGGGTTTTCTGATGCTGCACAAAAATAGACAGAGTACTATAGTAATCTGATATGCGTCAAAACACCAGCAAAGCGTACCGTATCTGCAGCTTCCGTAAGGGAAGGAGCGTATGGCATCCACGAGATCTTGCTTGTCGTCGTAAAGGACCAAGCTATTCTTGAGTTTCGAAATGGTGCATATTGTTTGCTCTGGATGGTGCACTACTTGTGAGAGATGGTGCACTGTCCTTTCATTGGACAGAGAATCTTGGTATATTTCGTGCAATAAGTGTTTCCTCACCACATTTTTCTTAACTCCTTTCGCTCTCGTGACCTATTTGCATGTTCCAGCCAAGAGAATGCTGTACATTTTGGCTTGGATGGCTACGACTTCCTGAATAACACCACTTCCTGTCTCGCGTTTGAGTACCACATCCGATTCGCGGGCTCGTCGTTGAAAAGCGGGTGGTCCGGTGGATAGGAGGCCAGATCTAACTCGTTCTCAATTTTCATTAGCTGCTTTTGCACGTGTGACCTGTCCTGATTACACTGTCCATATCGCAATAGATCAACTGCACTGGACACTTCAAGCGAGAAAAGAGCAACTCATAAAGGAAGCTGTACACTCGGACTTTGGATATCTCTAAAATGGCAAATCCCACATAAATGGGGTGCTTGCACTTGATGAGCCATCTCGTACAAGACGCACTTGTCATTTGTGAAGATACTGACAGTCGACGGAGCTAGCTTTTCGCAGTGCGCCTTCTTTGTCGTAGGCTAGGGCATACCTCTTCATACATATCATTTTTTGTATCAATTTACCAAACATACTGTACCAGAAAGAGGAATGAAAACATGAGCAACTTTTCTGCACTGTCGTGCCCCACCTTGGGGGTTCATTGTAGTCATCTGTTTCACGTATTATGAAGGGCGATGTACTGACTCAGTTGTCGTCATCGTCGTCTGAAAGGACGACTGGACCGTTACAGAGATTCTAGCTTCGTGCTTCGATTCGACCTTTGATTCTCTCTTCCAGCTTTGGGCTCTCTTTCTACAGCCATAAGCATGGCATCGATGGGGTCGTGCTGGCGTATGAAACAGTGCAGCACTGCAGTCAAACAAAATCAATATGAGATTTTCCTCATGAACAATACTCACTTCTCCTTTCAGTTGAGGGAGAATGATGAGGAGAGAGCTTGCTCGGTGGTTGAAGGATCCCGTGTGTTTAATGACATGCGGTGACAGCGGCTACCATTCCCTGAAAAGCAATACCAGATATAGAACACACACAGAGCAGATCGAGCAGACTTACATTTTTTCCTCGAAACGCCTCGCGTCGTGGATGGATGCCCCTATACGGGCATGCGTTCAATCCTCGTAGAACCAGAGCGAAGCTTATGGTCGCCGCCGCTCTCCTCCTCACATTGCGACCTCCTCAACGTCGAAAAAAAAACAGGACTAATACCTAACAAACACTGTAGCACAGCGGAATTCAAACCCTGAAGCCTCCAAGACTGAGCGTGAGACGCTAACCAATAGACTAATCTGTGTAGGGACCTCCAACATTTTCTCTATGACGTTTGCTTATCGCAGAGTTATTGTCCAAACACGTTCAAGGACGTTAGACAGTGTGAGAGAAAAAAAAAAGTTACTATAAATGTCAGAGATATTTTCATCATCATTCTCGTCTAACCTCGACCACGCCCAGCTTGGAAGATCCTTGTAAGTAATTCCTATGACATCATCGTTAAAATGTTTGAAGAGTTTCGATACAGCCTATGACAATTTTGCGACGCGTGAAGTCTGTTTCTTCCCACCTCACATTTCGGGAGATTAGCAGGGCATGTAGCACACTTTGCACAAATAAAAGAAGAGACTGAGCCTTGCAAAGTAATGCATCTCTTATTTACACAAAGTCCTCCAGATCCGAACTATGCTACCAATACAGATTATCACGGCTAAAGTTGGACTTCGTTTTCATCACTCTGTCCACCGCTAGGACGTGGTCGAGCCTCTTCATCTTGCCCTGGCACATTTATTTATGTGCTTGCAACCATTCCAGGCAGTGGACTTGAAAGGCTGCCTCCATGGTGCCGCGAATAAATTTGCGAAGTTCACCGTTTTGTGTCTTTTCCCGCTTATGAGAGGCATTAGTCACAATGATGATGCCAGCCCAGTGCGTGCTCTCGATTTATGGAGCGTTTTCAAATAAACACTAGCAAAGAAAAGAGAGTGAAATCGAAATTAAGCAGCAGCCCATAGCCACCGAGAGCGCGTCAATGCGTGGCAGCTGGGTGTGCAGAAAAAGAGTGCAACAGAAACTCGGCGGTGCGGGGAGCGCGCGAGGGGATGACCACTGCTACCCGGCCGCGCCACAGGGGGCGCTAGGAGTGCGCTCGCTCATGCATGCGTACTGCCCGCGGAGAGGTGCTCCACGTCAGTCGTAGCCTAGCTCTTATCAGGAGCGTCTGTGCAGTCGGCCGCTCCACTGTTGTTGCCCCACATCAGTGGTGCTCTAGTTGGAAGCGGTACGATGCTCCATCACCGTGCAGGAAAAGTAAGGGCCTTAGAAACCTGAGTCCCCTCTGAACTTTCCCAGGAGGGTCAAGGCCTATCCGGAAGGCCTACCCAGCTGACACACAAGATGAAAGTTTTGAGGGATATCCTAAAAATCGCGTGTGTCATGCAAGTGATCATGAAAATACTGTAAAAAATTACCTTGCAACACGGAATTCCCGACATCCTGCCTTGAAATGCATGAACGGTAGGGGATGTTGTGTCCTGGCCCCCTCCGGAAGATTAAAAACTCTCCGCCTATAGTTGTTGTCATCTTATGTTTGCTGTTGAGTTTTGTAGCGATGTGTGGTTACACTGCAATTAAACCTTAGCTCCCACATACCTAGATCTGCGTTCGTATTAAGCCTTTTCTCCATGCTGTCGCATGTTTAGACTTGTTTAGCAGTGACCTTCTTGCATTCATACTCTATTCTCAGTTATTCAGTGTTCGCACTGCGATTAGGCGTATGCGCTCGTCTTAAGCGTTTTCCCTGATGTTTGGTGTTTGATCTCGCATATTTATACTTGTTTAGCAGTGTCTTTCTTGTAGTAAGTTTTACCCATCGCTAGAATTTTATTACTTTTTCTGTCTTCCACGAATATCGCCGGCGGGCACGGTGGCCCCATCTGGAGCAATACATTACAACTCGATAGCTACCTGCCATCGATCTCTGCAGCTACCAGCCGCCAATGGGACACATGGCAGTTGCTGGCCACTCGGCAGATCCGGTGAGACTTCTACATCGCAACATTGATTTTGAAATAAATTATTTCTCTCCACTATATTTCTATTTTTTTCCTTTCTTTATAACCGCTTGTTGCCAGCAGCACACAGGGTGGTCTGGACACGAGCTAGATGCTCCACAATTAGTGTGGTGACAACTAGATGGCCCTAATTACTGTGGGAGCCTTACTTTCTAATTAATTGCTTTTAATGGTGTCTAGACCCCTTGGCTTGTTGCGGAAGCCAGCGGTCAGCGCTTACTACAGACAAATAGACAAACAAATAATAGAGGCCACGGCTTCACCTTCTGCTGCTTTCAAACAAAGAGGTATAGAAGGAACCAGTATCATCAGCCACAAGCGACTCTTATCATCAGCACTGGCTGTGAATACCTACATCAGCTGCTCTCGGCAGTGCAGAGGTTAACTGGTATCGTGTAGGACCTGCAGGAAACGGGAAGCAGGCGAATAGCCAGAAACAAATAGAAACCACGGCTTCACCTTCTGGAGCTTTCGCAGACAGAACAGATCGAGCAGAAGCAACACTTTTCCAATATCAGCAGCAACTCCGAGCACCCACATTTGCAGCTCTCGGCACCGCAGCTAGGTAAACTGCTACCATGCAGGATCTGCAGAAAACGGGTAGCAGGCGAACAACCAGAACCACATAGAAGGCGCGGCTTCACCTTCTGGAGCTTCCGTGCAGACAGAACAGATAGTCAAACACAAGCCACACTTTTCCAATACCAGCAGCATCTCAGAGCACCTACATATGCTGCACACGGCATCACAGCTAAGTGAACTGTGCAGGGCCTGCAGAAAACGGGTAGCGGGCGAATAGCCAGAAGCAAATAGAAAAATCAGCATTAACCTCCTGGAGCTTCCGCACAGAAACAACAGATAGTCGAGCACAAGCAACACTTTTCCAGTACCAACAGCAACTCCGAGCACCTACATATGCTGCTCTCAGCAACACAGCTAGGTGAACTGTGCAGGACCTGCAGAAAATGGGTAGCGGGCGAATAGCCAGAAACAAACAGAAACCGCGGCTTCACCTTCTGCAGCTTCCGTGGAGACAGACAAGATAGTCGAGCACAAGCAACACTTTTCCAGTACCAACAGCAACTCCGAGCACCTACATATGCTGCTCTCGGCACCACAGCTCGGTGAACTGTGCAGGACCTGCAGAAAATGGGTAGCGGGCGAATAGCCAGAAACAAACAGAAACCGCGGCTTCACCTTCTGGAGCTTCCGTGCAGACAGACAAGATAGTCGAGCACAAGCAACACTTTTCCAATACCAACAGCAACTCCCAGCACCTACATATGCTGCTCTCGGCACCACAGTTACGTGAACTGTGCAGGACCTGCAGAAAACGGGTAGTGGGCGAATAGCCAGAAACAAATAGAAAGCGCGGCTTCACCTTCTGGAGCTTCCGCACAGAAACAACAGATAGTCCAGCAGAAGCAACACTTTTTCGATACCAGCAGCAACTCTCAGCACCTGCATATGCTGCTCTCGGCACCACAGCTAGGTGAACTGTGCAGGACCTGCAGAAAACGGGTAGCAGGCGAATAGCCAGAAACAAATAGTAACCGCGGCTTCACCTTCTGGAGCTTCCGCGAAGAAACAACAGATAGTCAACACTTTTCCAATACCAGCAGCAACTCCCGGCGCCTACATATGCTGCTCTCGGCACCACAGCTAGGTGAACTGTACAGGGCCTGAAGAAAACGGGTAGCAGGCGAATAGCCAGAAACAAATAGAAACCGCGGCTTCACCTTCTGGAGCTTCTGTGCAGACAGAACAGATAGTTGAGCACAAGCAACACTGTTCCAGTACCAGCAGCAACTCCGAGCACGTACATATCCTGCTCTCGGCACCACAGCTAGGTGAACTGTGCAGGACCTGCAGAAAATGGGTAGTGGGCGAATAGCCAGAAACAAATAGAAAGCGCGGCTTCAACTTCTGCAGCTTCTGTGCAGACAGAACAGATAGTCGAGCACAAGCAACACTTTTCCAGTACCAGCAGCAACTCCGAGCACCTACATATGCTGCTCTCGGCATCACAGCTAGGTGAACTGTGCAGGGCCTGCAGCAAAACGGGTAGCAGGCGAATAGCCAGAAACAAACAGAAACCGCGGCTTCACCTTCTAGAGCTTCCATGGAGACAAAACAGATAGTCGAGCACAACCAACACTTTTCCAAAACCAGTAGCAACTTCGAGCACCTACATACGCTGCTCACGGCACCACAGCTAGGTGAACTGCTAGAGTGCAGGACCTGCAGAAAACGGGTAGCAGGCGAATAGCCAGGAACAAACAGAAACCGCGGCTTCACCTTCTAGAGCTTCCGTGCAGACAGAACAGATAGTCGAGCACAACCAACACTTTTCCAAAACCAGCAGCAACTCCGGGCACTTACGTATGCTGCTCTGGGCACCACAGCTAGGTGAACTGCTAGAGTGCAGGACCTGCAGAAAACGGGTAACAGGCGAATAGCCAGGAACAAACAGAAACCGCGGCTTCACCTTCTAGAGCTTCCATGCATACAAAACAGATAGTCGAGCACAACTAACACTTTCCCAAAACCAGCAGCAACTCCGAGCACGTACGTATGCTGCTCTGGGCACCACAGCTAGGTGAACTGCTAGAGTGCAGGACCTGCAGAAAACGGGTAGCATGCGAATAGCCAGGAACAAACAGAAACCGCGGCTTCACCTTCTAGAGCTTCCATGCAGACAAAACAGATAGTCGAGCACAACCAACACTTTTCCAAAACCAGCAGCAACTCCGGGCACGTACGTATGCTGCTCTGGGCACCACAGCTAGGTAAACTGCTAGAGTGCAGGACCTGCAGAAAACGGGTAACAGGCGAATAGCCAGGAACAAACAGAAACCGCGGCTTCATCTTCTAGAGCTTCCATGCATACAAAACAGATAGTCGAGCACAACTAACACTTTTCCAAAACCAGCAGCAACTCCGAGCACGTACGTATGCTGCTCTGGGCACCACAGCTAGGTGAACTGCTAGAGTGCAGGACCTGCAGAAAACGGGTAACAGGCGAATAGCCAGGAACAAACAGAAACCGCGGCTTCACCTTCTGGAGCTTCCATGCAGACAAAACAGATAGTCGAGCACAACCAACACTTTTCCAAAACCAGCAGCAACTCCGAGCACGTACGTATGCTGCTCTGGGCTCCACAGCTAGGTGAACTGCTAGAGTGCAGGACCTGCAGAAAACGGGTAGCATGCGAATAGCCGGAAAGAAACAGAAACCGCGGATTCACCTTCTAGAGCTTCCGTGCACACAGAACAGATAGTCGAGCACAAGCAACACGTTTCCAGTACCAGCAGCAACTCCGAGCACCTACACTTGCTGCTCTCGGCACCACAGCTAGGTGAACTGTGCAGGGCCTGCAGAAAACCGGTAGCAGGCGAATCGCCAGAAACAAATAGAAACCGCGGCTTCACCTTCTGGAGGTTTCGCACAGAAACGACAGATAGTTGAGCACAAGCAACACTTTCATTACCAGCAGCAACTCCCAGCACCTACATATGCTGCTCTCGGACCCAGAGTTAGGTCAACTGTGCAGGGCCTGCAGAAAACATGTAGCAGGCGAATAGCCAGAAACAAATAGAAACCGCGGCTTCACCTTCTGGAGCTTCCGCACAGAAACAACAGATAGTCGAGCAGAAGCAACACTTTTTCAATACCAGCAGCAACTCCCAGCACCTACATATGCTGCTTTCGGCATCACAGCTAGGTAAACTGTGCAGAACCTGCAGGAAACGGGGAGCGGGCGAATAGCCAGAAACAAACAGAAACCGCGGCTTCACCTTCTGGAGCTTCGGTGCAGACAGACAAGATAGTCGAGCAGAAGCAACACTATTTCAATACCAGCAGCAACTCCCAGCACCTACATATGCTGCTCTTGGCACCACAGCTAGGTGAACCGTGCAGGGCCTGCAGCAAACGGGTAGCATGCGAATAGCCAGAAACAAATAGAAACCGCGGCCTCACCTTCTGGCGCTTCCGCGAAGAAACAACAGATAGTCGAGCACAAGCTACACTTTTCCAATACCAGCAGCAACTACGAGCATCTACACATGCTGCTCCCGGCACCACAGCTAGGTGAACTGCGCAGGGCCTGCAGAAAACGGGTAGCATGCGAATAGCCAGAAACAAACAGAAACCGCGGCTTCACCCTCTGGAGCTTCCGCGCAGAAACAACAGATAGTCGAGCACAAGCTACACTTTTCCAATACCATCAGTAACTCCCAACACCTACATATGCTGCTCTTGGCACCACAGCTAGGTGAACTGTACAGGGCCTGCAGAAAACGGGTAGCAGGCGAATAGCCAGAAACAAATAAAAACCGCAGCTTCACCTTCTGGAGCTTCTGTGCAGACAGAACAGATAGTCAAGCACAAGCAACACTGTTCCAGTACCAGCAGCAACTCCGAGCACGTACATATGCTGCTCTCGGCTCCACAGCTAGGTGAACTGCTACAGTGCAGGACCTGCAGAAAACGGGTAGCAGGCGAATAGCCAGAAACAAACAGAAACCGCGGCTTCACCTTCTAGAGCTTCCGTGCAGACAGAACAGATAGTCGAGCACAACCAACACTTTTCCAAAACCAGCAGCAACTTCGAGCACCTACATATGCTGCTCTGGGCACGACAACAAGGTGAACTGCTAGAGTGCAGGACCTGCAGAAAACGGGTAGCAGGCGAATAGCCAGAAACAAACAGAAACCGCGGCTTCACCTTCTAGAGCTTCCGTGCAGACAGAACAGATAGTCGAGCACAAGCAACACTGTTCCAGTACCAGCAGCAACTCCGAGCACGTACATATGCTGCTCTCGGCTCCACAGCTAGGTGAACTGCTACAGTGCAGGACCTGCAGAAAACGGGTAGCAGGCGAATAGCCAGAAACAAACAGAAACCGCGGCTTCACCTTCTAGAGCTTCCGTGCAGACAGAACAGATAGTCGAGCACAACCAACACTTTTCCAAAACCAGCAGCAACTTCGAGCACCTACATATGCTGCTCTGGGCACCACAACAAGGTGAACTGCTAGAGTGCAGGACCTGCAGAAAACGGGTAGCAGGCGAATAGCCAGAAACAAACAGAAACCGCGGCTTCACCTTCTAGAGCTTCCGTGCAGACAGAACAGATAGTCGAGCACAACCAACACTTTTCCAAAACCAGCAGCAACTTCGAGCACCTACATATGCTGCTCTCGGCACCACAGCTAGGTGAACTGCTACAGTGCAGAACCTGCAGAAAACGGGTAGCAGGCGAATAGCCAGAAACAAACAGAAACCGCGGCTTCACCTTCTAGAGCTTCCGTGCAGACAGAACAGATAGTCGAGCACAACCAACACTTTTCCAAAACCAGCAGCAACTTCGAGCACCTACATATGCTGCTCTCGGCACCACAGCTAGGTGAACTGCTAGAGTGCAGGACCTGCAGAAAACGGGTAGCATGCGAATAGCCGGAAACAAACAGAAACCGCGGCTTCACCTTCTAGAGCTACCGTGCAGACAGAACAGATAGTCGAGCACAACCCACACTTTTCAAAAACCAGCAGCAACGACGAGCACCTACATATGCTGCTCTCGGCACCACAGCTAGGTGAACTGCTAAAGTGCAGGACCTGCAGAAAACGGGTAGCAGGCGAATAGCCAGAAACAAACAGAAACCGCGGCTTCACCTTCTAGAGCTTCCGTGCAGACAGAACAGATAGTCGAGCACAACCAACACTTTTCCAAAAGCAGCGGCAACTGCGAGCACGTACATGCTGCTCTGGGCACCACAGCTAGGTGAACTGCTACAGTGCAGGACCTGCAGAAAACGGGTAGCATGCGAATAGCCGGAAAGAAACAGAAACCGCGGCTTCACCTTCTAGAGCTTCTTTGCAGACAGAACAGATAGTGGAGCACAACCAACAATTTTCCAAAACCAGCAGCAACTTCGAGCACCTACATATGCTGGCTCTGGGCACCACAGCTAGGTGAACTGCTACAGTGCAGGACCTGCAGAAAACTGGTAGCATGCGAATAGCCGGAAACAAACAGAAACCGCGGCTTCACCTTCTAAAGCTTCCGTGCAGACATAACAGATAGTCGAGCACAACCAACACTTTTCCAAAACCAGCAGCCACTTCGAGCACCTACATATGCTGCTCTGGGCACCACAGCTAGGTGAACTGCTAGAGTGCAGGATCTGCAGAAAACGCGTAGCTGGCAAATATCCAGAAACAAACAGGAACCGCGGCTTCAACTTCTAGAGCTACCGTGCAGACAGAACAAATAGTCGAGCACAACCAACACTTTTCCAAAACCAGCAGCACCTCCGAGCACCTACACATGCTGCTCTGGGCACCACAGCTAGGTGAACTGCTAGAGTGGAGGACCTGCAGAAAACGGGTAGCAGCCGAATAGCCAGAAACAAACAGAAACCGCGGCTTCACCTTCTAGAGCTTTCGTGCTGACAGAACAGATAGTCGAGCACAACCAACACTTTTCCAAGACCAGCAGCAACTTCGAGCACCTACATCTGCTGCTCTCGGCACCACAGCTAGGTGAACTGCTACAGTGCAGGACCTGCAGAAAACGGGTAGCAGGCGACTAGCCAGAAACAAATAGAAAGTGCAGCTTCACCTTCTGGTGCCTTCATGCAGAAAGAATAGGTAAAGCACAAGCGACACTCAGAGTACGAGCAGCAGCTCCGAGCTCCTGCACGTGTTTCTCTCGGGACCATGGAGGTGAAGTCCTACCGTGCAGGGCCTGCAGAAAACGGGATTCGGGAAGCAGGTGAATAGCTAGAAACAAAGAACTGAAGCCGCGTCTTCACCTTCTGGTGCTTCCAGGCAGTCAGAACAGCTAGTCAAGCATAAACGGTACTCCTCCGATACGGACAGCACCTTCGAGAACGTACATGTGCTTCTATTGGCACCACTGAGGTGCACTGCAAAAAAACGGGAAGCAAATGAATAGGCAGAGTAAGAATAAAGACCGCCGATTCACCATCTGGTGTTTCCGTATAGTGATAATAGATAGTCAAGCACAAGCGACATTCTTTCAATACCAGCAGCAACTGCGAGCACCGACGTCTGGTACCTTCAGTACCACAGACGTGCACCGTTATAAGCAGAAAACGGACGGTGTCACCAGGTCTGTCTTCCCCCTAGATGGCCGTGTTCAGGAACCACGACAACTTGAGGGCGATCTCTCTCATCTAGGAGAAGAACGAATATTGCACAGCTGAGAGGAGACCGTCGTTCCATTCTTCGACATCTAGCGGCACCACTGGCTTCCCGCCAATGGACAAGTGACATTTTCCTCCCAATCTATGCTTGCAAGAGTTGATCCGACGCTGCTTCCCGGATGCCGCGAAACACCTTTCGACAACACGCTGCACTAATTTATCGTATGCGACTCGATGTGACTTTTACAGCTCAGTGACGTTACCGCTTACAACAAGTTGACTCTCCAAGATGCCAGCACTGCGGTGATCTGGAAGCCCTAGAGCATTCTTGTCCATTACCCGCACTACCAACCTTCCCGAACAACACCTCAGTGTCTGTAAATCAGCTGGACGCTCGCCCCCCCCCTCCCCCAGTATGTCAAAATCCCCTGGTCCATGCCAAATTCAGCCCATCAACGACCTGCCCTAAAAGCACCCCTAAACTTTTTGCACGCGGTAGGTAGGACTTCAGTCCTAAGTGTGAGGAAACCAATCTCTAAGTTGCGCCACATTACCGCGAGCGATGGGGTAGTGTCTCACCTCTGACGATGAAACTCTCCAATCATTATCATTTAATAAAGTTTATTTATTTATTTATTTTCAGGAAGCAGGCGAATCGCCACAACCAAAGAATAGAAATTGCGGCTTCACATGCTGGTGCTTCCAGACAGAATAGGTAGAGGGAAAGCAGGCACAAGCGACACTCCTTCAATACTAGCAGCGCAGTGAGCACCAACATCTGCTGGACTGCCATCGTGCAGGTCCTTTAGAAAAAGGGGAGCAGGACTATAACCACGAGCAGAGATCAGAAATCGCGACTTCACCTTGTGCTGGTTCGCGCGAAAAGTGCCCTTTATCTACAGAAACCCTCTACTCCTGCAACGATCGTGTCATTGGACAAGAGAATTCGACGTCACTTCGTGACACTCGCAGTCCCGACAGGAGGGCGATGACGTGACTCGTGTAGTAGTTCTGGAAGCGTCGTTACAGTAGCAGACAAATTTTCGGTGACCAATAAAAGTTTAGGGCTACTCGCCATGCTTACCTGATGCGGCGCAAGTTTGCTGACGTCACGAGAAACGATTTTTCGTGCTTAACTTTCAGAGTTACCATGCTGCACAATCAGGGTCGGCGTCCACTTTTCGACAAGTGGGAAATTTGCGCTCCACCGTTGATTTTCTTAAAGCGACTACTTCCTGCTTGAAAGGCGTCTCTTGGCCATTCCCCATTCATCCGCCATCAACTCCCCATTCATCACCCCCCAATAAAGTTATTCTTGGAGCCCCTTCAGGAAGTTTCGGGGGGGGGGGGGAGCTGCGGACATTGCGCCACTTGGGTTGTCATAATAGGACAACAAGTCAACGACAGCCGTATCGTTTTCATCAAAGTGAGACAGCAATGGTACAGCGGCAACGTGGAATAGCTTTCATAACAAGGATGCAATGACAGAAACATTGTCGGACACGACTTGGAACAAGTTCACATGATTATCCGTGTAGTGCGACGTCATTTTTCACGAATAAGAGGTACACACCAGGACATGTGGTGCCATGGACATGCGGTAATTGAGTAGCGGCTTTTTTATGTTGATCTCAAAAGAAATGTCTCTGAATTTCACAGACGTTGTCCAGCCTAGTCATGACGTCCGAGTTTATTTCTGGGAGGTTAAAATAAAACCACCTTTGTTTTGTTGAACCTTGCCATGTGTGATCTCAGATCTTCGAAGAATTCGGTGGCAGAGTTTGAGTTCGGTGTGTGTGTGGGGGGGGGGGGAGGTAATAGCCCAAATATATAGGCTGTACATCTCATCATTAATTCTCGTTTTACAATCAACAATTTCTCTCTTGGTATCTTCATATATTAGTGGAATTACCTTCGAATTCGTTCATGCGCTTTGTAACCACGTTCTGGTAACAAAACGAACACGTGGTGAGTGCCAGATTAGATATGTCTCAAATCACATTTATTCACTACACCTCTCGCATTTGTATTTTCAAATTTGAACACGAAGCGTTTTGGGACTACCGCAGGAGTTGGCCACTGTAACCAAAACTGCGGACCCGCTTGTTCAACTGCGCAGTCTACCACATACTGCACATTAGCCAGCTTTAGTACATTGGAAAGTGTTCACGATAACAGTTCCGAAAACACGATAAGCCAATCGCCCTATTTCTGTGAAGCGAGTGACATCACATTGCTAAGCTTGGATTTGATAACTTCCTTTATCGCATCATTTTTTTGTAGTTCTTCCGATGTACTACAACTCGCTATGTCGATAAACTTATCTTATCGAACCATTGCACTGTCTCAACTTTCTTGATTCTTCTGCTGCAATGCTGGCGAATTCCACTGGTCGTTGTAGTGCAGGAATTCTTAAAACTGGCTTAAACGTGCATATTACATTGGCCACTGCAGTGCAACGTGTACAGTGTTTCATTGGTCATTCTGTCCGTATCTGTGCTAAACCCATACCGGCACGGGTGGTACCAGCTCGCGTGCCTCAGTGGTTAGCGTGCTGGCCATGTCACGTCGAGACTGGGAGGTACCCGGGTTCGAATCCCGGTGCCGTCTGTGCTGTCTGGGGTTTTTCTAGGGTTTTCCTCAGATGCTTTCAGACATATGTCGGCACAGTTCACCAGGGCGTCAGTGGTGACGTTGCCAACGGCGTACCCTTTCATCACCACCGGTGGTGCACGAAAATGACGAGTGGAATTTGACACAAGATTGTACAGAGAGAAATCCTCGCTAATGGCCAGGATCCCTCAGTTTAATTACAGCCTTAAGGTAGTCGAAAGTCCTTTGGTAGTCCAAAAGCAGAATGACTGAGGGACGTTCATTTCCTGATTTCCTGGCTATGCGATAACACCCTTAATTTACAGTCCATTCTTTCCCCTAGAGCAATTGTTATAAGTACGATTCCTTGAAGCATTTAGGTCTACAAGACCATCACTAAAAAATTCCGCCTTCTTCGACTCTTCTATAGATCAATGGCTTTGTCAACAGCTCCTCATTTGCTTTGGTTTTATCGAAAATTTAGCTTCCAGGGAAACCTTTAGAAATTCACGGTCAAGGTGTGTTATAGTTCGGCACCCAGACCCGAATCACGCTCTTCAATGATTCTTGATTATTTTTAATTTGACAAAGAATCACTCAACCCATTTATTGCAAGTTCGCTTTTCTCTTGCTTTTACCGCCTTTAGTGACAATAAGTACACGTAACAAGGCGCAATTTGTTGCGTTCCTAGTCGATTGAGATATTCTGAAATAGCTTTCCGCGGCATTTAGGAGAGAACATTATTTTGCTAATTCCTGAACCGTGGGTTCATTTCCACATCCCCCACACAGGAGTAACAAGTTCGTCCACGCATTTTCGGTGCATTTCCTCAACGCTCTTGGATTCGCCACGAGCAGCAAAAATCGGTCGTCACATCCATAAGAAAATGCAATGTATTTGCTTACCTGAACAACAAGGAAGAAACTAGCGTCAGGTGTTGTAATATACCCGCTGAGGAAGTCTGTCGAAGATTCCCGCTTAATAAATCTTGCTGGCGTGGCGATATTGGTTGGATCACTTTGCTTTGTGAAGCCCTACTTCCTCATGTGCTGCAGACGTAAATGATGGCTTAGCTGGCTTCTTCATTTCGACGCGTTATCTCAAGGTCGGGGAGAGCAGACGCGATATGTCTGCCACACAAGCTGTATACACCAGTCATGGAGGTACTATGTGGTCGGGCAGCAGCTGAACAACAAATAAAATTGTGCTAGGCATCGTAGTTCTCCCGCTGCTGCGTCCACGCTGCGTGAAGTCCACGGAAGAATTCTGTCGACGATTGCTTGTTTTGAAATCTTGCTGGCGTAGCCGTACTGGTTGCATCAGTTTGGTTCAGGAAGCTGCTCGTCGTGTCACAGTACAGAAAATCGTGTAAATGATGCCTTAGCTGGCGCTTTCTTCATTTCGACGCGTGCTATTTTAATGTCAGGGAGTCTAAAACGCGTGGTTTGCCATGTTGGTGTAGTACAACTGTAACGGAGATACCATGTGGCCAGCAGTTGAACTGTAGCTCACCATAGTTGAACAAAGAAGAAACTAGTGTTAGGCATCGTAATTTTCACGCTGCTGCCGCGAAGCTCACTTCAGAATTTTGGCGCCACCGATAACACAAACCCGTTAAAACTTTCCAACATTACCGCCCTCACTTGCCGAGTGTTCTCTTCTGTCGTAGCGCAGCGTAGATAGCGCTCGTCAGAACCGCTTATGGCGGCCGTCCTACCCGTCACTTCCACAAGTTTCGGTTTCGCAAAGATAACATCACTCGTGCTGCGTGTAGGTCTTCTAGTAGCGGTGCAAGTGCGTTCTCGGTCTGTGTCACCGCTCTGCGTTGCAGGATGAGCAACAGTCCTGGTTTGGGGCCGGATAGCTATAATTTTATGTAATTTCCATGTCTCGTAGACAACTAATACTTTTTTTTCTTCTTATTTTGCAACACGAGAGAAAAAAATCTTATTGTTATACAATTGCACTCACGCACACGTGTGCGAACGAATATTTTTTTTTACATTAGTAATGTAGCATATACATCCTTAACAAAATGAAATTAGGAAGTAATATATCTGCAAGTCGGTCAGTACCACTGCAGAAATGCAGTGTAAGCAGGACCGGTGGCTACCTTTCGTCTCCGGGAGACAAGTGGGGTATTTGGGGCCTATGCGAACGCGGGACCTAAGGCGGTCGCCTTACTCGCCCCCCCCCCCCACCCCCCTTTATCGCCGGCCCTGCACAGCCCTGTTGAAGGAAATATGTTCCATGCTGTGCAGTTCCCGAGCTTTCGAAGGCACAAACGTAATTCACAACTCCACACAATTCCATAGTTATTTCAAGGCTGCCTTGTTTGGCAGTTCTATTTTCCAAACAATACAAAGCTATTCCTTGAATATTGGGCCTCCCTAGTCATAGGCAAAACCCAACATCAGGTAGCCTTCTCTGCTTTCAGCTGCGAGTCTCGCAGAGATTCCAGTTCTTCTGCAAAGATATCGAAAATCAGATTAATGACATCAGCTCCTCCTAGAAGAAACAACACAAACTCAACTTTTCACATCAGATTTCACATCCGGTAGCCTGGCAGTGAAGAAAATGTTGCTGTTTGGCTGCTTCTTGAAGACATGCTGTAAAATAAGTCGTGTTGTATCAGGGGGTTCCATGGGGTAGAGGGAGCAAAAGGGACGAAGCAACAAAAGGTGGTCATGATGTCCACGGTGCTGCTACGGCAGAACCCCATGCACGGGGAAAACATTGCTGGTGAGAAGGGGCCTGCACAGCAGTGACTACTTACTGCTCCCTGTTTAAGTGTGTTCAGCTCGTGTTCCAGCACCTGAAGCTCGTGAATCTGCAAGGGGAAAGTTTCGAGTGTGTATCGCCATTGGTAACCATAAGACGTCTCAAGGATGCATAACTGCAGAGGTCCTTGTATTGATACTGATGTCTGAAGGACTGCATACTGTTCACAAATCAACCTTCCTCACTCCCCACTCACGTAGCATTGCAAGTTTGTAGTTACACACCCCAAACACTCTCAGTGGAGTCAACGTCAGTGCTCTCCGGATAAATATTGTACCATATGTTTGACATGTGACTCGCATGTTAATGTTAGGGAACATAGCAACTCATAAAAATCACAAAAGGAGACGGATATAAAAGCATTTGTTGCGCAGTCCCTTAATCACATTCAATGTCCTTGTCTAAGTCTGACAACAGCAGTGGCCCACTTTCAAGCGGTCACCACAGCCCACCATTTGTTGCAGTGGCAACAGTCCCAAACATTAGGGCTGTCGCAATGCTAATGAGTGATGGGGAAAGCCAATGCTGTCTGGGCTAAACAAGGCCCGATTTGTTACTGAAACATGATGTAATTCTTAGGAGATGCTTCAGCGACATGCGTGCTCCTTTCAGCAGCCATAGCTATGGAAGCAAACTGTTTACTCTTCTTTTTTTCGGCAACAATGGCCATACCACTTCTTCATGTCATGTCAGTTTCAAGCCGTCACCTTCAGGTAAGCCGAGACTAAGCACACTAAAAAAACAGGTGCCATAAAACTGTGTATTATAAACATGTTTAGTGCACCGCAAAGACCAGTACAGAATATCGCGCCCCTCTCATCCCGATGCCTGAATTGGAGGCGGGGGCATGTCGTACATGCTGTTGTGCGAAATAGTCTGGTGCAACATCAGCCCCAACACGCCCCCCCTGTTCGTCATGGCCATGCACATGTTCCTCTCCTGTTCGTACAGCTCGTCCAGCCTCAACCACTGCCTCACTATCTCCATGTCCGTCTCCGCACGGCGGAACTTGTCCCAGCAGTAGTGCTTGGCACACAGCTTCTTGCGGACGTTGCAGAACTCCCCCGTGTGGCGGAACACGTCGGCGACGAGAGGAAACCCGCACACCTCGTCGTCTGCCACCTTGGGCTCCTTCGAGTGTTCGGGACACAGAATGCGGAGGCGCTTGCAGTAGGTCTTCTGGTGGGGGTTGTAGAAGTCGCAGAAGACGTTGTCACCCTCGATGCGCGTCTTGTAGATGGAGCCGTAGGACGCCTGGCTCTCGTACTTGTTGAAGCACTTCTCCATGTGCCGCATGGCGGCCCTGGCGCTCACTTCGTGGCCGCACGTAACGCAGTACGTGCTCAATTCGCTCTCTTCGTAGTCGTCGGCAGTCTCGTCGTCGTCCACGAGCGGAGTCCGTTTCGCGCGCTCGATCACCTTCTCGAGTTGAGCCCTCTTCTCTTCCAGCTGCTGCAGGGTGCTGCGAGCGTCCTGCTGCTGCTTGCGGATCTGCTCCAGCTGACGACGGTTGGCCTCGTCCGCGTGGCACGGGCCGGACTGCCACTGCTGGATGCGGTGCGGAAGTATCTCATAGATGCGGTTTGTTGCGAGCTTCAGACCGCACTCGTCGCTGCAGTACTTGGAGCCGGACCTCGCCGCGCTCGTGCAGCCGGGACCGTAGCACTGGCGGAGGGCGTCCTCTTCCTTACGGCTCTTTTCCTTCTCGCTCCTGTGTTCCCGTTTGTGCTCTTCCTTGCGGGACCTTCGAGACTGGGACGCCTGACGCCTACTTTCGCTCTTACTGGGGCTCCGCTTGTGACGAGGCTTCTTGGCGGGCCTCCTCACCAGCTCCGGCTCGTAGTCGTCGTCCGCGTAGTCGTTGCCGTGGTCGGAATTATCGTTGATGACGTCCAGCTCCGGGTCGTAGTCGTCGTCGAACATGTAAGACCTGGATTTCTTTGGAGACGACATCGGTTTTTTCCCCAGGATGAGACCAAAGTTAAGGCACTGCCTCTTCCTGCATTTCTGGCGGATTTTGTTGGGTCCTCCGAACTTGCGCATGTCCTTGCAGAAATCACATCGCCCACAGTCTTCGGTGAGGTAGCAGGCAGTGCACTCGCCGCACTGCCGCGTCGACTTCTTCTTGCTCTTTCTCGATTTGTGCGACGACTTATCCTTGTCCTTGTGCCGCGTGGGCGAGTAGGACTCGTCGCGCTTCCTACTTTTGCTTTTGTGTTCGTCGTGGGAGTGGCTTCTCTCTTTCTTTTCCTTAAACTTTATTTCTAACGTCGGGTCACGATCGCGACATATGAGGCAAAAGAACTTGACGATATTCTTGGCGTACGTTTCCGTAATACTGATGCAGTCTCCGTGGTACCACTCATTACAGTTGTCGCAGCCGATCATGAATCTACTCGTGTCGCTCGTGCGACAAATGCAGTATACCATTTCGTCCTCAGAATTGTGAGCGGTACCCGTGTCTTCTTCGCACGTATCCGTTTCGCTGTCAGATCGTGGTTTACTGGCACTCGTATCGGACTTGACGGGAGGAGCTTTGCAGTAACTGTGCATATCTTGTCCAAAATGTGCGGGGCTCTCAACTTCAGTATCCATGTTTTCTGTACCGTCGCTACTAACCTGGTACAGAGTTTCCGTTACAACTGATGCCATAGCGCGTTTAATGAACGCCTATGATGCACCTTATAATATTCAACCACTCCCTCGTATATAACTGTGCGTAATGAAACACAGTAAAATGACAAAACAACTTAACTTAGAGCGGAATTAAATGCTTACACGTCGCTCTTGCGTTTCCTTGGCGTCCGTTGTCGCCATCTTATTTTAATCAGAATTTTTGGATTGGATTGGATTGTTCCATCGGCACTACTGGCTACTACTGGCTATCCTCTCTTTGCTCTCTTCCTGCTTCCATGCTTCCGGGCCGGTTGTGTTTAGAAGCGTGGTTTAGAAGGTTTGGACAGCGCTGGTTTGGAATATAATAGTTCGGATCGCAACTCCGATATTTAAGGATAATATTTTAGAAGGATTTTTCGAATCTGTGAAATCGGCTTCCGCGACTTGCCGGACGACACAGTTCTTGGGCCAAGAAGCACTGATGAAGGGCACAGTTTAGCTGGAAATTATAGGTGGGAGAAAAATGTTGAAACCTAATTATTTTGTACGTATTGCACACATGCAAGTTAGATGCCTAAGATGCAGGACACAGGTTTGTGCAGGAGGAGGATATGGAAGGGGAAGGATAAATACTGTACACCTTATCAAACGCCTCGAAATGCGATCCCGAAGAAACCTCGGGAGCTGCCGGTATATTCCTGTTCGAAATATCGGCTTTAGCGATCCTTTAAAATCGCTAAAAAGACACCTAGTGCAAGGGTTACAACATATAAACGACATGGACACTGAACGCATAAATTCAGCATAAAATGTTCAGCTCAAATATCCTGCCCCACGTCCCTCCTGGGGTCCTCATCCAGGTATCACAAAAGCGTGAAAAACTCCACGAAACAGAATAGTGACGATTTGGAGCATCGCCCCTGGCGTTGAAACTCCGCATTCTTCATCTTAAAAAGAAAATTGCTTAGACAATCAGATCGCTTTTCATTGTCGTCTGCTAAGCCACGGCTGTGCAGGAAGTTTGAGTCCTCCTCTTGATGCAAAATTATGCACTTTTGATGTATGTAAGAACTACTCATGGCATGGGATGGCATGCAGAGGAACTTCAACTTAGCTTAGTAGTGACTTACCTTTTCTGCATCGTTCAGATCTAGGTGCCCGTACTTACATTGTCTTAGCGGCTGCTATACTTGAATTTTCACAGAACCATGACCAGTTCTCGTCTGGGAGCCTTCTTTCTCACACCGCAGGGACAGCAAGTGTCGGGTGGTGTGGCATGTTTCGCTAGTATTGCCGGCTTTGCCGCCTATTATGTTCCGAATACGTTTTGTCTGGATAAATATCGGCAGATAGTGCAGCACTATAGGTAAGTTGATCCCTACATTATTTACAATATGGCTCATTTAAATCATTTTGTTTTCGAGGTACGGGATGCCAATGGAGCTCAGCGAAGAAGTTCAAACAAGAGCCAATGAGGTAACGTTTACTATTCTGGAAACAAGTCTCGTTATAACGTGCAATAATTACCGGATCATTGTGTGTGGGCTCTCCCTCTGCAATGTTTTTATTGACAAAATTTAAAAAAAACTAAATACAATAGATGGAAAGGGTGTGGCCAATTTGGTTGTAAGGTACTGGGTTGTACAGATTATATCTGCAATGAAATGGTTATGTAATTGCCGATTTACGTTGTTGGAGAACACCGTAATGAGATTTACCGTCCAGGAGCTTCAAGACACCTCCTTTCACGGCATGTTAATAACATGAAGTGCAAATTAGACAAAATAGTCTCCGTTATGCCAGGTCAAGTGTTTTAGTGCCGAGATGCAAAAACAATCTGCAGTTGCCGACATCCTGTGTATTGTAAAATTTTTGCAGCTCCCGTCGACGGAGGGTACGGTTGTTTAGTACAGATGGATACCTACCGTTACAGGTCCTAACAGAGAGTACTGTAAAGCAGAGCCGAAAGGCCCTCATCAGATTCTTCACCGTAGCCAAGCTGGACACCTTCATTGCTGGCAGCACCTCATCCAGATACGGCGCCCTCATTGGCATACCCCCAAACTTTAGCTACACGGCGCCAAATCAGGTTGAAACACAACTAATGGCTGTTGCGAACACTGAGGAACCGAAGTGGTCCGCGAAAGAGGGTCAACAACTCAAGGAAGCGCTCGTTCTGAGCGACAGAGCGCAAAAGTTTGCAATAGCGCGCGAACTGTACTGGGCCAACACTTACTACGTGGAAGTGCGCGCGTTTGCGCTCTCCATCAACATACTCAACGCCTACATCCTCGGCCGTCTCCTCAACACGAGACTCAACCTCTACCACAGGGTGCCGAGAAGGATACGAATAATGCTGTATGGAGTCCTTGCCGCGTTTGGAGGGACGATGTTTCTCTTCATAAAGGACGCGAGCACGCAGTATTGGGAACGAGACGCAGACGACAGTGCGGCCAGGATGGGGTCGGACTACCTGCTGGGCGGGATTGAGTACTACGAGAAGATGCTCCGGCGGAATAGGTGTCTCAGGGAGTTGATGGGTGGAGCCGGAGCGAGCGCGTATACCAGTAAAGGCAACGAGGAGAGTTTCGTGCGAATGGCGCATCTGCCCTTGACGCACAGGTTGGATAGGCTGAGGAAGATGCTGGAAGAACAGCAGGTAGCCCTTCCTGTGGGTGAGGGCAGGTGATAATTTTATAGTGATTTAGTTGTACACCGGAATTTAGGGACAGTGAAAATAAAGCAGGAGTTTGAATTTACGCTTGTTCTTGTGCTGTTGACTGCGTCCTGGCGCATTGAATGTTTTAAAAATTCTGCGTTAGCTCCGCGAAGCAACTATGGCCAACAGGAAGAAGTTGGGGACAAGGCGGGGGGCTTAGTAGGTGTCCTGGGCCGACTTCAGGGGGAACTGTGCCGGTATTCTTCTGGAAAGTCTGTCAGACAGACATCACAGCCAGTGCCAGGATTCGAACCCATATCGCCTCCCAGTCTAGGTTGTCCCAACCAGTGATGGCCACTAACTACTTCTCAAGTAATTTAACTTTAACTACTAACTACTTTGCGGTGGAGTAGTTTAACCAGTAGTTCAACTACTTTTCAGGGGAGGTAGTTAAAACTACTACTTTAACTACTGCAATGTATTTTAGCTACATCTCTAACTACTTAACGTTGTCCATCAACACCAATCCCATTCTATAGTGTTCTTGGACACCTAAATATCAATCACAAGCAGCGATAAAATGTGAAGATTTAGTACACATGCACGCGGCACAATTGCTCTGCACCTCCGTTCTCATCAAAGAAGTAGCTCAAGGTAAAAAGTCGGAAGCACAATCGTGCCGTAAAGCTTGCGGCAAAATCGGAAGTAGTTGTCGCCTCCAGTAACCTAACTACTGTAGTTAACTACTCGGAATAGTAGTTTAACTAGTAGTTGCCACTACATTTCTACAAGTAGTTCATAACTACTTTTTAACAACAATCAGGTAGTTTAACTACATGTAGTCAACTATACTGGCCATCACTGGTCCCAACCACTACTCCACACGATCTAGTAGGACGGACTTTGGTAATGAAATATCAAACCTAAGAGGAGTACATGTAGCATCGAAGTTTTATTTCATTTCTTTCGCTTTCAGCATTCTAACACAGCATCGTATCCGATAGAAATCACCAAACACTGTAAAAGCAGTCAAGAGTTTGTTCCAAAATTTATGTAAAAATCCTAATGTCCCAGGCCTCATGTGTCTCTCCACGGACATCTCCCTCATATATATACACTACTATAGTTGCACTATATCTGTGACGAGACAACAGAGACGACTCGTACCACATTCTATACTTAGGCCCGTCCCATTACCCTAAGCCCACAATCCTGCCAGCATCCTGCTGACATGTCATCACGTGCACATGTTGGATGTTTACATCAAGCTTATAGAGAAATGGCCTGGCTTGCTTTGGAGCAAATACAGTGTGTGCCAGTTACGGTAAAGTTAGCAACCGTTGTAATTTTGAAGTCTGCAATGACACGACCGTGAGCCTCCATAGAGTGAATGGATATCTGCAAATAAGCATTGGAGTGTTTGCTGACACCCCTAAGTGGAGCCACAATTGAACCTCTGTATGCAATAAGGGGATAAGTCAATTTATCCCCTTTTTGCTATTTTTGCTGCAATGACATCTACATACCAGTATGTCCCTGCCAAAGAAAATTTAGGACCCTATTGAAATTTATTGGCCAGCTACAGGAGGGTAAGAAATGGGAAATGCATGTATGTCAATGGGATGCACAATCAGATCAGGCCCCTTTTCTCGGTTTGGGATTTTTCGACTTATCCCCTTATTGCATACAGAGGTTCAATTGAGAGTACTCAGTGAATTCAAAATGGCGTGTTGAGGTGTGTAATACGCTGCGTCCTGTGCACACAACCGCTACTGCCGGGATTCCGTTTCATCGTGTAGATTTTTCCCTACAAATGCAATGATCGTGAATGTGAGGATCTGCATGGATGCAGGTACAGCTATACCAAGTAACGCTGTTGCAGTTGTAACAAGTGCAAGTGTTGTGCAACTGTGGATACTGTCAACGTTACCTGCGGTCACCTCTATCTGTAACCACATTCTATGCCACAGTACTTACTGGAATGCATATGTTAGGCTGGTGCAGCATTAAGGACGTTGGTAAGGTCACTTTAATGTCAATTTCAAGACATAACACACTGCTGATCCTAGTCACACTGTGTGCGGCACAGTTTACTGCAAGAGGTATTCAGAGAATATGTGGTATATAACCGGTATCTTACTGTACGCAGGATTACCATAAATGGCCTACACTGTATAGTAACTTCCGCCACAAGGCCGCAGGCAGCTCACCGCACTGGCGAACAACACGCCATTCACACTGCCTACATTCAACAGCCAAGGGACTTCCTTCAATTCCCCCCATTTACAGAATTGGCAGTAGCACAGATATGTTGCCACAGGTAGATAACAAGAGGATGAAACAGGGCTTGACACTTGAGTGCAATGGCTAACGCTCCATGTTCTTTGGCAGTACTGAGATGCTCTGTTTGGGCGCATACACATCTCCTGAATTTCGTGTGCCAACTGGGATGACCCAGAACGAACACGGGTTTGGATGGCATCTGAATGTAGTGCACGCAGCTGCTCACAATACGAGTTGCTGTGCTGTTGGATGGTTGTTGAAATATCTGTGCTTGCTGTAATTTTAACAATTTTTAGATTATGTAGTAGTATGTGTTAGATATTTTGGCAACCATCCAAGTTATTTTATCCAATCCACGATACGTATTGTATGCAAAACCGCGGATACAAAAATTCATTGATATCCTGTCAAGTGTCTTTCGAGATATGTAAGTGCATTGGCTAATTCCCTTTGTTTATTATGTAAGTGTGCTTGTAGCTTCAGTTTTATGGCTAAATTGTCTTTGAGATGTGCCAGTCGACGTTTTCTGGGCAATAATTACGAATAATTTAGCAACAATTCATTGAAATATTCTACGTGTCATGTGAGCATGAACAGAAACCACTTACCATGACTTTTTGTACCGTTTTTTTTTTAAGCAGAGACCAGCTCTCTGTCACAGAAGCTGTTTGACGGGCAAACAGACATGTAGAAACATTGCAGACGTGCACGTTCAACAGCGCATTGTGAGCAGACGCACCATCTGGACTAAACAAGACCTCCTCTCCCTCCTTCACTGCTTGTGCCGTCTGCAGAGAGTCTGACTACGGGTGTGGCTAAAGGCAGCTTTCCATGGCTACGGATGTGGCTAAAGGCGGCTTTCCATGGCTACGGATGTGGCTAAAGGTGGCTTTCCATGGCTACGACCCACTCTAGGCATGGTCATGGCTGGAGTGACTCGTAAGACATCACATCTGTAGTGATCGGGCCTTGTTTAGTCTAGAAGGCATTGGCCACTGCCACCTATCGGCTGCATCGAGTGAAATGCACCGTGGACTTGCTCATAAATTAAACACTGTGAACCTTAATGGAGTCCCAATGTCTACCAATGCACAAATGTATTGCAGTGTCCGTTCTTTCTTACCATTGAGATGCCACGTAAGGACAATATTCAGACTGCCATTCGTCGAAATGCACATGCTATCACATCACACACACGTGACTCGAGAAACACATATCTACAGCACAAAAGGATCATCTTGTGTGTGTATGTACAAGTTAAGCTTACTTGGCTGCTGCACGCAGCTCTATAAAAATACGGTACAACGGCACCTTGCTTCCGGTACTGAAGCAGGGAGTAAAAGCAGACCGCAGCGTAAGACCAACTGCTTTTTATAAGTCCGTTCTGCTTCCTGCGGACATCCTGCAGGTTCCGACGTTTCTTAAAACATTTGTTGACTCATCCACATACACTGGCAGCATGTGAAGAATCTGGCAGCAAGATTTCCTAATGACAGGCAGAGTCTGTCATTATCGTCATCAACAGAACAGCTGCTCAACGTCAGTGCTTCCACTGGCACTCATCACGTAATTTGCCTCATACTGTGGTTGTAAGACATCTGCAATGCAAGTACATAACTTCTCGTGAATGCAGCGCCACCTAACTGGTGGGAACAGCAACAATGAAGCAGCAGCAGGGGCGAAAAAAAGCAGGGTTGTAAATGCTGATGGTACCATGGCAGCAATGTTGAATGCCATCATCTTGGATTCAACTTCATGTGGGAAGGTAGATGTGTGAATCACATCAAACTGGTGGAGATATCCACCAGGAATAAGATGTAATGATGATGATGTTAATGTAGCTCTGTTCATTGGTCAATCCAAAACAACCTTCCCATTTGAAAGACAAGTTGAATGCAGGATGGCAGTATTCAGTACGGCTACAGTGTTGGTGACATGGCTTTAAAGGTTTTGTATGTGTTTCGATACACATACACATATAACTGTTTGTCCTCTGGTGCTAGGCTATCGAATGCGTCCTCTCCACGGTCCAAGATTTTGGGCAGAAAGTGCGTTTATTATAAGTAAATACTGCATTTTCTTCTAATCTCCCTTGTATGTCCAGTCAGTTTACAACCCTGGTTCAAAAAGCCTTGCAAGAAACGGCACGTGGGCACTAGTGAGAGTGCCAGAAGCAGCGAGACAGGGTTGTTGTTGTTGTTGTTGAGACAGAACCAAAGAGGAAACCAATAAGCAGCCCATTTCCCATTCCTGCACCAAATGCCCAGCAAAGAGACAGGTGAAGCGAGAGGAGGTGAGAGCAGGGTTGCCGGCCATGCACAAGTTGTGCGCGGAGTAGTTCGTGGTGAGTCCCCGCGTCCCCACCAGTGGCGAGTTGCTAAGAAATCCGCCATCACTGGCCATCTCACCTCTGGTACTCGGGTAGTGGCTTCACAATGCCTTCTGAAAATTCAAGAGAGACACATTAGGGTTGGGGACGAAAAGTTGAGATTATGTATATATCCTTTGGCACCACTCGTAAAAATGGTAAAGTGGGAGTAAAACATCGCCGTCCAAGCTATACGAGGTTTTTCGTAGCATGAAGTGTTGCCACATCTCCTGTGAACCGGAAAAAATACTGTGTGTGTGCGAGTGTAAATACAGTAGACTCTCGTTGATTAAAACCCTCGAGGGACCACGGACTTTTGTTTGAAGTAACGAAATTTTGCCTACATTTATGCTGCATGACCGAATTATGGTTTATTATGTTTGTATGTGCACATATGAAGCACATTTTTCAATGTTCCTTCTACTAAACACGTCTATCGCAGCACCATTGATATCCTTACTTCAAGTCGAGGACGACATATCAGTATTTCCGAAACTTGAAGATACTCATAGTTGAAGACATGCATGGTCACTTTTCATGTGCGTATTGTACATACATCTTTATGATACGTGGAAAGAGAATTTTACCACCTGTCAATTTCTGCATCGTTTTTAAGCTTTCCTATCGACACATTCACAAGGTCCACAATTAGCCTGCTAAGCCTGCAAAAATGCTGGGACGTACCATTGTAAACTTTAAGCACAGCCTCACAGACAAACTTGTACTGACTCTGAAAGAAGAAGAGGAACTGCACTTGAATTCATGTTCGAGTTTCATCCACACACCAAGCATTCAAGTATCAAGTATTTGATATTCAATACATATATAGTATTTTCTCAAATGCCTCGAATGTATTCGAGTCAATGATCACCTGCTGTAGCGGAATGCATATCTGGCATGACCGACTGAAATATGGCAGTTGTCGAAGAAGGCAGAGAGCGGTGCTAATTGAACGACACACCTCTCGATTGCCGGTCGAGCACGCTAATGACTTCGTATGTTTATGTTCTTAGGCATCTTCAGGCTTTGTGTTTGCCTGTTTGTGTGTTTCAGCCTCAGAACAGTTACTTTCCAGCCTCTCTCGCAGTTTTTGTTTCTACAGACTAAATCTGGCGGGTTTTCAGTTCCATGTGCGCCACATTGCAATAAATCCAATCCGATAAAATCCAAAAACTTCATCTTCTGTAGCAGTTTGTTCTTGGTTTGGTTCTGTATGCAGGTGAAAATTGCATTTTGTATTTTGCTTTATTTCGTGGTGCAACATGAAGCTAATCAAACTACTTTGTCTACTAATATTTTGCAGCTAAACGACATCTGAAGCCCTTAATAATGGAGCACGTGTTTCTACATCAAAGCGTAACTTATTGATCGTGACGACATGCATCAGTTCAAGCGTTCTTGCCGTGAACGTTCCCCGCTTGACGTGATTCTGACGGGCGGTTTTGCGAAAGTTCACGCATATAACGATACTCTGATAAAACGATTGGATTTCGCGTTCCCGTCAATATCGTCATAAACGAGCTCAACTGAAAAATGGTAAAACAGTTAATGAAGTGAGTCTGCGGCCTTATCTTACAGAAAAAGATAACAGTCGGCAATAGCGAATAGCCTAGTCGGAGCTGAAGCCAACGAAACGTAAAAAGGATCACTGAGGACTCACAGCAGTCTGGATGAGCATGGCCCTCTGGTCGCGCATGTGCCGCGTGATGTCCAGTGGATAGACCGGCTCGTTAGCCTCAATGAGGCACATGGCTGTCTCCATGAGGATCAGCACTCCCGTCCGTCCAATCCCCGCGCTGCAGTGCACCACAGTTGGCTCGACCATGCCGTCCCGGTTTCGGCGCACTTGCTGGACGAAGCTCAGGAAGTCTGACGCGTCGTCGGGAACGCCGTGGTCTGGCCACGCCAGGTACTGCATGTGCGTTATGTGCCGCTCCTCTTTGTTCTGCGTGTGACGACATCAATGTAAAATTACGCGTGGAGGGCGAGAAGAGCAACATGACGGTAACGGGGCTGTCAAGCCGCTTTCTTAATGCCAGCGTAAGTCATAGATAGAGCCTGAAGTTTTCGGGAAATACTTTTTTTCTAAATTCGGGGGGTAAAAATCGGGTAAAATAAACGTGCGCACTAAATTCGTGCGAATTCGGGTGAAAAAACTTCCATTACGCTAAAATCGGGGAGAAATCGGGCTCAGTTACTGAACGAACTGTAGCGGTTTGGTACAAATGGTGATGTAACTGAATTTTTCTGCCAAACAAGTAAATTAATGCATTCCTACAGACATCCCAGTGAGGGCAATTTGACAGGTAAAAATCGGGTTTCACCCTGAAGAGGCAACCTTCAATTCGGGGTGCAAATTCGGGGAAGAATCGGGTAAAACTCTAAAACTTCAGGCTCTAGTCATAGTGTATACCTACGTCAGATGGGTTAAATAGTACAGTTCAGGCTGAAGCCAGTATCAGGTTAAAGTAAACAGAAGCATTCTGTGAACATCATGCCAGGGCATGCCTACAACCATCTAGAATACAGGAGGTCCGTTCGATGCCTCCTCAACATCCTTCACTATGTGTGCACATCAAAACCGTGTGTCATCAACTTGTCCCAAAAGCGTCTGTGGCTACAAATGGCTACGGCTGAAAGCAGCTCGTTGCTATGGCTACGGCCACTGAAAGCACGATTATGACTGAAGTGACATCCCACCTGTGTGTTGATGAGAGTAAACTCTCTAAAGGCAAAGGACGTGGTCTCTTTCTCTCGCACGCAGGACACTTGCAGCTTACTGTATGTTTCCGTCTCATATAGGTTGGGCCAATACTTGTGGCACTTGATTCGGCCCCTTTCAATAAGCGTCGTCAGCATCACCACCAAAGTGCTCTGCTGCTCCCACACCATCTGAAATTAATTACCGGACACCCTTGTAACACAACCTGCATTGTTGTTGTTGTTCTTGCAAAGAAAGTAGTCAGCCACTGGTTCAACAGTCATCGCTCAAGTAATGCTACACAACGTGAAAGCGCCACCTCTCGTTCATTTCGTGAGGCTTGCCCATCCGCCGTATTACAGGCACTATGCAATACGACTTGATCGTGCCGACACCTGCTTCTCATCGCTACATGGCGATATGCTGCTGTCACATACGCTAGACAAAACACTTAGATACTTTTTCCAAACTGCACCTGACCTGAGCTATCCAAGAAGCACGCTATATGTCGGAATTGTCTGTACTGATAAAGTGGTATCCTCAAAGACGTACTACATGCAATATCTTGTTAGAACAGAAGAACGAACATAAAAAAAGATAAAAATGGGGCTGAGCGTACCTCCCAAAAGTCTACAGTGGTATTGGGTAGAGGTCCCTGTGTCGCAATATATCTATTTACAATGCCCGACGTTGGGATGTTCATCTGCAAAATAAATATGACACCAGGTTGTGAGGCGAGCCACAGCCACGAATGTCACTTTCAGTTGATGATACTCACATTTACAAAACTGGCATTAATATAATCCCCGGACGAACCCTCTGTTAGGACCACTCGTGTTACATCATCTAGGGAGCAAACAGAAGAACTGCATCAACGGATGTGGCCCAAACACAACAGGAAGGAAGCTGAATACGGAACTCACATGGGGAGATGTCCCTGTATCTGTTCTTATTAAGGTTTGCAGGCAACCTGGCAGCCTTCATGGTAGTGTCAGGCTTTTTTCTGTACAATTGCTGCACATAAGAAAGGGTAGGTGAGAGGTAGCACAGAAAATAGCAGGAAGGATGCAAAATGACCTCCATGCTAAAAGCAACCCCAGCACTTCTTCACACTTTGTTTCTAATGCCTTGGGTAGTAAGCCAGCTGTCTGTGCAGCTCTCCAGTTTCCCTCTCTCCCTGACTGCTCGTGGAGCGACCTCATTGGTCCCTCCACTCATGCGTCTATCACCCCTTTTGTTGTAAAGCTTAGAATGCGATGCAAATAGCTGACTTTTATGTCTATCCAGCACAACATGGGGCATCACGACCCCTTTAAGGTTACCAGCAGCAACTTCGCCATGCTGCTGGTAGACATACGCCTACCTCGAACTGCGCGATGGTGGCGCCACTTTCAAGACCTTCAGCCAACAGGAGCATGGACTCTCCCAGGGCCCCAGAACGAGGGCCCTTCGTGGACACCGCCGACGAATCTGGGATGTACTGGAAGTCGGGCTCCTCTGCTTCATCACCCACGTACACTGAAACACATGAGTGCATCTTTATTACGATGGCTTACAGTGGCCGCTGGCGAGCAGTCAGACGCGGCACTCCGTGCACGAAGAAAATACACTAAACCCTCGTTATAACGAAATCGCCTTTTTTTCGAATGATGCATACGTACGAAGTTTCGCGCTGTTCCCGCCGAAATGCATGCGTACCAGCATATTCGAAAGTGTACTGGCAGCCGCGGCAGAACGTCCGCGGTGTTCCCGAGAACGCCGTCACTGCTTTCATGGTACTTGCGCTTTTATCGAATTGGCGTATATATCGAATTTTCCCCATGTCCCGTTGGCGAGGGTTGAAGGCTGGTTTACAGCCCGACGGAACTGGGCGGAACCGCGCGCGGCGCGCCGCCGCGCTATGCCAGCGGCCGTCGTTCAGTTTATAGTTCGGCAGTACGAAGCGAAACGTGGCGAGACGGCGGCGCGCGACTGCGCCAACCGTCGTCCAACGGCGCAGTTAACTTTCACTTACTGCAATGGAGGTTTAATCAAATAAAGCCGATTCTCTAGTTTATAACCAAATGACCTGACGAGTTTATCAATATTACGTTTCGTTTCTCGATAACTCGAGTATCCCCGCTGAACACAGTACTCGGAGGTCCACAAATTTATGTCCTCTAAAGTATGAACCGTAACCTCTATACCACAGAAAAGGCTAGACACGCTTCTTTCTTTCGTGACCGCGTACCTAACATCCGCTCTTGCGACTGCTATCTTCATGCAGAACATCTGTCCTCTGCAGCTCAGTTTTGCAAGGCAATGAAAAAGAAAAGGCACCTTAAAACAAGCCGTGTGCCTTCTGAAGACTTGGTTACTTGGCTGGCATATTCGTCAGGACTCCGTCAGTCCTGACGAAGGCGGAGCTTCTGCCGCAACGTTGACTTCCCCCTTAACTTTTCACCCGTAAATAAATAACTCCCCCTTTTCCTACTTTCTACATCATCTTTGTCAGCCTCAGATTTTCTTAGTACCTATTTAATTTCGCGGTCGCCCGAACCCCTTTCTTCCAGCATGTATCCCCATATATCCCCGCGTTTTATATATATATGTATATATATACAGTGAAACCTCGTTAATACGACCCCCGATAATCTGACATACGCGCTTTACGACCATACTCCTGGGGTGAAACCTCTGCAAATCCCCCCGTTAACATGACAATTCCGCGTTATGACCAAAATTTTCGGGAGTAAAAATCGGGGACTGGTGTACTTGGGGGAAAAGGGAAATAAAGGGGGAACTATACTTGACAACAAGTATAATTCCCCCCTTTTTTCCCTTTTTCCCCCAAGTACACCAGTCCCGGTTTTTACTCCTGTGTTTTGTGTACCTGGCAGTCCTTTTTATCGTTCTAAAATTTTCGGGAACGACCATGGTCATAATAACGAGGGAACCTGCCGGCTCGCATTTCATAGCAGAGGAATCACCAAGGCAGGCCAGACTTTAGGTAAATGACGGTGAGGCGACTGTATACGGACGTTAAAGTCGGTCGCCTCGACCGTATTCGCTGCGTAAGCGACATTATTATTCTACGCTTTTCTTTGTTTGCTCTATAAAATTGTTCATTGCAATGATGTCTTCCACAAAAACGATGACATATAGAAAACTACACTAGAAGAAAACAAAACACATTCAGCTGTCGCTGCTGTGTTTAGATTCTGGGGAAGGACAGATCTTCGAGCAGCCGAAAACACAACTATATAGAAAGTGTTCGCGGGTGTTTTATTGGCTTATACGCAGGTGAAGTGAGCACAAACTTTTCAAGACAGTTAGAATGTACAGTTTGGTCTGAGGGAAAAACACACAGAGACACACACGCACGAAAAAAAAAAGCACGTTATAGACAGCGCAGAAAAGAAGGCAGTGAAAAAAGAAAGAAGGAAAGGAAATGGCGCCATCTTTTTCCCGCCAACGAGTATAAGCCGATTGGGCCGAAGAGGAGGTACGCTCCTACGCTTTGCATTCACTCGCATCCAGCTGGAACAGGTCACCCTACAGGAGTCGCAAATGATACACACAGTGGAGGGCGCCTTCCTTCAAGGTATCTGATGGCAACGACACTAATTTATTTGCCAGCACACACATACTCTTTGGAATGTATCCATTACAAGAGAAGACCTCTGCGTGACCCGCAGTAGCTCAAGAGTCAACAGCTGGAGATCGCTAGCCAAGAGCGCACATGCTTGCAGTATACCTCTCTCTCTCACCACGACGAAAAACACTGGTTACATGTCGACAAATCAAAAAAGGAACTTACCCTGTGGCCTGACAGTAAGCACCAGCTCCCCATTATCCTTCGGCGTCCGGATAAGCTTGACGACCTGCGAGAACCAGAAGACAGGTGGTCTCAGCCGCAGAAGGAGTAAACACAGCCAACGAGGAACACAGCAGTTGGCCACCGCGGAGCGAGCCTCCCGCAGTCCGCCGACCATTCGGGGACGGAGACCCAGCATTTGGCGGCGGCGGAGGCTAAACCTCTCACGTCGAACCCCGTATGGTCCCCGTCGCGAGAGCTTCGCGTTTTCTGTCCCCGCACTCCATTAAAGCGCAACACTCCATGGTGAAGTGTCACAAATCTTGCGAAATCCAGCGTAATCGCGCTCAGCAGAGGTGCTGAGCTTGTCAACAACTACAGCGGAAGACGCCACAAAAAGACCCCCTCCTTTTCCTTTCCAGGGCATTTCGCTGCCTTCAATGTCTATAAAAATCGCTGAATTCACTCAATGGAACGTAATTACGGCAGTGAGGAAAAGGCAAAACAAAGCAGGCGGCAATTGAGCGATTGCGACGCGAAAGCAGACGACAGCGGTGGCGCTGTTATCGCAGAGTGGGCGTCGCGGATGGCGCTGCAGTCTACCACTTGGAAACGGAATCGATCGCCAAAATCAATGTGGCGCAGGTGATTCACCTGATCGCTTGCTCAGCGATATCACAAAGTTCGTCGCGCGTGACTCTAGTAGATTTAGGCCTAACTGTCTCGCGACGCTTGTATGCAATAATTTATGTCTTTTGGCTGCATGGGGTGGTAGGCTTGAGGAGCGATCAAAGGTGGAAATGCGGGGAGTCCAACACAAAAGAGAGGGGTTATAGTGGGGCTCATAATCCGCAAAACATCAAAGAGAACCTTTATTCTGTAATTAGAAGCAAGCCGGTGTAACTGGCATCCAAACTGGGGATCCAAGTGGCCAATCGAGAAATAGTCTATCTTGAAGCCACTAGCTATAATGAAAGTAACGCGATCGCCACCAGCAAGAAGTCTCCAGGATTTGTAAAAAGTAGTCACGTGATATAGCCACTTGAAACCAACGCCTTCTGGTCTAAAGAAGGCCTGCTCGATGCCACCGTCTCTACCGCGTTCGTTACATGATCACATGGAGTGGCGATATCGTCAGTTACAGCCAATCGACACAGACGATTTCAACACAGAGAAGGCCTGTGGCTATACGGGTGCCTGTCCATGCGGCTAATGCCGGCTCGGTTTACATTTGCGGCCGCCTTCGCAGGAAATGTGCCGACATTTATCTACGTTTGGCGGAATTTGAAGCTGGTATCACCTCCTAGTCTCGCCCTAGAGCCACGAGAGCGTACCTGTTCGTGCGATAGTCCTGAGACGTCTTTGCCGTCGATGAGGAGGAGTTGGTCCCCTTCGTTGAGTCGAGGCACGCATGTGTCGGCGGGTGTGTTGGGCACCACTCGAGACACAAGGATGGGCAGTCGCTGGTCGGCACCACCTTTCACATTGAAGCCGAAACGTCCTTGGTCGTCAGCACGCATGCGGATGCGCACATGAGACGCGTCGTCCGTAACACCTGTTCCGCCGTTGCTCTGCGAAGGCAAAAGTACACTTGGGTTATATTTCTTGGTTCTGTCAGTAAACAACTGTGATGACTTATTATGAAACGTTTCTATATCACTAACCACAGATATCTATGACCAGATAGTGGCAGATATTTACTGCGCACCGGCTTCGGTAGACCAGTTGCGGGTTGATCGTAACATTCAAGCGAAGACTAGTCTTTGAACGGAACTTCATCGCATAGCATGCAGCTAGCCAACCATCATTCCGAATAACATCGTTCCTCTCTCCTGATTCGTTGAAAACGGGAGGCGTGCGACCCGCGATTTCCACAAATGAAGAGTGATAAAGGCATCACTCTGTACAATGGTTGGCCTTCAGCAATGGTTGTGCAACTCCAAGGAAGCTGAATGATGATTCAAGGTCCTTCCTTTCATTCCAGAAAAACAAACAATTACTAATTCCTAGCTTTACATGTCGGGACAACTGTGATCATGAGGGATGCCACACCGGTGGTTCAAAGTTCATTAGTTTTGTCCACACAAATATATATACCTCTATCTCAGAAACGTCATCATGACGTTTGTAGACAGACTGAAACCGATACAAATCGGAAGGGGAGGGCTGGGGTCCACGAATGGGCACTTGGCTCGCTGCCTCTTACTGAAAGAAAAGTAGTACGGAAGGTCGCATCCCTTTCAGGGACCATCGTAATCCCCTCAAGACCGTGGCTTTCGACCCTGTTATTCCCTAGCTTCGAGCGTAGTTCAACTCTACCAAATTGGTGGCGCTGTCGAACACTATGACGTCATTTGTTTACAAACAGGGAGAAATCTATTGCTCCCTGTCACCGAGTTGCTGGCATCCTCGGCCGGTTTCGAACGGCGCGCAACGTTGGGATCACCTGGCGCACAAGTGACCAACTGCAGATTGAAAAAGAAAACGGGTAAAAATATCCACCAGATTGCAAGCAGTGACAAAAAAAGAAAAGAAAAATCACCTAGCACAGTCACCTCAAGTGTCTCAAAGCTCTTTTTTTTTTTCTTTTTTGCTTGGTAAGTTTCCGTTCCTGCATATGAAGGGGACGACCACATTTGGCATGCGGCTCACACAAACTTCTCCCTTCAGAGCAACCACATAGGATATGTGTTCATATTCGAGGACACTGACTTTCTCTCAGAACGCCTAATGAGGGCTACGAACTGTGAGAAGGAACACGCTTGAGGAATGTGCAGTGGACTTGCGCGCAGAGACAAGATTCCTGTTCGGGGCACTGAGAAGAGGATCGTACGATAGGTACGATATGAAGAAGGCGGAGCTTGCTGTGATAACGGCTATACGTGGCCCGTGTGCACGTAATGGATGCCGGAAGCCTTATCTGTGGTTAGAACACATCGCAAACGCTCGCAGGCGTTTGCGAGCGCGTTGATCGCGTCTTCCTCGCAAACACCAACCTGTATCTTGCCCGATTTTCTTTCACACCGGGTTTGACCGCTGGATGCCTGTACGGGAACTAAACCTTGCCGGTAACAGACGTAATATGTTACATTTGTTTGTTTCCATTCTCTCCATTTACAGGGGCTGGCGTCGGAGGTCGTGCTATAGCTCTTGAGTTACTGCGATGGAACATCACCACTCGTTTTGCTGCATACTCCCGCTGGATTTTCGAGCGAATTTTTCAGATGGGTGTCGGCGCAGTTCGTCCAGAAGCCAGCCCAGGACAGATACTATCCTTTAAAAAGCTGTCCTCCGTTCATGGACATCTGTTAGCTGGCATCTCGTGGTTGCGCATATGACGGGAAACGAACAAAATTATCCGTGGAAGCACTACTACTACTTGGCGAATCGCCTCGGTTAGATACAAATATAACTAGCAGCGCGAACTTGAAATATACATAGAAATCGAGATATCGACGCGGTGTCGGTTCGTACACGCAATATGATGCTTCGCAGGTGCAGAGCATGGCTAATCACCTTCGCGAGCATAAAGAAGGTCTACCACAGCTGTGTGGTAAACATGACCTACTACTGTATAGTAACGTTATGTTAGAGCGACATTTATATGAAATTTTGATTCCATAACTTTCAACTGAAACTGTAATAGACTATTGTGCTCCCTGATCATACCTCCCTTTTGTATTTTGGGCACATTCGCGCGCAGACGACCGCACTCGTTGCGAGGAAGAACAAGTGAAACCATAGCATGTTGCGAGAAATAGTGCTCGTCCTTTGCATGTACTGTTCCGCCGCATACCCTTCTTGCCCGACGGAGAAGGGTGCATGGCGGGTGAGTATCTCCGTACGCTGTAAAGCCTCGTAAGATGACGACGTCACCTTCAAGTACAGATTGGTCCTTGTTTAGAATAGATGGCTTGTAAGTGGCAAGTTGTACCGTCTGTCCCATTGTCCTTGACCGGTTGGCGCCGCGAAGCAACTCTGTATAGAGGGCGCAGCAGAGAAAAAAGGGAGACAGGGCTTTGGGAACTGAACACCGACATCCAGCTGGAACGTCTGTCGAAAAGCATGGTTTCCGCAACGCAAGGAAAAACAGCGACAAGACAAGAGAAAGGAACGAGGACGACCCTGAACTCCCAACTGAGTTTTTGTTCTGGAAAGCAATGCTGCCATGCTATAGGTGCTAGATGGCGTTTACCAGCTCTGATGTAATCGGCATCCTCCTGAAGGAGGGGTATATAGCGATGAGGTGCTAATGCACTCATCAGAGCCGCATTCACCGATAAGGAAGGTCTCGACAGCTTCTGGAATCTACATTCTTTCTATGTGTTCCTTCAATCGTAATCCCTTCAGGATATGGGTGGCAGCCACACAACAACGACGGCTACAATGCCTCTCTTTCTTTGTTCCTAGCTGTTTTTCCTTGGGCCGTTGGTTCGTCTTCGTCTGTCGAAAAGCCGGAAGGACGAGACATAAAGAGATCACGATCTCTGATGCAGTCCGGGTGATCGCGGTCTACGGTACCTTTTTGCCGCGAGAACCTCTACTTGTGGAAGGCGTCCAGACGGCGGGCGAAACCTGTCGCGAGGTGGCACGACTGGAGCCTCGGCTCGACCCGGGCTTGTTGTGCGCCGTCATGGGCTTTGCGACGAATGAAGAAGCTCGCAGGAGAAAACTGCCGAGCGGCCCGATGCGAAACAGCAGCGCCATGCGCGCGAAACGTTAGGCGTCGTCTTCTTCCGCGATGTATCGGCTAATGGACGCCGACGTAACCAGAGGGCGAACCGATTCAAGCAACGAATAGTGCAGGAACACCGTAACGCAGTATGCTGAGTAGGCATCGCTCCACTGTAACAACCAAGGTAAAGTGGCGAAGCGCAGGCCTTGCGTTCACTGGGACCTTCAGTGACTTGGAGGTGACCCCGGTTTCGAATCCGGGCGCCGGCTGTTCTGACTGGGTGTTTTCCCTGGGTTTTCCTCAGACGCTTTAAGACAAATGCCGGCACAGCTCCCGGTGAAGTGGGCCCAGGACACACACGATCCCCCCGCGACAGTGGTGACGTAGTTGCGACCCTGAGCGTGGCCAACTACGGCAAGCCGTTTCATCACCACCAGGCCGCGCGTCCAACTCACGGCTGAGTAGCGTTCAAAACCAGCTCCCGTGTCATAGTGGTTAGGATGATCGCTTTCCGCGCGCCGAGACTGGGAGGTGACACGGGTTCGAATCCTGTCATCGGCTGTGCTGTCTGAGATTTTCCCTGAGTTTTCAGAAGACTTTCCAGACGAATATCGGCACAGCTCCCCCTGAAGTCGGCCCAGGACGCACACTAACCCCTCCCCTGTCCCCCACTCTTTCCTGCTGTCCTCTCTACATCTGTCCACTTCTGTACGGCGCTCATGGCCACCGCTGCTTCGCGGCGCTAACACGGAAATAATAATAAAGAAATCAAGTTTTATTCAAACACTAGTTCTGTTTATTGGTCTATAGGACATTTCGGGGTACGGACGCTTCGATGCAGGGTATACATCCGCGTTACTAATAACCGAAAAACCAGCCAGGACTATCACCGTTTATACTATACTGCAATGCACCGACCGAAACAGAAACGACGAGACCACAACACAGACAAGCCGCAACGTCGACTCTGTTTCGGTCGCCACGTTGGAATCATACCTGCCAAATTGTTATAGTTAAGCTGACCCCCTTGCTCTTTTTTTTTTGCAGGCAATCACGAAGCCTGGCTATGGGAAGTATTTCATGGCGAAGTCTACTTATGACAACGAGCTCGACTGTACTTTCATGGGCTATCCCACAAAGATGGACAACGCCCGACAACAAACCACTCTTTTCACTGGAGCAATCGAAACAAACAGGCAGAAGCTGTAAGATACCGAACTCGTCGATAATCACCTCTGTATAACGATCTATTGACACGCAGGTTCTGGGTGATCGAGGACGGCGTGACAGCGAGTGGAAATGAGTACACAATAAATGGAGGTAAGTGCACTGCTGTTTAGGGATACTTTGGACCGGTTCTCAGAGTTTCGACACTAACGTTTTCGCAACGGTTTCACGCACTTTGAAAACAGCTTGTACAGCATGCAGATTGTCCCTGTGCAAACCATCGTTGTATGATGCCTCAAAAGTAGCGACCAGACCTTTTTCTTCTAATTCAACATCATTTAACAGTTGTCTATCTTTTCCACACTATAGCGACCTCGACAGTTCTCTTCTCTGACTACGGAAAGTGTAACGTGGTTTCTACACCAACGAGAGGTGAATATTTCTTTCGTCGGGTCAAACTAATGTATCGGTTGCGTATATATAAATAATCTAAAGATTCCTTCCTTGTCTTTCCATATGTCCAGATTGTGAGCTATGGGTCCACGAGGATATCATTAAAACAAACTCCTATGGCTGCTGCGATACAAAGTTTCAAGAATGCGCCCGAAGGAGTACTATCCACCACTACTACCAAACAACCTGTCCTTATTATTAGGGCACTGCAGCGGAAGGAACCTGCAGGGTGCGAAACGATTTCTGGAGCACCGGTGTCAATAAATATTTCGACAAGCCACTGGAGAGCCAATGCCAATGTTTCTGAACAGACGAAACGATGACGCGACTAATAAGGAAAGGAACGGTATCGGTTCCTCAAACGGAACGACAGCAGCGCTTAGACATATTCTTTATCATCATTATAGCTCGCCTACAGATCACACGACGTCGAAATGAATGGCACTAGAAATCAGATGTTGTTGTCTCCGCGTGCGAGCTTCGACTTACATGTTTCGAATAACAAAGCACAGGCTTCGCGAAAGAACATGTAAGTAGACGACCTCTAACACACATTAAAAGAGTTCAAATACGACCTTCTAGCTTTCTGACAAAATGCGTTAGGAAATGTAGTGCTCTGTCCTCTAAAGGTGCCAATGGCGGCGGCGATGGGACGCCACGTGCCGAAGTTGTCGCGACGAAAATCTACTTCTGCGAGAAGGCCTCCATCGCCCTCTCCCGCAGTCCTCGATAGCATGTTACGCATTATTACAGAAACCGAACGCGCGCTTCCCCATGGAAACGTACCAGGCGCGTCTGTTTCCCATGGTAATTTGCTGCTTCTTCCAAGGCGAATTCCAAATGGCAACACGCCCTGCACACGCATTAAGTGCCTTCGACCGAGTGCTTTCAGATAATTGTTCAACCCCTTTAAAGTGCCCCAGAGTGTAGAATTAAAGTTGCCAGATTTCGCTACTTTCTGACTGTCCTGGCGCCGAAGTTTGGGCTTCTGTATACCTGTATACCTGTACGGGACGGGTATGCGTGTATATCTGACTGTATACCTATAACGGGATAAGATTTTTTTTTAATGAACAATTATTACAATAACGCGATAGTTTACATCGTGGGTGACACACCTAACACCGACGTGCAGGCATTGCGTTCATTCCTGAATCCCTCGATGATCTTCTCGCAGTCGGTATACGATGTCCCTTGACTGTTCTGTTTCTCTGCTGGGGTTTCAGGACTCGTTGAAGATCCCTTGGTTGGATGAAATTAATCCCTGCGCTGTAGTGTCGCTCGTGATCATAGTTCCCTCGCCAAGTGGAGGCTCGGGTTTATCATTATACGAGTTATCATAAGGTTGCTCTTTGCTTAAGCTGGCTGCATGTGTTCCGTTCTCTGGTCATGTTTGGCGTGGAATCTGAAATTATGTCCACGCGACCCTGTTTTTTTTTTCCTGAAAATATCGTTGGCCTCAAGACTTCGACACTGAAGAGAGCCCGCAATCATTGACTGGAAGAGGAGTTAAAGTAAACATATCCCTCCCTCCCTCTTCAACGTACCACGCTATATACGCTAGGAAATACTCAACGCATTCTCCCTAACGTTGTTGCCGCAGTCACTTGCAACCGCACGTCACTTCGTCACCAGTGACTGGCAACGATGTAAGAGAAAATGTGGTGAAGGTGAAGATGAAGGTGAGTGCGTGTCCCCGTGGTTTGCTAGCGTGTCTTGGTACGTTGAAGAGAGGGTCAGCTACAGCATGGTCAATTGGTAGCATCTCTGATCGGCAATTAGAAGATGTTGGTTCGAATCCCACTGTTGATGGACTTTCTTCAACCTGCCATCATTCAGCTGAAGCATGGGCGTTGTGGGGCGTGTGTTGTGCTCGTCCTATATACGTTCAATAGACCTCTACCT
Source organism: Ornithodoros turicata (assembly GCF_037126465.1). Classification (NCBI taxonomy): domain Eukaryota; kingdom Metazoa; phylum Arthropoda; class Arachnida; order Ixodida; family Argasidae; genus Ornithodoros; species Ornithodoros turicata. The sequence continues at coordinate 39,704,496 of NC_088208.1, read as the reverse complement.
GTTTGTAAACAGATGACGTCATAGTGTTCGACAGCGCCACGAGTTTGGTAGAGTTGAACTACGTTCAAAGCTAGTGGCGAACAAGGTCGCGCCCGAAAGCCACCGTCCTGAGGGGGATTACGATGGTCCCTGAAAGGGACGCGCTCTCCCCTTCCGATCTGTTTCGGTTTCGGTCTGTCTACCAACGTCATGATGACGTTTCTCCGGTAGAGGTTTATTGTCTCGTCTACCGTACAACGATACATTCGCATGTGTTGCAGAAGTTTAAAATTTTCTGGCTAATAATCAACGCTCACTTAGTCATTGATCCAAACGAATACGTTACATTCTCCAGCTTAAGAGAATCACGTATTAGACGTCATAAAACTATTAAAATGGAGACGTGGCGAACTGGTAAGTACAGATGCATTCATTTCCCCCCCATATATATGACAACTCAATGGAGATTCCTCCCTAACAGTGTTGTACGTTCAACTAATTTAGATGCATTTCTTGATCACATCTCCTCTCTGTTCAAATAGTTGCTCTTAATTCATACATTTACCTGCGTATCGTATTTTTGCTCCGTATTTAAAAGCATGCTATGTATCGTTTATTTTGTTTTCTTTGTTGTTTGTTTGTTAACAGCTTCTTGGGCCAATAGTATTCTAAAAAAAAAAAAAAAATGACGGGCAGCCAGTACAGCTTATTCTCTGCTTACACAACGAACCGCGTCCGGCGTTGCGTACACCCGACCCAAGGGCGAACTGCTAGTAACTGAAATGTCACCTGTATGCGTACTTCACGACGTACCTAGGGATTCGAGCACAATGGTCTATCACAACTATTGCACTGCAATGACTGAATGCATGTAAACGAAAGCTGTAGCAGACAGTAACGCTCCCTGAATGAAGCAGGGTGTCCGCTTAAGCTGCTCCGATTTCGAAACGTTATTAATACTTCAGCTAAAGCATTGGGCCAACAGCTAATCCTCAAGACACATCTAAAATGTATCTTCTGTATCAAATGTGATGAAATGTACCAGCTAGCGCAACAAAGAGTGCATCTGAACCTCAAGATACATTTCGCGGTGTAAGTGTGAAGGCAACAATTGCGATCTCGTAATATATATATATATATGTGTGTGTGTGTGTAAGTCAAACGTCGCCATGCCAGTACTGGACAGCTGTTTCGGTCTTCTTGGGCCTCATCAGCAGTACGCGGGAAGGCAATGTTTGACTGGATGGCGTCAGAAAATCACGTAACACGTGATTCCTCCTGTCAGGGTGAGCTCTTTCTTTCCCTAGTATATATATATATATATATTCCTTTTTGGGGTATAAGTAGGTGGAAAGGAGCATCAGTATGACTCACTATCTTCGGAAGTAACAACCGTCATCCATATGAAGCAGCAAACCGTCGTCTATCTTCTCGTTTTCTGCATCATCTGCGGGAATATCATAGGCGCATATTCGTCCTGCCCGACGCAGATGGACGCGTGGACGGTAAGCTGTCGTCTCTTTGAACAACAACTACTTCATTTTAACGACGATGATTGGGGAGGTCGCTTTCATATAACCGTATTCGATCGAAGAACCGCTTCCACGTCAACGTTAGCGTACCTATATAGGACTTTCTACGTTGAACAGCTTGTTTGTTAGTTATGCCTTTCCTATTCTTACTATTCACGGCTCATTTCTTCTTACGTATATCGCATCGTCGTCATATGGCCTATCACTTTCTACCAAAAAATGCAGGGTAGCCGGCTACAAAGGTCTTTCGATATCAGCATACCATGCACAGCAATGGACCTCTTATAATTTGCGTTTCCGCGTAGCACCTGTGACCTTGAAGGCGCCACGGAACATTCTCTATGAACTCGACAGATGGCGCTTAACGTACACGATCATTCAGGCGGAACAGCTCTCCGAGTACGACGCATGCTCAGTAGGCACGACACTTCGACAGCCCTGCGCGCAGCGCAAAGACCGATTTCGTGGTTAAGTGCTGCGGGTTCGTTTTGGCGGTCGGCAAGAGTAGTTGTCGCCACCGCTAGGTGGCGACGTGATTCGGAAAGAAGCGCATTCCTCAGTGCAGATAGAACATTGCGTGGTGTACATATGAAACTCTGAAGGCGATTCAATCCCGGTTAAGTTCAAAGCGGTTGAGCAGCACAGTGCAGAGTTATAACACGAAGGTCACGCACCCCGTAGTCAAAAACAATACGAATAGCGTTGTTGCGACACCTGACGTCGAAGCGACGCACAACACTGGAGTCTGACCGCACTGCAGTGAGCTATTCTATAATCCCAACAGCTTCACCGCTGTGTGCCACTTCGCTGCCAGGTTGCTAATCTGAGTACATTAATATATATATATATATATATATATATATATATATATATACGTATATAGATTTCTTGTCTTCGCTATTCCGCTAATTTCACGTGTGAGGGAACCGAAAGTGTAGTGTCGTCGAGCGTCGGTTTGAACGTCGACTCGCGTGAATTCATATGACAGGAGCGAGGTAACCAACGCAGGAAAAACAGGTTTACAAAGCTTGCTGAGAGAGCTGATGAGATTCATCATATCAAAATAAAGTAGCTCTCGCGTTAGAGGCTGCGTTATTACTCTTTATCGAATTTGCACTAATATGTTTCCCATGCACGTGACCATTGCGGTTACTTCTCTGAATTCCTTTTCTCCTTCCCAGACAATCAAGAGTGCCGGCTGGGGGAGATATTTCCTCGTCAAGTCTACGTCCCGTCATGAAGCCCCGTGTACTTACATGGGTTACCCGTCCAGGATAAAGGAGGGTCTCAAGAATGCCCGCATTGTGTCTGGAGCGCTCGACAGGAACAAGCTGTACGATATCCAACTCGCTGCTTGTCCTTTCTATTCACTAGTGACTATATAATAATCTATTTACCTGCAGGTTCGGTGTAGAAGACAAAGTTACAGCGAAAGGAGATCGCTTTACCATTGGCTACTGTAAGTCCACGGCAGTAATCAACAACAACAACAACCTTATTCTGAGATGATGAATGGGGAGTTTCATCGCCAGGGGGCGATACTCTACCCCATTGCTGGTGGTGATGCGGGGAATGAAATAATGAGCCCCTTCACAATAAGGATCCAAGTCCTGTGGTACCCAGAAAGGTCTATACACAACTCTCTGGATGGCCTTGTTTATTATCCGTTGTGTGTCAATTTGTTCTGAATATGTGGTTAATCTGTGGTGTAATCGGTGGGTCAGTTGCTAACGTATTCGCTTTCTGATCTCCCGACTGATCGAGGTTCGAACGCCAGCAAATTTGTGGCACAGGTAGCTCGGCCAAGTCGTCCTGCGCCGCAGTCAATCGAACACGGTGTGCTGAAATTTAAGCGCGTTAGCAAGTGGGCAAAACTAAGCAACACACCGTCGCTCATTATCATAACTGTAGTGGAATGTAAAATTTTGGATTATTGTTATTATTATTATTATTATTATTATTATTGTTGTTGTTAGACAGTTGCATGCAATAGGGTGCATGAGCATAACGGGACCCAAAACGCCAGCGCTAAAACGTACGTGTGGCGGCCTCTCTCCGCGCGCGTGTGGCTCACAGTCTAAAAAGTCTCGTACGTAAGGGATAGCGTGGTGATTCTGCACACACTCGCGAAGCTTCTTTGTTCATGTATTGCGCGTGCGCAGAACCACCACGCTATCACGCACGCAAAGCGATAGAGTACAATGCTCTAAAACTAACTATTGACAACAAAAAATCCACAGCGCAGTTTGTCCCGATATGAACCTGCATTGAAGGTTTCACAGCGAAGAGGGTAATAGAAGCGGATAAAATGGGCACCGCGATTACCGAAACTCATGCGGCTCTGACATCACATCCCTCGCCGCGGCCAATGAGGCAGCGCACGAGAAGTCACGTGTTTACTGCTGCCAATGGGAAGGGACGCAACTCAGAGCTCTGTGACGTCTGCGCTCTGCTCGGGAGTGTGTTCGAGGGCTCGTATCTCGCTAAGTAAGACACGTAGAAGAATAATTCTTTTTTCCTGGGTATTTTGGCGCGCAGTACAATGCGTCCATGATGTAATGAACTACATCCCCGAAAGTGTCCGAACCCTTAAGAGCAGGCGCATAACTCGGGTCCATTCCAATGCTCGCACTTTTCGGAATCGTTACCAGTGATGTGTAGATAAACGTCGAATTTGTGAAAATGAGGTTCTCCACTTGATGCAACAAATGTCTGTGGTGCTTCTCATAATCAATTAATGGTTGTCCCTCTTCTCTCTTTCTCTCTCTCTCTCTCACTCTCTACACGCACACATATAGTGTCATCAAAAGTTCTCTTCGCTGACTACGGAAACTGTGCCGTGATCTTTGGACCAACTCAAGGTAACATTTTTTTTTTTTTTTTTTTTTCTGGGAAGTCACAATTTAACAGTACAGGACTTCTCGTGGTTCCTTTCGCACTATAATGAAATAATGCTAGACGTTCAAGATTCGGAAGATGCTGTACGGAGCGCCCGAAAATTGTTGCTTTTTGAGCCTCAACTCTAGAAGGCATATTTGCTGAGGACGAAACTGCGAATGTAGCGAATGTTTCGAAATTGTAGGAAAGCGGCAAAATAAATATTATAACAAGATTTACCACGGCCTGTCCACGGGGTAAATTGGAAAAGGGAAAGGTGTATACAATATTATTAGCCCATAGCATATCCAGAAGGCGGAGCGGTTTAATGATGAGTTTAATGATTATCTTATGTGGAACAGATGCCGTTAGCTGCATCGACAACTTTCGCTCTGACTTCCGCATAGTAGCATCTAGGAATACAAAACCTTATCAGCTAGTGGAGGAGTACATTTTATATTTGGCCGTGACCCTAGGGACGCAAAAAATACTATTGATTTTTGGTGCATTGCACGCTTTCGCCTTTGTGTACCGTCGCAGGGTTCTTCGTTTTCAGGTTTTATGATTTTTCAAATTCGGGAGGGAAAAATCGGGTGCTATTTGCACACGAGAATTCGGGGAGAAATCGGGCGCTATGATCCCTGTTTCATATGTCACCGGGGAATTTTCGGGTAAAACGAAAGACATACGAATCAAGCCACTGCTGTGACACCAGGACGAGAAAACAAGAATCTTCATATTTCCGCTCGGAACTTGGGCAGTGAGTGACCGCAGTGTTCAAAAACACTTGCCCGAGCTCCACAAAAGCTCGTCTTTGACTCCTGCAGGAGGGGATCATAAAATGAGGACAAATAGGTTATCACAAATAACTCTTTCTGCTGGTATTATGATTCACTTTTCCGAATATTTACCGAGAACGACAAGTTAATGGACCGCAAGGATTTCGGGTAGATATCGGGTTTTACCCGAATTCTTGAAAACTTGTTCGGGGGGAACTATCGTGAAGAATCGGGTTTAACCCGAAAACGAAGGCCCCTATTAGCATGGTGGTTCTGAGCACTGCGCGAAGCTCTTTGTATTGTTTTGCGCATGCGCACAACCACCAACGCTATTCCTTACGCACTCAATGCTATGTATGTGGCATAAAGAGAGACAAAGTTCACAATAACCGAACGATATCAAGACACGCCAAATATTCCGGATCGTTTTCATTCAAAAGTTTCGAGCGCTTTTTGTCCGCGCAGTTCCCCCCCTATAAAGTCGGCCCGAGACGTAAACAACCAGTGTTAGGAGAAGTCACGTGACCGCCACAACCGTTTCAAAGCCTAACAATTTCTCTATCTTCCTTCTTCCTCAATCCAGCCTGTGAACTATGGGTTCACGAAGCCATCCTCACATCGAGCTCATACGGTTGCTGCGACACCAACTTCCAAGGGTGTGCCAAGAGAAGTCTAATCCACCACCACTACCAACAGACTTGCCCTAAGTAATAGGGAACCGCAAAGGAAGGCGCCCGCGAAACAATATGCCGACTAACGAGGCCAAATAAATATTTTGACTTTGATATGTTTGGCATGGATCCGATGAAACGGCAATTCAACAGAACATACTGGTTATGAGAGAACTGATGTTCTGAGGCTGGAACAACATAGAAGGGCCAATCACATACAAGGCCAGTAACATACAGGCAATCCAGAAGATGTGGGTTCGAGTCCTACAACTGGCTAACCTTTTCAGTGACTTTCATCTTTCATACTGGTTATAAATTTATCAGAGGGCTGCTTGTTTAAAAGAGAAACCACCTGTACTACCGTGTTACAGTAGCGTAGCCAGAAGAATACTTCGGGTGGGGTTCTAGGGTCACTTCACGTGGGGGAGGAGGATTTCCCCCTCGTTTCCCTCTCCCAGGTGCACTATCAAAGGTAAGATTTCGGTGGGGGGAAGGGGCTGAGCCCCGGAAACAATTAACCCCTGGACATTCCACTGACGCAGGATTTTTATTTTTTTTTTCAAGTTTCGCGCGAAAAACCGAGAGGAAATTGTGGTTATCAGCGCTGTAGAGACATCCACAGATGGAGAGAGGACAACGAGACGAGGTGGTTATGAGGCGTTCTGGGCTGACTTCAGTAGTAACTGTGTCGCCATATGCCTGAAAAGTATGCAACGAAACTTCAGAGGGCGCCGCTGGTTTTGGGATACGAAGAGCATAGACATGTTGCTCTGTGCTAGGTGGCGCGAGTGAGCAGCAACGTCAGCGCCCCAAATTGTGCAACACGCGGTCGTTTAGCAGACGACGCGGCACTTTCAAATACACAGTCTCGAGTTGTTCGCACTTTTCAAGAAGCACCGCTTTTTCTGTGGATTTCCTACAGGTTTCGTAGCTTCTTTGGCACCATTCCGTTTGAAACACCATGTAAAACACGCTGATGAAACGACCTACTGTTGGGATCTGTGGCCGTTTGGGCCCGAAATGGCGCTGTGCGAACTTCACTCCAACAGCCCTATAGCATGCTTTATCTACTCCGCCATACACCTTGCACAATCGCTCTGACCTTAAGGCTAGAGTAAAATACTTTAGCCGTGCGGGAAGGCCATTGTAATTTGATAAAGAAATCGTGCATCTTAAATTGAAGTGAAACACCTCTCAATCATCTGGTCACCAGCTGATGGAGACACATCAAAATAAACGTGTTTCACAGAAATATGTTTTCTATTACGCACTGTAACGATAAGCGCGCTCGACCTCTACTCAATTACGAAAAAAGACACGAAAAAAAAAAAACTCAGCCAAACGAGTAAAAACGTCATTCTGCAGAGGCGTTCTTTCTTCATTTTCAAGCAAGTAATGTCAGATAAAATAGCATAAATGCACGCAAGCCGGTGGATGAAATCCATTGTAGAAAAAGCCTGTTGGAGCTATTCGACAGCTGTTCGACAATGAAAGCAATCAACAGTCAGGTGCGACTCACACAACAAGCAGTAGACTCATTCGAAACTCATCGATCTTCTAATCGAACTCATCGATCGATATTCGATTTGCTGGAATCCTAAATACCAAAGCGTGCATATTAAATTATTGACCTTTTTACTTGTTTGTCACGTGTCCTGCAAATAATTACCAGCACGTGTGTGACATACCTCCTCACCTTGTGCAAAGCTAATCAAGCGTTCGCAGTTGCTCACTTTTCTATTTATCGAAGTTATTCGTCGAATTAAATTCAGGGCCTATAGGTCATTGTCGAATGTCGAATATCAAATAGGCATAAGTATACATATTACATATACCGGGTGTTTCAGTTAAATCCCCGGGCTAAATAATTCGCTAACCAGTGCACCAATCGAATAACTTTCTTTTTTTACAAGTATCTGTCCAATACCGCCTAGAAGATGCGCACCGCGTGAATGAGCGGGAGGCGCTCATTATTTAAATAAAAATTCAAATGAGTTTCGTGAAAAAAGCTAACTTCTAAAGCAGGGCGCTGTCGGCATTAAAATGGGTACTACCCCTTCTGGGATCTTCAGTAGATACCTTTTAGAGAAAAATCTGCAACCGAAGCGGGTCATTTGTTGCAGTATTTAATTGGGTTCGGTTTACATATTTTGGTCGCGGTGAAGCGCAAAAGGACGCTCTTTCACTCCCATGTCCACCAATGAATTACGTCCTTACACCAATGAATTACACCGATGAATTACGTCCTTTTGCGCTTCGCCGCGACCAGCCGCGACAAAAATACGTAAACCGAAACCAATTAATTACTGCAACAAATGACCCGCTTCGGTGGCAGATTTTTTTCTAAAAGGTGTCCACTGAAGGTCCCAAAAGGGGGTAGTACCCATTTTAATGCCGACGGCGCCCTGCTTTCGAAGTTAGCTTTTTTTCACGAAACTCATTTGAATTTTTATTTAAATAATGAGCGCCTCCCACTCATTCACGCGGTGCGCATCTTGTAGGCGGTATTGGACAGATACTTGTAAAAAAGAAAGTTACCCGATTGGTGCACCGGTTCGCGAATTATTTAGCCCGGGGATTTAACTGAAACACCCGGTATACAGGGTGCGTCATTAAAAAACTTGGTCCAGCTCGGCTCCGTCGCCTAGCAATGGGATGCCACTCTCCCTCTTCTCCGCCGGAGAACAGTCGAGCCAGCTCCCAACCGAGGAAACCGGTTTTGGATGGAGGGGACTCAATATGGATGGCGGGTTCTTGGAAGGAGAAACCACGTGACACAATCCGCCCAATGGAGGACACCGGACGGCGGCTCCGGCGCGGAAAAAGAATGCGATACTGTGAACCCCTATTTAGTGACTCTAGGGCTAACGAGCAGAGCCCTTTATTAGAAGAGTTTGGCCAGTGGGAGGACGACACCAGAAACTTGGTGGCAGGGTACAAGTTGCTTTCACACGCCACCTTCTACGAGGGATGTAAAACACGGTGTCCCATGCGTTGGGATTTCACTGCACTTTGAAGAACAGTCAGGTGGGAAAAAAATTAATCCACACACAGACACACTGTGGCGTGGCTCATGATCGCAGCTTGCTCGCGCGACGTAAAGCCATAAGTTATTGCGCAAACGAATATAACATTACGTAATTAGATTATATATGGATATTAGACTCGTCGACATCCCATTTAAATTCCGCGTCACTGCAGGTGGCCGTTCAACAACAGCAATCATCTTTTGCACATTCGACGCAAACAGATAAAAGGACAGAGAGACGCCGTACTTGCAAGGCGACGGCTCCTGCCAGAAATCACCAGCATGGAACAAGCCACAATTGTTTTTGTTGCTTTTCTACTTGCTGGAGTCACAAGCGCAGAGTATGTATGCCCCACCGAAGGTACTACAGATGCATGGAAGGTGAGTGTTTAACGTACAAAACTGAGTTTTTATTATGAAAGATGGAAGTCACTGAAAAGGTTAGCCAGCTGTAGGACTTGAACCCACATCTTCTGGATCTTCTGGATGCGGGTTCGAGTCCTACAGCTGGCTAACCTTTTCAGTTACTTCCGTCTTTCATCATTAATTTCTTAGGCATTTGAGGCTTTGTATGTATTTGTCCTTTCTATATGTGTTCCAGCCTCAGAACATCAGCTGTCTCATGCGTTTTTATGTTCATCGGGACGGTTTTATTGAGAAACGGCGAAATGTAACGATTTAATGTCCAACAGCTGTGTATAGCTAAAGAGAGAGCTAGCTTGCAATCTTCCTTCTTTATTGGCCTGGCGACCGTCCCCTCAAAGGGCCGGTCCCATCCGGGAACGCATCTGTGAAACCAATACCACTTCGTGTGGCATAGGGTCAACACATTCTAACTTTTTCGTCCCAAAACGATATTTACTAAACGGATCTTAAAGGCCAGCGCTGCTTCCGCAGCTACAGAGGCTCAGGAGCCTGCTCAGAGGAGAAAGTTGCAGACGCCCCCCAAACACTTGTGAGACGCCCGCACGGCCGCGGCATTCCTTTTCTCAAGGTCGCGCCCTCATTGGTTCTTAGGGAGTGACGTTTTCTTGTTTTTCCAGAGAGGGAATTCAGGCACACTCTCAACATCCGTCGCCTCAGAGCCGTTTATAGGGAGAGTTTGGCCATTAGGAGGAGCCTAACTTGAAGCGCGTCATGCGACGTCACGGCTAAGCTACCTCCCTCGCCGTGCTCTATTGTTTTCCCGTTGTCAGCCGGTCGCCGACGCCATATTGATGCTGATCGTTGTTTACGGTGCAAGGAGGGAAGACACGTGCGTACATTGTCCTTAGAAAGCCCTTCGTCCTTGAACTCTTTCAGTTTGGCAACAAAACCCCTCTTATCGGAGGCGGCTGTGGGTCATAAGCCGGTTATTCCTGTAGATTGCATTCATTGCAACAACAAAGCTGACGGGCAGCATCAATATGGCGCGCATCAGATGGCTGATAAGCGGATTCTGCTTGGATTCAGTCTTTTTGGGCGGCGCAACGACTACTCTGACGTCAAAATAGGCTCCACCCACGAGGCGGCAAAAGATCAGAGAATGGCCAAACTCTCCCTATAAATGGCTCTGCGTCGCCTGTTCTTATCATGCATTCTATCGGAGAACAGTCCAACTACGCCACTACTTTGCGTGAGGTTTTCGATACTCTGGTCAGTGGTGCACGATCAATAAAATGACACTAACATTTTAAAAAAGTCTCGAACAGAGCCGACCGTCCCTTTCAGGCGACTTCTTAACGACCGGTGTTTCGTGGCATCCAGGTTATCGTCAGCAGGCATAGATGTCGAAGGGATACCCATTTACCACTCGCACGAGGCAACTGTTGTCGTTGTACATTTGGAATTTAAATACCTCGAACTAGACTCTATTCCAATTCCAGTGAAAGCAGTTCTTCTTTTTTTTTTTCACAATATCGTTCTCAATCATGACCGCACAGTAGTGTGCAGTCGAGGTAAATAATGCGCTTCCGTTTCAGGGTCTCAGAGATATGAAAATAGGGAGAATTTATGTCGCCAAAACAACAGATAACAACAGGAGAGAGTGCTCGTACCTGCATACTCCGTATAAGAGTTATGGAGACAAACGTGCTCTTCTTAGATACGGTCATGAACAAAAAGGCAGAATGTAAGCTATCGAATCCTACTGAGTTGTCTCTGCACACCCAAACTTTTGCTATGCCCTGTCGACTTCCAGGTTATCGTTAAAGGCAACAGCTCGGGCGTCAGGAAATACGATGACTATCCGAACACGTAAGTCAGTTCTGTTATTGAAGCTTTGCGCGACCTACGCAGGGTGTCCTAGATCGCTAGGTGTGCCAACTAAGATGCATCAATACTTCAACAAAGGCAGAGTGCTTCACGTGAATGAAGCTATTTGATTGTCGTTATGAGTCGTGTCTCATAGCCGCCAGTATCATGCTGTTCTTGGTTGTGCCCATATAATTAATACGGCTTCCAGTTTACGGCGATAACACTTGTTGGGAGCCCACGCGCACCAAACCGCATTAATACACGATCGCGGTAGCGTACAAAGGCATCCGGTCGACAGTTCGTCTCTCAATTCAATGTTGTAAAAGTTAGGTAGTTAGCCTTATGTATTTGAGAAACTGCGCAGAATGACACAATACTGGTGACCATGGTACACTACTACTCACAAATTGCAGTTTGGCTTCATTCACCAGTGAGCGCTTCGTTTCTTCTTTTAGTAGTTGATGTACGTTAGTCGGGAGGCTATGGCTATTAGATGACTAGTTCCCTAAAATTCATTAATTAGGTTTTCATTTAAGATTTACAGAGGATTTGTGAGACATCAGAATTGGAGCCAGTCACAAATTTAAAGCCAGCCTATTTAAAAATCCTGGGGTGGGACATACTTCGAAGTATCCACCATCAAAGTTTGCTATGTAGAATAGCCGAAACAAAAAAAAAACAAAAAAAAAACAAGAAAATAACAAGAGCTGGGGATGAATAAGCCCCCGGTCCACGTAGGAGTGCCAAGAGCTTTGAAGCTTGGAGCTCATTGGAGTACGCGTTGATCCCCTGGATTAAAGACATTACTTCTCGTGCCGGTGGTGGCAAGATGGTAGCCTTCCTTGAGCATTCAATCCAGTGTTAGACGCTGCATCTAACACGCGAAAACAGGAGACACGACGGTCACGACTATACGGTACGATAGACACAGATTGGATTGGATTGGATTGGATTGGATTGGACTGTCTAGTCTGGTGTGCGCGAGGTCGTCGTTATGGGTTACTGTCTCTTGAATTCTGCTTCCGGTATTGGTAACGAAAATATTTTCGTATCTGCTTCCATTCTCGTCTCTGATGGAATTCGGGTAGAAACCGCTTCTCGTTTCCGGTAACAGTCCCTGGTTAAAAGTATAACTGCTGGTAGACACTATTTAGTCACCTAGCTATATGGGACCTCTATTAGCATTAGCTATATGGGACCTCTTTCTGTACAAACTGATCCAAACTTTTGTACCCCTGAACGAGAAAATAAATAAATTGCTTTGAGGAAAACAAAAATTCGGTACTACAGTGCAATCCCGTTAATTCGAAATCTTTAATTCCAACTGACGCTCCGGTCCCGGCAAAGCCATGTGTATTTCAATGGACGAAAACCCCTGGTATAATTGGAACATATGGAAGTGCGCAACGGTTTATTCAAACAAGATTGCCCGGCCGTGCCGGACTCCCTACAACGCACTGGCTCGGAAGCGCAGGCAAACAGGTCGCGTTTCGGGGAAACATTACCTTATGTTAAGTTTACTTCTTACTTACAAACCCATTTCTCGTAAAAGTGATACTTCTGCCAGAGAAGGAATGGATCACCGTAATGCGCGCGCAAACGTGACCACAGACCAGTACAGTGCAGCTTACTTGTCTTCACAAAAAGAAACCAAATAAGCCTAGCTGTTTTGAAGTGATCAAGACCCATCCTGCTGATTACACAGCTAAGAAAGAGGCAGCAATTCAATATCTCCTCGAACTGAGTTGTCCATACTCGCGTTTGCGGGGTTCGCGACTGGGTTGGGCTTAAAATCACAAATGACGTTTATAGAGTCGCGGGGTGAGAAACAAACGCAAGCGCGTTTCGGATTATTTTTTGCCCGGAGCTGTTTTGTTCCTTGCCTGTAAATAAATATCGTGAAAAGAGTGGGCCTCTTCTATTTTCGGTTTGTTTCACGTGGTACGTGTGCTCACACGTAGGTATAAGATGCCCCCTTTTGAAATCTTAACTGGTTGCCATACCAGTTCGAAAACTCGCTCAGAGCAGAGGAAGCCGTACACCCTACTAGATTTCATTAGTTACATTCACTACTTTCCTTCTTTAGCTGATTTCCGTAATCTTGGGGACTGGACGGTACTCTTCACCGACTACAAGACGTGCAGCGCGGTAAGGACAAATAACGGTAAGGCGTTGCCATGTACTTAACACAATGCTGTGAAACGATTCTTCCGCTCTTAAAAGGGCATCTTTTGAACACACTTATCAAAGTCCCACGTGAATATCATCACACATTCGAGAGTTGACACACGCTGAGACCCTTAGCCCGCTTGTAGAGCGTCTACCACTCTCTGCCAAGACCAGCTGGGGATGATACTGCGTAGTATAAATGAAATGGACGCGCACGAGACTCCATGGGAAGGGGCACGTCTGTTCCCATGGCAACAGGCGACTCCTCCTGAGGCCAGTTCCCCATTTGGCATAACAATCCGTAGGTCCATTCTTTTTTGCCTGCACCTCCAGAAGTAGTTCAAGGCGTGCAGCCCTCTCGCATTGTTTTCGCCATAGACCTCGCATGTATTAAATAACTTTTGAAAAGAATGGACCTACTGTATTAAGACCTGTAAAGGCACATCTCAGGTAAACCACATACCAAAATCATCATGCTCCGTAAACACATAAGACGTTGCATATTGGGTATTTGCGCGACAATGGGGAGCTTCATCGCCACTGAGGATGAAACTCCCCAATCATCATCGTAAAACAAAGTTGCTGTTGTTGTAAAGTTGGTTTATAAGCACTTTATAAGTAAGACGCTTAGTGCACTTGACTAGACGTAAATTATTTGACAACAATGATTCTGCGCGCGAGCAGCCGGTGGTACCCGTGTGTAACTGCTCACTGGATTTCTCAAGATTCGTTAATGGAGTGATCACTATCAGCTTTATAATTATGTCACGAGTCCAACGAAGTTACTAATCTCTCAGGTTGTCCAGAAAGATTCTTCCCCCACAGCAACCTGTAGAGAACTTTCTGACATGCACTACAAACCTGTTTGTACTTTTTTAATCGCCCACATTTAATTCTTCTAGACTGTGAACTCTGGGTCCACGGGAGCATCATTAGGAGCAACTCATATGGCTGCTGTGAAACAAAATTTCAAAGCTGCCGCGGGAGACGCAACGTCAACTTTCCCTACCAAGGGCGCTGTGACTCCCTTCTGCTGTAAGCAACGTCACAGCGAAGATACCGCATGTCGCAAAGATATTTCCAAACACAAGAAGTCATCAAAACTCTGCAAACAAGCACCAGACTTTGGAATAAAGTGACTAAATAATTATGTGCCACAGCAGACTGATGCGTGGTTCCTTTTTTGGAAATGGTGGTGGTGTCGACAGCATGAAATATATGTGGAGACCTTGACCCTCATGCCAGGGTACTTAGTAGCCAGATCACTTAGAAACGTGTGGTTAGCCTAGAGGTTAGAATGATGAATAAGAAACCACGAACCGCACAGTAAACGTGCTAAGTCTTCCTCCTCCTGAATTCAATGCACAGGTACACACCCAAAATGGGTATATTTACAAAGTGTTACCCTAAAGTTTGGAACTATTATTTACTAGTAGCATGGTTGAGTAGTCTCAGCATCTGGTTGCTCCAGGTAGATCCAAACCACAGGCTTGGAGGTGGTGAGATTGAACCTCACTACCAGCTCTGCTGTTTAATGTTTTCCATGTGTTCTCTTCACATACTTTGACAGACGTATGTCTCCTAAGAAGTCAGTCCACAAGCCATGAAGAAGTATGAGAAGGTATCCTTGAGATCCTTCTTCAACAAAACAGTGACTGCAACCAGTGATGGCCACTAACTACTTCTACAGTAGTTTAACTATAACTACTAACTACTCCTCAATGGAGTAGTTTAACTAGTAGTTCAACTACTTTCCAGGGGAGGTAGTCGCTGGTGTTGTCGTCTCCTTCTAGTCCGTGTTTTTGTGCGCTTTCTACCATTTCGTATGCTTACCAACTAGCCCAACGTTGTTTGTTATTGAGGTAGTTAAAACTACTTCTTTAACTTCTGCAATGTATTTTAACTACATCTCTAACTACTTAACGTTGTCCATCAACACCAATTCCATTCTATAGTGTTCTTGGAAAAGTGAAGGTTTATTGCGCATGCACGGCACAATGGCTCTGCACCTCCGTTCTCATCAAACAAGTAGCTCAAGGTAAAAGTCTGAAAAGTCGTGCCGTAAAGCTTGCGGCAAAATCGGTAGTTGGGGACTGCAGTAACCTAACTCTCTAGTTAACTATTCAAAACAGTAGTTTAACTAGTAGTTGCACACTACATTTCTGCAAGTAGTTGATAACTACTTTTTAACTACAATCAGGTAGTTTAACTACATGTAGTTAACCATTGACCATCACTGACTGCAACACATTTCTTCATGGTGCTCGCTTGTTACAAAGAGAACATTGATGTACATCTGACATTAGTTGTAGAATAAACGACAACAGCAGAAAGTTCTACTGACGGTCGTCATGTATTGTGTAGCAATAACATGCACGTGCTATGCATGCTATGCAGGTGCTTACCGTCAGCATCAACTCGTCGGCACTAATTTATCACAACCGTCGACCCTTCAGTACATAAAGGACAATGTTTTTGCAAAGGTAAATTTTCTGGAAGCAAACAATAGCGCTCCTCATATGCCTGCAGGCCAGCTTGCAAGCTTTCGTAACACGGAAAACGCTGCACGTGTTGCGAAGGTCAAGAGAACGGCAAGTAATCGCCCGCCAACCAATACTACTAAAGGACAACGGTAGCAAGCACATGTTGGAAGGGTACGAGCGAAACGTTATGCACACTTCTAATGTCAAAACGTGAAGCCTTCTGTGCTTTTCAGACGAAGTATTATTCTACCTTCACCCTCTCCGTATAATTGCGTTCGATAATTAAATTTTAAATGTCGAAGATGGAACATTAATTGCGCCTCATTAACCAGCACCTGCCTGTCTCGCCCGTTCATAATCAGAAGTGGCAACCAAGAACGAAGACCCGTGAACGCAGCACGTCTTGAGGTTTCGTCGACAGGAACGACTTTATCACATACAGGGATTGCAGGGGGCAGCATTGCTCAGAGATTCTCAACATGGGACAACTAATGATCTACTTCGTCGCTTTTGTGCTCCCTATCACCTCGAGCGCACAGGTTGTATGCCCTACCGAAGGTACTACCGACGCGTGGAAGGTGGGTGGCTAATACCTCATGTACCGGATGGAAAGAGTAAGGGCGAATAATTATATTTCCCTCGAGGTGACGAAGAGATCTTCGCGAAATTAGGCTTTCTCGCAAAGCAGACGTTAAAATGAAATTCCGCTGCGCAAAATATTGGCATCTTTCGCATGTGTGATGCATGCTAGTCATTACGTAGTCTAAAGGTAGGAATAAGTCGGGGTAGTTGGTACATATGCTTGTTGATGAAAGGCAGCAACCAATAAAGACCGGGGTTAGAGCACAAACACGACACTATGGTTGCCAACTAGCAACTGTGCATTGTTAACAGTCGTGGTGTATTTTTTTGTGTTCTAACCTCGGTCTTTGTCTGTTGCTGTCCTTCATCACCAAGCGCAGTCTAAAGGCCTGCTTACAATACGACGTCCGATGGCGCATAGTCGATGGCGATGCTACGGCACGACGGCACGCTACATTACCTTTACGTGTCCCTTACACTCTTAGAGACTCTATGTGTTGTGTTTGTCCTTAGATGAAGCACGCCTCGGGTCGATTACCCGTCTGTTCTCAGAAGCATCCTGCCCCGTGTATGATTTTGTGGGTGAGTTAGAAAACATGTAAGACTCAATGGACATGAGTGTATGACCTGTCTGTCCCGATTACTTGAGGTTCCCCTATTCACGAGAAGGTCATGCCAATGTGGTGTAAAGGTAACATCCCTGACCAGAGATCAGGAGTGTTCAGGTGCAACCCCTGGCGCTGGCACTGTTTGGCTTCTTCGTTAATTTACTCGTTGTTACTTTTATTCCTCCTTCTACTTTTTCGTGGACCAGAGCAAATCAGTGGCGTGCTTTTCCTTGAGCACTGCACTTACAATAGCGATGTCCGTGCATAGCAATCCGCGCGAGGGATTGCAGCGAGCGCTGTCGCCCAACGTCAACACTAGAGTTCTATTACTAGTTCAAGACTAGTTCTACTAGTCTTCACTCGAGAGCTCAGTTGAGACCAACCTCAAGTCGAGAGCTGCCGATATATCGAACACAGACTGTTCCTCATCAACTTGAAATGGCTTTCAGAGCGTCAAAAGCCGATCCAGCGGGACGTACTACCTCTACTCGACTACGGACGCCAGTAGGGTAGACTGTTCGCACGTGAGTGCTCCGACAAGCACGGACGAGACACACAAAACTGCCACTATTACTTTTGGAGGCAGAAATGGAAACCGCTTGTAAGTCACCGAAATTCGTTCACTATTTCTACACACTGAAAGGTACCGCACATTCTGTCCACATACAGGCAGAAGCAAATGGCGACGATTCAAGTGTCAGGTGACGATCGACTGAGCGTCGTAACATGTAAGTTTTTCTTTTGCTATTTGAGTCACTTGGTGGTCATGCTTCACACTGGGAGGTCGGGCTACCTGAAGCATTCCCTGAGTGCTCCGACAGACAGATATCCGTGCTCGTCTCACGCTACCTCCTGTTGTTCTGTCGCCATCTGTCCACTGCCCATGTTCAGATTTGCTCCAGATCAGAATGTTTTTCGCGTGGGACACGATTACGCAAATACTGCGTGAAGGTACTGTAATACCTTGTACGGGGTGCTTAAGGCATTCAAAACAAAAATGAATGAGAGAACGATAAAACCACAAACAAAGGGTATCATAAATGAGTCGAGTACTTTATCTCCAATCGCTATCTCATATTCAGACGGTTGTATGGATCGTCATCTTTTCTTTTTTTCGCAGTCAACGGAGAGGCCATTGGAACTTCCAAGCTGCTCTTCTCTGACTACGGAGTCTGTGACGTCGTAGAAGGACCTACTGGACGTAAGAGTTTCCTGATTGATTTTGCTGACAATCTGACTGAAAAGCTTTTCCTTATGGAGTTTTTCTGCCCGCACTAATGCGACACCGTTGTTGCGGTGCCCCATAATTTTCTGTATGGTGCGAGCGAAAACTAGCTAGTAATGAATATAGTAGTCACTAGTAATAGTGAGCGACGACAGATCGCGCCGCGTGCACCACGCTAGAGCAGCGTATGCGTTCACGACGCAGCAAGACCTTGAGGCGCCGAAGAGGGTTATCTCCGTCTTCACTAGATGGCGCGCTATGGGGACGACAGAAGTGGGGTCCAGTGGGGAGACCGCACGAATGGCGTGAGCTCGTCGTCCCCACTCCAGACCGGTTTTGATCCTTTGTGCTATCCACGTGGATTGGTTTTGACGCGCGCCGAACATGGTTCGTTGGAGAGCCGTTAGGATACGAAGTGAATATGAAAAAGGACCATTGCAGCTTGCGAACACATTGGCAGGCTTGCTGCCGGCTGCCCGCGCAACTCGTATTAGGCCACGTGGCTGTGGGTCCCGAAGTGGCCGGTATACGACAGGGAACTGCTACCGGCCAAGAGAAGACGTGCCAAGGCGCAGCTGAGCGAAGCGTGGTTAACAACGGGAAGAAAAAAAAATCGAAACACTGGCTTGACACAACAGAAAATAACAATTTACTAAATACGTTTTCTGTTGTGTCAAGCCAGTGTTTAGATTTTTCTTTCCTCGTTGTTAGTCATGTGCTCTCCTGGCTTTTGGAATATTTTTGCGAGAGAGGCGGGCAAGAGAGACACCTGAGCAACGAGACTAAATGGGCAGGTTGGTGTGACATACTAAAAGCGCTAAAACCACAGGGAGGGGAAGGAAGCAAGTGCGACACGACACAGCGCTGAAATGCCAACGAGAAGTTCATTTCCCGCAAACTGTGCGTTTTAATACAGGGTGTTTCACCTAACGCGATAACCGCACTCGCTGGAGGATTGTGGGACTTTCGGCAGTTCTGGAAACTTTTGCCACCACTGAGAAAGGCTTTGGACCATTTTCAATTACGGGAAACTTATCTTTTCAACTGAATTTTGAAGATTGCCAAGCGAACCTCACTTTTTTCTTTACAGAAATATGACGTCCTCCACGGATTACCGCAGACCTAACAAAAACTATACGCAGTATCGCAACAGAAATACATAGTCGAAAAAAATTAGTGAAAATTACGCTCTAGCCTCGTCTGCTTGATTTTCGCATTTACAAAGACGAGGGGATGAAGAACGAAAGAGGAGAGGCGCGTCGTATGTGGGAGCGGATCTTCAGCTTCAATGGGAATTCATGGGGGGTCGGTCGCGAACATAATGTTCAGTACGGGAGCCTATGTGAATCGCTAATGGCACGAGAAGGTGCAAGTTGGGTTCGACGTATGTGCTGGGTGAAGCGTTCTCAGATTATTAAAATTATCCACGTAACTTCTCAGCAAATCAGAAGCAATGCAACTGCATTACGCCACGTCGCAAAAAGAGGCCGCATGTTTCAGCTATCAAGACGCGTGCGACATTACAACGTTAAATTGCGCACACATCGAAAAGCCACCACGGCCCGCGACGCTTCTGACGTGGAACCATCGCGTGGAGTGCCACCTGGTACCTGAATCGACTTCTGTGAAAGGCTATGCAAACGCCTGTTCGCTCTCTTTCCTCCTCTTTTCTAATACCCGGGCTGTCACACGAACAGTCTTCAATTATTATCGAAACCAATGACCACTGAGCAGCGCCATCACGCGTGTACAGTGTCGACCTGCCACAGAGATCCAATGCTCTCTGTGGCACGCTACGCGCATATTCGATCGCCATTAGGTGGATTGTAAGCAAAATAACGTACATTTTTGGTATATCAAGTAGAGAAGGGCGTAGCTTTTACTTTTATGGTATTGAGTAACATCTTAATTAACCGGGAGACTGGCTTTTGTCAGACCCATCTGGCTTTTAGCTACTCTTCCAATCGAAAGGGAAAGCAAAGATTGCATTGTATTTCCAAAGCCATTTTATAGCCTTGACACACGGGCAACCTAAAGGCCTTTCCACAGAAGGACATCCGTTTGCTGTTAAACCACTTGTGGCCGACAATATGTTCGAGTAAATAAATAACCGGGCGAGATCGCAGGCGTGACTGTTGTGCGCCCGGACGACAAAAATGATGACGCGGCACGCGTATAACCAGGCAGACAGTAGGTGACAACGGCTTACGGCTCACTAACGTTGCTAGCGTAGCCGACGGGCTTAACGACGTGGGCAGTGCCGTAAAGATAACCACGCTGCAAGAGCAGACAACCTGTTGCATCCCTTTCTTAAACATTTCCTAGATGGAACATTTCCTAGTTGTTCACGATTTTAGTTGTCTCTGAACTAAAAGCTAAGAGACATATTTTCTCTGTCTTCTGACTCTTCACCTTTTATTCCGTTAGACTGCGATCTCTGGGCGCACGACAGCGCCATTAGAACGACCTCATTTGGCTGCTGCAGTACAAAGTTTCAAGAGTGCCTCAAAGGACGCACTGTCCTTTATCCCTACCAAGAAGACTGTCCTACAGAGTAAGGAACGGCAGGGTGAAGACCTGTCAAGCCGATGAGCTATTTCCAAACAGCGGGCATCATCAATACTTCGCACAATTAAGCGCGTACGTTTTCAATAAAGCAAACAAATAATGGTGTGCCTCAATAGATTGATAGATAAGTGATTTCCTCTCTTCACACTGCAGTGGTGGTGGAACGAAATAAATGTGGAGATGTTCGCTTTATATCGAATGCATTATGAGGCCACAGAGTGGTACCCACACACGAAGTGTTTGAACGTGCTCACAACTTATCAGCAAAATTATCTTTATTCTCTCTCTCTCTCTCTCTGACAATTCCAATGGCAAAGGTAACATCTCATTACGGCCGAAGTCTCATTACGGACGATAATTCTTTAATCCCCAAGTGTCTCATTACTCCCAAAATCTCATTACGGCCGAATGTGTCTCATAACGGCCGAAGAAACACTAAGGAAGAAATTCAACTAAAAATAGACAGATTGTGACGCGGAGCGTGAAGTATTATAACGCAACACTCATGCCTGATTGCTTGTTTAAAGAACCGCGAAGCAACTGCCGCTGTGAGCGGTATACAATCTTGAACAGCTGAAGAGAGGACAACAGGTCGTAAGTATTACATGGGAGGTACCACTACCAAGATGCGCATACTGTGCCCTTTATATCGCTCCCTTAATAGATGAGTGAGTTTTAGTGCATCGTACGCTATCGCCTTTGCGTACGTAAGGGATAGCGTGCTGGTTCCACGCAATGCACGAGCATAGCTTCCTATATACTTCAGTAGTATATAGGAGTATATAGGAGGCTATGGCACGAAGCACTCTGTGTTTTGCGAGTGCGCCGAACCACCAACGCGACCCCTTACGTGTACGCAAGGGCAATTGCGTACGATGCCCTACAACCCACTATTAACAATCCACTTTCTGTTGTGGGAACAAAATCACTCAATCCTCAAGACCAACATGAAATACAGGATGGAAATCCCTCCAATCCAATCCCTCGTGTTACCGACAGGGTCTGTGCAAACGAACTATATCTTACCTTCGAGACAGTTGTTATGCTGACTTCGATACACGTATCCAATTTGTCATGATATCGCATCCAACACACTGCGCTCAGCTCCAAACTCATCAAGCAGGCATGCGAGTGCAATGCGGGAGTCTTTGCGGCAACACCCGCGATCAGCGAAGACCGAGAAGTGTCGCCGCCGCGCACTTGTCGGAATTCCAGAGAAAGAGCCTCACCTACTTCGGTGTAGGCGGCAAAGATTTCCGTAGCCACTCGAGATAACGGAAAAGCAAAGAGAGATCTCCAGTTTCCTATACGCGCACCTGAAAGATTAACTGGGACGAGGCTACGCGCGAAGCGACAGACGACGTAGCAAAGTATTGCTGCAACGAATGAGCAATATGTTCAGCGAGTAATTCTTAAATAAAATGCGGGAGCATTCAATCACGATGAGCCGAGCCAGCTGCGTCTGTTGTCTGCTACGAAAGCGCAGGGATGAGTCGTACGCATTGTCGTTGATTAACGCAGACAGCTTCTGCTTCAGTACGGGGGAGTGCTGAAAAGTTCTCGGTCTGATCGCAGGTTTGTAACGCGAAGCGTTCATTTTCGCTCGGGCTATATCGGCGGAACCAAGCGTGAAATTTTCTAAGGCTGAACTTCAGGCTGTCACGAAGTTACTGTTCATGCAGAAAAAAAAAAAAAAAACGGCTAAGCTAGGGCAACATATATACAGATGGTAGTAGAGGTAAGGCGATGGCGGCGATGTTGGGCAATACCCAATATCGAGAGGTGAGGTGAGGTGAGGTGAGGTTAGATTAGGTTGGGTTAGGTTAAGGAAGCTTCAAGAACGATGTGCCAGATCCGTTAAACTTCCAGGCCCAAATTTTGAATTGTAATAAAGGTTTTTAACTCTAGGCCGCGTACACTCCTTGTGGGACCGAGAACTTTTCAGCACCCCTTTGTACATCTGCTTCTCTGCATCAGTTCCTATAATGTCACATAGAGTATTGATGTCGTCTGCAATGGTAACCTGCTGTGCAGACGACTTCGGTCGACTGGTATGGTTGAGCTTTGGTTGTTTGCTAGAATCGAGCCGTCACGAAGTCACAGCAGTCACCGCACTCGCAGACGTTAGTACGGCTTGGAAACGTACGGAGCGTACGGAAAATACATCTAATGATAACAATAACAAAAGCGTCCCCTTTCAATCGTATCAATAGTGCAAATTGTGCGTGAAACGAATACTCTATTGCAGATGTCAAAACTTGGTCACGTTACAAAAGATGGCCTCTCTGCGGCGCACAGGAGAAGGTCGTTGCCCCAAATAAGAAACGACCTTTAAAAACTAATAAACGCTAATGACAGCCATCCGCAGGGTTGCGCAATAACGGAAGGTACGTACGTGTATCGCCGAGCCTACTTTCCACGGTGGATCTGTTCAATTCTGTTTTGTTATGCGGCATCATTCGGTCACCGAACTTTGCTTACAGAACTTCTCCAGAGCAAAGATTAAAGCTCACGTTGAAATCTTCAAACGCCATTTAGCAGGATTTTGGTTTGCCGGGAAAGGTCCGAGACTATCAGGCCTACAGTCGACTAATATCTTCAACTTATTCTTCTTCAAGATACTGCGCTCATATGCGGTTTTTGTGATCTGACTGAGTTTCTTTAGCGCTGTTCAACGTACGGAATCCGTGCTTCAAGAAAGTATGGAATGTCATAACGCAGATTAGAAGGTATAATCCAGATATCAAAAGTCGCGCTTGTTATCCAGATACTGTTAGTGTGCGCAGGGTTATAAGTCGCAAAAGTTCTGCTGACTGCTACGTCAAAAAAGAGTCAAAGGACATAGAATTACTCTTAAAGCAACTGCGGCCTAATTCGTCTGCCCTGCACGCACGCGGTAGTTCCGAATTAACCTTGTAGATATAATGATAAAAAAAGAACCATTATGTCACCTTGAGTGATAAAACCGAAAACGCCCTAAATCCTTTTATCGAGCAAAGCCAGCAGGAAACTGTTTTGTTTCGCGTTTCAATCTCGTCTCCACGCTTCGTGTCTTTCATATCAACGCCTAGCGGGACATGAGGCCGGAGTGATCTCTGAGCAGCTACGACACCGAAGAAAAAGAGCCAGGGTATACGGCGCAAGGATGCTATGCGGCCAAATTCCACAGGCGTCATCTTTGATCGCGCGTTTTATCTCTGTGAAGTCATTGCCTCGTACATGAACGAGTGCCAAGATGTACACGCACACAAGGAAGAGTAGCACTTCAGCTCGGTGCCCCGTTGCTCTCATTTTAAGTAAATTTACTGTTTTTTACCGGTCGGTGTCTGCAGGTTCTTATAATACGTCCTTCTCTCTGATACAATAGAGTGCGTTAGTAGTCGGTATTAGTAAACCCTTGATGGCGTGTCTTCCGAAGTACCGTGTCTACATGACTCACTCAACTGATAAGATTCTGAGACACGCACGCTGCCATTGGTTCCCGTACGTACGGTAGCTTCAGGATGACGTTATCAACGCTGTAGTCACTCAACTGATAAGATTCTGAAACACGCACGCTGTCATTGGTTCCCGTAGGTACGGGTAGCTTCATGGTGACGTTATCAACGCTGTACTCACTCAACTGATAAGATTCTGAGACACGCACGCTGCCATTTGTTCCCGTACGTACGGTTAGCTTCCGGGTGACGTTATCAACGCTGTACTCACTCAACTGATAAGATTCTGAAACACGCACGCTGTCACTGGTTCCCGTACGTACGGTAGCTTCAGGATGACGTTATCAAAGCTGTACTCACTCAACTGATAAGATTCTGAGACACGCACGCTGCCATTGGTTCCCGTAGGTACGGGTAGCTTCAGGGTGACGTTATCAACCCTATACTAAGACTCACTATACTCTCTATCATATCGCTACCGGGAGCCCGGTACGCAACCGCGCCCAATCAACAGATAAGATTATCGGTCACGCATGCTGTCAAAGGTACCGGTAGATACGTTACCAACGGTACACTAACTAAAACTCACTAATTCTTTCACAACTGTATACTACTGACGAAGGTGGATCAATTTGTTACTGGTCCCAAGGTTGCGGGTACGAACCTAGTTGGGGATGCGTTCGGTGCGTGGCCGAAGTTGCTTAGTCGTGCGACTTTTTATCATTCATTTCTGATAGCGAATTAGCACAACGAAATAATCTGTGGCCATGAATGACATACAGACGTGGACTCCACATGTTTTATTATTATTATTTAGCTACAAATTTTTGACGCAACATCTCCGATGGAAAACCTTTCGTTGTCGGAATCCGCATTCCGTTTTTTCTTTTTTTTCGTTTCCGGTTTCTCTTTGCAACATCAACGCCTCTTTTGTGGCGTTTTTCTTCTCCCTTTTAGTGGTGTGGTGCATTCCTTGCTCCACCATGAACGCTAAGGTGGAGCTGCGAAGTTAACGCTCGCGTCGCATCCCTTAATTTGGTGCACACGACGGCGTACGGCGAATGACAATGACCTTCAAACATTACCAGCACGAGTTGTGTCATAATAATGTGAAGTCATCCCGGAAAACGCGATCGGTGGGTGTTGCGAGGTTACGTTGCAACGATGTCCGCTTACGGCAGCTTCCGTAGGTGGTTCGCCGTGGTTTTTTCCTTAAGCGCAAAATGCACTGTCTACTTCCGCTGGCAGCGCAGAATAAAGTGATGATTAATAGTAACTCCTGCTGTACTTCGGGAGACAACGGTGACCGGCGCCGTACTGAGCCATCTGTTGACTAATTTTGTCCATCTGAGGATTCCGTAAGTTAAAGGGGTTGTGACGTGTCACGTTATGCAGGATGAATGACGGCTACTTGTATCGACGTGGACCAACATTCCAAGTTTTGCGACAAATGGGGTAACACTGCAGACTTGCAGACTAGTAATCAATGCAGCTGTAATCAATTACTTTTATGAGTAATTTTTCGAGTAATCAATTACAGTTTTGAACGAGTAGTTTTCAAGTAATTCGATCACAATTTTGAGTAATCAATTACTTTGAAGTAGAGTCTGTCTCAAAATAACAATGTTCTGTGACAAATTTCCTGTGTCTTTGTTGTACTGTAGTAAGCGGAAAAAATATTATTGCTACTTCTCAGCTGTACCGATCACTTGGGAGACTCTTTTCAATTTCTTTTTTCTTTTTTTTGAAGCACACAGGGGAGGAAATTTTTGCATGAATTGAAAGTAACGGTCCGAGAAACGCGTTACTTTTATACTCGTTACTCAATTACATATTGAGTCGAGTAATTTGTAACGGTATTCAATTACTTCTGCTAGAAGAGTAACGGTAACGGTAATCAATTACTTTTTTTGAGTAACGGGCACAAGTCTGGGTAACAGGAACATAAAAACTCGTGACACGAACACCGAAACTCGTCCGACTGCGACAGTGTCCTTGTTCCCCTGACGTCAGAGATCGAGGCGCTGGGTTGTACAAGGGTCTGTACCTCTCCAACTGCGGCACACACAAAACTAAGTATTTTTTTTTTCCTCAATACTTTGGCGTGCACTACCATGCGTACATTATGTAACGAATACCATCTATCAAAATGTCACAACGCCTCTAAACGCAAATCGCAGCACATGGCATCCGTACTACGCCTTCGAGTTACTCACGTCCTCGGCGGGGTTCGAACACGCAACCTTCGTGTCAGTAAACCGACTACGTTAATTATCAACTGTTCCGCCGAGGCCGATATCGGACACGGACAAAGCTAGACCTTCTGCGTGTTCATCACACTCTGTTGAACCGTATCAGAAAGAACATTCGGACACAACCTAAATGAGCGTTCGAGTTACTAATAAAAGTTTAGTAATTATTATTATTATTTATTTTATTTTTTTATTATTATTATTTTTTTTTTTTTTGCAGTTGGCAGTTCGAGAGATTCGCAATGTCCGCAGCTTCTTTTTCTTCCTTTCTTTCCTTCCTTTTTTCTTTGCCTTTGTTTTTCTTCTTTTCCTTTTCTTTTCTTTCCCCCCCTTTTTTTAATAGCAAGCCGACCTCCGTTTGGCTAACCTTTCCCTTCTTTCTTTCTTAACAAACATATCCCCGCCCCCCCTTCGCAGCTTCTCGGAAGAAATCCCCGTTCAACTATCGCCACGAGCAAGTCTTTTTGGTGGCAGATAATTACGCGCTATTTGGCACTCGTCAAAGAGAAAAAGAGCTGCCGAGCAAAATGGTACAGCTCCGGAGAAAACGCGCACTCATTCTTTCATTAACGTGCTTGTCTAGCGATACGAGAAGATTTTTTCTCGCGCTGGGTATATATATATATATCCTTGCCTCGGGAACGCCTTTTTGCCCCCGGATATCTGACTATAACGTAGCTTACAAAAGTAACCGTCTCAGCTTACACTCATAGACTACGTAGTCGGATTACAGGCTTTCACGAAAAAAGTTTTACGCCGGTTAACCATAATCAAATGTTTACGTTTATATGTACCAACATTGTTTGTTGTTTATTATATTTGGTGATTCGATACCGGTACCGGGGTAAACAAAACAATACCAATCGAAGAGTAAGCACCATGACAAAGCGTTAATGTTCAAGAACACATGGAGCGCTCGATGATTTTTTTCGGATTTTTCCTTTAGGCTTTCCAGAACGGATTTCCGGAACGCACAGTTCTTCCCGAATTCGGCCGAGCACACACGCTAGCCCCCATCACTTCGTGCTATCCTGTCTCCCTTTGCCAACGTCAGTACACGGCTCACAGCGACAGTTGCTTCGCGGCGCTAATCCAGGAGGAAATGCATTTGGAGCAGCAAACCTGTAGTCAGCCGCAGTCAAGTTCAGGGAGACCTTGTGTGGCATATCTGCAGAGTTGTACGTAACGCGTTACTAGTAATGAATTACTTTCTTCAGTAATTTTTAACGTAATCAATTTTGCGAGCAAGTAATTTTCCAAGTAATCTGATTACAATTTTCGGTAATCAATTACTGAGTAATTGATTACTTTTTTAACCTTCTGTGAACAATGGCAACCCTTTTCAGCAAGCCAATGTGTTCTTCTGTTCCACCACGAGTTCGACTGGAGCAATGACGCGGAGGTCACTGTGACAGCCGTCTCTATAGTCCACACGTATTCCGTGCACACCACAGTAATATGATAATCCCTTACAACCGCGACCTACTGACTGTATTGATAAATTGTGCGGGCTGAACAATAGTAACAAAACGAAGCGGATGTTTCGACGCCTATACGGGCGTCCGTGTTGTGTACATATATATGTAAATGTGTATATAAATCTGTAATAAACGCGTGTGTACGTGTGTCATATGTTGCATTCAAATGTATTTGTGAATTTCACTAATCATATATGTTGGTGTCTCATATTAGAATTCGCAACAAGAGCTGCGTGGTTACATTCAATGCAGGCTTGTTGGCTTTGGTACGGCACCTAATATAAAAGTAACGGGAAAAGCAACGCGTTACATTTTTATAATCAGTAACGTATTACATTTCTGATGAAGTAATTTGTAACGGTACAGAATTACTTTTCGCGCAGTAGTATAACAGTAATTGTAACCAATTACTTTTTTTCGAGTAACGTGTACAACTCCGCATATCTGTCTATAGAAAGGCTCTCGCAAAATCTGGAGAAAATCTCCGACATCACACGGGCGGCGGTGGAACTCGAAACCAGCACCTCCCACTGACACAGCGTGACCCGAGACTTGTACCACCAACGAGCGTATCTCGGCCATGCAGCTGGCATTCGCTGAACTGAGACCGCCTGCCTTTCACACGGTCCAAAATTTCTTTCCAGGACGGAAGACGGACACCGTGGAATTGATCCTCTACGCGCTCCTGCGAATTAGGACGAAAAAAATTGCCTTCTTCCTCATGTTGGAGCGTCTTCCTCGGAGTTATTACTTGTTTGCGTGTGGACGCACATGCAGTCGTATATATTGTTCCTTTTAATAAGCTAATTTATCTCCCCTTAACTTAAACTAATAAGCTAAACTAAGAATATCGTTAAGCGTTTAAGGATTAAGAAGACGTAAGAATTTAAACTATATAAGCTCACTGAATTCGACTAATTTTATTGATACTATTTTTATACTAATTGAATCGTGCGACTACCCAGTCCGATTGCTGAAATCTTAATATGAAACTGCATTTGGTAAGTGTTGCGTCCCTCCTTCGATGTTCTTCAGCTACTATAATAAAATCAGCTACCATAAGTGTTCACAATTTGGATAAGCCAGGATAGTTGGAGACACTTCATAGTGAGGATTATGCAGGATTAATTAGAAGAATGATCAGACAGCTGTCTGTGTCTGATCATTCTTGTAACCCTGCTGCTGCATTATTATCCACCCTATGAACCATAAGTCTTATAGTCCATTCGGATAATTCACTCAAAAGTTTAATTATTCACGTGAGCAGGCCATAAAACAAACAAGTACCTGAGTCAAATGACACAATAGTCGTCCTCTGTTCCATTGCCTTTTCAGTCGTGTTCGATCCTTACCTACTAGCCCGATTCGACAGACTGTTGCAGTCATAAAACGCCCGTAGCGTTACGCTACTGTCAAATTACAAAAAAAAAAAAAAAAAATGAACGCGGACTATTTAACACGCTTGGACTACTTTTTCACATATAATAGTGTAATGGAATGCGCGAATGTTTATGAAAAACTTATTCATAAGACGCTCTATTACCCAAACGGCAATACTTCCCACCTGCTTTGGTCCATTACCTTCGCTTCCAAATCCCGCGCTCTATTAACTTTTGGTCAGAGACTTATTCCATCAACAGGCCTTCAGGAGAACAGTCCTTGCTACTCGACACAGAAAACGAATGGAAAACTCGGCTCGAGCGGTACACGCATTCGCCTCCCCGCCCATTATTTTGCCGTCGAGCTATGCCGGCCGAACCCATTTTCAATCACCGTTAAAGCGCAGGAGGCTGTTATTCCGTCGCCGTTTAACCCAATTACGAAAGGCAATAGACTTTAACACCGTTCTATTAAGCGATTTTCTTTCTTCTCAATGTCGCCCCGTTTACCTGCTGCTGAGGCTTGCCAGATGCCAGGCTGAACACGATCAGCTTCAGAAAATCCAGGAGGCCGCATTTTTCCGCAAACACTTTGAGGTAGACCAGCAGCATGTCGGACGGCTCCAGAGTTGCACTTATGGTACGCGAACACGGGACCTCAAGATCCTTTCTTGTTGAAGACGTTCCGTGGTGACAACAGTCCTGAGTTATCCACAAGCGACACGACCACGATTCCCGACTTGACGGCCTGCCAGAAGTAACCACCACGGAGCACCACGGGCAACACCCGTCGACTGACAATCCCACGAGGCCAGACGGCCAGCTCCACGTTAGGACACCCCACACACGTCAAACCTCAACGGGCACACCATCCAGGGGACGAAGACCGCTCGTTGGAGAACACTCACACGATGAGAGTACGGACTGGCGACTGCCGTTGCAGTTCTTCCTGGCAAGCCAACAACGACGACCTTGCAGGCTGGAGGCAGTCGGTTGGTCTACCCTCTCCCGCTGATTGGGGGAGTGAGGGCCCCTCTCGCCCGAAGCACGACGACCGTTGACTTCTGGACGAGGCCAAAGCAGAACTTTTCAGCCCCGTTTTGATGGACGGATGAAATTGAGGAGGAGGAAACACGATGTGCTCTGCAGGACAAGGGATTTCTCTATACAGGAAGCGGAGCTTTTTAATAACGAGGAAGATTGTGCGTTGCACAACACTGGCGTTCTTTCGCGTTGAAGTCACTCCAGCGAGGAGGCAGGCTCCCAGAAAGAGCAACGGAAGAGCCCTTGCATCCTATTCAAGGTTCACGACCATCATCACGTTTGAATGGCTTCAATGTAAGAAAGGGGAGAAGTGTTGAGTCGAAGGATGTCTGTTGGGTTGCCAGAAAGGACTTAAACCGGTATTTACATATGCACAACTCGCCGTGTAAATTGATGGGGTCAGAGAACATCCAAGGAGAAAGACCTCCTTCATCATTTCTGTTTCTGTTTCCTGTGGCGTCACTGCGGATAAACACCGCTGTCCATCGACATCCAGTGCGATGGCGCCGAATGACGTTAGAAATTGATAGGTAGCTTCATAGACATTAATAAAAAAAATCAAATTATCCTTGATATCTTCCGACACATCCATACATTAGCTTCGATATCTGCACAGATTCATACAAAGCCGAAGGACTACCGCGACGCCTTAATGGTATGTCTTCAACAATGTTTCAGTATTTCTTTTTTACTTCTTTACCAAAGCTTTAAGCGCTATGGAGTAGGCTCCAAAAGTATGACGATGGATCCATCAACATCCACGTTCATGGATCCACATCTCCATGTTTTTCTTTTTTACCACTTTCATTTTTTCCCCTTTATTGATATATCGAGAGATTATCTTCGACAGTTTCATGAATAGACACAACCTGGACGGCTTGTAAATTGGTGAGATCATTTCAAACAACTCTATTCATATCTCGCTTCTCAGATTTCTATTGGACACGTCTCTATGGGATATCTGCTATATGTACAACGAATAGTTAATCTTGGCATTACTGCATTACTTTACAGTTTACATTACATTACAGTTATTATTGGCATTAATGGCATTACTGTATTGGCTTTGTACTGCTATGTAAGTGTTGCGGTGTTACACTGTGCCGTTTTGTATCATTCTGCACACACACACTCCTTTGCTGGCCGTCGGCTTACGCAGACCTCTAATATAGACCTCTCCCTGTTTGTAAACAAATGACGTCATAGTGTTCGACAGCGCCACCAATTTGGTAGAGTTGAACTACGCTCAAAGCTAGGGGCGAACAAGGTCGCGCACGAAAGCCACGGTCTTGAGGGGATTACGATGGTTCCTGAAAGGGACGCGACCTTCGGTCCTACTTTTCTTTCAACAGGAGGTAGCGAACAAGTGCCTTCGTGCAACCTATCCCCCACTTCCGATTATTCCAGTCTTGTCTACTAACGTAATGATGACGTTTCTCGGGTAGGCGAAACGACACCGTCCACCGTCTTCCTGCAGCGGTTCCTTCCGCCTAGTCGACCTGAAACTGGTAACGCAGTTTCTTAGAAAACATCATGTCTTTGCATGGCTACACCACTTTGCGTGCTGCCAGGCAGGCGTAACCAAGTGACAGATGGACAGCAGCGCTTTCGGACGGATGACTGGATCCTTTCTACTCAACGGCGAGGCATCGGAGGCCATCGGAGGAGTGAAGGAACTCCGCTGCTTGTCGAATGGCGTCAATTGAGAATAAACGGCAATGGAGGTCATATACCGACTTCATGGCTATCTCCTTCTTCTTGACATACGACACCTTGCCGTGCCCATGAAGGACAGGTGAAGATCTAGAAGAGGCCCACGACCATGGATAGATCAGCTCAAGAAGTTGGCCGGGACAGGGGCGACACTATATTGTGTTCCACCTCGCTAATGAACAGGATATTTTCTGCGCTTCGACGGCAAAAATGTTTCCCTCGCTTTTCCTCGGACATCGTGACTTGTTCACTTTTGCAGGATAGAAAAGGACTGAGAATCCAACCAAGTATAACAAGGCGAGCAAAAAGACGAAGAATAACAACAACAACACCTTATTTTGGTGACTGTTAGTGAGGCGGTTGGCAAAGGGGCGATTCTGGAGGTAATTCGGTGGAAACTCTCATAATGAACCCAGCGCAGCAGTGAGGACCGGAAGGAAATTCTTCCTTCGACTCTGTGTTTTCTCGAGGCAAAACAATACACGTAGCTCCTGCGGCCAGCGCCGGCATTAAAGCAGACACTGTAGCCCATACAAAACGAGAGAGATAAAAAAGTGCCTTCAACAAACATCGTTACCAACACGTCTGCGAAAAGCCACGGACATGCGTTCTGCCTCAGCGCCTTCGATCACGGCAGGCACTACAAAAAGAACACGTGTTTCCTTCTGATACAAGACACACTCGTAACTCTTGTCTCGAAAAAGCATTCCGCAGAGGCCATCACTCATTCTACCCGTCCTGTCCATATACAGACCATTTGCTCCATATGGCCCTCATCGCTCGCTTATGCTGCTTTCAATGGAAACCCCATCATCAGCTTTATGCCTATACGGTTACATAGTACGCGTTTATGTCGTGTCAGCTATCAGGCGGCGATGCTATATTTTTTACCGCGGCATTTTACGTCAGAACCCAGGCAGAAAACGAAAGTGTATAGCCCGCTCACAGCGCCAATTTGCCGGCTCAAAATCGGCGAAAGGAGGTACTGCTGCAGAAATTAGAGAACATCTACGCCGTGGTAGGGAAGGAACAGATGCTGGACGGCTCTGTGCGGTCGCTCGCCACTGTTTCCTTCTTCTCTTTCTTTTTCTGTTTTTGTTTTCTCAAGTAGATGAAAAGACAACGGACATACAATGAAATTCATTCCCGGAAGATGAGAAATGCATGCGCAAAGTGGTAGCTGCACACCTTCGCGCGTGACGCCTGCGAGAGTTAATATCCTATCACCGCTCGATTTTGTTTTTTTTCTGTTTCTTCTTGTTTTGCGGTGTGGGTTCGTGTACCACCACTGGCAGACAGCCGCTTTAGGACCTTTCAACACTGTCTCTGTCTCACGAAATGCTTCTTTTAAGGAATTACAGGCTGTTATCTTTCAGACAGCATCATAGATAAACAGTTGCTGACACGGAATGGCTTGAAATCTTCCAAATGCATGCCTGCCAGAGGCAAAAGGCAAATGGACGTCGATTCCTAAAAAGGTCGCTCATCTTGACGTTACTAAAAAACTGTTATTGTGTACCAAGACGTACAATGCCAACGAAGTAATTGTTAGATTAGTTTAGATTATAAAGAAAACGTGGATATGTTAGCCCCAACGTGGTCAAGACTGTGTATCCCCATATTAGTCCAGGAGACTGTACATGAAAAGAAAAATGAAGAAAGAAATTATTTTTTTCTTCCTCGTAAAAACGAAGGAGCACACAAAACCATAAGGAATAATTAAATGGAAAGGTCAAACCTTCAAAAAAGAAAAGAAGCAATATACAAATTGACAAATGTGACGTCATAATCTAAGGCGCAGAGGCCCGCCATTTCACGTTTACCTCACATTATACGCAGTGTTCCTAAGAATTTGCAAAGCCTGCAACTCCATCGCCTTTCTCGAGAACTTCCCGTCCATAATCTCTTTCTCTCAGCCTAGGACAAAGGAACTATTGGAGGAGAGAGGCAGCAAATTACCTCGGACGAAGAGCCTCTTCGATTGCATAAAAAAAGGGGGGAGGGAATATACGTATCGCTATTGTTCCAGCGGAAACCACAAGTGGCAGCAAAAACAGACAAGGCGGGCCACCTGGTTACATAACGCTTGTATCGACGTTGCTGCTATACATTGTTACACGTTCCCCTGTTGTTGGATCTCTATGCCGTGCATTGTTATGCGGTGTGGCTGTACTGAGGAGGTTTGGAGACCACTAAAGAACATACGACACCTTCCATGATCCACGCATTTTCTTCTGCATATTTGGTGAAATAAAAATGAATTTAAATGAATACTGTACATAACAAAAAACGGGAAAGAGGCCTGCGAGACAGAAGTTGTCCTCGCACACGCATGATACATCATGTATCATGCGTGTGCGGCGATGACTTAATTAAATCCAATTAATTAGGTTATTGATCGATTTAGCAATACTGAACTTCAAGGAGCCATCTTTTGTTTTAGTTTATGATTTTCTGTCCTGTAATTTCATCAATACCCCTGTCACATAGGCTGTCTTCAATGGTCATTGAATCCAACGGCCATTGAAGATGCGTGTGGCGCCACCTGTCAACTTCGGAAACAGCATTGGCTCCGATGCTCCCTGACAGCTTGGCACGTTAGACGACTGGTGGCGCTTACGCGTGTGTACAATGGTCATTGATTTCAATGACTACTGGAGACTGTCACAAACTGTAACTCTCCCCCACAACCTTTAGATGTCGTTGGCCAGTCCGCTGCAAAGGCCGGATCCCATAACACGCTACAAGCGACAAATTCGGCGGCGGCGGCGGCCCGACTCGAGCGACAAAAAAAGCTATATCGCGGCTACAAAATCTTGCATGTATTTCCCGTATAGGTATTTGTCGCTTGTCGCCAAAGACCGTTACCCGCCGCTTGCAAAATTTCCGCTAGATCTGGCGGTATGTAACTGGAGCGAATGACGAACGATACAGGAGATAGAGGTGTGGTGGCAACAGCGTAACGTGGGTGGCAAGGCAACTTTATTAAAATGAAATTTCGAGCTTCTAGGTGGAAAGCAGCCGCTTGAATCTATTATTCTAGCATGTGATCAAGGTCTCTTGCACGATGTGTGTTAACGGATAGAACTACAGTCTCACGACAGACACACGTATCATAACAAAATTGAAAGAGGGCAAGTGTATCTTGGGGCTTATTTCTCTAGGGCGGTAAATTGAAATTTTATTATATTTGAGATCTGGTATGTCGCATAATTAATTAAAACGTGGGCACGCTTCTTTCGCAAATATAGTTTCAATCACTAGCTGCTGCCGCCTCGCAAATGGATCGAGTAGCTGCACCCATGACAGGATGTGTAGCGTGCTGTGGAATCACCACCACCATTTTATTGTCATCCAATCCAACCCATATCAATTGCTAGCGTGACAGTGACAAAAGACCGCCAAAGCACGATATGCCTTTACAGATGTCTTCACCAGATATCCGTAGAGTCCACGAACAAATCCTGTATATCTCCTATATTATCCTATTATTGCGTCTCACAAATTCAATGGGTTCACAGAGCTATAAACACCCTACCCATATGAGACACGTGACGGACCCTGCGACCCCCAGTGTGTACTTTGCGAAGAGAACGAGACCTCATAAACGCGACCCACTCTCCCGTAAACGCCTGCACCGATGTTGCAATTAGTTCAGCCTGACCGATAACGACAACGCGTTTAGCCTCGACGTCAAAGCGATTTCACTGGTACAGAGGATCCACGGGACCATGACCAGCTGCAGTCCCTCGCGCGGTGCCTCAACGCTTTGGAACGAACGATTGCTCGCGCTAAACGCACACTTTTTCTTGGAACTCTAAAGGATATACGATATTTTCCTCGGAAGCTCCAGGAAGGTGGGTGTAAAACGTTTAGCAGGTTGCCCGTCGTATACGTGGGATCCATGTAATGTGACGAGGTCGCTCCCCGTAAAATACCGGTAGTTGTACCGGAAGATGTAACATTTAGGCTTGACTCGCTTCCTCTTTTAGATATGCTGCCGTAAAGTCAAGATACATGCGTCTCGTATGTTTCCCCTATTAAATAGCCAGCTTTCTTTCTTGTTGATATTTCTGTGTGCAAAGGAGGAGGAGAAGAAATGGTTGAACAGCTGTATCGATGTTCTTAGCCGCTTCTACAGACACGAATCCAGATTCGCAAGAAGTCGTACGTCTCAGAGAAAAGCATCGGTTCAAAATGCGTTTCCAAGCTGCCTTCAATAGGTCCACATCCCTGAAATCCTCATAGCCGGTAGTGAGGTTTGGTTGCGCCATCTCCCAGTCGTTGGCACAACCTGGAAACCGTGACAGAATTTGTCGATGACAGATGCTAAAGCTTGTTAGGCTGCACCACGACGCAACTTAAATTGTGAGTTAGCCAATAAGTGTAAATCTCAATTGTTCGCTTATTTTTCGCATTATATGTTGAGCTTTCGGTTGTTGAACTGCTCAACCTGGCAGAACGATAGCACGTACCACGCGAGTTTCTGCACCATATCCTCAAGCGCTGTCTTCCGAGGAGCCGCTAACAAAAGTCCCGAGGTTAAGTTGTAGAACCAACTGGTAAATTTGCTATAGTGCAAACGGAATACGATGTTTGTTGCTGTGTTCCTGGCGTCTTCGGAGGGAAGTGTAGAGGGCCCTGCTCCACTAATGTAACAGACGACGTGCTCAAACGCGCTCGGTACAAATTGAAGTTTAACACTGATCGACCTCAGTACGTTCATGTAACCGTATTAATATTAATAATTCGGGGTTGTACGTCACGAGACAAGTATGATCATTAACGACATTGACAGCTGTCTCGTTATATATCTTAGTCCCCCTTGCGGAGAACGTGTAGTCAGAAGCTCTGTGCCACCAAGCCGATGGCGTCAGCGGCCGGGTTCGATCTCTTGGTTGCCAGACTTAACCACACACTCACAACTTAACGCAGCTACAGAAAAATGTCCAAGCACGAGTGAAACGTGGCTTCGGTGGATCACCAGCGGCTTGGCCGAGCAGGAAGGAATAAAAAAGAAAAAAGAAAAAAACGCTTCGGTGGATCAGTTGGCAAGGTACACACTGATCCACCGAGGCCAGATTTTAGCTGTCCCGTACTTTGACTTTTTTTTTCTGTTTGTCGACTTACTAGTGAGTTAATTAACGGAACTCGTCCCATACGGAACGTATGACGGAACCTTTGCGACGCTGACGACGGACTAAGAGAGGTTCTTCGTGGATGGCTACGAGTGCTTGACGTGACACGATGCAGAAGCCTTCGTGACGTCCCTCGATCATCAACGTCGTTCGGTACATATTTCTTGCGCACCGCTCTACACAGTATTTCAGCCTCGATGTACGCTGAAATTAATAACTCACAACGAAATTGCGCAAAAAAAAAAAAAAAGTAGTGCCGCTTCGTTGCCCCCTCAAATCTGCAATGAATGCAATCTCCTGTCCGCTCTCGCTCGACCGTGACGTCTTGCGTGCCCCTCAAAGTGTTAAGTGTTTGTAAACATACGGAGCTGTCGTATATTTTCTTTATTAACTTAGTTTCGTTGCTACCCTCCACGTCAGCTAAGCTAAAAGTAGGTTGTGGAACTCTCTTGAGATGCAAAAAAGAGGAGGAGGAGGAGAAGACTGGTTGTGCAAGCCCATTTGTTTTCACCTTTCGAGACTGCATGGTCTCTGAAATACTGTGAAGTCTGCCAGAGAGCGCGAGGTCTCCACAGCGAAAATACACTGGGTCCCAATGCCAAGCGGCTTACATTTGGAACGAATGTCGGGTCTATTTGTGATGTTACGGCGAACTTGGTAAAACCGTACAAGGTGACGCGAACGAAAAATCAGACATAACTCAACGATAGCTGTACCCTAGCCAGTTACCTTATCAAAAGCCTCACAATCTCCTCACACGTGTTTCCGAGGGATATTCTCGCCAGGCGACTGCTCGGGGATGATAATGCATATTCGGCTTAATTGTCCTTTACGGCACAACAGACCCTGGGTACTATTGAATTCTGAAGGGCCGCTTAGCGGTCACCGCTTCTGCACTTCGTAGGTCCTTTTCGCTACGGGAATATGCGTTTCCTCTTTTATTTGTTTATCTTTTTGTTTATGAACATGTCATATGTTTTACACCTGAAACGAAAGTTTCGAGATTTTCTTGTGTGACGTCACACGCGTGGACACCACCCAAAGCCCTCTTGCGTTTCTTCCACGCCGCAGAAAAGCGTACACGATGTCTGAGACGCATACTTAGGAAAAAATATGAGATTGATGATCCACAAAATCGAATCCTGCTGCACGTAAGCTGGCCGCATGGAGATGGAAGGTTAATGAAACGTAAGTGCTTGCGTCTGCGAGACGAAACCTGACGTCTGTACAGTGTATTTTTATTAAGTTTAAAAGGCAAAAAAAAGTATTCGTGTTATACTTCTTTTGGATGTTCGACATATGTTTTAGAACAGTACACCTCCACTTTTGGTTTTACTCCTTGCGTAGGAAAAGTACCCGGACTCGTGGAGGTACTTGTGAAATATCGACGCTTTACTGTCAAGCATCGATATTGCACAAGTATACCGTACAAGAATGTTTTTCAACACCCAGCTGTACGTCTCCTTGGAGCCACTCGTTTCATTTCTCCTTACAGAGGTAAGACATACTCCAATAAGCAGGTCATTGGCAGCTTTAAGTACGTCACCCACAGAGCTGACACGCGTCGATGATGTGACCTACAAACGTCTGCAACATCACCTAGAGAAGAAGATCGCAGAGGAAGGTCGCCACCGTCAATCATAATCAGTCAGCTTTAGAGCAGAGAGCGACGCAGAGGTCGGCCACGTGTTCATTTCGTGCCACCATTTTGACATTCCTTATACAGGGAGTTCCGTACGTGTGTGCGAGGTACGTTGAAGGTACCGTAAAGCAGCAGACAGGCAGTTTATGCTGACGGCGTACTTTAACAACTTGTTGCTTGTAAACCCAGCACAAGTTATACCTGTGACAGCTAGTATTTTGATTTGCAAGTAAAATCGCCGTAAAACGGCTCGGGGCGGCGTCTGGTGGGAAATAAGCTCAAATTTGTCAAGCAACAGGGATATATGTTCCCGACTGGCTTGCTGCTCATGATGACTACGTAGCCGACTTTTTGTTTTCGACATAGTGTTATGTGCATGCGATGTAGTTTTGCCGGCGTACTTGACGAGCAATGCGCAATTGGTGGCGACTTCGACACAATGTTGCCCGTAATTTTCCATTTTAATTTTCTTAAAAAAGAGTACCGAGGGCTCATGCTATCGAATAGATAAAATTCTTCTGAAGCTGCAGCTCAACTGCTTTACAGTACCTTTATATTTCCGTCTCACGTAAACCTTGTGTTTTGTCTCGAACCGACTGTCTCCGACTATGCGTTGCTCTCTAACACGAGGACATAGACTGCCGAGGGTGTAGAAAAGACGTGACCAGCACATAAAACACGGTCGCATCAATGGCAGTCCCCGTCGTGGGATACGTAGTGACAAACCAGATATGGAAACCAGTTTTTCTCGCGTTCCAGGGGAAAATGAAAGTAAGCATAATGACAGCGAACGCAGTTTATTGAATCGACAGTTTTAGAATAGGGTATAGTTAGGCCTGCCCCAATAAATAAGGGGACGTCATTGCGAATTACCAGAAACCAAGCAGCGTTTTGCGCAATGACGTGTAACATTTATGTGCAGCCAGTGAACCTAACGTGTTGCCACGGCTCCATTTTTCAGATTATATCAGCTATATTTGCCGTTAACCGTTCTGGAGTAGCCTGTCCCAAGCTAAGCGTGGCACACGTCTCCATATTTCTTTGAGCAGAATCATCATCATCATCAGCTTGCCGTGACGTCATTAACAGGCGAATACGGTACTAAGCGACTTCGCCCTATCGAATTATTCCTGAACGGAAATGCACGGAAAGGGGACGACAAGTTCCGGTGCTTCTATCGCCGTATCGAGCCGCAGAATAAAATGTCAACAACGCGCCGTATGCACAACCGCTTCACAATAATAACTTACCGAAAAGCCCATCTCATCGTGCAGAAAGAGGTCCCACGGGATGATATCTCCGCACCACGTGTCCCGAAGAATGAAATCCCACGGGGCCCGGACGCGAGTCCCGTAACAGGGGCCTCTGCGCCACCAGCGGCCATCGCACCGGGACCTCAATAACCACGACGGTACAGCCAGTTTGTCCGCAGTGTATCTCGCACGTAAATCCACAAGCGCCTCTCACTCACGACAACGCCTTCGTGAAGCCACAGCGCGTCGACATCAACGTGTCCCTTAGCCGCTCACTCTTTGAAGACTCCGCGCAGAAAACGTTGGAGCATCTCTACAAGTCTAAACCGTCCTTGGAACACACACTGGGCCAGGCAACACGAAAGAGCAAACACTGTTCTTGACGGGAAGAAGAAAAAAAAAACTTGGAGTCCCGCCCGCGCCCACGTGAAAAAGCGGGAGACCACCGTTGAACCCCTCCGCGAGCGGCAACCAACGCAGAATCAGACGTGACCAATAGTCATTCAGAACGATGAGAGATGCCTTGAGAGTGTCCCACGTGGTCCACTTGCCGGCTGCCCACGTGAAATATCGAAGCACACAGTACTTATGCGCTCCAGAGACTGCGAGAATATGCAAACGTCGATAGGCATCTACGGTTTCGGCGCCGGAAAGAGACAGCGTGCCATGCAAAAAACGAGACGATTTTCACGGTCAACCAGGAAGCGGCGTTATAGCGACGTACAAATTCAAAAACAGCTACAGAGGGAAAGAGGAAAAGCCGACCGGCAACATCGCAACGGACGCCCTGAGGCTGGTCGGCATCGCCGAACCTATATAGAAACAAATCAAGACGAACGGAGAACCTGGATCGCTGCGGGGAGTTGCATAACGTGACTTCTTCCGCAACGGGTCGCACGCGTCGAACGATTCTGCTCGTGCATTATATAATACGATCAAAAAGAGGCGCACGGTTTAGATGGATATCGCCTTCTACAAAGCGAACATATTGTGATGCGTTTAACTTAGACCAAGAGGCCTGCTTGCCCTGTTATGCCGTGAGTATTCAAGTAAAATAACACCACAGCGATATTTGTCTTACCAAACAATCACCTAAGATTTGCTCCAACTGCCAATCGAAACTATCCCAACTCAAGCTGAAACTAACAATTCATAATTCGTGTTCTAAGAATGAGTGTTGTATCTGGATGTGCCCTCTGCAGGAGTGACTACAAGTCGAGCTAACAGGTTGCCCTACGAAAACAACCCACAGCTTGAAGGATGAACTAACATATAACACTTGATGAATAATTGCGCCTATAGTAATCAAGGTCCTGAACCTTGTCCTCACTGACTTGAACACCTTCCGGCCATGACAAAAAAAAAAAAAAAAAAAGAAAATAGAGGGAGAGAAAGAGAGAGAGGTCGACTCTTTTTTTTTTTTTTTTTCGTCTTTATAAGCTCTGAGAGCTCGAAGCCTGCCTCTTTATCCTCAAGAAGTAAGATGTTCCACTACACCTCTATTATTACCCTACTACAAGCAAAATTACATGATTCTTCAGCGAATTCTTTTGTAACGACAGGATTTCAGGGTGGTGACTTTTGTAGCGTCCTTACCAGCAGGACGAGACGTCGACTCGCGGGGCGGCTTCCAAAAACACGATGAAGAGCTAATCGTTTCCGTTTTACGAGCTCGGCTTTCGAGAGCATTAAAAGGAGAAAGGGCGAAGTCCCTGTAATAATGAAAGAAGACTTGTGTTTCACCAGGCGGGAGGACCGACCGGCCGAGACCTCGTCCGTTGGGCGAGTCGTCGTCGACCTCTGAATGTAAAGACGCGCCCAAGGTTAGCAGCACCAACGACGGAATACGCTATTAAGTTCAATGGAGGGCGCTGCTTTGCGAAATCTCGTCTGGTTGGATGTTCCTGGTCCCGGTTAATTGAAAATGCGGGCTGACCGCTACACGCAAGGTGAAGGCTAAGTGAAGGCTGAAGACAGCAGTCGGTGAGGTGTTCCCTGGAAGAATACTGTCAGGGCCGCGAGAGTGTTCAATTGACGGGATAATGCAGTAGATAAACAAATTGTATTAATTCCACGTCGACATTTATTTGTGCAAGCGCAACACCCTCACACTACGCGATCCTGTCCAAGTGAGGCTACGTTTGCATTCCCAATTGCAATGCAAGCGCAGACGACACTTATTGCAGACGACACATGCGCTATAAGCGCAATTTTCAACGAAATTGCACGTGACCATATATTTGGGTTTGTTAGGGAACGCATAAAAATACGTAAGTTGCATATCCACATTATGTTTCGACCTGGGCAATATATTATAAAATACAGTGAAATGCTCATCGAACATCAAACTCATTCACCGCAGATGACATCTCTGGCACAGAAGTGACGTGTACAATTAGATGTCACTTGACCAAACGCGGGTTTAGAATAAGGTGCACAGTATGCACGTAATACAAAACTGACGCAACTATACATCCGATCATATGATCATTGATCATAATTCATAAAATTACAAAAGTTCGTCGAACTTCAAACAAAATAAACAGCAGACTGGAGATTCCTGGGCAGAAGACTTCGACAACAAAACGATACCTGAATAAGAATTCGCACTTTCGTTCACCATTTCGATCTTGCAGTCGGACCAGAATTAAACCAAAAGTCGCGTATGTAGAGATCCCTGCGAGGTTGGCGCACTCGGGAACTTTCCAGTTTATTGCTCCAGCTGCACATTTCTTCCACTATCTCTGACAGCGTAAGCATGATTAAGCGTCCCTCGAATCTTGCGAGGGAGAGTCTGGCGGCGTTGATGTTTCACTTTCGGTTCCGGGAACACGCGGAGCAGCCGAAATTCGCATCCTGCAGAGAGCGCGGAAGCAGCAGACGCTTCTTGGAAACGTTCGTCCCCCTCTCTCTTATATTATGGGCTACGTGCAGACACCTCGTCTTTATCGCAACTTCTACGCGGTCCGTCAATACCAAGAACCAGGCCGTGAAGTACAACTGTGCGGAATTCTCTGCCGCTTTTTCAGGCGTTTACGTCAGCGTTCCTTTTAGGCGATCTTGATAATCGATGATTGCGTAAGCAAACGCTTAACGTACCGCGAAGTGATCCGTTTCATGCTGTCTGCGCGCGTGGCAGTAATTATGATAAATGAATTGAGTAAACCCGAGTAATAATGCCATGTGCCATAATGGCATCGTGCCATTTTCCTCCCAAGGACAATCTTAACGCCCTTTGCACACTTCCACAGCTTAACGCTTCCAGAAACTGACAACGATTTCTTGATGGGCTTTGTTTCGATCAAGTAGGCGAGGGCAACAGGAAAAGGGAGGGAGACAGGTAACACGCGCCCTGTGCTGACGTCAGGGCAGGTATGTTCCGGCCTCTGCCAGGAAACTCTGCCGGATAAACTATCGGAAGACCTCAAACACAGCAGCCGGTGACAGTATCGGACTCCATCACCTACCAGTCCTCAGTACCGCAAGGTACGGCTTGCGATGTACTTGTCTGAGATCGGCACCTAGCGGTTTATCCTGTCTAGAGTCTCCAGGTGTTGCAAGATTGCTCCTTCTGGCTATAACAGACTCGTACTGTATACTGCCCACCCTCAAACACAATAATGGTACAGCCCCTTCAGGGGCGGCCAAGCCAGCACGGACTGCTGTACCTTTGAAAGAAGATTTGAGACAAGTGTGTCGCAAGCAGTACAAACAAGGCATTCTTACGCACTTTTCATTTTTTTTCTTTTTGTTCCGTGTTAGCATTGCGAATCATTTATGGTCATGCACAGTGTGAGAAGAATGAGTGAGAAACAGAGAGGGCGGGGGGGGGGGCGGGGAATAGCGTGCGTCCAGGGCCGACTTCATGTGGAACTGTGCCGACATCTGCCTGGAAAG
This sequence comes from Ornithodoros turicata, assembly GCF_037126465.1. Taxonomy (NCBI): domain Eukaryota; kingdom Metazoa; phylum Arthropoda; class Arachnida; order Ixodida; family Argasidae; genus Ornithodoros; species Ornithodoros turicata. The sequence goes on along the minus strand of NC_088208.1, from coordinate 39,660,527 downwards.
TTCGTCGGAGTACGCCAGACAAAACGTGAAACGGTACAAGCTGCGGTGGTATCGAAACGCACATTACCTCCCTGCAACCTGGCACGCTTTGTTGATTTTGTTGCGTGGGGAGTTACGGAGAACACTCTTTCTCGACGCGCTCACTTCCGCTCGAGGGAAGAAAGCAAATACGTTGGGTAAACACAGCATACCTCGTCCGTCAGCACGAGAGCCTTCGGACATATCCGCTGTACAACGCCCCCTCCCTTACAACAGTATCACTGGAATCACTTCTAAAAACCGAACATTCCAACGTTCGTCACCGCCATTTATCTCCGCTTACTGGTGCAGCAACGAACACCTCGCATCATTCCAACTGCCGGAGAAGGAAGGCCCTTCTTCCTAGAAATGAGTCCTGGGCTCCGAGTCAGTCATGAATGACGTTGATGGGCAGCCACTAAGACGAGGATATCTACGGCTTTGCAGATATCTCGTCGATTCTCATGATGAAATATAATTTCTCGGTGATATATTTCTGTTAGACAACTGCCATGTTGTTGCAGCGAACATAGGTACACAAGCAGGTACCGCGCTGGTTGAAGACGTCAGCTTTGTTGTCGTAGCGCACTCTAGTGTCACTAGTGGCACTATAGTGCCAATAAACTTGGGGTGTCCTCTTGATTAGTTTTTCCCGGTGCTCGCTCAGTGGTTCATGGAACGGTGCGAGGCGTATTTCTTCCCACGGTAACCGTCTGCGCCTCCGCGAGAAAATTCTCTGCTTGGCAACGCGCGCTCATAGATCGAGCTTTGCAAAGCGCATTCTCTGTGAATGTTATCACAAAATCAGTGCGCTAAGTGCCATTTATGACTGAATCTACCTAACTTATGCGCACATGCAAAATGTTGTTTCTCTATCTGACTCGAAAGTTGCAACGCCATTTCTGGTTACAAGTCAGTCATTCTCGCATCTTTCGCTGCCTTGTGCGCGAAGCTTCCCGTGACGTGAATTTCGTCACGAAGGCGCCCACTGGCAACACCAAACCTAGAGAGAAAGCCTGATGGCCAGAGTAACAATAGACCTCTCCCTGTTTGTAAACAAATGACGTCATATAGTGTTCGACAGCGCCACCAATTTGGTAGAGTTGCACTATACGCTCGAAGCTAGGGATGAACAAGGTCGCGCGCGAAAGCCACGGTCTTGAGGTGGTCTACATGGTCCCTGAAAGGGACGCGACCTTCGGTCCTACTTTTCGGTTGCTGCGAACAAGTGCCCATTCGTGGAACTCAGCCCTCTCCTTCCGAATTGTTTCGGTTTCAGTCTGTCTACCAACGTCATGATGACGTTTCTCGGGTAGAGGTCTATTATGAGTCCGCCAATCACGACGTTGCTTTCAGATGCCGTAGCTATGGAAACGAGCCGCAATCAGCCGGATGGGCAGACACTTTTACAGCCACAGAAAGTCTGCGTTTCAAAATCGTCTGCGGTTGGCTGACATCTTAGCTGGCTTCTGCGATTGGCTGACTTTATGTGTCTACGTGCTAAGGAGTGAGAGGATGCATTAAGCAGGCCTTCTGTATATCTAGGTGGCGTTGCCATCGGCATTGTCGCGACCCCATTTTGGAGAGCGCCGTCAGCTGACAGACACATTTTCCAGTGGTTGTTTGTCACGGGCGCACGCACTTACTTTTCGATGCACCCACGCGTGTACTAACTACAGAAAGCATACTGCGCAATAGAAAATGAGACAGGCGCTGCACTAATGCACAGTACAGTGAAAAACACATCCGATAGCCGACGGCAAGATCCGAATTCTCTCCGGCCTCAAAGTCGTTTTGACTGCAGGCTCGGGTTCAGTCCGAGAGTCCTCTGACATCAGTCGACATACCACGTTTGAAAGGTTTAACCGATGCTTCCTTTAGGGTTGTGTTCGCTTATTCAACTGGCGCGACCCGTGAGTCGGAGTCGTGACGTATGACTGTCGTCAGAGGGTCGCTAGGAGTCACTAGGAGTCGACTCTCAAGCGCCCCTTGTGTCGAATCCTCGAATTTTAGAACGGGAATCATTGTCACGGGGATGACATTACGAGAGTGGTGTTGCGGCATTTTCGCTCACCAAGAGTCGACTCTCTCGACTCGCGAGTTGCTCGAGTCCAACAAACGAACACAACCGTACGGGGTATCCTCAAACTTCAATATGCCGAATAACTTCAATACAGTGCAATCCCGTCAATTCGAACTCGAAGGGGACCGAAGACTTGTTCGAATAAACCGGAATTCGAACTAGAGGGTGCTGCTCTGAACGATGGCTTCATGCGTGGCAGCGCAAAGCTGCATGGGAGGGCTCGCTAGACTTTACCGTGCGTTCGCGGTCACGCGGCGCGATGCCGAAAATATAAGAGACTCATTAGTTACAAAATATTTATGCACAGGCAAGCATCAAACCATCGCAGAGTGAAAAATAATCTGCTATAAGAGGTTGCATTCGTTTCTTCGGCCTTCTTCTTCTTCCATCAACATCGTTTGCGACGTTGAGCTCGACACAATCGTGAACCCCGCGAACCCGAATATCGGCTGTCATTCACTCCTTTTTGTTGGCTGTGTTGTCAATAGGAGAGGCCGCGATTCCCTAAAAACTGCGAGGATTACTTGCTTTGCTGACCACGAGTAATCGTGGCATCGATCGTTCCATCGTTCGCGGCGAGTTCACGCGCACCATTAAGGTGAATCGTTCCGTGTTCCTCGTCCCTCTGGCACAACAATCGCTTTTGTAAGCAATGGTCGCGTAATGACAATAAGTAAATGTGACGCAAACAGCGCACCTACCGGCGCGCGGCCGCGCGTTCCAGGGTCGATGCATTGTCTGGCGCGGCCGGGAAATAATGCGTTCGAATTACCAGGGTTTTCCCCCCACTGAAATATACATGACGTTGATAGAATCCGAGCGTCAGTTCGAGTTGTCTGTAAGTTCGAATAAAGAGATTTCGAATTACAGTAGGGCCTCTATAGAGTGAACCTGCAGTCCCAATGCGTTGAAACTCACAACCATGAACTATTGATATAGTGAATATACTGATGTAGTGAAGTTTTGTGAGGTCCGACCGACTTCACTATAAAGAGATTCCACTGTTAACTGTATTGCACTATCAAAATGAAACCCACCAAGTGATATAAACAGCAGTGACATAGGATGTCACACAGATGTTGACCGTCTAGCCCCACGTTATAGGGAGCAAACACCTAGGACGCTGTAAAGATGTTGGATGTCTTACTGTCTAAACTCGTTATTCAGAGTGTGATACAAGTTCTTGGATGAATGCAGCAATGATATGGGACGGACGTAGTCTGGAGATATAACTGCATATCCAGCGATTGGACATAAACAGTAAAGACATTTGTGTCATCCTGTGACTGTGGAATGAAGAATGAGAGTAAAAACATGCACGTCACTCACCATAATCAATTCTGGCAGTGAGTCATCATCGGCGTACCGAATCATCTTGGGCGGAATAGCTGGAGTGAAGGCTTGCGCTTCGCTACTGCAGAATGACAAAAACCGAAAACAATTCCACAATAAACTCAGGTTCTACGGACGTACCACTTCGCCGCCTTATTGAATACTAAAAAGCATTTTGGCTGGGACTCACTGAAATCGAGCAACACTGTGTATTACTTTAGGGCAGTTCGGGGTGTATTACTGACACTTTATTCACGAAACTTGTGTTCTCGAATTTGGCACCAAAATGATTGATAATGACAGCACTAGCACTGTTACATTAGGGCTGCAGTGTTCTTTTAAAGACCCCATTTCTCAATATTTTTGTGTCTTTACAAAATGTCGTCAGCTATCATTTTCCTTTTCGACGGGAAATTCTGCCTCGTTAGTGTCTGGCTTTGTGACCACACAAAGCAAACAAATTATCACGCATACACAAAAATGTACAAATAACTGAGTAGCTTGGAAAAACTGGAGCACACCAAAGCAGGACCAAACTTGCTCCCATCTTGCCAGTTCTCAGTGTGCCACATCTCAACGCTTTCACACAAGCGTAACACACACACACAAGTGTAACAAGCACCAACCTTGGAGTGACAGCCCAGGCCTTTCGCGGCAGGTACTCTGGATCCGATATTTGTACTTTGTGACTGAAGCTGTCGTAGGGGCGCACATGCGAGTTGGACGTTCCGTTCATGCGTGGCACAATTTTGGACGGTTTCTTGTCCCTCGGTTCGCTAGGCACTGGCACAGTTTGCCGAACACACCGCTTGCTGGGGGATCTGAAGGAAAAAAACGTATTTTGGAAAATCATTAATCCGGGCGTATTTAGACGACATTGTAATTGTAATTGTAAAAAGTAATGTTTTGTCTGTCAAATCGGTGGCTTCAATATTTGGCAGGGCAGAAAATGGAAGCCACCGAGAATAGGGTTGCCACCTTTCGTGGTGAAAAATACCGGCTGAGGGAGAGGAAGTGGAATACAGGGAAAGGAGGAAATGTTCGCGGGAAAGGGGAAGTGGGTGAGGGGTGGAGAGTATACAGAGAGAGAGAAAGAAAGAACGAGCGTACTCGCTCGAGACAACAATGATAATAATAATGAATAGCTAAGAAAACGACTGGTGACTACGGAGTTGGGTCTGTGCTCCAGATTTATTCAAGCTGTAGTGGAATGTTGAAAGGAAAACCTCCTAAAAGCCCCCTATGAAAGGTGTTGAGCCACAAATACCGGCAAAAGGCTGCCGGTATCACCTTCCTACCGGCAACCGGCAGAGCGAGCAAATAACCAGCCGTGCCGGTATAATGCCGGCCTGGTGGCAACCCTAACTGAGAGTGATGTCACGACAGCAAAAGTGCAGGCTATAAAATTCTATTCTCTAAGTAATTGACTGCAAATATAAGTGAAATATTTTGTATGGTGGCTCTGCAAGAAAGCATGGTTCGGGTCCAAACTGTCGGTCGAAGTATTTCTTGAGCAAGTATTTCACGGCATGCCACAGCGTTTGAGTACGCAAACGAGCGTGCATACCTTGCAAAGGGTCGATCGTCAAGCCCTCTTTTTCTCATGTCTTCTAGTGTTTGATATTCTGTCCTACCACTGAAATGATAAGACAGAGCACAGTAATGCAGTAGTGCACACAAAAGTGTGATGTCGAACATTCAGAACTACGGCGTATGCTGCACTACAGGCAAATACATTTAATTTCCTAAAGAAGATGCACTACTAACTTTTTTTACTTTTTGCACTGCACCTGCAGTACGTAAGGTGAGAATACATACCAAACAAGAAGACAAAAAGTTACAGAGATAAAGTGGAATGTTGATATGAAGGTCTGCTAGTATTGAATTGAATTAAAATTACTAAATAGTAAATACAAAGCTTAGGGATGGAATTATGGGTGTCATTAGCACAGGCTAGTATTGACTCCCACAGCTCATCCTCAATAACGTTAGTTCACAGCCGCATAGAAAGACACTGAAAAGCTGTGAAACGACATTAAAAGTATTACCCACATACTCTTACATTACAATTTTACAGCAAAATAATGAAGATGAAAGAATGGTTGAGCTGTCCATCACATAGCGACGTAAACTGCGCACAAAATGCTTGCCGTATATTTTGGTATGCTAGGTCAGTAGTGCTCTCTAAGGAAAGTCCTTCCCAAGCTTTGTGCATGTTCTAAAGGTCCTTGTTCATGAAATACAGGCATATCTTCTGTTGCGATAAAGCGTGGCACAAAAAGCTTTTACAAGGTAGAGGTCTATCTTACGCCGAACAAATGTTCTGCAGTCTCGCTCATATACAACAACTTCTCATGCACACACTTGCTATAGCATGGTTTGGATTAAGTAAGTGACTGACCTATATCGAAATCTGGATCCTAATCGGAAGAGGAACCTTTTGGTGGTCGGACGAGGCACGTTTAGCCGGAAGAATGTGTGGTGCTCGACGCAGGACTTCCACAGGTTTTTGCAGGAACGATAGCTCGGCATGTTGAATCCCAAGAGGTTATCGTAGCTTTCCGCCTGAAAGTGGAATCTTACGTACAGTAGTCCGTCGGTACTATTTGTTGCTGTGATGTTGAAAGTTATGTTCACAACGTACCCCTTCTCTTCTTAGCTGGATGAAGAACTGCTTCCTTTTGAAGGATATTTTTACAATCTTTGCCCTGGAAGAGAGATTTTAATTTATGTGAACCCCATGTAGCTCGTAGTCGAGGCAAACTGGAAATCAATGCTTACACTACGTGCTGGAACTAGAAACGGGAGAATAAATACCAAATCAATTTATTGTTTCGATCAGAGGTACGTTGGGATATTTAAGGAGCTTCAATATCAGTTTTTTAAAATCTGCCTTATCTCAGAGTGATAAAAAAAGTGTTTGTACAAACTTAAGCCTTTTCAATTTCGGCGCACTCACTGTTACCAGCTTATGCAGTGCTGCACTTTCGTATTTGCTTTTCCCTGTGCACTGTGACTTTGCCTGCCCTGCAGAAAAAGTGCACACCCTGAAAGTGCACAGGGTGTGCACTTTCCCATTCTAGTTCTAGGTTGTAGTCTACTCCAGTTCTGCACGAGGTCATGGCCAGCCAGTACTTGATGGATAAGAGGTGCAGCAAGTGTGCAATTATGTCAAATATATGATAATGAGGGTCCTGCTGATGGCGTCGAAAAGGACATCACGGTCGTTTGCAAAATATTTGCAACAGTATATTAAAAAGACAAAGCACTTCAAGATGAAAACAAACAGCACCAGGAGCAGAACGGTTGCAGATGATGAAGCCCCAGTCTCACTCCTTTTGGAAGTGAGCATGGAGTGTTATGTCAGAGTTGCACTTGAAGTGTCTGAAGTGGCACTACATGCTCACAGCACAATCATGGAACTTTTGAGAAATATATTGCAGCAAGTGCAACCAAACAGAAGAGACCATTTCATAACCCAGACCAATTTGAAGAAGCTCCTCAGTACTATACATAGAGCAAATTTATGTTGCAATGTTTGCAATGTGTTGCACCTTAATAAACATACACACAATGCCAGCAAAACGGATGAAACATTACTCATCAGCAGGCAATTCATACTTACCAAGAAAATGTGTTGATTCTAATACTATTTTGAAAGACCACCAGTCCATAGGACGTAACACCCAGCTGAATTTCGGACTGCGCAGAATCCTGGAAAGAACAATGCAAAGTGTAACTACACAAGATGGAAGGTATAGCAGAAGCTTCACCCTAAAAAAAAACACATTTCACAGTCTTCATGGGGACCCTACAGAGCAGATTTTGCAGGTCAGGACCATTGTTTGCTTGCGTACGAAGCAAATTAGTTGGCCTGTTACTTTTTATTTCTCTGTTGGCACAATGCCAAAGTACAAGTCAAGGACCAGAAGACAACATGATGTGTAATCCACAGAGTGTGTAATCTTAATAAACAACAACAAAAACTTTATCTTCGTGGATGCGACCTGGTTTGAGGAGGGACGCAAGTTATTACATTATGTATGAAAGGTGTGGTTGGCACACTAACCCCCCCCCCCCCCCCATAATGTGACACAATGACAATGGACGCCTTAAAAATATACAGGGTTAATGCTCTTCTACTTAACGCTATGCAGACTTACAATATGCTACGTAGAATTGCAACATGCTATGCAGACTTACAACAGGCTACGAAGATTTACAATATGCTATGCAGACTTATAATATGCCCCGCAAAACTTACAATATGCCATGGGGACTTATAATATGCCATGCAAAATGTACAATATGCTATGCAGACTTACAATTACACACACAAACACATGATTCACATACGTATGGTAATTTTAATAGTTCCATGCAGAACATGCATTTCTTCATACTTTGCAAGGTCTCTGGAAGGGCTAAGAGACATGTTACAAAATAATGTGTTGTATAAAATCGCTAAAACAGTGCTAAAAAGACTAAGGACGCCACAGGACGAACTCACCTGTGTCGTCCTTAGTGTTTTTAGCAATGTTTTAGCGATTTTATCATGTGTGACCAACAGGCTCAAATTGGTACTTTATTCAAATGTGTTTATGCTTCACCAGCAGGCAAGAACGCACTCATCAGATTATCACAAACTGGGAATCAATTAGTTCTTCAAGGAAAAGGAAACATCAGGGCCAGGCCACTCAAGTAGGCTACATGCAAGATACACTGACATTCATGTCACATGAATCAGACCGGCGTCCGTGAGAAGAGACGGCAAACATGCAAACGCTGCTTACCCTTACCCTTGCCCTATGCAGGTCCACACCGTACATGTCCAAACGCTTAGCCTGCTCTAGAAAGTTGTATTCCGCATCAGCTGACGTTTGGCCCCTGAAATTAAATGCACACACGAAAGTTGGAACAAGTTGGAGCAAAATAGTGATGCAAGTTGTCTCAAAAGTATGGGCGACTGATTGAAAGGCTGTTTGTGGTACTTTTTGGTAAATTGTGGCACTGGTTGGCACTCTTTCATGCATGGTATAACATGTCCAGACGTAGCACACACCACCGTAACCTGATAGTCACTGTGGCACGAGCGAACGCCAGAGTAATGCGCATCTTACAGAGGAGAAGTAGAGCCCTGGTGACCACCAATGAGGTGAAAAGAACGGATATCACAAGCAGAGACAATGATACAACAAGCAGTGTGCAGACATAATTAAGGTTTCATCATATGTGTCTGTCCCTCTTTGCTTGTCGCACTTTCGTTTTTCGGAAGACTATCGAGGAGCACTTCTCTCATGTTAGATTACAAACACTAGCAGAACTACAATCACGTTGCTAGTGGGAGTGACGGCTTCGATGATCCTTGGAAAAGCCTTATCCTTGCTGTGTGCGCTGTCAGATACCGTACAGCGTAATCCCGTTAATTCGAACTTTCGGATAATTCGAACTGGCGCTCGGGTCCCGTCAAAGCCATGTGTATTTCAAGGGGGAAAACTAGAGCTGTGCGAATATTCGAAATCTCGAATACGAATCGAATATCTCATGCTATTCGCAACCTATCTGCAGTATTCGGAGTTTTCGAATATTTTTGTAACGGCACCGAAGCGAGGTAGCGCTGTCGTCATTCTGCAAGTGGGCTTCGCCTCATTGCATCCAAGAGTTAGGTGAAGCCCACTTCACGTTACCGCCATTGTTTTTTTTTTCTCGTTCTCCAAGTCGTCTTCACATCATTACATTCGCGTGCTAGGTGAAGACCGCTTTACACTGCTTAGAGTATTCTGTCACTAAAGTCTACAACTTCTGTGACCTCATGGTCAACACCGTACTCTGGGCACTGCATGCTCCAGAAAATGTACTCCCAAATTTCGTAGTTATGTTCAGTAACAGGTGGAAATAAGTGCATTTTCTAAAAAAACCGTACAGGAAATTCGCGAAGTAAACATAGAAATGAGGAGATGCACACAAAGTAGGCTGCATGGATCATACCGACTAACTCTCAATGCAGTTCATCCCAAAAATGCAGTCTACCATACACATCACAGAGGGACCATGGCTCTCACGACAGCTTGGAGCAAAATATCATCGAATGAGCACAACCAGACAAAATACTTCACCATGAGGTATTCGAAATTATTCGAATTGGGCCTTTTCTGATTATTCGAATTTGATTCGGTTTCTAAATAAATTATTTGAATTCGATTCGCCTTCTGAAGAAATTATTCGGATTCGTACCGCAATGGAAATTTTGCTACTTGCACAGCTCTAGAGAAAACGCACGATAAGACGAACATATGAACGTGCGCAACGGTTTATACGCACGAGATTGGGCGCGGCTCCGCACGCGACTCCCGACAACCCGTCGCACCGGAAGTGCACGGCCGCACGCCGATAGGCGCGCTCATGCCGTGTCAGAGAAACGTTGAGTTATCAAGTGCTATAGGTTTACTTGTTGAGGAACAAAGAACGCATCGCCATAATGGTGTGCGAAACGACCGAAAAGATGCAAAGCAAGCAAGACCTTTCCGGTCGACAGCACAGCCAACAAAAAGGCGTGGATGACAGCCGATATTTTCTGGAATAGACCTCTCGCTGTTTGTAAACAAATGACGTCATAGTGTTCGACAGCGCCACGAGTTTGGTAGAGTTGAACTACGTTCAAAGCTAGTGGCGAACAAGGTCGCGCCCGAAGACCACGGTCTTAAGCGGATTATGATGATCCCTGAAAGGGACGCGACTTTCTGTCCTTCTTTTCGTTCAATAGGATGCAGCGAACAAGTGCCCACTCGTGGAACCCAGCTCTCCCCTTCCGGATTGTTTCGGTTTCAGTCTGTCTACCAACGTCATGATGACGTTTCTCGGGTAGAGGTTTATTGGGTTGGCGAAGTTCGCGTTCGCGGAGCACGCGACTCGGTTTGGCTTACCATCGCAGACGATGTTGATTGAGTCGCGACTAAAGACACGAATGCAAACGCGCGTAACAGATTTAATTCTGCTTCCATGCTTACCTGCAAATAAATATTTTGGAATGGATTCCGTGACCAGGAACGTGCGGCAGGGACTGGCGAGCCATTACGCGTCTCCGGTCATGATAGCAACTCATCATGCCCTCATTGCGAGCGACTCCCTTTAGTTCGAATTCCACGTTTTTTTTATAACAAATCTTCGGTCTATTTCGAGTTCAAATTAACGGGATTGTACTGTATTAGAAATATAGATCCGCAGAATCCAATTTTCGCATAACCTTACTTATGTAACATGTGTAGCTCGGCAATCTTCTCTTCCAGTTCTTCGGTTTGATGTGGAACCAGTCTCACGTCTGCTAAGTAGCCATGCTTATGGTCCTCAGGATTGTAGTCACCAAGCTCAGCTGAAACACGGAAACAAGACGTTTTTTCTGTTTTCGCACGTAACAACATGTGCGATGCAGCCTGAACGAACGGCGATGAACTTAATTGACTGATATCTTTCTCCTTTCAGGCATCCGACTTTCTTTTCACTGGAACACATTAACTACAGTCTCATTCCTTAAAACATGTGTTCGAACATAGGTATCATTAATGGGGCTGTAAAGTGAAATATAACCATCATGTTTAACATACCATATCACTCAGAACATGGCTTTGTGATGATAAATTCGAGTCATCACCTGTTACTTCTTAACGCTTTTTAATTTTTAATACTTCCAGAGACTGGACGGTGGCGACCATCTGTGTTCGCCGTTGAAAACACTGGGAGCAGAGCCCAAAATGGTGGACAGTTATCACATGATCATAGCTCCGTATCGTCTGCTCCTTTACTATTACTTATATTAGATGCTGGCGAGTCTTCGCCTACTAGTGCCATACTACCACACATGACCCAAGCCTTGGTTTGAATTGTAAGGATGTTCAAATTAAAAGATTTTGAATTAGCGGGGTTGCACTGTATTTTCTGTTTGAGATTTAACAAAACACTTTTGCTGGTTTGAGCCTTGGTGCTGCTTTTCTGCTGCAAAAAAAAGTCAAGGTAATGATAAGTGCTTCCTTCGTTGTGACTAGAGCTCTGGATATCTTAGTACAGAGGAGTAGTGTGCTAAGAACTGTGACTAGCAGTGCAAAAACAGGAGTATGTATAATATCGGATGACAGTCAATTGCTTTGCTGTATTTTGGTGGGTGTTTTGACAGGCTGCAGATCAGAGAAGGTCCCAGATAATACAGTTCTTGCACTCCATTCAGGGTGGTTGGTGCTTTGCAGAACACAGAAGGTACCTACATTGAACAGCATAGCTTGCAAGCAGAGCAGCTGTAGCAGGAGGCACAACAAGGCGACCTTCAAGAATGTCCTTCTTTAACTGAAGAAAGAAATAATACCTGCAAGAATAGAAAATGAAATCCAAAAATCCTCTGTAATTTAACTGCAGAGACATAAATTTTGTAGGTAATCTGTGAGAAAATTAGTTTGGAGAGAGAAAAGTGAAGTACTTTGAAGGAGGACAAAAAAAAAAAAAAAGAACACGAGGCATCACAGAGCAGCTGGCGAGAAAAATAGCACATGTTGTCATGACCTGAATGAAAATGTGTCAGAAACAGCGCTGTGCAAATAATATCACCCACTTTCAATTAACCGCATTTCTATTTGAATTCGATGCTTGATTGGCTTCAGGTACCAGGACGTTAACACCAGCCACGATTACATGTTCGTGGCCATCTGCAACACCCTACGGCAACCATGTTGATGGTTATGTGGACGATTATAGCAAACCATCAGAATGTGAATATGTGGTGTTACTGTGGACATCCCCGTCATATGAACGTCTGACATCAATTGATTCCTTTCAAGTAGAAGCCACACAAATAGTTGGACTAGCTCACCTCGTCCATTCTTCTTGTAACTTGCTCGGGTCCGAAACGTAGAATTTAACGCGAAAATACAAGAGGTACGGCGGACCCACTAGTGAAAGGAAAGAAAAAGAACAACAGTGACTGTAAATGATGACTGGCTGACTTTATGGTAAACAGCAATCTCACAGACACTGTATTCCCTTTATAGTAATTCACTTATATATATATATATATATATTTTACCGTTCAAAGTAAATAGTGTAAAATATTTTGTAAAAAGATAGAATAAACTCTTTGATGAGACTAACCATACCTTTATTACACTGCGCGATTACAGTGGATCTGGATATACGGCCTCGTTAAACAGAAATTTACAGTACACTGTCTCGTACAGTGACAGCATATACTAACTCATACTCATGCCTGACACAACAATAAACGTGTATTGAAAAATAACTCGCTCTAAGGTCACCAGAAAATTGGCACAATGCAGTCCTACGCGTCTACTCCTACTGCAACCCGCAAGCGCAATTTGTAAAGCACACTTCACCGCACGACACCCGCGCTTTAGGTAAAGTCGACTTAAATAAAGGAGACCCCACAAATACTTTCCCACGGACGCGCCATTCCTAGAAAATAACTCAAAAGCAAAGCAGCGGAGTGAATCACATTTGTGCATCACCGAACGCCTTTCGTGGTGTTATTACAGAATCCGGCATACTTTTATTCGGTGATATTTGCCGTAGCAAACAGCATGCATTGTTCAACCAATCACCCTCGCTCTTTACTACAAGCGGCAGAAAACCAGTTACAAGCAGTCAGTAGGTATAATCGCTTCTTCGCCAACAGCTACGCGTTTAGAAAAGGCAACTGATCAGATAAGATTAAGCTTTGGACATCAAGATGCGCGCATTGTTCCACCGATCGCTTTCCTGAATTCGTCCTGCAACTTGTACATAAATCCACTCACCTTTAATTTGTTTCTTAATGCACTTTACTGGATCGAGCCACCTCTGAAAGGACGTTACAGAAAGAGAGTCAACAGGTGCGAGAGAGAACGTGAACCCGACATGGGATATAGGGTTAATGTGCCACTCCGAACTAACGTCTTCCGAACACGTTGTATTCCTGCAAAGTTACATAAGTTTACTTTCTAATTTATGTAAGTGCAACTTATTGATGCGCGCGATCTGGATGTACGCCTGGAAACAATTTCCTGCAAGCAGACGACGTGATGATGTCCCCTGTTTCCCGGTTCTTTCAAAAATCACGAGAAAAAGACTAATAGCGTTAACACGCTGCATTTGTAATAATTATAGTACACATAATGAGCTTTCGAGTACCGTTCACTTATAATGCGAAATGAAAAAAAAAACATATTTTTTTTTAGTCCAGAGTAGCCGCATCGACGGAGCTCTCGTTCTCAGTAGCGTCCTAAGAAAATACACACTCCCCGCATAAAAATGTGCTCGAATTTACGGAAATATTTCGCAGCCCATACCATGCCATCAACGGAAGACGCCTTCTCCGAAAACTGCAGTCCAAAGAAATCTTTGTCCACAAGCTCGCAGTGTCGGAAGACGAGGTCCAGCAGTACCTGACCCTTGGAGCGCTTCTGCAACGTGGCGAGTCATCTCGAGTTAGTGAGATAGAAAACCAAGAACGTTACCCACAGAGATAGAACTAGTAAAGAGAGAGTGAGCTGGGAGAGAGAGAGAGAGAGACATAGGAAGAAGTACGATATTTGCGTGGAAATGGGTACGTCTCCCGATTTCCTTGTTTGAGAAGCCGTTACGACAGATAAGCCTAGAACTCCTGAACGCTAGGTCTCCACCGCTACAGTATTACTTCCTTCAACAGCAGGCAAGTGAAGCAGAGCGCGATTGGATTGGATTGGATTGCCAAAGGCAACTGGTAGTTTTCCGAATTCTGCTCAATTTAGCGGCGGATACGTTTCAGAGTGGTGGCTGTATCTACCATGGCGGCTACAGGACTTGGGCCGTCGGAAAGAGCGCTGCCATCGCACACATCCTTTCCCTCATTTCTCTCTCTCTCCCAACGTTCCTTCTAGCCTCCCTCCGTACGCTTTCTATGGCATTGAACGAGTGAAGAGTATCATGCCTCAATGTCGAAGGTGTGCTGAGAGTCGTCCAGGAAGAATACGAGGCAGTGTAAGGCCTTCTTGCCACTTTGGGACAGCTCTGACGGTCGCACGTGGAAGGGAACGCCTGAGCTGCCCAGTGTCCTCTTGGACATGGTCTTTCACCGGACACTGCAAAGAAAGACCAAACGAGGGATTATACCCCGGTGCGTAATATTTGTTGTTGTACGTAATATTTCACGTGGGGAAAGTACTGTATCACTTTTCTCGGCGCAGGACGCACCGGACTTGGCGCAGAGAGCGTATCATCCGGAAAACGACGTCTCGTGATCCGGAAATACGAAATGGCGAAAAAACCGCGCAACCCAGTTATCTCAATCTCCCATATCGCGTGATCCAAGCATCAAAATCTCAGCAATCGTAGGGCCTGGAAAACCGACTCACGCAAATCGTATCAGGCGGGAAACGGAATCGCGCAAATTCGATCACGCGAGAAACCGAATATCGCGCGAGTCGCGTCATGCGGAAAACCACATTCGCGGATCTCACAAGTCGTTTGACCCGGAAAGCTACACCTCGAAATACCTGCATCAGCAAAATCGTACGAATTTCGTAAAAGAACCAAACGTTCAACGAGTGGTAGTCAGAAGAACACTTCCTTCCAACAGCAGAATGTGAGCGCATCCATCAGAATGCTTCCAGTCCACTTTAAACAGCTAAAATTCACACCCGGGAACGGCCAACCATATGGAACCACCATGCTTCTCTCGTCGACAGAAAGTGTCGTCGACACTTGAGAGACGTTGCGCTACAAGATAACAAGTACCGCTTAAGAAGAAAAAAAACAACTAAGTGCTTTCATAGCCAAGTCTCGAGCAACGCGAGCGACCCCGAGGGAACTGTCGGCCAACAAAGTGAATGATTGTGTACACAAGCAAGAGAAAATCTCTCCCAATTAGTCGCCTTCATGGGAAACTCGGCCCAAGAGGTCACGTTGCCGTGGCAACTGAAGTAAGTGAACGACCCTTCAAGATGCTATGCCTGTCTGCAAAGTCCATTGTGACAAGGAGGTCACTATAGACTTAGCAGTCACTCGTTCGAGCTGCTTCTTTGAGAGAATGCGTTTTTTGCCATCCTCGACAAAGTCGATCGGACGCTGGGAACAGGTTGTCGTGATTGAAAGATGCTGAACAGGGAGAGGGTGAGTTCGACTACATTATCCGCCCTCGCTCCCTGAGGTTCTCTCTGTTTTTTTTTTTCTTCATCTTCTTCTTTTTCGCCGGACTTTCCAGACGGATGTCATCGCAGTTCCCCTTGAAATCGGCCCAAGTGACGTACTAACCACCCTGTGTGCCATTCATTCCTGGTGTCCTCTCCCATCTATCCGCGTCTGCACGTCACCCATAGCCCCAGTTGCTTCGCAGTGCTAACATGGAACAAAAAGAATGGTGGTTCGGCGTTACCTGGAGCCCGTCCTTGAGGCGCGAAGCCAATGGCAGTCCCAAGGCGCGGCAGTGAGACAGCAAGCCCTCACAGTAATATCCGTGCTCATCAATCGCATGTGCTTTTAAGTTGTTGGAATTTTATTTCATTGTCATACATATCCAGGTTTGAAGGCTGGTCATCATGTAGAAATATGTGGTCGCTGGCATGGCTGGGTGACATCGACAGGGCCGGGGAGTCGATTGGGTGACATCGACGTACGGCAGATCGTTCGACATATATTAACCACGCGCCAACTTGCGCGGGCCGCCACGATCACGAAAAGGATACGGACTATAGTGTTGGTGGTAGGAACTGTTGGCATATTTGGATGTGCAACCACGGCAGGCCAAGGCCACGAAGCACCATATTCACCATTCAAATTCGTTCTCCTTTTAAAGTTGCGTGAGTATAGTTCAAGCACCCGGACGCCATTATCGTGCCCACTATCTCACGAATATCTCAGGTTGGCGTTGCTTTTCTGCCTATAGCACTTTTTTTTTTCTCAGCCTCCGCGCGTCCCGAGTCATTGAATTACACGTTTGACCTCGGCCACTATGGCGTTCGTCCCCTCACATAATGACTTTTTTTCCCGCATTCAAAAAGTATGTTTGTTTGTTTGTTTGTTGCGGTGTCAACAACCAGTTCCAGAAAACTCATTTGGACCATTCGCGTCATGTCGACGACCCCTCCGGTTTTCTGGATCGCATTTAATTTAGCAACACGACCGAAACTGGGCAGATAACTCGCGCACACCAGCAGAGACCTCACGTCGTTCCCACGGCGCACTTGTGGCATTAAAAAAATAAATAAATAAATAATAATAAAGAACAAGATAACAGTACGAAGCGCGCGAACAGGTTGTTCCGAGCATGTCTCTCGGCAAGAGCTCGGCGACGACCGGCATGACCGTTGGACAAGGACGGCTGCTTTCTTAGAACGTCAAGCGAAGCGAAATTCTGTGAAAAACCGACGATGAACCAACATTCTCTGCAGCATAACGATGCAGCCAGTGATGGGCAAAGTACCTCAAAACTGTACTTAAGGTAAAGTAGCAAGTACCTAGCACCTGTTGTACTTTAAGTACAGTACAACGTACCATACTACAAATGTACTTAAAGTAAAGTACAAAGTCCTTGGCAAAGTACTTTAAAGCACTCATCGAGTACGTTACAAATTTAGGCTGTATCGCTGGACGTTGTAACGCTTGGTAGTGATAAAAGGTGAGATAATTATGTTTCGACTGCTATCTTTAAAAAGCTTCTAGCAAGCGTGTTTGCCGAGTGCTAGTTAGAAAAAGTGGATAGTTTACAGCCGATTCATTACTATGAACTGAAAGTAGTCATTTTGCGACCAAGTTTTGCGATTGTTTTTCCAATCGAGTACTTAGTACTTGAAAGGAAAGTACAAAAAAAAGTACTTAAAAAACAGTACAAAGTACACAAATTTAAATGCACTTTAAGTAAAGCGCAAGTACTGAGAAACGTACTAAAGTAGTACTTGAGTACTTGATACTTCAAGTACTTCCCATCACTGGATGCAACACGGACAAACAAAAATTCCCTGTCAGCCCCGCGAAGCAGCTATGACCATGAGCGGCGTGAAGATGTGGACAGCAGGAGGGAGTGGGTTAAGTCTGCCGTCCTGGACCGAATTCAGGGCGAACCGTGCCGACCTTCGCCTGGAAAGTCTCCCGGAAAACACAGTCCGTCCTGTTGCTGGCATCCTCCACCGGATTCGAACCCGCAATCACATTGAATTACGGTGTTTTAACTCACTCACATAAATAATAATAGTAATAATAATAATAATAATAATTTTATTTTTCCCACTCTATATACAATTGCAAACTACTGCAGGCCGGTCTAAGCCGAAAGGCTTGTGACACTGGGCCTGAGGCAGTCTAGCGACATTCACGGAATAATTCATGGGGAGCTTAAACAGGCCGTAAAGAAAGCAATTCTCTTGATACACTACTGGCAATAATACAGCTTACGTAATTGTTTTTTCAGCCTGAACCTTGAATCGATTAGCAAAAATACGGGAGTGAGTTGGTTAAACAGACGTGGAACATAACACATTCTTCGGCAAAATCCGTATTTCGTAAAGGAAAAAGGTACAGTAAATTTAAAAGGTTGATTTAAAAGGATAATAATAATAATAATAATAATAATAATAATAATAATAATAACTATATTGTACTGGTTTCATACATTTAAAAGAATACAGGATAGCCTATGCCTTTTGGCATGTGGGCCGTCCTTGCTAGATGGCAGACAGTCACTGTTACCAGCATTTACGCCGTTACATAGCCTTGAAGGAAAAAAAAAAAGAAACAAAAAAGAAACAGAGCAAGTAAGGAACAAAAGAAAGATCCCATTACAGTAATATGTGTCACAAGGGACGGTACAATTAATGCCAATACACAGTCACAGTTCATTACAATACAAGTTCAATAATTTAATACAAGATGGAAAATGCAGCGTACACGTGTTATTAGTGGCGTGCCCATACTCTTCAACCTTTCAGAAACAACCACTTTCTGATTAGTTTCCTCGCACCACATTTTTTTCCCCCTAAGTACGTGCCTAGGTATTTCATTAAACATTTTTGGTACGTAGTACCATCTTTGATATCTACCGTACTCGGTTCTTATCCTAGGTTGGAAGGTTAGTACGTGCAGATCGAGAACGATCTTGCATCTCCTTAAAGTCCCTATAAAACAAAAGTAATATTTAGCAATCACAGTATAGTCATGAAGGCTCTTGAGAGAATGCATTATTTGCTTACGTATGTTTGTACCCTGTCAGATCCATCTGGTTTGATACACTGAACAGTTTCCAAATATGCAGGGAGACAACCGGATCAATGAATGACTCGTCATCTCTCGCTTCTTTATTTTCTCGCCCCATGGCGGAGGATTCTCCGACTTCTGAAAGGTTTTGTCCCGTTACCGCTGATGACCCTCATATTCTGACGACCCCCTAACTGTGGCGGGATATACACGGTGAGCTTTCCAAGTCCCCCTTCCCATGATCGATTCTACATTTATATCGGAAGACGAACTCTAAAGAGGAGGTGTATCAGGAATATCAGGGAACGCTTCATTACATTTCGAACGGGTTCTCGGAAACTTTAACGACTGCGGGGTTTATCGACTGACTTTGCGGTCGCTTCCATCATTTTATAGTCATTGCCTTAACTACTACCGCGAGCTTATCTCGTACAGCCGGCACATATAAAAAGGG
Organism: Ornithodoros turicata; assembly: GCF_037126465.1. Classification (NCBI taxonomy): domain Eukaryota; kingdom Metazoa; phylum Arthropoda; class Arachnida; order Ixodida; family Argasidae; genus Ornithodoros; species Ornithodoros turicata. Next base: position 39,641,439 of record NC_088208.1, on the reverse strand, counting down.
CCTCCGGCTTTTTCGGGTTAAACTCCTTTGGCAAAAAAAAAAAAAAAAATTGAGAAGTACAAAAATTGGATGCCACTGACGCATCGGATGTTACTGGAATAAGCTAAGAAAAAGTATGTTTTAGCGGCGGGGACTCAAATCACGCACCTCTCGATTGACCGTCGAGTGCGTTAAGCAATTACGCTACGCTGGCATCTACTTCCCGATGACTTACCACAAGGGACCTCATTCGGCTAACGGGAACGTACGCGCGACGTCTCTCTGCGTGGGAATGATTTATAATGCCTCTAATAAATTATATCGCGCAAGTCTGCGAAAATTGAAATTCAGTGATTCTTCTAGATTAGGAAATGAAACAATTTTGGCGCAGTTTGCAGCTGTTACTGTGACAGCATTGTCTGTGTTGTGACTGTTGGGTTGAAACTGTTTCTGAAACAATTTTGGCGGGGTTTTGTGACTGTTTGATGGGAGCCTACGCTTTCCCCCCCCCCATGGGTCTTTGTTTCTTGTTTGTTTGCTTGTTTCTTCCTGTCATATTTATCTTTTCTTCTCCTTTCCCCCTTCATCATTTTCGCCGTGTTTTTCTTTTGTGCTATACGTCAAGTGTATACGTACACCCGTAGAGTCTATGTGCCATGAAGTAATTGGTCTCCATGTATGTGGAGCCAATTTTCTCCTTTTTTTTTTTCTGTTTCATAATCAATCAGCAGTACTCCACGGCAACAAAAATCTACGAATTAATCCTTCGAGAGTGAACAATACCTATTTAAGTATGTTTCACGTAGGCGTAGCGAAAGGGAGGAAAGGATCTAGCAAAAAAAAAAAAAAGACAAGTAGAAAGACTATGTGAGACAGTCTTCACGTCGTAAAGACGATGGAAGCTGCCGATTGCTAACGTCCGAAGCGGCAGTCATCGACTCTAACCCACGAGAGAGAGAGAGAGAGAAAAAAAAAAAAAAGAAACGGTCCCTATCGAGTGGACAAACGAAAGACGGTGAATCTTCCGGCTGTAACGGTGGATCATCGTTCAAATCATTATACGGCGTTCGATCGATCAAAAGATCAAAATCTCTGGTCGCTCTCTCAGTAAATGTGTCTGGGTGTGCCTGGGTTTGCGTAGAAGGCGAGCGCGACTCCTCGTCCATCGGAGCCAGGCTCGCTGTATATTCAAGAGAATCATGATTCTCTATTAGCACAGAGAAGCAAGTGTGACTATTAGCGCTGCATGGAGACGTAGAGGTGATGGAGAGACGACAGCGGGAAGGAGTGGGGAAAGGTAAGGAGTTAGTATGCGTCCTGGGCCGACTTCAGGGGAAACTGCGCCGACATGCATCTAGAAAATACGCAAAAAAATGCAGATGATCCCGGAAGCCGGTGTTGCGATTTTCAGCGGCACCTGTTAGTGACTTTTCCTGACGCTGATGAAACGTTTGGCATTGCCGCTAAATGTCGCGACATACTTTCCGTGACAGTCTGCAAATTTGTTTGTAAAATGTTTGCAGAAAGGTTATTAATTGTTGGAAGGGCGCCCCGGGACAAGGATGAGACGTCCACAGGACAACAGCGTCTCTTCGTACGTCTTTTCCTTGTCTCTGAGTTCCTTTCCATCATGTTGGGACAAAAGTTTACGGAACACGACACTGGCGTATGTCTTCATCGGAGCAGCCCTCTGCTAGTTATCAGGAAGAGATCGAATAAGAAACGGGTGACCGCCTATTCCGTCCATCCCTGTGTATGTGTGTCTGATCCTGTTTGCCGCTAGGGTGTCGCTCCAATGGAGAAATGCGACAGCTAGGTGTTCCGTAAACTTTCGTCTCAAGCTGTACAACAAGCTAACCTGCATCTTATCTCTCCTTCCAGGTTATAAAAGCTGATCGCGTAATACTGTATTCACCTCCGCCGTGCACGAGGGCATGATCGAGGCGCCTGATCTGCATCAACGGCATTCACGGAGAGACCAGTCTTTCACTCAGCAAGTCGAGCTCCGGCAAATCGGTCGGCATGGGCGGATAGACATAGCCTTGGCACGTTGCGGGTGCCGGAACCTTGCCGGCGCGCAGTGAACGTAGACACGCCGAGCAAACGTGAAACGTGGTCAGGTCGGCGTCGGTAGGAGCCCTCGAATACCTAGTTCCTACTTGTTGACGCTCAACGCGAAGTCGCGGCGCGAATGGTGACTTCAAGGGACGTCGGTAGAGAGCACATTTTTCGTGTTCTCACTACGGAGAGCTTGCCACTATGTCTCGCTATAATATTCCCTCGGTCTGATGTCCTTTTAGTGTGTTCTGTGGTTCTCGCATGTAGTTCCCCCCGTTTCGACACTTCTGCAGCTCATCACGTTCAACTTGTAATTATCGCAATGGCACAAGCGTTAAGGAATCAAGGTAATGCGAAAAACATGCGTCTGGGGCGCCAGTGTCCCTGTGGCGTCACACGCCTCACCCTGGTTTGTTTACTTATCGCGGCGCCAGTACAGTAGGGAGGTTTAGAAGGATTAAAAGGATTACAAGAGATTTAGCAGATTGGAAGGCATTTACGATAACGATTCCGAAAATATGGTACGCCAAGCACCCGATTCCTTTCATGTGGCTGGCATCACGTTGTTGATCTTGGACTCGAAAGCTTCCTTTTGGTTTTTAGTTTGTTTCCCTGGAACGCTTCCGACGAGCTAAAACTCCCTAATGTGAGCTTCCTCTTGATTTCCCTGCTCCGCCCCGCCCCGCCCCGCCCGCACGCAGCTGCTGCTCTCTCGCGCCGCTTACCCCTTCTACACCTGCGCGCGCACCTGCCACTCTGTTTTCCTCCTCTCCGGCGCGGAGAGGCGAGGGCGTTTTTGTTCCACGGACACGGCGATCTCCTGTAAAAACACTGGGAAAACCCGAGACAGCACTGCCGGTTGGTAGGATTCGAACTTGCCACCTTCCAGTCTCCAGCATAACCTCAGATGTACTACACCAATCGAGAGAATGTCGTATTCACTCTGTCATGACGCTGGTGTTGACGAGAAGGCGGCAGCTAGTGTAACGGTATACATTTATTCCCTGACCGGACGTCGCACGATGTAGATACATTTTTAGTTTTAGAGTTTCTGTGCGTTTAGAGTTTTAGAGATAGAGCTTTAGTGCATATCGTACGCTATCGCCATTACGATACGTATCGCTTTTTTTATTAACTGACATTGTTTAATTGAAATCATGCAACTGGGCAATGTCACTCATGCGTCCTCCTGTGTCTCGTACGCTATAGTTACCGCAACGTTTGCTCCGAAAGTGCTCGGTTACAACCGTTACGCTACACATCGCGTTCCAACTTCCTGGGTACCCCACACAGGTTGTTACCCACCCCCGGTTCCTGTTTACGATTTTACACGCTCACAGTTTCCGCTCACAGTATTCCAGCCTCCCGCAATTTGTTGCCGAAAGGCAGACACCACTACCGCACGCACGCACAACAGTTCCCCCAACGCGCGCGCAAACACAAAAAAGACACCAATTCCCAGCCCTGAGGAAGAAGCCGTACGACATCATCATCAACGCGTGACCCAAAGCAACGCGACACATAACGCAAAACGAGAAAAACGCGCTTCCGCTCCGCGCGTGCAATCCAACCACCATGAAGGCTGCGAAAACCGAAATCTGCATAACACGTCGCTTCCAAATGGAAAAGTATGCCGTGCCCAGCGCGCGCGAGACAAGTAAGCGCGATGTTCGTGAAAGAAATGAGTTTAAAAGGGAACATTTTTCAAAAAAAAAAAAGAAGAAGAACAATATGAAATGCAGAGAAACGGCGTCAGTCGAAGCTTCGCGAAGAAAACGATTTCCTGGTCCGTTATGGATCCGTACATATTTTTCGTAACGTCGATGCTTTTGAAATATAACAAAAAAACAAGAAAGAAGAAGAAGAAGGAGAAGAAAAACGCGTCTTCTTTTGAATACATTTAATATATGCGAGCGGGGAAGCTTTTTCATATCGTACAACCCTTTCTTTGACAGCGCACACGTTTAAAGTCGTACGTCTTCTTGCGCGTTTAAATGCTTTTTAGCATTCGCACCGGAGAATGTGAGTCGAAATGATTAAGGGAGTGTAAGGAAAGCGTGGCTGCTACCGGCAAAGAACGATGCGGCCGTGTGCTTAGATGCAGACATGACGTTTATTAATGTTCTTTGCGTGAAAGTGAAAATGAAAACGGTACACGACTTTTCTTTTTTTTACTAAAGGCACGGCCGCACGGACACAGCAACGAGACTGGGAGGTGATGAGTTCGAAATCTCACATCGGGTGCGCTGTCTCGGGTTTTCCTTCGTTTTTTCGGCACATTTTCCAGATGAATACCGGTGCAATCCACACTGAAGTCGGCCCAGGACGAATGCTAACCCAGCCCTTGCTTCTAACTGCTTTCTGTTTTCCTTTTTCCGAATGCCCACGCCATAGCTGTAGTCGCTTCGCGTTGTTGACGAATCAAAAATGCGTCCACTTGTCCCAAGCCGCACAACATATTGGCCCAAGCAATGCTAGTCCTATATAGTTGTCCAATACTGAACCAGTTCTGCCGATATCCAGCCAATATTGGCCGAATATTGGCTGAATATTGGCTGAGGCAGTGGTTGTGCGAAGGCCTGAAGACAGCGACGTTTGCTTCAAAAAGTGACATTTCTTTCATTTCGTGCAGAAAAAGCTCTCTATATTTATGATGGAAGTAATCTTCCCCTATCTCTCTATCTGTTTCTGATCTCCATGCTAGCTATGTACTCCGCATTTCTCTTTCACTCAATTACAAAAGTGACCAGGAAAAAATATCCAGCTGCATTATTACATAAGGAAAACACGATCGTACCAAGTTAGTAGCTAATCCGCTAAGCTTCCCATATTGCTATCACGACAGTATGCATATCTCACAGCGCCGCGTGTAATTGGAAAATATTGTCGCCATCAGCGCGAAATGTGTGCCTAATGGAGCCTTTGGGGAAACGACGGATCGCAACAGTAATCGCTCCTCCTCTCCCTATATAGGAGGAGAGTCATTTCGAAAATCTGATTAAAGCGAATTACTCGAACGAAGTGTTCCCGAATAGGCAGAATCTCCATTCGGCGAGATATATTCTAGGGAAGCATCGCAAATAGGACAAGGGCCGTTGCCTGGTTCCAGGAAAATGAAACTGGGTCCAGAGTCTGCGGTCGCTAGGCCCAGGTTAAACGGAGTGGTAGCTTTCACAAAGAGGATGACGGGGAATCTATAAGATCCGACAAAAAAGGAAAAAGAATAACGTCCAAACAATTTCCATTTTTCGGAGGAAATATCCTGTCACACAGGGCAGTCTCCAATGGTCATTCAAACCAATGGCCTATAAACTAGAGTCACTGTACCTGGGGGAAGAGTATCGCATTCGCTTTCCCCGTGCCGCCGCCTTGCTCATTCGCCGAGGCGCGTCACGTGGTACGTTTTCCTCCTCTTTGCTTCCAACCTCCCGCCGGGACTACGGGGAATGCAATAGCTGGGACGCATGTGCGCGTACGTTCGTGTGCCGCTCTTGGTTTTTTGTACGTGTAATGTATCTCAGAGAGCTGAGGAATTACGAACAACCATGTCTGGATGTTGTGCTGCAACGGGACAGAGTCAGGGAAAGCATTTTTCTACATTCCGACGGGCAAAAGTGACGAAACGCGTAGGCACAAAACCTGCCGGAAGAACTTCGCGCCTACGAATAACACACGCTCGAGCGAGGTAAATTTCGTGGCGTGTTTATTTTTCATTGCAGAACCTTTGCACACAGTATTGAACAACAGTCCAACTGTGCGAAGAACAGCCGGGCGTATCAAAGTAGTGCTTGTTGGATCTTCCCATTGCATTCCCTGTCCTGCGGTGCTAACAAAACGTCACTGTCAGGACCACTTCACACGCGACGACTTCGAGGACAAGGAGATTCGAAAGAAGTTGAAGTGGACGGCAGTCCGAAGCAGTTTTGCATACCGGACACCTACGAAGCTGAGGAAGGCTCCTATCCCCCGTTTTTCGCACACAGAGTTCTCCGAGGAGTCACCAAAAGACTTGCACACTGAAGTTGATGACAACATAGTGTAAGATCAAGGGGCAGTGGAGGATAGTAATGCGTCGAGATATATGTAGATATGCACTATGAAAATTATTGAAACTTAATAAAACCGTTCCTAAATATTGATCAAGGGGCAGTGGAGGATGGTAATGCGTCGAAATATATGTAGATATGCACTATGAGGACTATTGAGACTTATGAAAACTATTCCTAAATATTGAAAGTTATGAAAACATTCTTAAATTTTGAGCTGTAATTGTGAGTGAATGAACTTTACAGAGGAAGACAACACCGTCACAAACCAGAGCATCGAGGATTATGCACAGGAAAAACCTGCAGACAAGTCATGTGATGGTCCCCTCGACGAGGTCGCAGTCTTAAAAGAAACGAGCAAAGGCTGAGACGGAATCTAGTGACTTGAAGCTCACGGTCTACTCCTCATGGAAGATCAACTGATTGCGTTGGAGCGGGGGATTGAAAGAACAATCCACAGCACTTTACATGCGCGTGAAAAAACGTTGGCATGCACATAGCCATTGAACGTTTGAAATAGAAATTTAATTGCGAAGAGATGAGAATAAGACTGGTGCAGGTTATTTATGTCAACCTGAAGCTATACGAGCTCAATGAGCACTATAGTTTTATGTCCACAAAAGAAGCGAACTAAAAGGGAAAAAAAACTGGTCTATGGAGCGGAAACGAGACTCGACGATGCCTTTTAGAGGCCAACACGCGCCAACATAATTCGTCTGTTAGCTACAGAATACAACAAACGATACTGTACTGACGCTTGTGCCCTGTTTCATTAAGTATTAGCCGAGTCCCACCACAGGAAGTCACAAAATGTTTTGTGCACAGCCGCGAAATCAACGCGATGTAACACTGATTACAGCTATCCCAACACGCGATCCGCGGCGGCTTGGAAGCAATATGGCTGCCGGAGCAGACGACGCGGAGCGGTTGCGGTACTCTTCCCCCGGTACAGTGACTCTATACTATAAACGTGCGCGTACCGCCACCAAGCGTGCAACGTGTCATCCTGTCAGGGAGCATTGGATGCAATGCTCTTTGAGAAGTTGACACGTTACACGCTAGGTAGCGCTACGCGCATGTTCAATGGCCATTGGTTTCGATGGTCATTCAACACTGCCCGTGTGACAGGGTATTGGCAGGGTGCGTAATAGGTTACCCAGGATAAAGCACGCTTTTTCTTCCGCTCCGTACAAAATACAGCAGGAGCAGCAGAGATCGAATCTATTATGTACGATGGACAGATGTACAGACAACATCAAGGAGTGGGAGAGAGCCCGGGTAAAATATGCGCCCAGGACCTACATCAAGGACAAATGTGGCGACATCTGTCTGAAGAGATTGTCGAAAAATCCAAAGGGTGTGAAGTAGCACTGTCTGTGTGTTGGATTCGAGCATTTAACGTGACCTTGGAGCTACCAACCACGAACGCTAGTGAGTAGGGCTAACCACCACGAAAATTACCGATTTCTTTTTCCTGATGCGCTTCCAGTCGAGCCCTCATCGCGTGCTACGTTTCGCCGCTACGTAAACACTCGTGCTACGGTTCCCCGAGCAGACGCCCTGTGCCGTTCTCCGCATTGCCAGATAACACGTATTATTTAACGTTGTAGTGGATGAGGCAATTAAACATAGAAGGACCAACGCGCACAAGCCACACAACGCCCAGTTGCATACGTCAGTGGTAGGATGCCAGAAAAGGCTTGTGCTTGTTTGTCCTATGTCTAATTGCGCCTCATCTACTACAACGTTACACGAGAAAGCGTGTGCTCGTCTGTGTGAATGTGGGAATGACTGGCAACAATGTAAGAGAGAAAGTGTTGAGGGTGAGTGCGTGTTCCCGTGATTTCCCAGCGTGGCTCGGTACCTTGAAGAGAGGGTAGCAATCAGAGGGTATTGGTTCGAACCCCACTGCCAGGTGTCTTTTCTTCAACTGCCATCATTCAATTGAGGTATTCTTTACTGAACAGGAGTATAGGACCGAGGGTATGAGGACATCGTATACCCCCTTACCCGAGGCAGGCGAAGCGGACGGTGCTGAAGCAGTCATCCACAGAGCTGAAGGCTGGAAGACCCCGGCCAATAGGAGACGGCCCGCATGACACAGCCTCACCTGGAACGCAATGATAGACAAGGTATACTACTACAATCATCCTCACCAGAGACGCTTCTTACGAAATCATCGGCAACTCGGCAGCTATATGATGGCATCTCGCGGTTAACAATAAATCGAAAGTAGAGCCTGCAACACAAGCCCCCTTGCAGAGCAGCTGGCGCGACGCAGCCAGGTTTCTAGCTTGTTCACGCGTCAAGAAATTATAATTACTAGAGCGCAAATATAAGCGACCGATATATCGTCACACGTTCAAACCATGTGAGAGTTCCAGGACTGAGTTCTAAGGTACCTGGAACGACGACTGAATGATATACCGCAGATCATGTTAAGCGTGACGGTGACATTGGATTTTTGTCGTTTATTTTCAGACCACGAGGCCAGAATGTCACGTTCATCATATAGTAGTGAGTTTTAGTGCGTCGTACGCTATCGCCTTTACTTATGTAAACGATAGCATTGGTGAGTCTGCTCACGTGCACAAAATAGAGAGAGCTTCGCGCAGTGCGCAGGACCACGCCACCCTATTCCTTACGTACGCAAAGGCGATAGCGTGCGTATATACGATGCACTAAAACTCACAGCAATCTCGTTTTACGAGGAGAAGTGCCAGAAGAAGCGCAACTCACCGCCTATGAGCAATGCCATAGTTGCCTGCCTATGAATTCATTTTGCCTAACTGATAATTAAAAAGGGCAGAGAGAGAGAGAGAGAGGACATGCAAAAAACGACACCGACCACTTAATCGATCAATTATCAATCAAATATATCGAATACGCGAACGAACAGTTCTCAATAATCCGTTCACAATCACCAACGCTTCCAAACGAAAACACACGTCGTAACATTTCCGACAACAAAATGTATAGAGACCGTATACGACACCCATCAGGCAACTTACATTTTAAAAAGTAATTTACAGTTGCAACTATCTCAGATACAAATACAATTACTTTTTTCAAAATGATACTGGTTACGGCAACGAAGTTATGGGCTCGCTTCCGCACATGCAACGTACAGCTCGTCACCTTCCATTCTGGCGCTCGTAGTGCAACGCCCATAACGCAGGTGGATCACCCTGTGTATCCGAGCACCGGTCGTTTATATTTTACTGCGTCTTCTTTACTGGGCGGGGCTGTCTTTCAGTGGACTCCGCCGACAACGTCTGCGCTTTCCGCCGGTAGCATTGCTGGACACAGGCCATAAATCGCAAGTCCAGCGAGTGCACCGCTGCCTGAATATTAGAGATAATGCGCGCATTTCTTTCGCGGGAAGGAATTCGGTCAAAAGGATGCAGGTCTCTAGAGAGGTGTGCCGATCCGTCCTTTCGAGCGACTGAGTGTCCCGTCCGCTGCTTTGCGTCGCGCCAGTTTTTAATGTGAAGACATTATGAGAAATTGGAAAGTGTCCATTTTCTGCAGGATAAGCTTCAATGCGAAACATTTCGTCAACCTTCTGTACGTTTGATCCTCTGACCCGTTCAGTTCCTCCCACCGATGTCCTGAAGACGGCCATGTCGGTACTCTTGTTCATTCCTCCTAAGCAACTCTTTAAATAGTTTTGTCTCCGTAATAAATAATTCTTTATTGTCCCTATTCTCTACTACGGTGTGTCTGCGTGCCACTTCCATGTATATAGATGGACTGTCGACAGCCCCGCTGACAAGACCCAGACGCTTTTGCCACGACCGACCTCTCGGCCCTCCGCTGCATGAAGATCGTGATCAGCGAGATGGAAACCATCCGCCTTTGGCTGCTCGGAGGTGTAGCACACCTGTCCGGGCGGAATGTGATAGGTTTATTCCTCCTCCGTGCGGCTGAATCAATTAAGCTCTGGCTGACGGTCTCTCACTTGCTCACGTTTCCCCTATGGAACTGCGCGCTGGATGTCTTCACTCTGCGCTTTTATATAGCGAGAACCGCACGAACCGGGCTCGGACGGTGCCGACAAGGGTTTTTTTCCCCCAACTTTTTCTTGTTTTTTAATGATAATGGGAGTTTCGTCGCCAGGTGGGATACTCTACCCCATTGCTGGCGCTAGTGTATAGTGAAATGGAATGATGAGTTGCATCACATGGTGGACGGTGTCCTATAGCGTGTACAAAAGCTTTAGAAGTGCTTTTATGGGCAGAGCGTTTGGTCATTGGGCTAGCAATTTTGAACACAGTCAGAGGGCGAGAGTCCAGCTGATTTAGAGAGACACTGAAAGGGTGTTAGTGCGGGCAATGGAGAAGGATGTCCTCTAGATCTTCCAGATCGCCGCAGCCACGACATCTTGGAGAGTCAACATATCGGAAGCGGTAACGTCACTGAGCTGTAAAAGCCACATTGAGTCGCATCCGATGAATTAATACAGCGTCTTGACGAGAGGTCTTTACATAAACGAAGACCTGCAGGGTGTCTCGTATATTTCGCCAATAAGACAGATTTTACGGGATTTTTTTTTTCTATTGTGTGAATGGAAGGTGATATGTAGATGCACTTGTACGAATTTCCTTTTCCTATCTCCCTTCTGGCGGCTCATCTAATTCATTACATTAATACACGTACCGCGCAGAACGCGACGGACGTCAATCCAGGATGGGCGTGGTATCCATAGCATGTCAGCTTGGACATAAATAAACGTCAGTTTTACGATGGCCAGTTGAATTTTACCCACCACGCCACGCCAAGCCAAGTCCCAGATGCACGAAGTCAAACAAAGGTGCGATAAGACTTAGTACACAAAAACGAGGAAAGAATCATCCTTGTCGTGCGCGCAGAGAGGATTTGTGGAACATAAGCGGATGGTGGCCGGCGTGACGTCATAATCCGAGGCGTAACCCGCACCACGCCCTCCATTGGCTTACTTCCTTTATTTAACGTCCCATGCGAGTTCCAAGAAAAAAACATAGTCGTTACGTTGCTGTGTGTTGGACGGGCTGCATGTCATGATGTGTTGCATTTATCTGCATAATAGATTTTTTTTTGTCTGTATAGGGTTTATTCGCGATGTGGATCCTGATCGTAATCTGACCCTCCAGCCTCATCGCATTCGCCGTTCATTTGGTGTTTCTAATGTTTTTGCGTTCATGTTCATTTATTTCGCACTATTCATGTAAGGTTTATTGTATTTACCCGCATTTTGTTTATTTTCTCGCCTTTCTATAGTCTTCCAAATACCATATGGCAGCAAATGAAAACCGAAACCAAACTTCGCAGGACCTACACTATGATTATGGCAACAAATCCGCTGTGGCGCCCCCTCGCGAGTGACATGCGAATTAATCCACTAAGATGGGTTAGACCAAAACTAAGAAATAAAAATAAAAACATCTTCCACTATACATCTTTATCAAGATCGTATCATTCACAGCGCACACGATTTTCATCACGACGAGGGTGCCAAGAGTGAAAGTAACAAGAAAGAGAAGGAGACACTTGGCACCTACTCGAAGCACGCGAACGTGACACAGTGGGTGAAAGCCAGGTGATCGGGGTATTGTTTCTTGGCTGTCTACGCAAGATTTACGACAAGAGGAGGTGAACGCCCTCGCCCCAATAGGACTCTGAATTATGCGATGTTGAGAAACATAGGGGGCGTCAAAAGCGTTCTTCGGCTCAGAGCCATCGAAATGAAGAGCCTGAAGCCATCTGAACTGAGAGCGCAAGATACACGGACAAAGAACGGAGAAACAGACAGGACGGGCGCTAACTTCCAACTAGGTTTATTGAAGAAAATGAGTAAGAAAGCATAAACCCTTCACAGCACACGTGTCACATTCTGGGCGCACCGGTTCTGAGCACACCGGTTCTGAGGAAGATCTTCCTCAGAACCGGTGCGCCCAGAATGTGACACGTGTGCTGTGAAGGGTTTATGCTTTCTTACTCATTTTCTTCAATAAACCTAGTTGGAAGTTAGCGCCCGTCCTGTCTGTTTCTCCGTTCTTTGTCCGTGTATCTTTCGCTCTCAGTTCAGATGGCTCATTACCAACTAGCCCAATCCTCAACCCTTCTCAAGCCTGAAGCCGTCGACTATATAGCGATGTGGATGTGTGTAAAATACTTCATTTACAGCAAAGGGGGCAATAGTCGTGCAGAAAATCGGCACCGCAAATATAGGATTAGGTTCATCCTGCTGCGATATCGCGCCATGCATTTCTGCCAGTGCAGCGACCTCTATAGGGTTGACAACTCGCCAACGCGAAATATAGCCATCTATAGGTGCTAAAAAGTAACCACGCGCAACCGGTAGTAGTAATCCAAGTAGCCTTCGTACCACGAGTGTAATTGTTTTATTATAGAAACACTACATAACACAGGGACAAGGACAACGAAGGGTGCAAACATATAGCACAGCGAAACGCGCGCACAGTAATAAGGAATGTTTAGTGACCCTGGATAATGCCAAAACAACTGTACTTTCCACGTTTTGACTAGTGACATTGACAAACGAACTAACTTGTTCTCGACCCTAATGACTGTTTTTGAATCTTTTTTTAGCAACTTTTTTTTATGGAAAGAGGGTCGTTATCCTCCCTGTTGCGATGGAACGACGAACTCGCCTTGTAAAATTTAGCGTAAAGCATCAGTTCTCAGTCCGTTTCTCAAGTCCATTTTTTTAGAGGACTCCCTCTTTATCCCGATTTGATTATATATACCTGCTTTTGAGAAGCAAGAAGTTGAAACAGTTTGCCCAAGTTGTCTTAACAAAAGTATACAAAAATAGTCGAGTAGCCAATTAAAACATTTAGTAGCCACAAGGACAAGAAAGTAACCATTCTGGCGAAAAAGTAGCCAGATCTGGCAACCCTTGCGAACGCACGAGAAGTCTCGTGCTGATCAGGATCAGTATAGGAGTGACCCATGAACCTGTTTCTCTGACGTCAGAAAAGTTTTTTTTTTCCTCAAGGGTTTGTATCTCGCTAACTAAGACGCGTAGACAAATAATTGTTTTTGAATACTCTCGAGTACAGTACAATGCGTGCATGACGTAATGAACCACATGCATCAACATTTTCAACGAAAAAAAAGAAAAAAAAGAGCAGAATATATAAACAAAACACTTGCGCGCAGTCATCAGACACGTAACGCATCAAAGCACGACATTTTCGCTTGTCCCAAGGATAAACATACAGAAACCATGGCTGTCATTCTGCTTCGAAGAGGGCGCACACGATAGATCATTGCGCTCGACCAGCTCCCTGGTGGCGGACACAAAAGCTCGGCGACGCCATCCTTCCATTAAGAGAAAACGAATGGACCGCGCACACCATACCAGCTGTGACACGTACATGTCCTTTATATCTAGCTGCCGAAACATCTCGACTGCATCGTTTCATTGCGTTTCGATAGAAGAACGCGGCGGAGACAGCCCTCCCTCGCACATAGATTCCTCGAAGGATATTTCGCATAAATCTTATACATATATACTGGGCTTTAAACAAAAACGACGGTGCCAACGCTCAATGGCAGCAATAAGTCAGCACGGCACTCTACTGCATTCCTATACAACTGTTTCGGTTCATTCCGATGTGATTCCACGAGCTTTGTCTCGATTTGTCTCGGCTATTCGTTCTGCATGTTTCGTGGCACGCCCCCTATGGGAAGGAAGAGATTTGTCGACCTGTCTTCGGTATGCCGCCTTTTTTGCGCAGTTAATACTTCGTTTATTTTGTGACGCTGTTCTTTTACTTTTTGACTACGAGGTACCACGAACTTAAAGGAGCTATAGCAGTAAAGTACAGAGCATTTCTTCGCCGTAAATAGATAAGCATTTTGCAGCAACCGTGCACTCGTCGTAGATATTGTTTCAGTGCATAGTGCAGTAGATAGTGTTTCAGATATTGTTCAGCGGCACATCATTCCCAGCTGTCGACTACACATTTTTGCTGGGAAATATTTTCATTTATGTTATTCTTATCAATATTTATTATTTCTATTACATATCACGAGTTCAATATGATTATTATTACTATTATATTACTTATTACAGTATTATTTCTGTTATTCGAATGTCACAGACAGTTATGTCTTCAATCGATCACTGGGACCGATATTAGTAAGTTCCAGAATATCGGAAACACCTTACGAAAATGATACGATAAAGGAAGCTGTCCAATCAAATATCAATAATCTGATGTCGGCTACTTGAAAGGAATAAGAGGATTGGGTTATCTTGTTTTCGGAACTTAAATTCCTCCATCTACTGAAACTCCCTAATATTCCGTACTCGAATCCCGTAATCGAATCCACAACCGCGACCACCAGAAGAGCACACCGTAACAACCTTTCGTACGAGGGGGGAACATTCCATGCTGGCCACCGACGCACAGGTGCCCCGATCCCAGGTGCCTCGATCACGAACATCGCAGTCACGGAACGCTCGCGATCGGGCGAGCGTGCGTGCGTATTTTTACCGTCCATGAGGCGTGCGTGCAATTCACGCAGGGCTGGATGACTGCCGCAAATAAACCTGCCTCAAAATAGCTATCGCGTTGCGCTCGAGATGCGCGTGGCGCCACTGGCGCGATGGGTGACGGCCGGCCGATAACTTCACCGGGTGTGCTTCTCGAACGAGCAATTTTTATGGTACTGCAGTAGAGCTGCAATCTCAGAAAATTTATCTATTCGATAGGCTGAGCCCTCAGTACTCTCACGTTACAATTTTCGTCCTAACTACACTCATGGCTTTTTTTAGAAAATTAAAATTGAAAATTACGGGCAACATTGTGTCGAAGTCGCCACCAACTCGTCAAGTACGGCGGCAAAACTACATTGCATGCGCATAACACTGGGTATAAAACAAAACAAGTCGGCTACTTGTCGGTTGTGTAGTCATCATGAGCGGCAAGCCAGTCGCCATAGCAAGCCATAGATCACTGTTGCTTGACAAATTTGGGATTGTTTCCAACCAGACGCCGCCCTGAACAGTTTTACCGCAATTTTACTAGCAAATTAATAATATTCAACGTTCCCTGTAACATGTCTAACTTGTTGCGCTAGGTTCGCAAGCAACAAGCTGTTAAACTACGTCGCCAGCATAACCTGTCTGTCTCTTGCTTTACGGTACCTTTAATGATATTGGTGATAACTCGTGGCTTTTCGGCGCGACATAACGAGGATGAAGAGCGACGCCATGCAGTGGTCAGTCCGCGGATTAATTTTGCCCCCCTGAGGGTTGTTTGACGTGCCCTGAAATCTCAGCAGACGGTAACCACTTTTGTGGCCGCATGTGTTTTGTAAAGGGCAAATTTTGAATTGTTCTTCAGTGAATACTGGACCGATTTTTACGATTCTGGTCTCGATCGATTGCTCTTCGAAAGTCACATTGAACGTACGTCCCAGATTACTAGTTTTCCCAACTCATTTTTCTAGGTACGTAACGGAAGTGCAGGAAAGACGATCACGCTTTGATACTCAAGTTGCGAAGCGCACTACTTAAATTATAAAGTTATAGGCAAAATTTCGTACATACTCTCAGATCAAAAACATTTTTGGAACATTTTAATACGACACCCATGCGTATCCAGACCTCTGTTCTGGCGCTATAACGCAAAATATCTCGCGCCGCTATGTGTCTAAATATCGCTCCGCAATCCTAGATGACCTTTCACGTGCTGAGTCACAAGTCTGCGTGGACCACCTGTCTAAGCAACCTGTGCCATACCACCCAGCTGCTACAGTCTTCGGTAGTGTTCGAACAACCAACCTGTGAATGTGTGGGCCAAAACGTTGCTGAAGTCTCCGCTCATTGGTCGCAAGGAAAATTGAGTATATCGGTTGGGCGCAAGTAACTTAATCTATGGAGAAACCGAAACAAAACTACTCTAGCACATTTATTTGTGCAGTTTATCGTTTCGTACCATTTTTCCATTGCACACTGTACCGCGTGAGTATTTCCTACATTAGACGTCGTCCCGAGTGCATGAATAAGTTGCAGGAAACACTTAGTTGATTAGTGACATAAATATTTGCGTTGGTTGAAACCATGTCGCTGTGCGTGGGCGCAGTCACACAAATAAATATTAGATTAGATTATCATTCGGTAGTTGGAAGTGCTGCTCAGCTCATGGTGAACCAGTACAACTCACAGCCTAAGAAAATGACCAGAACTCGAAATGCCTGCGCGTAAGAACAGAGCAGTAGGGATCAATGGACAGAGCGAGATGGCGCCAATTTCGGTGCCAATCCAGATATAGCAACGTCTGGTGGTGGAACAAAGAAACACTTCCTCGGCGCGTCATTAAAAGCGCGCTATAGATAACTGGCTCCTTTGTCTCTCCGTCCCACTGTACGTGCTCTTCAATTATGTGGGCCAACGTGCTTAGCATACTGAACTGCATATTCGTGTAGGTAGCTAGAAGTGATATATGGAACAGCCGCAAAAGAGGGGATTGAGCTTTGTTTACAACCCACACACAAAAAAAGAAAAAAAAAGAGAAAGAAGTCATGACAGCCTTTTTCAGTCGATCGCTAAGACTCGTGCTTGGATTTCGCCCAGGAACTATATATCTGAAAGTCATTTCTTTCAAAGTCTTTCAATCAGGTTTTAGAGCGACACTCCGAACCCAAAAATGAAGTTAATAAAACGACTTGCTTTCTTATGATTCTCAGAGACACGGTGAAAAAATATATACTAAATGAACTTTGCAGTTAGTTTTTAACCCCATTTTATAGCCAGCGCCTGCCGCCTCATAGACCCACCACCCGGGGTGACAAACGAACCTAACCTGATCTAAACCGCGGCCACCTCACCCCGAAGCAGCCACAATGCTTATAGTACAGCAGACAGCGCTTTCGCTGTCACGACGTCCCTAAGAGACAAACATTACTGACTATATACGTTATACCATATCTGAAAACTGTCCTCATCACCTTTACTTCAGTCACACAACCTGATGGTGACGTCCTCAAAAGCCCGATAGCTCATGCAAAGTTCACTGTCAAACCGAAACTAGACGTTTGAACATGCAGTTCGTCTATCGCATTTCTCTCAAAAAGTACGGGGCAATGCCGGAAAGCAACTGTTGTGAGGCTGACACAGGCGAACACCCTCAAAGTGCCTAGGGACATGGACAATTGAGATATGACAGTCGTCGTAAAAAAGCCAGACAGCGGCGGGGATCGAACCACGCACCTTTCGATCGCCAGTCGAGTGCGCTAAACGACTCAAACAACTAACGGGGCACTGTCTTCACATTCTCTCCACCAGCTCCCGTGGCATATGTGGTTAGGGTGATCGCCTTCCACGCCGAGACTGGGAGGTGACACGGGTTCGAATCCTGTCACCGCGGCTGTGTTGTCTGAGGTTTTCCCTGGGTTTTCCGAAGACTTTCGAGACAAATGTCGGCACAGTTCCCCTTGAAGTCGGCCCAGGACGCATAATAACCCCTGTCTCCCACTCCTTCCTGCTGTCCTCTCTCCATCTATCCACGTCTGTACGCCGCTCATATAGTCACAGTTGCTTCGCGGCGCTTACACGGAAATAAAAAAAAATATCTCCTTTTCTTTTTTTTTTCTTTTTCAGGACTCGGCAGCGGAATCTGGTGAACCACGATGGAAACATGGATTAAATTTTCCATTTGCTACAAATTACAGTTGAACATAACTGGAATCTTAAAGTCGGTCGGCAGCTCGGGGCCTTCCCTTTTAGTTATACACTTTAGCTCGACATTCATTGATGATATCTCGTAGTACCGAAACGTTGGGGGAAAATGTGTGTTATGTCACTGAGGCATGACACGCTCCACATTGACGGTCGAGTATCCTCGAAGGAAGGTCTCGCTCCAGTTCATCTCCCCCTTACGTCCCTTCCTAAAATACATTCCCGCTCTAAACCACGTTGCGCAAAGCACAAAATTGCGCGTCACGCTCACGCAGGATGATCCTCCTTTTGGCCGTGTTACAATAGTATTCCCGTAGTATTTCAAAAAGGGATTCTCCTCCCAGTTATGCCGCATCAGTGGAAGAGGTGAGCATTTGCGTCAATGTGAACCAACATTCCAATTTGAAGCCGCGACCTTCTACGTCCATGTATAGCGAAGGGGGGAGAGGAGGTTTTTTTTTTTTTTTTTTTTTTTTAGGAAGAGTTGTAATGGTTCGTAAAAGTGACGTGTACAAAGTTCTCACAATGGTATTCTCATGTACCGAGACTATCCCGGGCACACTTTTAAAAAATCATCTACTCTTAAAAACAGCGTATCGGAGAACCAGGGAAGGAGCGTGACGTAACGTGGTTCCTGGGCACGTGATTCGTGACGTAGAGAGCGGTAACAGCTCAAGCGGGTATAAGCGGCGCGTGAGCCGAGAAG
Source organism: Ornithodoros turicata (assembly GCF_037126465.1). Taxonomy (NCBI): domain Eukaryota; kingdom Metazoa; phylum Arthropoda; class Arachnida; order Ixodida; family Argasidae; genus Ornithodoros; species Ornithodoros turicata. The sequence goes on along the minus strand of NC_088208.1, from coordinate 39,622,955 downwards.
AAAGGAGAAGAAAAAAAAGCGCGGGGACTTCCCTACGTCACGCCAGGATCGTGTCGGTCGTCCGCGGCTGCTTTCTCAGACTTTTTTTTTTATTGTAAATTCGATTGCGCATTTTTTAATACACAACAGAGCGAAAATATTTTGCATGGTGGCTCCTGATAGACAAGCTCGACAGATGAGAGAGTATTTCTAGTCACGTTAAATGTGCTCCTTTAAACCTATATAGCTCACCGCCTGTTCATACGTCACTATAGCACCGCGTGTCTTTATCTTAAAAGGGATACACTGCAGAGGAGGACTACATCGTGTCTCCTTCTCTCCACGCTCTATAGTGTAAGCGAAAAGACGTGTCTGTTTTCTATCACGTTTGTGAACAAAAGTATCGCAATTCCCGTATAATCCTCTTTTGACGCAGACCCGAAGCATATGCCAGGAAGGCAATTTCATTAGGGCCGCAACCGTCCGGTTAAGTTGCGTATACCCCTTTTATCCCCCTTTATTCCCGTCTTACCGAATCTACCGCCATATAAAATATCAATACGGGAGCAATACTTCCTCACATAGATCCAAACGCCGTACTCACTCTCTCACAGCTGACGGAGGCCCCAATTTATCAGATCGGCTTTCGCGTTCGTTCGGCTTTGTGCAGGAGGCCCGGGAGTATACATGCGAGCCAATTTACTATATCGAGCACGACGACAATCCCCGAAAACAGATTGGAGCCCCATTCCAGTTGACGGGAGTTGTCGAGGTCGATAGGCTAATTCATTATGCGAAGGAGCTAGCGTGCCACTATTCTAAGCCCCCGCTCAGGGATCAGTAAGCGCCGTAAAGCAGCACACAGACAGGTTATATTGGAGGCGTATAGTTTAACAGCTAGTTGCTTGGAAACCCAACACAACAAATTATACATGTCACCGGGAACGAAAGAATATTTTTAATTTGCCTGTAAAATTGCGGTAAAACAGCTCGGGGCGACGTCTGGTGGGAAATGATCCCCAATTTGTCGAGCAACAGTGATCTATGTTCCCAACTAGTTTGCTGTTCATGATGGTTACGTAGCCGAGACGTAGCCGACTTCTTTTGTTTTAGACACAGTGTTATGCGCATGTAATGTAGTTTTGCCGCCGTACTTGACGAGCGATCTGCCCAGCTGGTGGCGACTTCGACACAGTGTTGTCCGTAATTTTCAATTTTAAATTTCTAAGAAACTAAGAGCGCAATTGTGACGAAAATTGTGACGTAAGAGTAGTGAGGGTTCAGGCTATCGAATAGATACATTTTCTCAGATTGCAGCTCTAGTGCTTTACAGTACCTTGAACAGTACCGAGTGAAGAACTCGAGGTACGGAACCCTACGGAATGGTGCATGAAGTGCATGGATGCAGACTTACGCTTAAGTTGATATTTCAATTTAATAAACCAGCTATAACTATAGTGATAATAACATTTTTTTGTTCATTAAGGTTACAGCCAATTCATTGAGACGCCGAATCGAATTATGAATGTTGAGCTGCGGGCTCGATTCGGCTGTGACGTCACGCGGTCACGGCAAGCGTCGCCACCAGTTAGGAGAAGCCGAGTGAAATGCCACGTGCTTACGGGACCAATGGGAATTGCCTATGACGCTGGAGCACGACGCCACTGTTTGTTGCACAACTTCGTAATGCTTTGCCGGAACGTTCAAGAATAGGACCGCAACACGGTACGTAACACAGTTCCATCCGGTTAGATGGTCCGCAGTTCAGTCACCTCAATTACGAACGACATCAGCGAGCGTCAGACGAGTTCAGCAAATCCCAGAGTGCTTAGCGTCGCTTTGAACTGTGGGAGTTTACTAATACGAAAGAAACGGGTGGCCTCCAAACTGTTCCGATTTCTCCCCTACCGGTCCATTGTTCACGACGTGTCAAGGTCAGCGAAAGCGAAATGTGAAGGATTATTCTTCGTTCCCCCGCTCAGCAAGCGCCCAGAATGCAATGCGTGCGCAAAGAGCACTGGGATTTTCTGAACTCGTCTAAGACGAGTTCAGAAAATCGAAGGAGGAACGAAGAATAATCCTTCACCAGAGCTCTGTCCTTCACATTTCGCTTTCGCTGAGCTTGACACGTCGTGAACAATGGACCGGTAGGAGAGAAATCTGAACAGCTTGGAGGTAACTCGTTTCTTTCGTATTAGTAAACTCCCACAATTCAAAGCGACGCTAAATTTTATTTCAATCATACGATGAGGATAGGCTCGACAGAAAGCAGCAAGGCTGCTTGACTCTTTGACTCGCTTGGCTTTTGACTCTTTGCCGTCATTTGCATTCTTTTGACAACACGGTTCATACATCTCGTACCGTAACCTTGTAATTAGCTATATACAGAGCGTTGCCTGTGCACAACGCATGTGTTATCTGCATTGGCTTGACACAGCATGCCGACCCAACTTTTCGTACAGGTCGCTACCCTCGAAGAAAAGAAGACAGAAATGTACCTCATGCAGCAGGTCCCTCTCCAAGGGATGCGCATCCAGCTGGCAACGGTGGGCGACGCGCACCGGCCAAAATGAGTAGCTACGCTCTCGGACGAACCTGTAGGAAAGAAATCATGAATGAGACATGTTACATTAGAAGTATACAGGTGTACAGTGGAATCATATAGGGCAAATTATTCTACGACACAAACACACACAAAAAAAGGTGTTCACGTTTGGGAATCCATTCACGGAACATTTCGAGCATTCTGGTGGTGGTGGTGGTGGTGGTGGTGATAGGGCTTGCCGTTGTCGGCCTCACGTATGTGGGCAACGTCACGACTCACGCCCTGGGGGAATGTGCGTCCTGGGCCGACTTCTAAGGGAACTGTGCCGACATATGTCTGAAAGCGTCTGAGGAAAACCCAGGAAAAACCCCAGACAGCACAGCCGGCACCGGGATTCGAACCCGGGTACCTCCCAGTCTCGACGTGGCGTGACATGCATTCTGACGCCGCTGGAGGGGTCACATGCTTACGGGCCCAATAGGAATGCAGGAGGCTCTCGCTCCTGTGACGTCAGAGCCCGAAACGGAAGTTAGCAGAGCGCATTGCAGTGAAAGTTGTGCCCAGGATATAACGAATAATAATAATAATAATAATAATAATAATAATAATAATAAACAAAGTGATACAACACCCTTTGAATACAAACCGTAAATACCTGTTACGGACGCGTAAGAACACCATATTACTGCAACGAGCAGTTACCTCTTAAAGAACCCCAATTACTCTTACCCAAACGAGAAGTAGCAAGCCAGAAACTGACCACCCGATCAAAGGCACATATATCAAACAACAGAAGGTGCACCCATCCTCAGAATCTGAAACCTGACATGCAGGGACCAACATCGCTAAACGAAGCTCAACTCTCTTTGGCCTTGAGCAGTTTCATTCGTATTTACATATCTTGCATCCTACAATCACGAAAGTGCCAGGGGGCCAAATTTTAGAAGTGACCCAATATATTCCTTCGTATCTCTCCAACTGGAAATAAGGCCCTTTCTCACTGTCGAAAAAAGGAGGAGAACCACCGAACCGTTCCCTTTCCTCTCAGAGCAAACTTTCGCGACCGCCTGACACGGCACTAAGTAAATTGGCAGAATGTAAACACTGGGCCGGGTGGAGAGCGCCCTCTTTCGTCGGTTTGTTAGAGACGAGTGGTTCCTTGGCAAAGAGAGAGAACTCCAAACACCCAGACGTTCAACCTTTGACACAAAAGTGCTCCTGGTGCTGTCGTTGAGTGAAAGAAGGAGAAGACACAAGGGGATACCAACAAGCAGAAGGAGATGAAGAAGTCGTTTGTGTGGGTTTAGCCTCTGCTTGTAGATCAAAGGTTGCACTTGGCTTCGACCCCCATCTCGAAATAGAGAGAAAGGAGGAAGCCCAATTCTCGTATCCCGAGGCTTTCTCGACAGGGTTACGTCACAGCAACTTTTATTTCGTGCTACGCTCCCAAAAGAAAAGGGTGTACTTTGACTCATTTTGTTTTGCCACATACATATCACTCCCTTTTGGAGCGTACATTTACTCTCCAAAAAGGAGTCTCCTCATTCCCTCAAAGGAGTAACATCACTCGCTTACTCCCTGCCGGAGAGCAGGTTCAGGTTCAGGTTCAGTGTTGCCTAGCCCCTTTGAGAACAGGGTGGGCACAAGGCCTCAGGCAGAATTACTCTCCAGGAATATTACTCTCCAGTAGGTGGATAGAGCGTAACCTCACTCCCTAAAAGGGAGTTAGGAGGCTCCCCAAAAGGGAGTGGTATCTGTGACAAAAAAGGGAGTTATAGTACGCCTTTTTTTTAAGAGTGTAGCTGCACCGCGAAGCAGCTGTGGCTATGAATGACCTTGTGCAGGTGGGGACAGATGGAGAGAGAGAAATGAGTGGGATATAAAGGGATGGGGTGCGTCCTGGGCCGGCTTCAGGAGGAATTGTGTCGACATCCGTCTAGAAAGCGTGCCGGAATACCCTGGGGAAAAACCTCGGACCGCACAGCCGCGGTGCTCGGGGTCATGATCGCCTTTACACCAGGACTGGGAGGTGATCTGGGTTCGGCTGCTCTGTCAGTGTGTTTTTACTCGGTGTTCCTATATAAAGCTATAAAGCAAATGTTAGCAGGTAATACGCGAAAAAGCTAATGAGTGCCAAGGGCCTGCGTGAATGACTCGATGACTTTATCCCTTAGTCTCTTGGAAGCTCTATGCGTGTTGTGTTTGTCCCTAGATGGTGATCGCATCGACTCGTTTGGCCATCAAATGTCTACGCAATTTCCCTACGAAGTCGGCCCAGGGCGCACGATCCCCCAGCAGCATGCCGCCAAGCAGGCAGAGCGCTCCACGCCACCAACCACCCGAGCATCATTCGTCGAAACACAGAGATGTACTGCTTGCGACACGGTCGTCTGAAATCAGCACCCCGTGGTTTACCCCATCTCAAATCTCCGGGTTTTGCAAGATCATTTATTTTGAGCAATAGACACGTCCTGTACATGGTCCACCTTGAAGAACAATACCGTCACAACATTTTCGAAGGCAACCAAGAAAATATGGGCTGCAGAAGTATTGACAGGCGATTTCACACAAGCGTGTCGCGAACAGCGCATACCGACACCACCCGAAACTTCTGGCCAAAACATGAATGAACGAATAGTAAGCAACGGTTGCAAACGAAAGTGTAAGCAATAAACCCACGAACTTTCGCAGATACACAGAGGCGACAGAGTAGCAACAATTATAATAAGCGAGAACATAAGGTGGACTTCCCCCAGGACGCAATTGTGGACTCGCTCGTCGGAAGAAAAAAAAAAAAAAAAAAAGCAGCAGCATCCGATCCCGTCGAAGAACAATGCAGGTGCGGATGTCCCGAACAAAAGCCAATCTGACTAAACGCGGAGGTATTCCGTCCCGCTAGAGTGCCCACGGGCAAGCCTCCACTTCAAAGAATGGAAGAATGCAATTTCGTTTGTTTTGCCACTGCCAGGGTTGCCATCTTGCCTTCGGGTTGCATGGAAACCACATGAAAGCAAAGTTATGACAGTTCGTGGCTTTACGTCGCGAGACAACTAGAAGGGAATAGGCTGACACACACCTTACGTGTTCATCTCCTGTATTTACCTTTTACCTTACAACTAGAAGGCTCCTTAGAAGAGAGCTCCTTATTTGTCCCTTCTATGTTTGTTCCAGCCTCAGAACATCAGTTCTCTCATGTTCAACATTTGCCGCTTGCGTCGATCCCTGTCGTATGAATGTGGGTATGAGTGAGCAAAAATGTAAGAGTGAAAGGAGGATGAGTGAGAGAGAGAGTGACTAGTTTGTCCCTCCAGATGACGCACCCTTGGAAGTCGCTGAGAAGGCGTTTATAAGTCCCAAACGTCGCCACACCAGCATTGGACCGCTGTTTCGGCCTTATTGGGCCTTCATCAGCAATGCGTAGGTGGGCGACGTTTCAGCGAGTGGCGTCGGAAGGTCACGTGGAACGTGATGTCCTCCCGTCAGGGTGAGTGACTCACCTCTGAAAGCCCAGTGCGAAGCCAGTAAAGTATTAAATGAAGAAAAATAGCATACGCTCTTTGGCTGCACGTTGAACATATGTTTATAAGTCCCAAACGTCGCCACACCAGCATTGGACAGCTGTTTCGGCCTTATTGGGCCTTCATCAGCAATGCGTAGGTGGGCGACGTGTTAGCTTAGCTCGGTTGGTAGAGCCCTGGACCGGAAATCCAGAAGATGTGGGTTCGAGTCCTACAGCTGGCTAACCTTTTCAGTGACTTTCATCTTTCATCGTTAATTTCTTAGGCAATTTGAGGCTTTGTATGTATTTGTCCCTTCTATGTTGTTCCATGCTCAGAACATCAATTCTCTCATGGCAGAAGAGCTAGCAGTATTACGAAACCAATCGATCAATCAATAAATAAACCATGATCACGAGCGGTACAAAGTGGTCGGCACCTGGAATTTAAGCACTGGACTGCGTATTTAAGCAGCTTGTTCGCTGACACCAAGTTTCATACGTACTCGACCCCGGTGAAACACGCAAACCGAAAGCGAAATGCGCGTGGGACGTTCAAGGAGTTCTAAGCCGTACCGAGTAAAAGATAAGTCGCAAGTAACAGTAACTACTTGTAGTAGCGAGTTTCTATTTTGGGATAGTAATTTTGAAGGGAAGTTAGTCACCTTTTTTTGTGTGTGCATTAAAGTAGTCGTGAAATGTAACTGAAAGAAGTTACCCAAGTATTGCCACATAATTTCAGTTTAATAAACAGACGATGTTGTGGGCTGGTTGGTCCAACATATTTGGTAAAAACTGTAAAATCATACCGTTTTTAAGCATGGTTCAGTGCCGCGTTCGTGTTGTGTTTTCTGTGTTCCCGGGCGCTGGAGGGGTTTTAGAGTTCTTACCAAATTTGAGTTTCCTTCAAAACGGTGTTGCCTATGGCGTGCGACCAGGGCAAGATAGTGATTTTGCCACAATCGACCGCTTGAGGGTAGTTTTTTTTATGTTGATGTTGACGAAAAAATAATAGGGAGAGATGTATTTATTAAGACACCTACAGCGCCAAAGAGCATTACAGTAGGGGGTGATTACAAAGCAAATACGGATAACATCCTGCAAGTGCACGACATGCACTTGATACCTACTATACTAATAAACGATATATAAATTGGTATAAAAAGTTACAAAAATGGCATCCCTGGTAGGGCATCCCTGCGAGAACCTGCAGCGACCTCAACCTTGCTGTCAGCGCGCCACAGTGAGAGTCTCCACCAAAATAGAAAAAAAAGAGAGCCAAGCAAGCGAAGAGGACCTGTTCTCCCACGCAAGATCCCCCTTAAGTCACGCGTCGGACGCGTGCAGCCTCGCGAACACGGCCGGGACTATATTTATTCCGCTTTGCCCCATTAGTATTGCTCAAATGGGCGTAGACTACGTTGGTGGAGTAGATTTGGATCACTGGGCCACGTTCACGAAATAAAGTGGAATTCGGTTTGAGAAGAGCGCGGCGCCTTCTGCGTTTCCTAACTGTATACGCGTATTAAACTGGCGTACCACAGTTACAGGGGATGTGGCGCATCTTGTTACACGACAGAGTACTCGGGAGGGGGGGGGGGACTAGTTCTCTTGCTGTGTGTGTGTCGTAGTTGGCGAGGTACAGATCCTTGAAAACACGCTTGAAGAGTCGAACGCTAGAGACCCTCGAAGACCCGAACACACTTCCTCCGAGTTCCCAGCATGATCCTGGAAGTACCACAAGCGAGTGGGTGGTAATGTGGTTCTAACACTCTGACTCCACACACGCACCAAAGGAATTCCTAGACACTCGGCAGCCTCCTGCATTCCTTCAAGAACAAGGCAACACTGAAGAGAGTTAAAGGAGAGATTGGCGTTGCCAACTCAGCAACAGCACGCACACTCGGGAAACTCCCAGCATGACCTGTACGCCACCAGCAAAAAAAGAAACGACACAAGGTACGACTAGCGAACATTAATCCGCACCGCATCATCCTAAACGTCACTAGGAAGCCGCAACCGTAGCGATTCACAAACGATTACACCCCACAATACCGGCATCTCCCTGAGGACCGACTCCAATCGGAGAACGATAAATCACTCCAAAAAGGAGGACCGAGTATCGACCCTCCATCTAATACATCAACCAGCGGGAATCCCTCCAGCCGTGTACCTTGATCATGCGTGCTTCAGAGCCTGGCTCCACAATCCGTTACACGTATATACTTTGCATGGATACATGGGTGGTATACACGCATATAGAGGCGGTAACACCATTTTTACGTGGCTTCCGGGTCACCCTGGGCACCGTAGCGGCTTAAACATGACTGGGTTCTCAGCAGGACTGCGGATAAGGAAAGGCGTAACCTGCCGTTCGTTGGCTCGACACACGGAAATTGCCGCAGCTGAACGGAGACAACACCCGCGAGTGCAATGTGGCCATCTCAGACAGAAAATTATTTGTATTTCGGCCGGCGCGGCTTTTACGACTAGTCCCGACATATTTGTCAGACGTGTCTGTGGTATGGTATAGCCCGGTATGGTATGGTATGGCCACGACATACTAGATTATGACGACCATGTCATAATCGGTAACCCCTATTAAGAGCCCGTCCGCACGATCCGCTAGGCGCGCTACTCATCGGCCCGCGAGATCTGCATCATGATTGGACGATAGAAATTTGAATTTTAAACGCACAGAAGCAGATGCACGATTGCCGTAGCAGACGACAGCAACAGCTCCTATGAAAACGAGTAGAATGATGATGATAATCAACTTTATAGAAGGAAGCATCTTCCGTGGGACATCCACCGCTTGTACAGAAATACTAAGGTAAGCTGAAGTACAAAGTATTCCAGAAATTGAGGAAGCAATAACTGGGATGATGATTAGCGCCACCGCTAGCTTCCAAATGCGGCGCTGGGAAGGGGTGCCTACGACATAGTCGTCACAATCTAGTAAACAACAACAACTTTATTTTCGACCTTGGAGAGTGGGGAGTTTCATCGCCACAGGCGATACTCTACCCCGTTGTTGGATGGAATGGGGGGAATAAAATAAAATAAAATGGGGGGGGGGGTCGTGGGTACGGTATGGTAGGACCGTCCTCGAAGGTTTCCTCTGAGCTTTATGTCCTCGAAGCCCATTTGCATTGAAGGTGCTGCGCAGAATCCTCTCTGATAGAAATCGTAAGCAGTGGGCACTGCGAACCAACTGTGGCTATGAGCTCTGTACGCCTGTTGATAGATTCAGAAAACTACAGCATAGGAACGAGTTGAAGACGGGGGTTAGCACGCAGCCTGGGCCGACTTCAGAGTGAAGTGTGGCGACATACGTGCGGAAAGTCGAGGGGAAATACACAGGGCAAATCCTCGAACACCACAACCGGTGGTATAGCATTCCATCCGACATCCGACCTTAGAAGGACCATCAACGAGCGGATGCTGTGTCCATTTCTTTTGAGTGAATATCGTGACCCTCTAATTTAACGACATTCCGCTATAGCTCTAGTTGACAACAGTACCTGAGAGCGAAAAAAAAAAAAAAAACATGTCCAGTAGTGTCATATTACCTTGACGGTACTGATCTGTCACGCGCAGCCGAGTGGGTGTAGGACGACTTTATGTTGGCCCAGTTTCAAATCAATTAGCCAAGCTGTCCGTACAAGAATGACAAGTGACGTGCGGACGTAGTTGCTCACGCAGAGAGACGTCTGGCGAACTGGATTAGTGTCTGGTAACATTGTGCAGACAGGTATGCACTTCCGGTGTCCGTGTACCATGCATATAGCGAGACAGTGTTCAGACATTCGACTCATGATGGTGAATAGCTGTAAGAAGAGAAGGACATAGATAGAAGTTGACAGCAAAGTTGAGAAGAGAAGAGAAGAGTTGAAGAGGTCAGTTGAGAGTCTGCAGTTGTTCTGTCTACCTCTACCTATGTCCTTGTCTTCTTACTGCTATTCACCATCATGAACCTATACCAACTACCCCGGATTGTTCCTATCGGACATTCGACTCGAATGATCCGAACATGTGTACGCATCCGAACGTTTCTTTCGCAGTAAATATTCTTCCGGTGTGAGATGTTTTAATATCAGCGTCGATGAGAGGTAAACTAAAAATTGCGATACTTATCCACATCACTGCATACTGACAGGAAGAAAAACCAGGGACACGGAGACAAAAGGTACAAACATCAACACCAAACATTTTTGTCTCCGTGTCTCTGGTTTTTCTCCCTGTCATCATGTACCAGCTAGTCTGCGTTCTCTCCCTTCTATTGATCACTGCATACTACCTACAAACTGAGAAAACACTTAGTTTTATTTCGTTTTGTCTTAATTTTGTTGTACTGGCAATGTACGCAGTAAACGTGATTGATTGACGTTAATTAGAAAATGCTATCGATCTATCACCTTGACCCTGAGAGGGACCGATCCGACACAGCGTTGCCGGCATACCATCGTCGAAATTGCTATAAATACGCGGCACGGGAAGTTTTCACAAGGACTATAGTTTTCACAGGTCTCGCTATCCACAGCGCGTGGGCGTCTTTAGTTCTGGAAACAAACTTGGGTGATGGAGTGCCAGGAAGCCGGTCGCTTCTGGCGTCACAATGACGTCATACGACCACACGAAACCTAAGGACATGCAACGGTGCTACGTTGATGAACGAGGTGCGTTCACGGCTTGCGCTATCCCCATAGCCAGCATCAGCTACAAAAAAGAAAAAAAAAGAACGAAGAAAATCTGAGACAATTCGATGACAATAATTGATAACTTTGATCAGGATCGAGGGACGCCTTAGTGGTCGGTCCGAGGAACTTGTCACCAAGTTGCTCCCAGCGAAGAAAGTTTCTTCGCGGTTAAGTGACTGTTGAAGATGTCACCAAAGAAGATGATGAGTCACTGTTCTGTTACACACACGTGACAGACATCGGGTTCTTTCTAGTTCCTTTCAACGTACTAAACACATCGCCAATTCCCTCTCCTCTGTCTCGTCTTCCACAGTGACTATTATATTGGCATAGTTATTAGAACTGTATTCTAAAAAATATTGGCCCTTCCCGTCAGATTCCCCAAGTAACAACACGTACTGAACGTTCGAGAGGTGAACAGGAGCTGTCCTAGCAGTGCAGTGCTTTCTTTCGCGGGGCTGTCCAGGAAGAAAGCGACATTGATCTGCACTTTCCGTACACTGTGCAGCTTGGGTCGGGTTCAAAAAGCGCCCACATTCATCAACATCAGGGGTCGTGTCTCTTCGGCCACACGATCATAACAGTTTTTTCCTTTTCCTTTACTCATTAACGGAAACGGCAATGTGCCAAAGCCCTTCGGACTACGCGGAGTTTGCTTTGTTAGCAATAAAGGCGTTTTCTGCCCGAGCTACAGAGATTACGGACAGTACGCGTACAGGCAAACGTAACACGACATAGATATCTGATCACCGGAAGCATTACCGTGTCCAAGCAAAGTGGTACGATAGGAAATAACGACCAACCTTCGTGGGGCGATGAGCCCGCATCCAACCCCTGCACCGTTCATTGGTCTTGGATCATCATTCAAGGAAGTCCGGAAAACGGTGGTCTCCTGATGAGGGAGTTTGCGCTCTAGAATACCGAAGCTTTGCAATGGGTCTTTCTTCTTCAGTTCTTCTTTTTTTTTTTTAATAAACACGTTGAGCTGTTTCACGCTTCCTCTGTGGTAACGTAAAATTGTAACAAACTGAATTTAGATTTGTGCCGAAAGTATGAATGGATTATATACTTGGTTTTGGACGTTCCAAGACGGCGACTACAATGTACAGAGACATCGAACAGGAAACTCTGTCCATATTTCACTTAGTTTACTTTACTCGGTTTACTTTCACTCTTCGCTTCGTGGTACTAACACGGAGGGGGAAAAAAATCTGCTGCTTTCCGACGTCTTTTGAAAACATTTAGAAACATCATCAATAATATAATTCCCGCGTGTGCATCAAAGTGTACTATGTTCCAATTCAACCTATATCCACGAGTTCTAAATGCACTCTCACGAGTTCTCTGTCCTATATGACCAGTCTCCTTTCCGGACAATTAGCGGTCAGACAACTGAGCCGCACCGGAAACGGAAGGCGACAGCGCCACTGGTGGCCCGGAGACAAAAGCTGCTCTGTGCGTATGTGACACCTCCCCACCTGAATGCGATTCCCTGCTTATTATGCTGCACGACTCTCATCTTTCATGAGGATCTTGCGCAGTCGAGTGGACGGTACTGACAAGTTCCTGAGTCGGAAGGATTTGGGATAGAGCATCCAATAGGTAATGTCGGCGCAGTCGAGGCGCAGGGTACCGTAGCTAGGAAATATGAACTTGCTTGGAGTCCTATACAGTTATGGCGGCAGAGTCGCAGTCTGATTGAACCGCAGGAACACGAGGAATGTAGGAATGTACGAGGAACCGTAGGAATACGTAGGAATGCTCTCAACGCGAGAAGCACTGCGCAGTGGAATCGGTTACGACAACACAACTAAGTTTTTCAACATTTTTGAGTAATTTTTCGAGTAATCAATTACTTTATTGTCAAAGTAATTTTTCCAGTAATCAATTACTTTTCTGAGTAATCGATTACTCAGTAATTGATTACTTTAGCGGCAGAGATTAGCGTATCTTTCAGATGTTCTGCCCCAAGTCAAGCCCCTGGTGCCATCAGCCTTTGTTGGGCTGTTCTACTATAGCAAGCGGAGGTCTTTGTAATAACGCTCTGGAATTTCAAAGTCTCTCTCCCTAATCTCTTCCTACACGCCAGTGTGATGGTACCTAAAGCTTATGAGGTTTAGAGAGTCATGGGGAAGTTCCATGCAATGCTCTTCCACAATCGGGTCAACGTCTTCCCGGGCGTACAGTCAGATCTCCTTGTCCTACGTGTTTTGTTTGTCTTGTTATTTCAGCTGTTCCGCTGTTGAACTTTTTTTTTTTTTTTTTTTCTGAGGCACACAAAGACGGTTATAATTTGCGTGAATGCAGAGTAACGACCGAAGTAACGCGTTACTTTTCTATTCGTTACTCAATTACATTTGAAGTCAAGTAATTGGTAATGGTAATCAATTACTTTTTCCACAGAAGTAAAGGTAACGGTAATCAATTACGTTTTTCGAGTAACGGGCACAAGCCTGTGTACAGGGCATGCAAAGTGACGACCCCCCATTTTCGAGGGGTCACCAAATCGCTTGGGCAGCCGATTCTAAAATTGCCTGTGGTAGCTTAGCGAATCGCTTTGCGCACAACAGCATGAAACACGAAAAAGTAGTTTCGCGATTATACATATTGAAAGCGAAATATGAGCAATTTATCGCCCCGACCAGTTGCAATAAAGAAATTAATTCGCTCATGGACCGAGGTTATATACAACCTGGATTCGTCTTTTCCCAGCCTTCAGCGCCGAGACCTGCGAGGGAACCGGGTTCGAGTCCCTCTCCCCGTGTTCTAGATGCACGCCAGATCAGCATGCAGCATACATTTTATGCCTGGATAACTTTCGGAATAATTAGAGAATATAGGTATACGGAAAGCGCTCCGAATGCTGTATACGGCACAGCGGTAGACAATAACGCCAGGCCAAAAAGAGCACAGCGCGCGCGTTCTCCTGTGCGCACGCGGGAAGGTGCAAATGGCTGAGTAATATATCACGGGCCATTTTTCTCTTTGCACGCCCAATCAATGGGGTACCGCCCGTCTCTGACGGCGGTTAATGCGCCTAGACCAGCCGCTAATCGCCCTTAATGGGATGAGTCGCTTAAAGGCCTAATTATGAGGCTCGAGGAACGATATACTTCCGCAGTAATACGTTCGCGTGTGAACATTCGCACTGCGCGAGCATCTTTTCCTTGTTTCTATCAACGGTACAAGTACACGCTCAGTATATGCATGAGCCGACATAATAGGCACATGTGCGCAGCGAATCAAGGAAGGCAACTACGTCATGGTTATGCAACGATCTATGATCACTTCAGGAGTGCATGGATGCCCTCCTCAACAAACGTGGCGCCATTAGGCACATCTTACTGCGCGATGAGCATGGCGCCCTTAGCAGACATGGCGGCATCAAAATGTGTAAAATCCAGCGATCCACTGAAATCAAATCCAAGCGGAAGCCTCTGGTCGTGAAACCCCGATATTTCGGACAGAGTGGCTGCACATCCGACTGGTGGCGGCTCGCGCGGCTCCATGGCCGTTGAAAGCGCACTGCTGTGATTGGCGGACTTTTTATTTGGGGCATGGCACGTACGTCACGTCGACCAGCAATCAGGCCTTATTTACTCTAGGTGGCGCGTTGACCACGTTGACATCAGAGCCGTATATTAAAAGGGAGTCTGGCCATTGGGAGGAGTCACAAAAAGAGGCTCGACCTGTCAATCACAGTTTCGCTCCACTGATTGGTTTGCTTTTTATCAAGGGGGGTCGCCATGACACTTCACTGCCACCCAAAATGGCGACGAAAACAAACACAGTGAAGCGGGGATTTTGTGACAAAAACTTTTCACAGACTACTCTGATTTTACGCTGCAAATGTACATCCTCATATATGTTTCTTGGAAATCAGTTTCAACTGATGCTCACCCATCGATATCTAACAGAAAATAATACGTTTTGTCGTCGGTGTTAGGCCTAGTGAGCACGGCGATCACAACGAAATCATAACAAAAAACGGCACTGTGCTGCACAATCTTATATTTAATTGCTGGATTTCATGGATATAATCATTCTTGCCTTTTATATCCCACCAATTCATGTAGATTTGTTTCAAAATCTTACCGACGACAGAATGTGCCCCCAGCAGGTGGTTCTGCCGGCAGCGGTACAACGACGGCCCCACGCACTCTAGGTGGCGTTCGTCAAATTTGCACTTGCACCAAGAATCCACTAGTTATGCAGATAGCGAGAGGTATCCATTTCAATCCCATCCAATCCACTTGCCACCCAAAATGGCGCTGCCCATGTTCGATAGGGGGACAAATAGTGAGGATAGGTTGATGGATAGCGCCCTATATTTCAAGCCTCTATTGGTCAGAAAGTTGAAAAAGTGGGTGGAGCTTCAGGTATAGGTATGACCCATTAATGGCCAGACTCCCTTTTAATATACGGCTCTGGTTGACATAATGCGCGGATGCCCCCAACAAAGATGGCGGCAGGAGACACGTTTCGCCGCGCGTCTCTTACCATAGAATAACCTCACGCTTTTGTTCCCAAAGGTATCGCCAGCAAGAAGTCACCGCTTAATTGCTGACGTCAGAGCTCGAGTACAAAAATAATAACATTTACCTCAACACTTTCGAGCGCGTGCATCTGCGATGTAATGAAACACACATACCACACATATGCGATTGAACCACACATCAAAATGCCAGAACCGTTGGAGAGAGAGAGAGAAAAAGAAATTGGGAGAGACAGAACTGATTTCCCTTTATGTCTGCTACGTAGAAGTGGACTCAAATATGAAAGTATGAAAGTGCAAGGGAGAAGGAGGAGGAAACAGAAACCCGACATAGTTCTATCTCTACGTGGCAGCGATGGAAGGAAAGCATTACAGTCGGTGACAGCGACCCTATCCATCATCCACGCCACGCTGGAAGACAAAAGGTCTCGGACGGCGCGATTCACGAGGACAACGTCGACCCTTTTATTTCCTATCTCTGTATTTCTATGCATCAGACGTATACGAGCGACATGCGCTTCTCGTCCAAAGACTATCGCGACGTGTGGGAAGTCAGATAAGGTTGTTGTGCGTGTTATCAGAAAGTAACGTGCGGTGACCATTTCTGTTGCCACAAGACGCGAACCGACAACGGTTAGGTGAACGCATATTTTGTGTCACGCAAAGAAGAGAGAAACTCTATTTCCCTCGGTACGAGAGCCGACGATATTTTGAACAGAGACTACTTCTGGGCACCGTGCTCATCATTTGCAATGGTATTTAAATGTTTATGAATGACCTGTTAAGGGTTCGACAGAGGTGAACAAACTGCTTGTACTTCAGTAAGGCACTTTGTTGGGGTGAGGAAGAGGATTACGTATATGTAAATGCACGCGAATGAATGCATGTAAAAGACTGGATGGATTTTTCCTGTCCACCTAGCTGTTGATCTACGATACCCATAAACCCTTAACACGTCATCCTTAACCCTTTAAATACCGTGCCAATGGACGTTGACGGTGCCCAGACGAAGAACATCTCTCTGTTCGAAATATCGGTGGCTTTCGTCCATGTCGGTTCGCTGGATTTTCGGCCTTTTTCTATTCCAAAGTGTTCGCCTTTCTCGATGATCTTTTGTTGATTATTGTTCTTTTTTTTTCCCTTTATTTTTACAGAGAAGACAACAAAAATGCGCAGGTTATACTATCTGCAGAAGAAAGTACCTTTTAAAAAAGTACAGAATAAAACACCGGTTTGTAAATTAGGCAGACGCATATGTACATCACGGGAGACTTATATATAAATATATAAAAAAGAAATCACTGGGAGTGTCAGGGTATTGTTTCCAGCACAGTTCCTTCCAGAGTCTCCATTCAGCTTTAAATTCGATATGATTCCGAAGTCCCTACGCCGAGTGTGACTCTGAATTTTTCCACCATTCTTCTAGGTCGTACTCTGGTTCCACTAGAGGGTTACAGTATGGGTGGGATGGGATGCTCGTCCTATACAAAGACTGTGGACCTCGAATGTCCGTAAGCGAGTGTTCAGGGTAGCTTAGTGGATCTACGTCGCCAGAGAACTATGTATGACGCCACAGCAGTGTCTATGCAGGTTAATTTTCGCCACCAGAGGGTTATTTAGCGTGCGCTAGAATCGCAGCACACTGCGCTTAACGTCCGTCGACCGGGTTCGAACACAACACGCAACCTTCGAGCGATCAGAAGGTGGACACGGTATTCACTGATCCACGAAGACGGGAAATCCTCGACAATATTTACCGATAATATTTTTAATCAAGATTTTACCTGACGGAGTGGACGCTGTGCAGGCGGGCTCCCTGCCGTTGGTTCATTATACTCATAATATTTAGCGCAAAGAGAAAATAGTGTTTTCAGTAGAGGAACTAAGACATTATCACGTTATCAGAAACAGCCTGGCAACCGGGATCACACTACAGGCATACCTATACACAATCCATGCTATAACCAGCTTGAGGAAAGAGCCTCATCTTCGGCCAGCATGGCGCGTGTCGCTTGTGTAGGAGACGATTAGCCGAGAAGATAAGTGGCCTTGTGTTGGGCGACCGCAAGCGGCCTTGTCGCCGGGCTGATCGCAGTTCGACGCTAATTACCCTCCTCTACCACCGTCGGACAATGCGTTTAAAACTACCTATTTCTGCCTGCATCGCACGCGGCCCCTTCTAATGAGTCCTGGCAGAACAATGGCGGTGGGAACCAAGTACGGAGCCGATCTCCATAAGGCAGATATTTCTTTTCACGAAAACGTATAGGGGTAGAGATGGGCGGATAAGATAATGAGAGTATCCGCGACTGCACTGTATCCGCGCTTCTATAATCCACAACCACATCCTCCTATCCCGCCGCTTGAAGCAGGTGCGATCGCATCCGCAAGGATATGGGGTATGTCCGCACGTCCGCTTTTGTAGGAAGAAAATACCAACAGGCAGGGTTAGTTACCAGAAACGGTAACTCCCCGAATTCCGCAGTAAATTGAGGACAGAAACAGAAACAAAGTTATTTTCGTCTCCATTGCCGGAAACGGAAACGAAATTCAATTGTGGGAACGATAATGGAAACTGTATTCACCGAACGTAATCCTCTTACGTACGCTATCGCCTTTGCGTACGTAAGGAATATCGTTGGTGTTCATGCGCGCGCGCAATACAAGACAGAGCTTCGCGCATTGCGCAGGACCACCACACTATCGCCTTTGCGTACCATATACTAAAACTCACTAACGTCCGAACCCCGATAGATAGGTAATTAGCATGTCCGCATCTCGGGCTACCGGATGCAGTACCCTCGTTACAAAGAGGCCCGCCAGGGGTGCCGCTAAAAGTCCATCCAATCCATCCGTCCATCCACAAGCGCATGGGTTTCTGCATCCGAAGTCCTTGATAAAGGTGCGCTCTACTTTTCCGGCAAACCCAAACCAGGACAAACGAGGAGAAAACAGACTCTATTATTCCCGGTAATCAATTGGCTCACATATATATAATTGTCTCGCGAAGTAAGTCCACGAATTACCGGGTCACCTATCAAGCCACAAGTGCTGAATTGGTGCAACTGAGAGTGCAAAACTAAAGCGCCGGGAATAGCCGAGCCAGATAAGACAGTATTTATGACGGCCTTGTCACTTTTAAGGAGCTCCTTATCACGTGAGAAGGGCATCCCATGGGACCGACACACTTCGGTGACAGCTGCGCTGTCTGCTCAAGTCTTACCCCACCCGGTCGTCGAGAAATCTGCCCGGGTGCCGCCCGCCTCGGATCTCTTCGTGTGTGTGTGTGTGATTGGCAACAATGTAATAGAAAATGCGACGCACAGTTCGCTGTTTTTGCTGGACACTCGTTTCAAAGAGGTCCACCAGGGGTGCACCAACAATTCCATCCATCCACGAGAGTACCTGTCTCTTGGTGTGTTGGAGAGAGGTTAGCTATAGCATGGTTCAACTGGTGCTATACCTTTGACTTGTGTGGGTTCTAATCTCACCTCTGATGCCTTTCCATCAAACGTAATTATTTGTGTATAGCATATATATCCTCTGTGCCCTAGCATCACATCTGCCCGCCAAGTGTAGCCTAGTCAACATGCCAAGCTGCCCCAGTGCCTGCGGTCCTGTGTCGTCGGTCAACGGTTACCGTACAACCTCACCAGCACGAGGCGTGATTGCCTCAAGCGCGATGACGGCGGAGTCGTGCGACTTGACTCCTACATTCCGTGTAACCCGATTCTAAACTGTGGAGTGACTTCATCCGCTTCCAATACGACCTGTCCGAGACAAAACACCTCGCACCGGCGTGGCCTCATGCCTCGAAATAGAGCGACACACTTTTTTCTCACCTTGACAGAGTTCGCTAAAATCCGCCGAGTGCTTCCGGCCGCACTTGCACGGGACGCTTACTCACTCACGTTTTTTTTTTTTTTTCGCAAACACAACACAAGGCACCACACACGGCGTCGACCCTCGTAAGAAATAACCACGTGACGGCTTTTTTTTTTCTTTTTTTCTACACTTCACATCGATGGATCAGAGGCTGCAGTTAATCTTCGCATCACGAAATACACATATTCCATCACATTTGCCGCGTACGGAACCTGTGCGGCGCGCGCACCACCTCAATGATTTCTGTGGCAGGTAGCACGCACGCAGCGAGCGCGCTCTGAGGAAGTCGCCGCGCACGCGATCGGGTCGGCGTGCGCTCCCTATAGCTACGTCATATCCGGGAATCTCTCTCGACCACCGGCTTCCTGTAACTCCACCTGTGTGTCTCCCACGCGCATATCTTGCGATGTTGCCCGTACCCTTTCGATGAGGTGACATCGGTTCTCGGAAATTTTGCGTCGACTGTGAGAACCGGGTGCGGCTTTGAATGGGAAGCAGATCCGTGCGGTTCGGTGTGTGTGTGTGGTTCGTCGATGTGCGGATAGGCTGCCCAAGTAAGGGGAAAATGCACATAACGAGGCACTATGTGCACAGCTTAACGGTGTGACGAGGGTAACCCCTCCAGATGGCACTCGCATCGAAACGAAGATAAACGAAGAGATCGCTGTCGTGATCATACCTGGGTAGTAATGTCGTTACTGTGATGAAATTACAGCAATGAATTACTTTTTCTGGTAATTTGTATAATGTAATGCATTACTTTTGACATTATGTAATTTGTAATGTAATTTAATTACATTTTCCCAGTAATTTTTAATGACATTGCTCATTACTTTATACAAAAGAATCGATCCTGTGTTCGGTGTTGGCGCCTGTCAGAATGAGAGTTTGCAACTGGCGAGTTAAAAGAATTCCAACTGCCACAATGAATTTCCACATCCTCAACACAGTTACGATTCAGCTTGTAGTAATGAGTAATGACTTTGTAATGGTATTACTTCTTCGTAGTAATTGTAATGTAATTTCATTACATTTCAATTGCAGTAATGAGTAATGTGATTTAATTAAATTCTAGCTGGAGTAATGAGTAATGTAATTTAATACATTTTAGAAGTAATTTACCCAGGTATGGTCGTGACGTAGGTCCGGAGAAGCTTGGTTTCGGTTCTCGTTCGCTGCCACGTGCAATTTATGACACTATCCACGTTGAGGATATGACAATTACGGGGTTATTGTATAAATAATATTCACACAGTACAAGATTCAATTCTTGCAAGCATTGCAATTCCTGGCCAGGTGTTTGTGTAACACGTTCTCCGGCGCTTCTGCTAACTACAGTTCTTCCCTCGCAATATATCACATTCAAATACACATAACACGGATATATACCTTCTCGGCATTGTTCGATTTCTGATCACCTAACGATCGACGTCTATATCAACATTTTTTTTTTCCCTGTGCGTGACAACGTGTGCGAAAAGAAAGCAGCATGTATACTTCATCAGCTTGGAGCTCCCCTCATATCGCTCAAAACGCACGAAACTGCTTTTCATCACTCGCTGGAAGAAAGACGGATGGCGTTTGTAGGGAAAATAACGTGCTGCACGCGCGGTCTCCTGTTGGCAGCAGCATGCATAAGAAGGATTGATCGATCACCGCCCCTGAACGCACCGGAGGTTAATTGCACGGAATAGCAAACTTCACATATAGGGACGGATTAGTCCGGGGACACGTGGAGTCCCGACAGGGGGCATCACAATCCAGGATTCGCCTGGGTTATCTTCTCGTCTGGCAAGTTTCGTAGAAGTACTACGAAAGTAGCTTCTTATTTGGCTCCACGTAGGATATCGCGAATGAACTGCGAGAGCAGTAGAGACGTGGACAGACGTGGAAAGAGGACAGAAAAAAAGGAGTGGCAGACAGGGATTTGGCTGACATCCTGGGCCGACTTCATGGGTGAACTGTCTGGAAACGGGAGACAAAGTACTCATCTCTCCCGCTTCCCCCTGTCACGTGGTTTCCTGTCACATGTAAGGGCGATGACTTGAACTGTGCTCCGTCACCATAAACGTAGCGGATCCATTCCGTCGGGAGCACAAAGGCATCCGTTCAATTGCCAACATGAGAGGAAGAAAACCCGATTCGTTTGGCTTCTTCCAACACAAGCAGAAGGAAAAAAAAAAAAAAAAAGCCGATACCGGCACCAAGACGCCGGGCGCAACATACACGCGGCGGCGACGGCTCGAATGACTCCGGCATGGAAAGTTGATCGCACGGGGGACTGCGCTGACAACTTGGCAATAGTATACATGCATCCGTTGTTGGAGTATGCTGGCAAGAAACACACGTACTGCAGCGGGTGAATTTGTCATCCGATTGCACGACAATGCTGATCCAATTCCGTGTGTGCCTATAGGCGCTTTCCTCAAAGAATATTACCCCGAACACCGTTACACGACTGATAAAATAGACAGGCGAGCTGGTGGACGAAATCCGTCGAAGGAAAAGCCTGAGTTTCGGCGACATGGAGGACTGTGTGTGCGACTCTAGTCTACCGTTACACTGGCTCGCTTGACTCTTGCTCTTTCGTTCACCGACGGAGGAGAGAACGTTAATGGAACGGAAATTAATCTCCAAGACCGCGTTCGAGACCTTCACGCAAGTGAGAACCTTTCCGAATCAAATATATAAAGGAAAGGTATCCGCTTCGCCTCATTTAGCCGGTATGCAAACCCGCATTTACGGTCCGTGCTGTCTCATCCTCCCTCATTGATTATAGCGGGTTATGCGGCGCTTACTCTCTTCTTCTTCTTTTTTTTTTAATCATTTCCACCGCCAAAGTGCACGCTTTCCATATGGAAATGAAAAACGTTCCTTCCTGAAGCCTCTGTGCAAGCCGACGTGACAGAGATCACGCCTGAAGCTTCTCACCGGATGTCATGCGGCGCCATTCCTGAAATTCTTCAAACGCACTGGGCGAATGGAAAGCCAAATCACGAAAAAGTATCTTTTCTTCTTGGAACCGATGACGGAAGAATGTGCAAAGGAGAATGAAACCACGCCAGCTGTAATCTAAGAAAATTTATCCATTCAATAGCCTGAGCCTTCAGTGCTTTTACGTCACCATTGCGCTCATGTTTTTTTTTTTTTTTTGTTCTTATGCCCTATAGTGTCTTGCCGTCATATTACGGCAGCTTTTCTTCCCCGCAATCTACTCACAAACACGCGTTTGCCGTACTTGCCGTGCCGTTTGCCGTGCTGAAGACTGGCACGTGGTGGGTTTGAATCCCGGGAGTGCTGTCCGAGGTTTTCCCTGGGTTTTCCGAGACTTTCCAGACGAACGTCGGCACGTAGTTCACTCTGAAGTCGGCTCAGGACGCATACTAACCCCCCTGTCCACAACTCCTTCCTGCTGTCGTCTCTCCATCTACCCACATCTGTACGCCGCTCATAGCCTCAGTTGCTTCTCGGCGCTGACACAGAATCACACACAAAAAAATGTCGAAACAGTGCGATAAATGCCTCAGCGACAATCGGAACTTCTCCGGGGACACGAACAAGAAAGAATCTAGGAACATACCCACGGAGAACTTCTTCCTTGCCTGCTATTGTTTTTATCACGTAATCGCTTCTTATCTTCGTTGAGACAGAATGACAAGACATAGTTTAGAGTTCCCGCATCCACAATGTAATCTGTCCCATCGCTCGGGAGGCGCATTTTCCACCCTGACCATGCCCTGTGGAAAATTGTTCGTCGAATTCGGAGCACGTAAAGCTCGTCTGGCGTCTCAGGAAGCGGATGTAACGACAATGTGAAAGTGTCTACCTTCATTGCCTCCAGCGAGCTAAAACGGCAACGTATAGGAACACTCACAACGTGAGCGTTCTAGAACAGGGATATCTACACCCGAATTAGTTTTTCACGTTTTTTTTTTTTTTTCTGTACGCCGCTCATAGCCAAAGTTGCGTCGCGGCGCTAACCTGCAATAATAAAAAATAAACGTTTTACAAGTCAAGTGCACAGAAGGAAAAAAAGAAGTTCATGAATATTTTTTGCCCTATTTTATGAACACTCCATCTTCTTTGATTTCCCATGCTGCTGCCAGGGAACAGTGGAGAGTGCCACTTTGAAGGAACTCCCATTAAATTAACGGGGCCTCCATTCTCACAACAGGGCCGCGTGTGCTATTCATCTCAATTTTTTTTTACGTGACGTTTTCTAAGTAGCATTAATATCCACCCGAGGGACAAGCCGAAAGCGCTCACTCATTAGTCGTTTTTTGTGAAAGGAAATATGGAAAGAAGGACCGTCTTTTCTTCAGCAGCCTCTCGGGACGAAAGGCGAATGCCCTGGTGCATGCGACAAGACTGAAACCACTGCTATGTCTCTTTGGAAATCGCATGACCCCAAGCGCGTGAAGTAGAACTGGCGACGTCATCTAGACGCTGCGAATCGAAATAATAAACATAGTCGGAGCCCGCCTAGTGACTAATAATAATAATAATAATCACCATCACCATCATGCGTCCCTTGCGGAGGACGGCTTATCACAGTCAAGCCCCCGGATGTTATCAAGCTACATGCTTGCAGCTTTTTGTCCGGGGTCACCGCCATCTTACGATGGAAACGAAGCGATAAAATAGGTGCGTGTCACAATGTTGCTAGAGTCCTCAGACAGGTTCGAACCCGTATCCCCGGGCCCGGGGATAGTAAGCAAGGGGACGCGCGTCCCCCTGCCCATCAATGCCCCTACTTTGAACGGTAGTGAAGGACTTCTGTCCCAGCTTGGATTGTCTCGGATTCTTTTTTGGATTTTGTGCGTCTTGTCGTCTGGCGTCGGTTTCGAAGGGAAAGCTCACACGCGTACCGGACGGACATCGGCACTGTTCCCCGTGAAGCCGGCCCGGGACGCACACCAACCGCTCTGTGTCTCCCACTCCTAGCTGCTGTCCTCTCTCTCTGTCCACGTCTGTGCATCGCTCACGGCCACGGCTGTTTCGCGGCGCTAAAATGAACCTCTCGGTTCTCCAGTGGGAAATTTCGTTGAAAAGGCAACAACAAATGGGCGAAAAGAAAGCTTTCATCGTAATGATCTCGCTTACGTTGAGGACGATATTCTAACGAGTATGGACAAAAATGACGGTCGAGCAACACTGAAATGCGGTGAAGGTGACTATATCTCATACCGTGTCGCAGAGCCTGACTTATTGGGTCAGCCCTTCACGTATGTGAAGGCGTGAAAAATGACAGGCGACGCATTACGTATAGCACTCGCGGGAGAACATTTTTATTTTTTTTCTCTTTTGCCTTTGCAACGTAAATAGGGGCGGCCATGTGAAGGTAGGGTTTCTGTTTATGTATTTAGTTTATGTATTTATTTTTGTTCTTAGTGTTCGCAGGTTCGGAGGGTAAAAATGGGGCATATGTGAATGTAGGGTTTATGGGGGCGAACATGCGATCGGTGCTGAAATCGGATTCGTTATAGCGGACAACAGCTCCGTTCCTTCGATATATTTGAGAAATTGTTTGTGTAGAACACAGGTTAGGCGCTTGAAGGCATTGTACAGCGCTGATACGAACTGTATGTTGTACGAACTCCAAGGTCATGCTGAAGAACGCTCTCGTATTTTAAATAATAAAATACCTATTGGGAGCTGACAGGTTCAAATCCTACCCAGCGTGTGCTTCAATTATTCATGATGTCTCCTGGTTTATAGTCGATCTTCAATTCCTTCATGCTTCTTCTGAAAGCTTTGAAGGTGCCGTAAATCAGCATATAGACCGTTATGTTCGTGGCGTAGTTTAACAGTCTGCTGCTTGTAAATCAACCACAACATGGAACGCTAATTTTTGTTATTAATTTTTTTTTTTAATTTGCTAGTAAGGTTGCGGTAAAACGGCTCGGGGCAACGTCTGGTGGGAAATAATCCCGAATTTGTCGAGCAACAATGAAATATGTTCCAGACTAGCTACTCCTGACGGCTACGTAGCCGACACGTAGGCGAGTTCTTTCGTTTTAGACACAGTGTTATGCGCATGCTATGTAGTTGTACCGCAGTTCGTGGCGACTTCGACACAGTGTTGTCAGTAATTTTAATTTTCTAAAAAATAAACTACAATAATAATAATAGTAACTTTATTTTTGTTCAGATACCCCAAAACAACCACTAGGGCCTTCTTGAGCTATGAGCGCAATTATGACGCAAGAGTACCGAGGCTATATCGAGTACATCAATTTTCTGAGATTGCAGCTCTATACTGCTGTACATTACCTTTAAAGCTTCCCGCCACATCACCCAATAACATTACTAGTACGCTGGCAACACTGGAGCAGACCTCGATTGCGGGACAACAACCATACCACCGTCTGGCTCGTTCTTTCACGCATGAGGAAACCTAACTTCTGCGTAACTAGCCTTTAGTTACCGCGCGCGCGGAAAACAGGTGTGGTGTGTATGACTCACGTCCCTTCTGGCAGGCCTTGGTGATGGAGTGATGCTGGAATGCTACCTGCATAAACGCGGTAATAAAGCGGCTCTAAAGACGCTGCGGGAAAAGGAGCCCGCTTCGATAGGGCAGTACATTTTCCCTGTGGGCACCCACGTCTCTTATATCGAACTACTGTAGGTCAGACGGTCGGACGCCAACGCTGACCTTCGGTATTACGTAATATACCTTGTACACAATTGTGCCTCTTTCGCGTGCTGGGGTGTCGTTTTAGAGCGTGGTTCGAACGCTCTGTTGCGATGCCGTTTGGCTGTTATGGTACGTTTCAGCAAATACGTTTCAGCAAATACCCTAGCAGCGTACCTTTGCGCCCTGATACACAACTGTGCTCAACTTGTTTCTTTCTTTTTTTTTTTTGTTATAGTGTGTGTGTGTGTGGCTATGCAACTATGCCTATGAGAGGCGTATAGACGTGTACAGATTGAGAGAGATAGGAGCAGGAAGGAGTGTGAGACAAAGGGGGGGGGTTAGTATGCGTCCTGGGCAGACTTCAGGGGGAACTCTGAGCACAATTTGTAAAATGTCAGACCACTGTCAGTGCGTGTTAACAGTTTATATAGTTAACGGTTATATATATATATATATATCTTCATGTTGAAATATTTGAGGAGGGGGGAATGCACTGTCTTGTCTCCCGTCGCAATTTTATTATCTTATTTTATGCTGCGCTGTATTATTAATACTCAATATTTATTGATATGGCGGGATAAATACGTGAATTATACTAAGTTCGGAAAGCGTACGTGAAATAATGTGTTCGATATAAACGAGCCGCGCTTAGAGATGGGTTTCAGAATAACAAAACACATTGCTCATTAAGGGGAAAAACGACCACTGACTGGTGAGGAAGTATTGAGTAATATTTGTGCATCCGATTACAACAGCCCCCGCACAGGCAACACGACACACCGTCCCTCAATATAGACATCATTAATATTCCGCGACCGTATTTCACGTTGTCATCCTGCAAGATGAACCACCGCGACCACCCCCGTGTATTCCTCCACCTGCGCTGCGGAGATATCCATTTCATGTGGAATTGCAATGATGATCCTATCCCACGCACTGTCTGTGTGTTGTTCCGAGTCGGTCTTTAGTGCGTGAAAGCCGGCATTACTATTCACAGCACGTTCCGCGTAACAGCGTCACGGCAGACAGAGGTTTACGCTCCGCCCGGTAAGGGCCGAAGGTCGTGCGCTGACATCGGCAACAGTCGAGCCTTCTTTGGGAAACACTCGACGACAACATCTCCGATATGAATGGGATGCACGATCGCAAAATCCCAAGTCCTCTGCAACGCGGACGTTCGTTGCAGACGTGAGCAAGGTTCGAGAAAATTTGAGAAAATTCCAAAGTGGCCTCAGGTCGAGAACCGCCAATATTTCGAACAGTCTCTGTTCGAAATATCGTATCATGAAGCTTTTTCTTCAATCAAACTGTAATTCGCCAGTTTTCAGGGCCAGTTTAAATACCAACACTAACTAAAATACATGTTTAGCGGTAATTAGTGGAGATGTAGCATCTTTGAAGCCCAATTTTCGAAAGAAATTATCTAGGATACAACGGACGTCTAAATCGCCGTTGCAGACGACACTTCTGCGATGAAACCACGCGGGTGAAACTATGTGAAGCAGACGACACTCCTCCACAGGCTCCCCCACGGTGGCAGGAACGACGCATGACGCTATGTCAGCTGGATGAAATTTGCATCAGAATCTTCGCAGTGATGAAGTAGATTCAACGATATAGTTAGAGGTAACACCAGTCAATTTCGACAACTCTGTTCCATCGTAATGGAGCGGAATGATTATTATTTCTGCACATTTCGTTGTCAGTGAAGTGGTTGTTATACGGACTCGAATTGTTACGGTGGTAGGGACCAGTGCAGTTCCCAAAACACAAAACCTATGAAAACCTGAATAGAAGAACACACTTTGAAAATTCCCACAAAGAACCCATTCTATGATAGTCTGTGATTGGCTGTATGAAGCAGTGGTCATTATCTTTTCGCTTGCGCCATCCATAAACTTCTACTCTGTTATGAGTGGCTATAGGAACAGAACACTAGCAATAGCAAACACGACCTTTTCAAAGGTAGTAAAGAAAGAACGATGTGTTCTTCGCAGCACATTCTGTCAATAGTCACGTTTTACGCTGCTACATATATATAGCGCTGGCTCGCATAGAGAAACCAAGGTGACGTTTGTTAAACGCCGTATTATCATGGCTAAATGACATAAAGGTCAAGCTCATGATAGGAATTGTATATGAGAGCTCCATATCGCGATAATTGCACTGCCTGCGGTGTCCGTCCTAGTCTTTGTTGTTTTGTTTTGCAGTACATGTTGTATTTACCATACTCACCACAGAAGGAAGTGCCTATTGGTTAACTGACCGTGAAGTAAACCTAAGTACCACTAAAACTACATACGACGAACATTTCATGTAGAATTTCACAAAGAACTCGCTTCAATTTCAATCATCCAAGCTAATTAGAAGCAATGCTGGGGCAGACATCACTTTTGTATAAGTTTCGTCCGCAAAGAAAACTTGATATAAACAGACAGCTCGTCTGCGATTACTACAGAATTAAGTAGGCGATACCACAGCCTCCGGTCAGGTACAGCAGCCCACGACCAGCGAAGAGCGCACGTTAAGACGTCAGTCAACCTCCCGTCAGAAGTCCATCGCCGATGCTTTTCTGGCATGTGTCACAAGTTTGTAGTGGGAAGAGCATTCAGAGAAAGGCTATCGATTTTTGAAGGGACGCGCTCTCCAATGTGCTTCAGATGATCCCACTTTCTCAGTGCTCCCAACATTGTGAGCGAACACAGCAACTTACCTTGACTTCCGAGGTCTAAAAATCCCTTCGCATGACACGATTGTCGCAGTACGGCAGATTAATCCAGGAAATTTGCCACAACAGTGCACTACAATCAACACCGACGAAGCGAAGCAACAACACAGACGACACACACAAAACTTCACCGCAATGGCGGAGGTCACGTGATCACAAACTCGAGCAGCCGCCATGCGAAAATGTGTTTCGTAACTGACACGCTATGGGCCTTTCATCGGTAATGGTCGTTAGTATTTCCCTGTAAACATGTTTATATGCCTCTGAGGCACAAGATAGAAGTTTACTGGTAACTTGTTTTGTGAGATAGTAGCCGCGTTGCGTCGCCAGGTGGCGCCCGAAAATGTAAACAAACAGCCGAAGAATGGATGCGTACGTTTTCGACTGCGATCGGCCGCATCGTTAACTTCTAATTCGAACACATTACCCTACTGACATGCTCGATGCTCAGTTGATCAGCAGGGGCACCGTCGTGTCAGCGACTCACATTGAAGATGTGTCCTGTTGCATTGTACGGGAGTACCTCTCGAGGAAGGTGAACCAAAATAACGCTTCTAAAACGTACGATCATTACATACATTTCACTTACGCAGGGCCTCAAAAACACGCTGGCCACAATGGATGAGGAGCTCCCTAGACGTGCAGGATGTTTTTCTGCCCGCGATCAACTCATCCGAGCCGTTTGTATGGAACGGCTCGTCAGAGAGAACAAGGCACGTCCGGTGTTTTCACCTCCGCTTACATTCTTCGGCTAACTAATTTCGTCCCTTTCTTGAACTTCAGGAAAGAGAGACACCGTACAAAGCTCTCTTGGAAATGCTAGTCCAGGAAAGACTTTTGCGGAGGCGCTCCAAAACGAAGCAGGAATCGACGACTAGAAACGCCGGCGGGGAGTTCGTCCGCGAAGTAAACAATAACTTTTCCAATCTGTTGTCTGCAAAGAACGGCAGCAACGACTCGCTGAACTCAGCCGACGTGATCACCCGCACCAGAAGTCAAACCGAAACTAAGCGGCCGCAATCTGCGCGTGGCAGACGAGACGCGGGGGGTCTCGTTTTACGTCCGAAGAACGACATCGAAGCGGTGCACAAGCTCATATCCAAATCGCAGCAGTACAGAGGAGGCACACAGCATCAGGGCACGTCGGACGACAATTTCCCCCATCTGGACGAGCCCTTCGCGCCGTTAAATGGGCAGGGTGACAGAGCCGACGCCATCGACGATCTCGGAAAGCAGATAAGTGAGGTCTTCAGCACCCACAAGGAGCAGAGGCTACGACGGAATATGTTGCCGACGCGGTCGGTGGCTCCCGCAAACTCGCTCGGAACGGCGGGTGATACAAAAGTCCCGTCCGTCCACTTACCGAGGCCGGCGAGGATCACCACTCTCAGGATGGACTCCTTTGGAGATGCAGAATATTCCTTGAATAGGGTATGGTAATACTTTGTCCTTTTGCCATGTGCTTGTGCTTATGGGCATGCAGCACTTCCACTGGCCCTTGGAGCACGAGTTGTGATAGAGATGTTATCAAAAGCTCTCATTCGTACCAGCTTTCCAAACTGTGCGAGGCTTATCCCTGGCTTATCTGTACGCAGCTAATACTCGCTTTGTATGAAACTGTGCAGGAAGGAAGTGAAGATGCAAAGAAGTCTTTCCTCCTGAGAAGTCAAAGTGCTCCGAGGCTTGAACAGTCTGCACGGGACAGCATGAGGAGAACACACACGGCATCCAACAATATTGCGAATCTCATCACCAAAACCAAATCAAACGTGGGAATGTCGGATGAGGTAGACGACGTCGAGCTTTCCGACGTAACGGATCAAGACATACAGGGTGATCACGCGATAGTTACACATCGACTGGTGAACTTTCGACCAATCACACTCGAGGAAGCTACGGTGAGTAAATGCGAAACTGCAGATTGAATAAAACCTATATATATATATTTTAAAAAAATTTTTTTATTTAACTATAATGCCAGCGAACTGAGGTCGGCCAAGGCATGAATGTAGAACATTCACTAAGTCGCATATATAGTATCTAATCCATCACAAAAAGACGAAAGAAGAAGAACGAACGAAAGAATACTGATAACAATTCACCCTCGGTTGAAAAGTGTCTACATACCGGCAGTGGCAAATTCTGCTCTGTTGAATGGAACTCGGCGAAAACAAATTTCAATAATCAATTTTAAATTTGCCAGTTAAACATATTAAAGCACAGCCAGCACATATTAAATGAACATGCACGCTGTGCTATAGACGACCTGCGCTCCTACGTCATTGATTACGTAATGCCGCCGTGCAAAGCATGCTGGTGAGCACTATCAGCTTTATCAACCTATCAGCCGACATGTTTTTCCCGCTTCTTGCCCACCACAGCAAAATATAACCTCGAACCGGTCTTCCCGTGACATCACGTTTGTAAACACAGGGTCGTCCATACTAAATTAGAGTAACTAGCACATTGCTTGTCGTCTTGTGCATTTTCATTGTGTTCCCAAAACTTTCCAGCAGTGGAGAGGCATATTTAACGCCCATACCCTTTCAGGACATCAAACGCCTTCTTTTCGGGTCCCCGTCTTGCAAATTTGGTGAGGAGTGGGCTGAACAGGGATTCACCTTCGTGAACTCCAACGCCGTTCCTTACGGTCTCATTCAAAAAAAGGTGTGTGCACTCAAAAATTGCCTCTGTGGCAAAAGCAGACCCCAAATTTGTACGTTACAGGGCGGTCCCTGCGGTGTTCTTGCAGTTGTTCAGGCGTATCTACTGAAGGAGTTGTTGTGGCCAGATTCTAGTCAAAAAGACGATACTGGGTAGGTGCCTTGAGGACGCATCTCGAAAGGGACAATCTTATACAGTCTACGGTATGAGAAAAACTTTCTTTCAGTTCTACGGATGTTGGTATAGAAGAAAGGAACACAGCGCTTGCAGGTGCTCTTAGCTGTATTCTGTGGCAAGCAGGCAATGGAAGGAAAGCTGTCATAGTGAAGTGAGTTTTCCGGAGTGATTTTCAAAGGAAGGCTAAAGTGTGATTACCAAAGGGAAATAAATATGAGAGGACACAGAATGCTCTCACACAACCCTGATTCTCTGTACGGAAAGACTTCACTCTGTCACAAACACTTTTCAGTCCCTCTGGTGTGAAAGTCTTGAAGGTTGAAGGTCTTCTGTCCGCAGACGGCATAACAGAAACAGTAAGCTCTGCACCAGCTAAACATTCTGACACACTTTCTGCAGCCCTCCTTCTAATGAGGTACCTTTCAGTTAACAGTATCCACATTTACATCAAAACAAGCCGTTCTAGAATACTACAAGTCATGCATATCAAAGGTGAGGCTTGCCGAACCGCTTTACGGCAGGGTGACGTTACGTAACGTTCGTCGCAATAGTGTGTGCAAATATTGCTTTCTACAACAAACAGTTACAAGAAGAAAGCTGTTCAAGCTGTGTCGCCTTCTTGATATCTGTACTGTTGACTCATGGGATTGAAAGGTACGTGTCCTCTTAGGTATGTGTCACAGCGGAAGCATGACAGTGTGACTTCCAAGGTTACGATTTCTTCTTTCCGTGTCAAACGATGTCCATAGAACTATGCCAAAGCGTAGTATCCAGAAAATCGTATATAGAGTCCAGTTCTTAGTGTTTTCACGTGTCACAGGGATCCGAACCGGAGCTGAACCCGAACCAAAAACTGCTAAAAACTGTTATTTGTTTACTGAACCGAACCAGAATTATTTATTCTAGCACTGAACTCAACCGGTTCACGAAACGGTTCAGGTAGGATGCGTGATTCAGCAAGCCAAGTCCCACAGTGTTTCTCTTACAAACCATGTAGTAGCAGAGCTTCAATGGTACCACTTTATTTTGAAAATTTTATTTCGAGGAAAATCAAGCTTTCATTCATTCGTCAAATTCGCGAGCCGAAACGTGAGTGTGGTAATGATTTCCTTTCACTGTACCAAGTGTTCCTGGGGCTGCTTGAATGCAGGTTAGAGACCGCAGTTTATCGTGGCTTTTGCCTTTTTTGGACACACCCATGAAAATTTTATGACTTGGGGTGGGGGGGAGGGGCAAGCTCGCTACATATGAGAGAGCCGTTGCAGATCGCAAAGGGATATTATATCGTTGTTACATATGTTGCTACATTGATGCACCAAGACAGTATCGTCTGAAGTTCACTACATCGTGAAATCCTGCATCGAAGCCATGTCACAAACCTTCCTTTGCTTTGGAACCTTACAGAATCCGTGAGGAAATGGATGAACGCAATAGCTGCTTGATAGGGAAACATAGCCATTGCAATCAGGTAGGGTGCACTCTGTCCTTCAAAATTTCGTGCACGAAACATTATATGCATTCACTTCCAGGAAATGGTAAATCTGCTGCTCATTGGACAAGCAGTTACAAATGTCTTCAATAATGAGGTCTCATTTGGCAAAGAAGAAAAGACTGTGTTACGTGGCATCACATCCCCTTCAAATATTGGACTGCTGTCTCTGTATGAACACTACAACTCATGTGAGGTAAAGCTATGGAATGTTTGATCACTCTAACATTTTCACACATGTAGTACCAACCTAGCACATCTGACATGTGCACAGCAAATGTTCAAGCTCCACCGACAATGGGTATCGACGTTGCACAGTTTGGTGCAGCCAAGGTGTGCCTGCAAATAGTTTGGTGCAGTCAGGGCGTGCCTGCAAATAGTTTGGTGCAGCCAAGGTGTGCCTGCAAATAGTTTGGTGCAGCCAATGCGTGCCTGCAAATAGTGTAGCATCCTGTCTCTCCCAGATCTGACAGGCCTTAGTGACACTGTGTATTTATAGCACCCCTGTAAATTAAATTGCACTGCGATAACAGGAAATGCCATTGTGCAATCGGCAATCAGTGAATAGGTCGATGTGCAAAAATATGTTGCGCGATTGTCAACGTACGCAGTCCGAACATATCAACCAAATGGTTCACCGGGCTACCTACAATACTATTTTGGAGAGCGTAGTATTTAACCTAGGTTAATTTGGACCACTAAACCCGGAACCTCGAGCAAAAGAAAGATTTTCGGGTACAGAGCTGGCAGCTCCCATAGAAGATAATTTATTTATTTATTTACCCTCAGGGTTCTTCATTACAGAGGGGAGTGGGTAATATATTGAAAAATATATGTGGGCAATATAATGAAGCATTATGCAACTTTCCCATCTTGAGGTTGGATCACACTACAAGGACCCCAAGTTTCCAATCTGGCTTGTCCTGAGCGAGAGCCACTTCTCTGTGCTCTTCTCCAAGACACGGACCGCACTGTGCCCTAGCGGACGACAGTTTCAACTGTACTACTACGACGGCCTCAACAAGCAGGAGGAGGAGATCAAGCTTACTATAGGTACTTTAGCAGGTCCAAAAAGTGACGTGACCTAAAAGTAACGAAACATTTGTATTTTCCATTTAGACCCCTCAGCCAATGTTATCTGTGAAGACTCAATCATGACTCCCCCGTTGGAGCTGTGCATCAGAACCAGGTATATCCAACATTACGGTGATCATTAGAGCGCTGATTTTCACGAAAGTGCTTTTTTTTTTTTTTTTTGCAACATGGTTTTTATCTGGATGATGAAAGACACTTTTGGTCGTGGTTTGGGACAGATTAGAAAAGGGCTCCATCGTGCATATAAATGCATGTTTTACACATTATGGCTGCCCATTCTGCATGAAAATGCATATTTTGCCATATTTCCAGATGGCCAAGGGCTAGTGCTTCCTTCTTCTTCTTTTCAATGAATGTTTTGGACCCTTTTCCGCGAGAATTTCGGTCAGAATAGAATATTTTCGATGTTTTAGTGGGACCAGTGTACAGCCCCCATTTTAGCTGCTCCTCTGCGTAAAATACTAACCACCAATGTTAGAGATCTTTTCTTACAGCCGTGCTCAGGGCTTGCACATTCGTATGGCATCTTTTTTTCTTTCTTTACTGCATGCTCCTGAACGAAGGCAGCTTTATTATTTTACCGCGCGATCCCTAAGCTCAAAAGTTTGTCAAATATTCATTAGACGCATTGCCTTCATATCACGAATGATGAAAAACATTGCATGCACTAGAGCTTTTACTGCATATTTAGAATATTTTCGGTGCATACATGCACGCATATTTTGGGAGCCGTGAAGGACACTGTGAAGTCAGCATTGAGGTCATCCTTGTGATGATGTGTGCTTTGAAAGTCTTTCTAATCAACTTCTAAGGTTGTTCTGTGCAGGATATCCCCATACAAAAATTATTTCCTTAGCCAAACATATCTTACTTTCCTCTAATATTCTCAGCAATGCTCCGGCTACAGCTACGGAGAGACATGAAAAGGTTGCGAGCGTTCCGTACTCGCATGGTTAGCTGACTGGGTCATCCTACGCGGTAAAAGTGGTCTGTCGGAGTCTCTATAAACTCTCCAGGCTAATTCCCAAGGTCAACTGGCCTAGGGAAGGCGAGGGCTGCACAGTAAATCACCGGAAAAAGTTTGTTGCGTGCAAGTGAGACGTTCTGTATGCCTTGCCGTTGAGTTGTGGGAGTCAGTACATAGGCCAGACCTCAAAGTGCATAAACAAACGCCTTCGGCAACATAAAAACCACGTGGAGTCTGGCTCGCTCGACACTGCCCAGATCTCGAAAAATAATTTGGACTCATGTCCGCACAATTGTCGCCTCATCTTTGACGAAGCGGTTCTCAAGTGGAGTCATTCCACCTCTTCGGAAGGGGTGTGAGCATGAAATCCGTCAACCTGTCTCCGAGGGAAGTGGCAGTTTGTGGCAAAGGATTTGGTGTATAGACTGGTCGTCAGTGTCATTTTTGCTTTTGTTGCGGGTAAACTGTCCGTCCGTCCGTCCGTCCGTCCGTCCATGTTTTCTTTTTGTGTGTTTATCATCACGTTATTTATGTAGTACTACTGTAGTGGTTTTTAGACTCACGATTCTGTCTGCTTCATTGCAGGTGGAAAGGGGCATCTGTATCTTGGAACGACTCGGAACCTCTACTTTGAAGTGACCCAGCTGTTCTCAAGGAGCAGTACTACTATTACTCTAGTCTGTCGAGCTAGTCGGAGGAACAAAAATCCGTCCATTCACGGCCTTGATCTCATTTGCGTTCTGTATAGACGAGTCTCAGTATTACTCCGTTTACTACTTCAATTTTTAAATTAAATCAGGGACTTGCACTACACACGACCTTTCGGTACATATTCCAAAACCAAGGTTGTTCCTTTTTTGCTATATTTTTTAAATTGTGCCATTCCTGTAACAGTGTCTGTTTTTATGGGACATTTTTTTTTAGTATGTTCACATTATACACTGTTATTTTGTACAGTAAATTTATTTCACAATTATGCTGTGTCCAGACAATGTATATCATGGCTAGTGCCCTTGCATAGATGCAAGGGGGAGGTTGGGGGGGGGGAACAGAATTCTACTGCTGGGGGACAAGAAAAAAAAAAGGAATTTCTCAGTCAGTTCACCAGTTTGCACTGTGACCCTAAATATACAACCTACCAAGTTGCAGTGACCTACTCCATGCATAGTACACGTACCACACATGGCACCATGTGTGTGTAAGACACTAGGTACATGTGGCCTGGTACCATGCTTGCAACTACCAACAACGGGTAGCTTCATACCACACGTATAACGTGACAGGTACTGGTGACATGGTACCTTCCATTGCACTGCACAGTGTACTGGTGGCATGGTACCATGTCTGGACAGTACAGGTACTAGGCAGCCCGGTGCAATGCATACGTTGTACAGGGTGCTGGTGTCCCAGAAGCATACGTACATCGTACCAAGTTCTGGTCGCCTGGTATGACACATGTACTGCACAGGGTACTAGTGACTTGGTACCACGCATGCAAAGTACGAAGTACAACTAAGCTGGTACCATGCACTGCTCCAGTTACTAGGATACCTTCTCCAGCACACAAAAAATCTCCACATAAGTGACACAGTACAAGGAAGCCACTTACAGAAGTTTATTCTGGAAATACTGCAGAACACATTTAAAATGGACGCGAATAAAACTAAATTACAAGCAGAGCTGGAGATATCAACAGATCCAGAACAACCACTGCCCCCCCCTTATATTTGATATACACTAAACTGTATGACAAACCAGTTAAAAGCAACTGTTCTATATCAATATGAAACTGACTCAGTTGACAATTATTTTTTAATGTGTGTAGCAACAACTCGGGCAACTGAGTTCACTTGAGCTACTTTAAGATTGCTCGTATAAAAATGACAAAGATCACAACCTCCTGGCAATTTGGACTGTCTGTTTCAATTCGTGGTACGTTATTTACATAACAGAATGACCAGACTGTGCAAATGTTTTAAATTTCAAATATACATGCATCTACATCTAACATCGCTATATTCATACGTGTACACCCCTTTCTAGCAGCGTAACGTGTTTGTACAGGGTACTGAATGCTTTGAAGCTTGGGCAGATGCAAGTCCCAGGAGGTGCTTTATCACAAATGATATTGCAGAATTATTTCAATCGCAAATTTATGCGCAGTACTCCGTAGCTTATCGTATGAAAAACACTGAGTCATCATGCTGCAGTTCAACCTTTGTCTGTAATTTGTGCGCCTTGGCATTCGAAATTGCAAGCATTTGCACAGCCTATATTACGGATAGGATCATGTATATACTGAGAAATACCAGGAAGAAACCTACCACTGCAATCTCATTGTATGGCAAGTGCTAGAGTTCACTCTACCTTGCATGGTGCAAGTCTCACAACACCACATGAGTCAATGTAGTGTACCCAACGGCATCTCGGCACAGCACGTAACAAGAGACTCGTATTACAGTGGGACTACAATTATCTGTTACATACGAGAAAGCACATCAGGTGAAGGTTACTGACGTTGCTCCATTGTTACAAAAAGGTGCCTGAGCAGGCCTTCCCACTTCCCTGGTTTTCGCATTTGTGCACCATTCAACAGTAAGTACATGTGGGCACATAATCTTTTGACCTATCTCGCTTGCTCTTCAGATATACATTTTTTTTGCTATGTTACAGTTCTTTTGAAATTGTGTTGCCATCGATCGCTCCCGTCACAATGAAACTCGATTATATTTCAAAGCTTGAATGAACCAGGATTTTGAGCTGACCAGGCTTCACAGCGTGCTTTTCTGAACATATTGTAGCACCACATGTGATTGGGCAGGGCAGTACCTCGAGGTAACAGCCCGTCAACTGTGGGTTACAAATTTTGCTCTACAGGAAGCCTGACACCTGGTGGAACAAAGATGCGTAAATTTTGTTACAGTCTCATTGTTAGACTAGGTTGGGGAATAGGGTTCGCGGGAATCTGAACAATTCGATTAACTTATTCGCAAGATGAAAAAGAGAACGTTAACACCCCAACAGCTCTGAGTATTCTTTCCCTTCATTCATCTAGTCTGCACTTAATAAAAAATCTTCTAGACAAGGTCTGGACTCGACGTCGGGCTAGACCGACACGGTGTGATAATACGTAAAAGGCGTTACACAAAACAAACTAGCATACGTGCTACAACAAACACTTGCAGGAAGTCAAGACTGACGTATGCACATCAAAAACTGTGGGGAGACACAGTACCGGAACGTCATACTGGATTCACACACAATCCGAGCAAGGTGGCATGGTAATTGAGGGACTAGTGGGTGGTGGTGGCAGACACGACATTTTAAATGTCATCACAGCACTGTGGAATCTGTGCCCAGCAAATGAGAATGCCCGGGTGAGCTTTACACAGTGAAATGTGCATTCAAAGTACAAAACGAAAAACTGGAGACATTAAAGGGACAATCGCATCCGGAAACCAGTCTAAGAAACCAATACCATTACGTTCAGCATGTCGTCGACAATCTGCTTGGCTAATGTTTTTGTCCGAAAAGTGCCCAGAAACGAAAAAAATGAATTTTAAAAATCAGTGCTGCAGAGGGTCCCGGCAGTGTGATGTCGCCCTCTAATTGGCGGAGTGAGAGGTCGCTGTCCGGACGCCCGCATCACCGCGGCATCCCTTTTTTTTTTCAAGGTTGTGCTCCGATTGGCGAAGAAGATGATGAGCCTCATAGGTGGTGTAGGGGATGACGTTTTAGCCTATTTCCAGAGAGGGAATTCCGGTAATCGGTAATACTCTCAACAACCGGCGTCTGCTCCTGTCATGTATTCCATCAAACAGCAGTCGAGCTACACCACTGTGTTACCGCGGTCAGTGGTACGTGAGGAATTCAATTACACTATAGTTTCGAACGGATGTGATCGTCCCTTTAATGACAGTTAACAGATATGCCACATTTACCCAGTACTCGAAGAATTGTAATTCTATGAGTGGTCTAGCATGGGGAAAGAAAAGAGCTGCCTGGAAACAGGTCATGAAAAGATCGGGACTTCTGCTCCCTTTCAAAGTTCCCTATAGGTCTTGCTGATATAAGACAAAGACTACTAGTGCCTAATGCAGTAGGAGGACAGAAACATCCCAGCTTCTCCAGCAACTGGCTCCTGACTCTGTGAAAGGCTTGATCTTGTGCACATTTTCTACAATGTGAGGTGTCTATGATGCATATGTACATGCCTGTAGTATGTATGTATATATGAAGTATCTGTAAATTACCTCTCTGCCTGGATTAAAGACTACCTTTTATCACATGAGTCAGTGTCATTATGCCATCACGGTTGAAATCTGTTACTCGTGCAGAACATTTGGATCACAAGAAGAACGAATACTGCAAAGGTCAAAAGGAAAGTTCAGACAAAGTGTTTGAATCTTGAGGTGGATATGACAGCACCTCTCTTTCCTACCCCCGTATGAACCTTTGTGTGCAATACGGGTTATACGGGTTGCATGTACTAGCGTAGCTGGATAAAATTTACCACAGTTGCTTATCGTAAAGGGATGACGACCAGCAGTCATTAAATTACTGCTGTGTCTGATTTTAAAGCATGTGCTATGATGCTATATAGGATATTCCATTCAGCAGTTTCGGACATGGCAGAAGCAGGTGCTCCCCCCCCCCCCCCCCCCCCCCGCCTGATTAAAAAAAAAGGAAAAGAAAAACATGCTGACCGTGATGTGCACATGTAATGCACAAATCACACTAAGTGGAAATCGCAAAATTTGTAGTGACGGTAGTAACTGTACATACGATGTACATACACACATCTACTGTACAACTATGGGAGGCATTATGTGAGGCATTATGTGAGGCATACCTGCTGATACTTCCTTGCCAGGGGATGTTTCCTTGGATCACGGTTTCTCAGCTGATCCCCTATTGCACACATAGGTCCAGCATAGTGATTCTGTACACAGATACACTTAGCATTTGCATACCGCAATCATTTACCGCAATTCAAGGTGTCCCATGTGGCAAAGAACACCAGAAATAGCAAACACAACGAAAAATAAAAACAGTGTGACAACGTTGTTTTTCCAAGGAAGTTGTCACACGGTATCTTTTTTTTTACTTCGCAGACTTTCTTTTTTGCAGATAAAAAAGAAAAAAAAAAAGAAGTGACACAAGGTGTAGCTTGTAGCAAACACCTCCAGTCGGGCGTTTCTCAGGGCAGTCCTCAGCTTTTGGCACCCCGGCCCTTTAACCAATACTTTAATAAATTTTAATGATAAGTAATTAGTGATTAATACATGACTGATAACAACGTTTAGCTGGCTTCATTCATGCGGAGCGCTCTATTTCGTTTTTCACCTTGGTGCATCTTACTTGGGACAGCCTGTTTAGCGGTTCCAAGAAAGCAAGAAATCAGTGAATGATGAACAAGCAGCAAATAAAGCGCAAGTTCGAACCACTTGCAGCCTTCTTGTCACCATACGTAGGGAACACTGCTGTTGGTACCGGTGAGGTATACCATGTGAGGATACCCAGCAAGCCATTGTACGGCGGTACAGAGCTTCATCAAACTAGCTATTTTGCTGCAGATCATTCAAATTTATAAGACCAGGGTGTCTACCAAATCGCAGCCATCAAACTCCCCGACCTTTCCAGGTTTCCACCGAGTATATTTCGAGCAAATTCCCCGACCAAAACAAAAGGGAACTTGGTACCTGCTGCTACGTTTTGATACCCCCAGATACCTCATAAAATTTACTGAGTATTAGTGAGGCTGTCCCACTTTTCTGCCCCTGAGCTTGTCGTACTGGCGAACTGCTACTCGCGACAATGCTACTGCAGCACAGCCGCTCAACCGCTGCTCCGCGCTCGCGATTTGCAGCACGTCGTCACAGCACTTGTCTGCGATTTTCCCTGACATCAGCTGCTCTTTTGACAAATTCCCTGACAATCCCCTGACTTTTCCAGGCTGGTAGACACCCTGATAGATGCAGTTCCTGCTCCCTCAACAGAGTTTCAGCTCAGGAGACTCCTCGCATCTTCCACGCACTATCAACTATTCAATTAGTGAAGTAAATATGGGTGTCTTTCTGCTGTTTCAACGGTTCCGTCTCGACGAGTCTCTAAAACTCAGGTACAAAATTTTATTACGAGAGGTTGTATATATAAATGATCAGTTGCAAGAGCAAACAGCCAAACCCTGCATGGCAATTCTGTAAAAGGGCACTATGGGGATGTTCTGGACATGCTGGCTGCACGCCATTCAAGGGTCAGTATGGAATGCTTTGCCCGACGTCACAACAGAAAACAGAGAAAGAAAAAGAGAACGCGTAACATTATGTCGTCCACAGCGTAATTATTTTGTTACATTTTTGCACTCTTCCCGAAAGCTGTTTGCTGCACACTACTACGTGAAACAACTTTCTGCGTTCCTTTAGGCATCGTGCTCAGCAACACTGCTTTCCTTGTTTTATCAGCTGCACCACAGCAGGGCATAGCTAGAGCATGATCTGGCGCGGTAAAAACGACTGAGGAGTTCTCAATGTATGAAAGACTGTCATGTGTAGAATCTGTTGCAGTACGACTGCAGTACTAACACATCTGTAATGGCAAGATATTGCTTCCATCCCAAACTGCTTCCTCCAACATTTGTCCCTCTAATGGACTAAAATAGTTGAATTTCATCTTTTGAGGCGGGTTGTTAAGTAAAACGTGCTCTCCAGAAAGAGTCACCACGTAGGGCTCTCACAACGATGCTGGTCAATAAAGTTGCATTGCATGGTGCCAGTCCACAAGACTTTGGACACCTGCATGACTTTTGGGTGCGCCAGGAACTTACTGCTGTGACAATCGTAAGAAACCCTCGTGCAGCTCTTTAGTGTGGAAGCATGCCTCAAGATGGAGCCACAATGACGACCACGACCACAAAGTGTTGACACTGCCTAGACAAACAACAGTAGGGAAAGACGACAACTGGGGTAAAAAATCAGCAAACTTAAATCTTCCCCGCACTGGAAACATGCTAGAACTATGTGCGGGACACACTCACTAAGCATATCTACCTGGGGAGAGAACGGCGTTACACGTTCCAGAGAACAATTATACATGTGGCCACTGCTGCCCTGGCCCTGGAGCACAGTTTGCCAAGTACCAGGGCTTTAACAACTTTACATGATCTACATAAAACCTGCATGCATACGCTCACACATTCACGCACACATTGTCTGCACACACCGCTCTGCGACAGGAATAAAAAGTCAACGGATGCTTTCCAGCGTGGTGTGGGACGCCGGCACAGTGCTTCAGTCTGGCATAGAACAAACACTGAAAGACAGGGAGAGAAAATAAACTGTGATCGTTCTCTTCGTTTTCTCTCAATGTTCCTCAGGCTCAAGAAAATTATCCTTTTAAAGGGACAGTCACATCCGTTCGAGTCGATTTCGAAACGATAGTGTCATTTTATTCGTCGTGGACCACTGATCATGATATCGGAATTCCCATGCATAGTTTGACTGTTGCTCGATGGAATATATGATGAGAGAGTATGTATCTATGCATGCATGCATGTATGAATGTATGTCTGAATGTATGAATGTACAATGAATGAATGCATGCATGAATGTATGCATGAATGTATGCATGAATGAATGCATGAATGAATGAATGCATGAATGAATGTATGCATGAATGAATATATGCATGAATGAATGTATGCATGAATGAATGTATGCATGAATGAATGTATGCATGAATGAATGTATGCATGAATGAATGTATGCATGAATGAATGTATGCATGAATGAATGTATGCATGAATGAATGTATGCATGAATGAATGTATGTATGTATGCATGAATGAATGTATGAATGAATGAATGAATGTATGAATGAATGTATGTATGAATGTATGCATGCATGAATGAATGAATGAATGAATGCATGTATGCATGAATGTATGTATGAATGTATGCATGTATGTATGCATGCATGCATGAATGAATGTATGTGTGTATGTATGTATGCATGCATGAATGAATGTATGTGTGTATGTATGTATGATATTGAGAGTATGCCGGAATTCTTCCTCTAGAAAAACAACAAATGATCACTCCCTTAGGATCAATCACGGCGCGACCTTGAGAAAAGGAATGCTGTGACCATGCGGGCATCTCTAAGGCGCCTTTTTCCTCTCAGTGCTGACCTCTCGCTCCTCTGGCTGGGGAAATGACTTCACGCCGCCGGACCCTCTGCAGCTGCGGAAGCAGTGCTGATCTTTAAAATTCATTTATTTAATATCTCAGCACTGTTCAGATGAAAAAAATGCGCGAAGTAGATTGTCCGCCCATGCCGAATATGTTGGAGTCTGTTTCATAGATGGGCTTCCGGTATGAGACTGTCCCTTTAAGTACAACAAGAAAATAACAATGCCACCTACCACACACACACATCCTGCTGTGCTGCCAACAGAGTGTTTTAGAAATATAATACCATCTACATGACTTTCACTCCATAGCCTTGGAGATGAAATCGAGAAAGCGCTTGGCATACTGCTCGGGGTGCACCGTAGAAATTTCTGCTCCCGCCCCGTGCTTCACCGTTTTGGCTGCTTGCGCCGTTCGTTTCTTGACACCGTAGTGGGTCAGGACGTCCACTAGGGCCATGAAGTAGACCTCTTTTTTTGGTGCACCTGAAATGAAATGTGAGGCTGAAGCAGTGCCTTCCTCCCTGCCTACCAGACCATATCCAGTGGGTAAACGAGTTATCTAATGAGGGGAAGCATAATTCCTTCAATGTGAAGGAAACTTGCACAAGAGACAAGACAAACCGGACATGACGACGTGGATTATCTAGTCAGATTTATCTGACAAACTCCACTTTTCTCGACCTGCTCGTTAGTTTTAAATTGATTTAAACACTTTTAAATGAACCAATTAGTAGCTTAATAAGACATTCAGCACTATCTTTCATTTACTGTTTTTACGGCCTTTACATCAAACGACTATACTTCACTTTTCCTGGCCCGCTGGCTCGCCTACGCAATATTTCTCATTAGTATTGTAAACTGAATTAATTAGCAGTTTAATTAATGAAACGTTTGTGGTGGCCCGTGGCTGACGATGATGCAGCATTGCTGCCACACGAGAGGCATACCCTAAAGGAGCAACGAGTCCCATTTAACATGGCTCGAATCCCTGCTTCATTCATCAAGTTCGTGCCTTATTTCTTTGTTTCTTTCTCTTGGCCACGACACCTCACGACACGTCACGAGACATCATGAGACGTCACGACATTCCCTCATTCTCCGATACACTCTTTTCACGAGTGGAGGATATATTTAAAGGTGTGCGAAATAAGGGCCTCGCGCACGCCCACCTTCACCCATCATTCTTTCGCAGGAACTCATTTTATTCATCGCAGAACATGCTGCAGCAAAAAAACAAGAAAAAATTTGGGGGATCACCTGGGTGCCCCTTTAAGAGTTGGAAATCGAAGTAACATGTTCATTTCGTCGTGCAGGACCTTTGTAGCGGCGTCACAGATGGTGTCGTCGATTCCATGGATATGACACTTCCGCAGAAAAAAACTAGTAGAACAACCTAACGCCATGCGCTGAAGAAAAGACACTCTCTGCGGCTCAGATGTCTTGAGACATTTCAGTAGTATTCAATTTGAAAAAGAAAGAAAAAAGCACTAGCAAGTACACACTTTCCAGACTTCCAATAGCATAGATGTCCCGCGATGGATTGA
Source organism: Ornithodoros turicata (assembly GCF_037126465.1). Taxonomy (NCBI): domain Eukaryota; kingdom Metazoa; phylum Arthropoda; class Arachnida; order Ixodida; family Argasidae; genus Ornithodoros; species Ornithodoros turicata. Next base: position 39,578,363 of record NC_088208.1, on the reverse strand, counting down.
AGGCTCGGTGCGTCGAAATCCCCATTTCATTTCGGTGACCCCCAGGAGAGTCCGGTGGCGTCGGAACGGCTCCAGCAGGACCTGAACCCGCAGAGTCCTCTTCCTCCTCGGACAGCGGCACAGCATCGCTGCCTCCTGCTCCTCCGTCAGCTTCTTCCATCGCCGCCTCTGCCTTCTCTTTCTCTTCCTGTTCCGCTCGTTCCACATCGTGGATGCCCAGACATAACGAGTAATCCATCACATTCATTCTTGTTAAGAACTAAAAGAAGGAGAATGCAGTATAGTACTATCATGGCCCATAAATTGGCATGTGCGTGAAAACGGATCCTCAGCTGGCTTACATTAACATCTGCGCCAAGCATGTCAAGGAAGCGTTCTTTGGCTTCGGGACCGACATGAACCTTCGTACCATCCTTGACGAGGTCATTGTCCTTCAGTGTCGGGATGTCCTTTTCCTGCGAATATGTTATGCATTAGTTGACGTATCCTTACTGCGTATGCTCCCAAGAGACAATATGCTGAAACTCACAAAAGAACATGCAACGAGGATCTAGGGTTTGGGCTTATCACACTGAACCACAAATATTTACACTCAATATTTTATTCATTGCAGGAGATTTACATCTAATGCAGCAGGTTCCATGCGGACGATGGGAAAAGTTAAGGCATGTGGCAGACAACACTTTGTTTGAATGCATTATGAAAGCTCCACACGAATAAATAATAATAACAAACACAATGTACACACGAACGAAAGAATAGTACATATTTCTGGTATATGTCCGTATGCCCGCTCCTGCCAAGCCAGGTATGTGTAAATAAATAAATAAATAAATAAATAAATAAACCCACCCTTTCTTTGTCACTTGCTTCTCTATCAACTGTAGAGCCCTGAAACAAAAATTTGTAAAAGTCTATGAAACGTCTGTTTATTCTGCACATATTTCACTTGTGCGAAATGGTTAAGGGGGGAACCACTTCTGCGCAAGACAATAGAGAAAGTTTGTTCGCACACCTCTCAGAAACGGCGTAAAATATCGTCAAAACAGAAGTACTGGCGTGTTCTCCTTGCTTTGCCCTTGTCAATGGCACATTTTGTAGAATTCCTGGACTATCCGTTGAAGTTGTATTGAGCCCAAATTCGCAAATATTTTAGTGTGCGACATTGACTAAAGAAAAGCTAGGAGAACACGCCAGTACCAATCTTAAGATGATAGTTTAGGGCGTTCACGCGTCTTGTGCGAACGAAAATCGCCCATAGATTTCTGAAGAAGTGATTCCCACTTAAGGCAACACCTTTGTGTTCACCACAGGCACCAATGCTGCATTACACTCCTAATTACATGCCAAACAGTGATGATAATGGCTGTGATGATGGCGATGGTTTGGAGTAGGTTGAACGAGAATAACGAGGACAAACAGAAGGTGATTACTAACACGTGCCAACAAACGAAAAGGCGATACAAGGCTACTTAAATATCCAATATCACGAAAACGTACGAGCCGCAGGGAGTGAAATTAAGTAGCAAAAATCTGTAAAACCAGTGGCTGCCACAATTACTCTTAAATTTATGAACTAACGAGGGTCTGTGTGTGGTTGCCAGCATAAGCTGCCGTTGACGAAAAATGTAACCAGATATACTTACAAGTGAAACTAGTGCTTGAAACCCCAAATATACAAGATCAAAACTGGAGAAAAAGTAAGAAAAATTCTGTCTCCACTAACAGGTCATCTCTTCATGTTTGTGTTACGCACAAAAAAAAATCTGTGTACATAATGCAGCTGCAATTTACAATGCACAATGCAGAAGTGAGACTGAAAACAGAGACAAACACAAATAGACAAACCAAGGCTCATGAAAATGGGTGCTGTTTTAGTTACATGACACTGGTAACAAACCCAAAATGTGTTCCTGCATCACATCATCGCTATACCTTGATCACACTCGAGAGCTACACATCCCATTCAGGAAGCATGGCGTACAATGGCAGGACAGGTATTATGCCTGCAACGCTGTGTAAGTCATATCGCAAACACACACACAGGTAGAAGGTCAGGAACGTCAACCTGCCCCACAAACGTACATACTCGGGTATATTGCAGGATATGCATGCGAGATGCAGGGACCATTTTTAGTAGCAAACTATCCAACTGCAAGTTAGAGAGCAAGGACAATAATCCTGTGGCTATCCTGTGATATCTTACCTGCACTACGGAGGATGAGGATCGTCTCCTTAACAGAGGCCCTGGCTTAGAGCTCTTGTAGCCCTTCACGCCAAAAATGTCCTACCATTACAATTCCATTGACATGCATGTATCCCGATACACAAAAACGTTCCCCCCCCCCCCCTATCCAATACACATGTCTAATCCTCTCATTATTACGATTTATATTTGCATCTGCAGGTATCACACATCACCATTGTGCAATGTTGATTAATCACACTTAATGTTTACACTGCTGTATCTAGATGAATTCATCCAGTGCCCTTTCAGGTACTGTCTTTTTGCGTTTTATCAAAACTAGTTTTCTTAATGTATGGGATGGGAGCGGAGAGCTCCTGGAGTCGCTCCGCAATATTCAGAATATCTTGTTTTTCTTTCTTTCTTTTTGCCATTCTTTTTGTAACATGAAGCGATATCAATTGATCAGTTCTACTGACAGTTCTCTAAAGAAAGCCTTTTGTCGACGACAACATGATATAGCTACGTATTTTAATTGTGTTACGCACTACACAGTAATGCAGAAACCGCTGCAAATTTTTATACCCCAACAACCCAGGACGCTACGGGTGCCCACATGGCCCAGAAAATATCCATTCAGGAAACAGACTACGAACAGCTACAAGTGAAAAGATACATACAAAAATATAACAAAATAAAGGGATTACAACTGACACTGGGAAGTACATACTAACAGATACACCCTGCACGTGCGCGCAGCAGGATGAGCACAATGTGTCAGACGACAGGAACTACTAACAGACTCCTGCACAGATGCCATATGATTAAAAGAATAAGTGGAAACTATAAAACCACAAAAAAGGACAACAAAGTAAAGAATAACCGGAAGTACAAAGGGGCGGCATCCTCACCTTGAGGTCGTACTTGACATGAACATTGAGGCAACTGCTGAATATGTTTCGAATGACGACCAGGTATGTCTCAGCGCCCTCCACTGTGAGTCTGTACATGCCCAGGTATTGTGGAAGCAGTGTCTTCCCATGCCTCTCCACCACGTACTGGCACACAAGATAAAAAGCTTAACAAAGCGCTCTCATAGCAGTCACTTCTCATACACGATGCTTGCAGAGTAAGCAACTGGTTCAGAGCAGGGAATGGTAATGGTAACCAAAAACAGAAACAGAAACAGTACACGAGCCCTGGACCGGTAATCCAGAAGATGTGGGTTTGGGTCCTACAGCTGGCTAACCTTTTCGGTGACTTTCATCTTTCATAGAAACAGTACGTTACTGAAATTGGAGCTGGTAAATGTGGCGGGAACAGAAATGCATACCATGGTATGGAATTGAGGCAATGGCTATTACTGTTCTGCGATGAGATGAGATGAGCAACTTATTTCACTGCACACTTTATTCCCCGTAACCTATTCCCATAAGGAATGACGAAGCGCATCGACAATTTTTCATCTTTGCCGCAGCACGGCAGTATTGTTTTGCTACTGATGGCGTCCGCCTGTGCGTGAAAACTTGAAAGGACATCTGCGCAGTCACGCCCATCTGGAGTTGCTGGACCCTGAATTTCAGGAGGGCACTCTACAGTATGAAGACATGTTTCTACAAAATTTTCTGAATCCCGAAACCTGTCGAAGCGCAATTACTTGTGTCGTCTGTATGCGCGCGACTCTGAAGTAAGACAGGCCAAAGGGGATGCTGACAGAGCTGAAAGGCGTGTCCACTGAAAGTGCCACAATATGCCAGTGTTCAAGCAAACTTACGGGATGATACTCTTTCAAGAGGACATGCATCTGCTCCACTTCTTCACTGAGAAGAGTCTTGATGATGAAAAGCCGATCATATGACTGGTAGAACTTGGCCCCACTACGCCCTGTTGACTCTATGGCTATTGGCTGTGATTTAGTCAGGGAGTTCTGAGAAAAAGAGGTTACAAGAATGAATCGACGGACACAGTGGCCATCTTCGTTGTGTTAAGCCAGTGTGTTTTCAGTAAAGGATTTTACATTATGATATCTCTACTCTTAGGACATTTTCTGCTACATATATGAAGACGCTGAGTGACATATAAGATTGTTGAATGATTGATATTTATTGACACAAACACAACTGAGGCAATGCTGTGTTATCCACCTGGATGAGCCTGACATGAATTTATAATTCAAAACAAAAGCAAGAAACATCAGAATGCAGAAGAAGCAGAAACCGGATAAACCTACTATGTAATCAACATCATCAATGCCAAACCGCTCCCTCAAGTTCCTGAATACCAGGGGACAGTATTCTTTGACCTTGAAGTGGCTTGGCATGTTCTCTCTGGAAGCAAGAAAAAAGAAAAACATCAAGGAGGAATAAGCATTTAAAAGCATCAGCATTTGGCAGGACAATCCCGTACACCACCACCTTTAACGAATACCACTCCATTCTCGGTCAGTGATAATGCAACTGAATTATCTTTCCACAAAAGGTAGCGGGTATTAAATCAAATAAATATAATAATGAGGATGCAGAGCTTCCCACAAGGTGTGCTGGCAACAAGAGCAATGAGACGGCTACGTGAGACTGTCTCTTTAACATTAATGCATCATCATGTCATGCATGTGCATGTAACACTTCTGATGTGAACTAGAAGTACAGTACTACACAAAAAAATTATCCATATGACATTTCTGTAAATTTTTTAACCGTATTTTATTGTTCGCATTAATACGTGAGGACAAAATGTGACCTACTTGTTGAAGTGGTGGTTGTCCACCTTCGTCTTTGTGAAGGCCTTGAAGTCATCAGGCATCAGCATCACAGGTATGTTAACATGAGTAAGCCCATTGATCTGAAATGAAAAATTGTACATTAATGTAATCCTCATAACTCACAAGACAGTCAACTGATGGAGCCACCAGGAAATAATCTGATAAAATAGCATAAATGCTGGCAAGCTGGAGGATGAACCCATCCCTTTACATATGTGTGTGTAATATTGTTTGTATTTAATGTGCCCCATTAGTCAGTTTTCGATACAAAAGCGTGGGATGAAAACTGACCGTTCTGGTGAAGGTTGTATTGTTTATAAAGTAGTCACTATGTTACACTAAGTACTTTTAATATACTTTGAAATACACTACATTAATCAATAAGGTGTGTAGAATACCAAGCTGTGACCTTCTGTAGCACTAATGATGTAGCAGTATTAACAGCATAGTAACATTAATGGTATATGAGCATTAACAGTGTACTAGAATTAATGGTGTACAGGCATTAACAACGTACACTCTAAAAAAAAGAATAACTGTAGCTTTTTTTTTTTTTTGGGGGGGGGCGGAGACTAAAGGCATGACCACAACCATTAATCCCTTTCGGGACTATGCACCAGCATTACTGTAACATTAACACTGTAATAGTGTCTACAGAGCAAAAAATTCAGTGTTCAGTCACTGTTATGCTAATTAACATTCATTGTGCACCTCAATTTCCCACAATCACTTTACTGCAGTGCAATCATACGAAGAGAGGGTAATCAAGCTGCAACACAAAGTCCCAACACATCAGCTTGAGTCGGCGTTCTAAATGAATGAGGCCCGTGCAGCCGACACTCACATAAAACATGCACAACGCAACAGCCCGCCCATGTACAACCGCTAATGAAGCCCGTGCGGGACACCGGACATTTTGACTTCTCCTGCTCGTGCATGTACGGAACACCATGGACATCTACTCGAGCATGGAGGGAAAATATGTGGAATATCGCCACTCTTCAGTCATTCGAAATGAGCAAAATTTAACAACGAAGTAGGAGGTGCAGTTGTCAGATACGACTTCAGACATGTGGTACAGAGCTTTGGTAAGCCCAGCAGTTTAAAAATGCATAAAGTGAGACACAGTGTGGCCAAATATCGATAGGTACAAACCAAATGTTAGTTCCCATTTTGTTCCCCATCAGTTGCCGTATCTTTTGTAGGACCTGTGGTGACAGATTGAGGATGGTGTGGAAGGTGGTTACAGCTTACAAGCACCACACAAAAATAGATAAAAATATATCTATCGAAAAATCTTCCAACTTTACTCGTCCCAACAACTCACCCTCATCAACATCTCCCACCATCTCGAAAAAAAAAAAAAGACATGAGGTGATTGCACGCTGTGCAAAAAATCCTGGGGACGCGCATGATCCATACACAGTACAAACACACACGAGCACAGACAGAAATACACAGACATACTGACACAGTTTTTGACGCTTTTTGACCTACGCGCCGACAGTTATTGCTCGGCGGCGGCGGCGCGCCGACCATTTCGGGCCGGCGGTAGCGGTCCGCATAAAAGTGGTCGCGGCGGCTGCTCGGCGCGGCGGCGCACACCGCTATTCGTGATGTCTATTTTCTACGCGTCTGCTATACGCTATGCATGTAGATCAGCTGGCTGCGCAACTCCCCTGTTTCCCGCTCTCCCCTATTGTGTGTAGAACGACCCCATTGGCCCCTTTCCAAAATAAGCACGTAACAGCTCAAAGACATGTGATTCCTTTTGTGAACCCACGCGGGCGAAATGGCCTCCTTGTAAGTGGGTAAGTCCCTTCGTGGCTCAGTTTCTTTAAACTTGCACTGCAGACGGCACCAGGATTCTGTGTGTCACGTGATGAAAGAGGATGCATCGAGCAGGCCTTGCTCATTCCAGATGGCGCTGGCTTCGACTCGCTATATGCGGGCACATACGAAACCACGAATTCAGAAATCAACCATTACGGTCAGCTCTCACTTGGCGACGCCCGACGCGACGTCGTGAGCGGGCGGCGGAAATAGACGCGCATTTCCGGCGTCGGGAGAAGAGAGACGTCGAGCCGAAAAAAAATTGCCATGACAAACTTCTTTCACGACGTCGGCGACAGCTGCCGAGAACGATATACTGGCGACCAATAAGGTGACACAGAAAGGCCACGCCTCCTGATTTTTCGTCACGTTTGGACGACCGAATTTCCACTGTGGTGGGAACATGAAAATCGCGCGCGCTAACGGGGCGGCGGAAATGCGCCTCTACTTCCGCCGCCCGCTCACGACGTCGCGTCGGGCGAGAGCTCACCCTAATGGTGACTAATGGCCTTACTAAGACAGGGAAATTAGCTGTGACGTCATATGTCTAGCCCCCTCACCATCCTCTATCCCTGCACAGAGGCAAACGGTCTTAGCGTGACGCAGGTTCAATCCAGACGTATAGCTCGGGACTAAACTTCTTCAGGAATTCATTTACTGCGCACTCTACTTTGATGGCCCTCTACGGTTCCCCACCGGAGAGCGTTTCCCGAGGGAGCGAGTTTAGCCCCGTGACGGCTATTTCTTCTTCCCAATCTCGCTTAGTACGTCTACCGATGTCCCGCCAGAGCGGAGCCACACTCCCCCTCGCCTTCCACGGAAAATCGATCTGTCCCTCTAACGGTGGACCCTGCGCAGGACACGGCCGCCATGTAGATCAGGGATCAGCCAAAACGATACCAAAGTGGAACCAGATATGATTTTATCTGCGTGTGTGTGTGTGTGTTATAGTGGTCTGTAAAGTCCACGATGCATGATACTAAATACTGGTATACGGACGCCTTTGCATGCCGTCACGAGGGTGATGACTGTTTCTACGACACATTCTGTTTCTGTAGGATGGACTAGCTTATCCGGTACGCCTTTTCAATTGTTTTAAAAGCTTAGATCGCGAAATGCACTCTCCAAATATTAGGAGAAATAAATGCGAGAACTCCTATCCCTTCTGGTCACCCTCAGGGATTTTTCCAGCACCCCCGTAACATCTTACAACAGACCCCGAAATATGTGGCGAAGAAGCCAGAATATACGGGTATAGCCTCACCCCCCACAACCGACACAAACCAGAATTCTACACCCCACCCCCTCGAGATGAAGACCCCGCTCGAATCCCCGGCTTTGCTCCCATTTCGAGAGGTCGAGCTTCTCCGCATGGCTTCCCTGCGCTGCGGAGAAGTAATCTTACATCGCCACCGGAACATCCTCTGACGTTGGTAGGGATTTACGGAACTGTAAACCAAATTACACGCAGACAGAATTCCAAGGCAGCGAAGCAAAGAGTTGACGTCGGATTCCGTAATGAAGACAAACAACCACGGCGGGTGGAAACGACAGCGCCTTTAATTTCCTACCCTTCCGGAAACGGAATTGCAACTGGTGGAAGGCGTAAACGAAATTACCTGCCCGAGAAGAAAATTACGAAGAAAGCGCCTGCTACGTCGTTCCCCGTTCTCAACATTCTCTCAGAACGGCTTGCGAAGATTTGAATGAGAGAGAAAGAGAGAAAAAAAAAAGTTAATAAATAAACAAACATAAAAATAAAAGTGCGTTGAAACCTCCAAGCAACTCTTGGCTGTGAGCAGTGTACAGACGTGCAACCGATAGAGACAGGACAGCCGGAAATTATGTGGCAAACAAGGAGGGGTTAGTTATAGCAGGGGACTGAAACCGAAACTAATATCGGTTCGGCTAGGGTTCCGTGTCAAAACTCTGAAAGTGGCTTCGGTTATGGTTATGGGATTCGCCGTAAGACGAGCTATGCACAGAGAGGGCGCTCCGAAAGGGTGGTGCTCTGTGCCAGTTGCCAGGTCCAAGAAAGAGTGAACTCTTCCTTGCAACGTGCAGCAAACAACGTGCAACGGCTGGCATCTTAAATGATCACAATATAATACCGCTCCTAACTGATACGGGACGCACGCAATACGTGTCATGCGATGCGTATGTCGTCATATTACGAGTCCAAGCGCATATAAGATCGTATGTCGCGTTTACACAATTTATGAATGAAAAAACACGTCAAGAGATCTACTCTAACAGAAGCACGTACTACCACACCACTAATCGGAGTTGTAAAGCGATACAAGTATCGCACCCAAAGTTGTTCGCGTTCATGCTTGAACAGATTCATATGAACCGGCAACCGAAATCACCTTTTTCCGTTTAGGTTACGGTTTCGGTTAATATACAAGTTCAGAAAATCCCAGAGTGCTTAGCGTCGCTTTGAACTGTGGGAGCTTACTAAGACGAAAGAAACGGGTGGCCTCCAAACTGTTCCGGTTTCTCCCCTACCGGTCCATTATCCGCAACGTGTCAAGGTCAGCGAAAGCGAAATGTGAAGGATTATCCTTCGTTCCCTGGCTCAGCAAGTGCCCAGAATGCAATGCGTGCGCAAAGAGCACTGGGATTTTCTGAAGTCGTCTATTACCGATGATGAATAAACCTCTACCAGAGAAACGTCATCATGACGTTGGTAGACAGACTGAAACCGAAACAGATTGGAAAGGGAGGGCCGCGTCCCTTTCAGGGACCCTCGTAATCCCCTCAAGACCGTGGTTTTTGGGTGCGACTTTATTCGCCCCCATAGCTTCGAGCATAGTTCAACTCGACCAGACTGGTGTCGCTGACGAACACTATGACGTCATTTGTTTACAAACAGGGAGAGGTCTTCGTGCTACGGTTCTTTAAAAAAGAAAAAAAAAGAAAAAGAGGGTTCCAAGCGGTTTTCGGTTCCGTTCCGGTTTCAGTTCCTTATTAGTACACGTCTCGTGTCGACTTAAGGAGTAACTGTGTCAACATCCCTCTTCAAAGCCCGCGATCCAAATATTAGGCACGCTGTGGCCGTGTACGGAATGCTCCATCCTGGTTTCCTTCATCCGCGTTACACGGCCGAGAAAATCCTGCAACCAGGGATATTCGACGCAATCCCTACGTAATCTTCCGCCACGAAAGAGCGCTCAGCGACTCTTTGCGACAAATCCTATATGGCTACGTAATGACGGCGAGGCGAGATTGAACAAACCACCCGCGCATAAAAGGGATGGGTTCTTCTTGTTATGAAGTCTCGTTTCGAACGGACTCACTGTGCGAATGCTGAATGTTGGCATCAACAACATCGTATGGCGCGTGCGCACTGGATACTTTGCCTGCCATCAGAACGATGAGCTGGAAAGAGCGGGTCGATATTCGTACTTGGCGATTACGATAGGTGATGATAAAAAGAAAGAAAGAAAATAATTCGGGTTTAGACACACTGTAACGTACACTGTATATATATATATATATAATGAGAGGAAAAAGCAATTAAAGAAACAAGTAAATGACACTAGACGTTTGAAAACGTGTCCTCTGGTGCTGTCGCATCGTTCCATGAGTATCTATCTATCTATATATATACATATAAAAAGAGGGAAAAAAGCCATTAAAGAAATAAGTAAATGACGCTAGACGTGTTTGAAATTCAAACTCACACATTAAGATGGCTTCTATGGCTGCACGTAGGAAACAGATACTCATGGAACGATGCGACAGCACCAGAGGACACGTGTTTCGCCGTGTTTGCAGCTCGTCAGCCCTGGGTAGCTGCGCATCGTTCGGGACGATGCGAACGATGCGCAGCTACCCAGGGCTGACGAGCCGCAAACACGGCGAAACACGTGTCCTCTGGTGCTGTCACATCGTTCCATGAGTATCTATATATATATATATATATATATTTATTTATTTATTTATTTATAATTTGATCGTGCACTCCCAGCCGAGGACAGCTGTTTCTTTTATTAGTTTTTATTGATACGTACAGTTAATACCGGCATAAACAACAATACAACGATGAAACGTCAATTTTATGCCTGTTTATGCCGGTGTGAACTATATACCTCAATAAAAAAGAAACTGGCGTTCGCACTTCATAAATTACGCTGAGCTGTAACTGAAATCTTACACCGTTAACCACATATCAAGTAGTGTTGAAACAAGAATAGGGCAAGCCAACTGGTGTGACGCGGACTGAAGATTCATACTGAGTTAGTGTAGTTTGTGTTGTACTTTCATGCCTCCTCAAAACCCAAGGTATGAATCTTCAATCTACAAAGTAACGTCATAATCTGAGAGCACGAGTACGACAGAGAAAGTCTGCTTTACACAATTCGATAGCTGACGCAGCAGTATGCGTAAGGTATAGAAGGTATTAGCCTTGTAAACAACAACCGACAAAATACTGTGGCTAATAGAGAGTTTTAGTACATCCTACTCTCTCAAAATTCTCTAATAAAACGTGTCCGTATGACAACTTCAGATAAGCACCGCGCACTGCGCAAAAAAGCTGACACCGAAAACAGGGACACACACACAAAGCAGACGACAGCATCACAATGCAAACGCTGTCACATTACATCCGAGGGCAAAGCTGCAAAAAAGGCAAGCAAATAACGCGTCGTGTTCAAAGCAGCAAGCCACAAAGCCGGCCACAGAAACAAATCGCACAAAAATCTTCGCAACATTGGTAAAATAACGACCTGACACATCATTTATGAACGCACGCACGAAATCCCCGCTGCACGGTTCGTCCGCTTCTACGGCGCACCAGCGACAACGAGAGCGATAAAACCGCACAAATGGACAACGCAAATTTTTCCAGCCACTGTCGGCAATCTCATTTTCTGCGCCACACTGTCCTGGTTTTTTTATCTTTTTCTGCTATCATTTCTGCACCTTTTCCTAGATTCTTTCAGTGCGCTCTGCCACGCACTAAAGCAGAAGTGCTTTGCCCCCCCCCAGATGCTGTTATTTTGCCTGATTTTCTTCATTGTTTTGGTTTTACAGATTCTTCTTGGTTCTCTGAATCCTTTCAGTCTCGCCTTTTTCTTCCTCTTGCTCCGTCCACTCCTCCATCGCCGTCGAGGAGGAAAGTGGAAGCGTCGCCACATTCTTCTTCCGAGTGGAAAGCATGGGGAAAAGTGATGTACGAACATGGGATGAGTTATAGTTTCTCCTAACAGCCGTTCGTATTTGTAGACCCTTATTTTTTTTAAATTCCGCGTTAGCGCCGCGAAGCAACTGTGGCTATAAGCAGCGAACAGACGTGCACAGATGGAGAGAGGATAGAAGGAAGAAGGGGTGGAGGGGAAGGAAGAGGAAGAGATGCGTCTTGTGCCGACATTCGTCGCAAGAAGTCTGCCGGAAAACCCGAGGAAAACCTCAGACACCAAAGCCGAAGATCGGATTCGAACCTAGCACCTCCCACGACGTACCTTGGCTTCCACCAACGGGAGGATGATTTTACCCACTCTGACTGTGTGTTGATTGATTGATTGATTGTAAGCTTAACGGCGCAACAACGGATGTCATACTGCGCCAAGACAATAATAAAATATGGAGATGGTTATTTTTCGTGCTTTTTGTAACGCGAATTCAGTGCTCAGGATGTCGTGTATGCATGTGTATATACGCGACATGTACATACCTGTATCATGTATGCAAGGGAGAGCCGAAAGCAACATTTGAACTATATGCCCAAGCAGTCCACTGTAAAATAGGTATTTCTTTTTCTCTTGCCAGAACAGGTAGGGCAGTTCAATGTGACAGAGTGGTGAGGCAGGACCTCGACCACGGTAACCCTATATAGGATTCTGTGTGTCACGTGACGAAAGACGATGCACCGAGCAGGCCTTGCTGATTCCAGATGGCGCTAACTTCGACTCGCAATATATGCGGACACGTCTAAGCACGAATTCAGAAACCAAACCATTAAATGACAATGAAGGCCGACACAAAACAGAAAAACTAATAGCCCCCTCCTCCATCCTCGCTTCTAGGACGTGTCACCTTTTTCCGTCCGTCCACTCTTACATCGCATTCCTTTTCTTCCCGTTTCGCCTTTTTCCCCAAGGCACTACAGCGCACGAGCAGCTGCTTTCGGTTATAAACGATACGTTTCCAAGAGCGCCAAGAAAACGAGATTACGCACGCACGCCCAAAAGAAAAACAAAAAGATAGTCTCACTTAGGAACGATACTACTGGGCGCAGCTACGTAGCGAGGTAAAAAAAAAGAGAGAGAGAGAAACACCATCTCCTAACGGACGATCCAAGATCCATCGAGCGCGACGGGCAGAATTCTTCGCCTCGAAGGAAGCGGAAGTTACGAGATGAAAAGCAGACAAAGAGAAAAGAAGCCTCTCGCCGGACGCCATTTTTTTTGCGAACGACACGATTCGCTGGACCGTCGTTGAACCAGAAATAAAAAGGAAGAGAAAACGAAATAGAAAACCGAGGGTGAATAAAATGTCGAGGCAGCAGCGTACTTTATTCAACTGAAAACGTAACCATCGGTACGCTGGACACACGCAAATGCTATTTCTCCGTACTTTCTCTTTATCTCAACGGAGGACCCAGGATGCGAAAATAAAACATTTCTGCTACGACTGAGAGGAACCGTAAAAATATTTGACTCGTCCTTCAACGCTACATCAAGCTTTATTCGATACCTAGTAATAAGGCACGTATTTTAGAACGGTACGTGGAGTTATAATTATGGTTTTGGTAACGACATGATAGTATTCTTGCATATATGCAACACAAGGAATGTGAAGATTTTGAACGTTCGTGTATCTGATGTGCTACCTATGAACAGCAGGGGAGTGTCCAAAACGGCAGCCAACGTTCAAAAAAGGCAGAGACACCATGAGGGATCATTAGTGAATCTTTCTTCTTTCTTATTAAACGAGAGCTTTCGTGTAGAGCGGTTACAGTTCCTCAGGTGCCAAAGTTTGACATGTTAGCGCCGCGAAGCAACTGGGACTATGAGCGGCGTACAGACGTAGACAGGTGGAGAGAGGCCAGCAGGAAGGAGTGGGGGATAGGGGGGGTTAGTATGCGTCCTTGGCCGGCTAATGCGGCAAATTTTTTCGCCCGAAAAATGCTTAGATATGAAGAAAACAAATTTTAAAGATCAGCGTCGCTTCCGCGGCCGCAGAAGATCCGGTGGCGTGACGTCACTCCCTAAACGGAGGAGTGAGAGGGCAACACTGAGAGGTGGAAAGGTGCCGCCCAGACGCGCCCCGTAACTCTATGAGACGCCCGCGGCATTCCTTTTCTCGAGGTCGCGCCCTCATTGGCTCTTAGGGAGTGACGTTTTCTCGCTTTTCCAGAGAGGGAATTCCGGAATACACTCAACATCCGGCGTCTGCTCTTCTCATATAATTCCGTCGAATAACGCTCAAACTACGCCACTATTGCACGTGGGATTTTCGATGCCGTGATCGGTGGTCCACGAGGAGTGAAATGACATTATAGTTTCGAAATCGACTGGAACGGGTGCGACCGTCTCTTTAATAGAGAAGAAAAAGCTTCGCTGTTTGTTTTCTCACAGTGCTACTGCCTATGAACTAAATGCACAAACAAGACGAAGGTCTTACGAATGTGAATTCGCCCACAATATTTCTTTTCTCGAAGAAGTTGGTTATGGATATAAAGCACGGGTCTCCCCCCCGCCCCCCATGTCAGGAAAGCATAAACAACCCTCACGCAAAGCACGACAGAGGCGCACGAAGCACTACAATAAGCGGAAACGCACTAATAGAATTTACGAGTCCTGCGACCCTCTCTCTATAGCAGTCATCAATAACAGCGGAAGAGACACGGGACAGTTACAAGGCAGCTGCAGAGTATCAGTCTTTTCGGGTTCCTATGACAGCACACACACAAGTGAATAAAATCGAAGCGTCCGCCACGTGTCAAAATGATTATGCGCCATGACGTCAGCGGAAGTCCCGAGCACACTTTCATTTCCGGCGAGCAGCTCAGTTAGCCCTGCGCTGCTTCGACGAAAGCAGATGGCACTTGTGCACGCGCCTTTACAGTGGATGCGTTTTATCGCAGACGACCCCGCTTCGACCTGTCGTCTGCTTTCGTCAAAAGGGGATGAAAGAGCGTCTTATCGTGGAGGAAGTCGCACGGGCTCCAAATATCCTGCAGGTGCTGCAATACTAGTAACGGAAATAAAGTGAAAAAAAAAAAAGAAAGAAAGAAGGGAAGCATGGAGGTGAGGAAACGGTACGGAGTTGTCGCTGATGCGTATACGGGAGACAAAGACAGCAGTTACCCAGGATATTAAGGCCTTCACTTTTTTTGAGCCATCCACCACGGGGCATTCTATGAGCACGTGATACTGCCACGTGACGGCCCCATGATTTAAACGCGTTTGGTACAACGCCCAATGATGCAGTGAATTTTATGAACTTCGCATTATGCTACGTTCACACATCATCATCGAAAGCCGCGAACGCGGGGAACTCATTCACCGCCTTTACGACATTCGCGACCCTCTCGTTCACACTGTGCTCCGAACGCCGGGAACGCCGGCACTACTGGCACTACCGTATAGTCAAACTCCTTTACAACGAAACTCAGGGGACAGCAAAAAAAAAAAAAAAAAAAAAAAAAAAAAATCGCAGTAAAGGTATTTTCGTTAAAAAGGATGTCCATTATTGGACCAATAGGGCTCCAGTGGGACCGCAAAAAAATTTGCTGTAGTGGTATTTTCGTTAAAAAGGTGTTCGCTATAAAGGACTTTGACTACTCCGCTACAAAAACTGATCCGCTTCATTCTTCGAACTGTACTCAAGCACCACACGTGTAATACGTATAATGTCGTTGTGATAAATCAACATAACAAGTGCCAAATACGTATTTAATGCGTCTTATATACAGCAACCTGTAAAGCGATGCCCGCTTCAAGCAGCAGACGACGTGCATGTCTCAACACAGTCGATACGCCATCCAGTCGACACACTTACTTCCTCGTTTTTTTTCAGCAGCTGCTATGATGCGGTCTTCATATCTACGTTTCCGCTCCTCTACTGCTCTTGCGTTTGCTGTCGTACAACATTTCGCGCTACCTTAGAGCCTTGATTGTAATTTCGTAGACCAAGGTAATGCATCCGCCATGCGCTTGCTGTCCACGCCGCTGCTCTCCCTTCCCAGCGTTCTCGCCCGCAGAGCACGCTGATTGGTCCAGACTCGCGTCTTTCCCGGCAAAAGTAGAGGCAATCTCTACTCTCGTGCTGCGGCTTTCGACACCTTCGCGGCGGGCAAGCCGCCATCTTGATAGGGCAATAGGGGCTTGATAGGGGATAGGGCCGCAAGATAGGGCAAGCCGCCATCTTGACCCTGGGAACGAGGCCAACCGGAAGTCGCACGTATGCTAGTAATGAATTACGCTGCAATTTGCAAATTTCTTGGTGAGGTGAGGTGAGGTGAGGTGAGGTGAGGTTAGCACATATTACACGCGCGGGGGGGGGGGGGGGGTCCGGGGGGTACCCCCCCCGCAGTTGTTCGAGACTGTGCTCACTAAGCTGTCTAAGACTCTAAGAGGCTCACGAGACTGTCTAAGCCTCGTTCCCAGGGTTAGATCTGAACGTGCCCTATCTTGAAAATGTGTTCCACCCCTTCGCGGCGCCCGCAGGATTCACGGATTGCGGTGTGAACGTGACAAGCTCACCGACAACTCGGTCGTTCGCGACTTTCGCGGCATTCACTGACACGTCCACAATGCTGTACGCAGTGCAGGACTCCCTCCTAGGTCTCTTCATCGATTACGGCGACAGACGACGGTTCCCGAAGGGAACAAACATACCAAGCAAACTCCCAAGTATGCCCTCCCGGAAGTGAGAAGCACCCCTCTTTAACTAGAGTGTGCCCAAGCGAAATGCTCGGCCGACGACGTCACACAGCTATGCCATCTTTCTCTTCCTTTTTTTGGCATATCTTTCTTTCGTTCGCTGCTTATAAATACGCAACAAGGCTTGTTTCGGGAGCTGCGAAGCGCCTTTCAACCGCAGCCAGTTCTTTCCGTTCTCCTCGATGATAAGCGGCCGGCCGTGTCGCGGTCGTTAGAAAGCCATTCCACCGATTGACGCAATTAGGAGCTTCCGATTGGCACACGTTGTTCCCACTTGCGGCTCTTCCAAACAGATTGTTTCTCCATACATAAGAGCGAGAACTCCCTTTGATGCCCCCCCCCCCCCCTTGACCTTCGTTGTGTTTCTCTCCCACTTAACCTCTTCGGACCTGGAATGCCATTCGAGTGCCTTCTGTTCTGGTGCCTCCTTAGCGTCGCTGGCCTATTCACACGTAATGGTTTATATGTAGGGAGTGACTTTTTCGGGTTCAACCCGATTCCGCCCGCGGTTATCCCCCCCCCCGAACTGACCTCCGACCCATTCGGGCTAAACCCGATTTCTTCCCGAATTCCAATCACAATGAAATCCTCAAGTGAAATTTCCGCCGAAGACGAACAAAGCTCGCCACGTGTAACACATGCAAGAATGGGAACGTAATTACGTTCCCAGCAATACACCCATGTGTGTCAACACTTCGGGGATTACCGCTGGCAGGTCACGATACCGCAAAAAAAAAAAAAAAAAGAAAAAGAAAAGAAAAAGAAAGGAAGAAAAAGGAAAGATTAGGAAAGGACTTAATAGACGAGAGGAGAAACAAAAACACCCGAAGCCACAATTATCACCCGATTTCTCCCTGAATTACTGATTTAAAAATAGCGCCCGATTTTTACCCCCCCCCCCTCCGAATCTGAGAAAGGCATTTAACCCGAAAAAGTCACTCCCTATTTGTATGTAATCTGGGTCGACTTCAGCGGGAAGCGCCGGAAGTGCAACATCAGCACCCCAAAACTGGCAATCGACGCTGCTGTTATACCCCCGATCATACACCGACACGCACATGCGTTCAACGGTTACAGCACATTCGCGATGCGCGAGCACACACAGGAAGCACACTGGATGCGGCCTTGCCCAAGAACGGAGCCACCCACGTGGGTGTGCGAGCAGCTGCATCCAAAATAATATCGTCCTTCGTTCCGGGGATTAGGTGCACGACGGCGACCGTAATCTCTTACGCAATCGCCACCACGACCTTGACCGTCGTCTCCCATTACGGAAGAGGTACGAGAAAGCAAATAAAACGTACAGCAGGTCTCTGCACAGAAATAACGCTTTGGCAACCTTCGTTTCCATACTACGCCTCTGTCTTGAGTTCATCGTGCCTTGTCAGCAGAGGGTTCTTCTCATAACTATACTGCAGCAGCACGTGCACTTCAAAGGACCGTGCTCGCAGTACTCAGTGGAGTCACCCTTCCAGAGAGAATAATGGGGAAACAGCTCTAGGTCTGGCGTAGGTTGATTTCAGTTTTCTATCGTGGCCCGACGCCAATAAATAATATTGCTTCACTGAAACTACTATTTAGAAACACAAAATGAACGGTGATGGAGTTTGGAGTGTTCTGGCGCAAGAATAAAGTGAACGGTGAACGCGAAAGACGAAAGTCACTGAAAAGGTTAGCCAGCTGTAGGACTCGAACCCACATCATCTGGATTTGTCTTTTCTATGTTGCTCCAGCCTCAGAACATCAGTTCTCTCACGGCGAACAGGGTGTCTGCCAAATAGCAGCCTCCAAATTTCCCGACTTATCCAAATTTTCGCCGGCTATTTCAAGCGAATTCCCTGACCAAAACAAAAGGGAACTTGGTGCCTGCTGCTATACGTCGTGACACAGAGCCCTCACAAAACGGATCATTTACCGAGTATTACACCCCTGTCACACGGGCAGTCTTCAATGATGATTGAAACCAATGACCATTGAAAATGTGTGTAGTGACACCTAGCGTGTATGACGTGTCAACCTGTCGGAGAACACTGAATCCAATACTCTTTGGGAAGTTGACACGTTACACGCTAGGTGGCGCTACACACATTTTCAATGACGATTGGTTTCAATGATCATTGAAGGCTGCTCGTGTGACAGTGGTGATGCGCCCTGCTCTACTATTCTGGCTCTGAGTTTGTCGTATTGGCTAACTGCCACTCGTGGCGACGTTCCTGCGACGTGGCCGATCAAGCACGGATCGGCACCCGCGATTCTCGGCGCAACGTCTCCGCATACTTCTCTGCGACTTCCCCTTACTTCAGCTGCTTTTTGGCCAAATCCCCTGACAATTCCCGGTTGGGGCTCCCCTGCAGGTTACTTCGAGGGAGCAAGCGCTATTCGTACGGCCACGAATAGGCCCGTCTCGTGGATGAGCGACGCAAGCGCAGGGCCTTGGAGTTACCATGAACGAGCGGATGCTGCCTTCACCCGCCCACGGCGCTGTTTTTTTTTTTTTCTTTTTCTTCAAGATATTGGATAAGCGACGAATCGTATTTGAACCAGAGGCACATCCCCGCGGGAAAGTTGGCTCGTTGTCGGCAACCCGTTCTTTCTCCATTATAGGTACATACGCCAGAGGGCATGTCTGTCCTCCCTTGCCGATACAGTCTCATCTCATCAGTGCAGAGCAAACAAACTTCTCAGGAGTCGATTTTTCCTCACGGGAACGATCTCACATACAATGAGGTGTCTTTCCACAATGTCGCGACGTTCTCTCATTCTTCTATATCATCTTTCAAAGAATGGATGATTTTTAGAACGTGTGCGGAACAAAGGACGCGCGCGCACGCGCCACATGCGCCAGTCGTACTTTCGCAAGAGCTCATTTTATTCGTTGCAGAACACGCCACAGCAAAAAAAAAAAAAAAAAAAAAAAGAGTGCATACGAGTGCATCCCATCGGTCTCATTTGCAAGTCTACGTGCTTTAGTAAGAGGATATCGATACTTCAAATTTTGCCAAGTAGATATAGGTTCATTGCTACCGAATAGCTGAGCACTTCTGTTGTTTTTTGACACAACGTTTGTCTCTTTTTGATCGTAACCGAATAAAACGGTGCACGGATAGCGAGCTATCGCTTACCGCCCTTACCGCAAGAGAGATCTCATTATTTGAACAAACCTCTTCAAATCCTGGACCCGATTCGTGGAATAAATCACAGCGGACATGCTTCAATCCCTTCACATTCACAGTCATTCACGCCATTCATTGTAATGCAGTGTGCGCCCATGCTATTCCCATCGACTGATCCCTCCCCCCACTGAGCCAATGTCGAAGCAGATGTCCTCCATGAACGAACGACCTCGCCTTCGTGTCAATGCCAGTTGCGAACAGGCGCATATAATTTCCTCCAAACATCGAGATATTAAAAAAAGTAGAAGAAAATAGATGGAAATGACGAGAGAGATAAAGCGGAAGGAAACCTGAGCAGCGGAAACGCACTGCTCTTATCGTATATCGCAGCGACATCATTCTGATCGGAAACACCAGGGGGTTCTCTCGTCCTTGACGTATACGGAGAGCGCGGTGATGAAATACCGGTAGCAAATACTAATAACATCAGCTTGCGATAATAACAAGGTATACTATATTGAACAATGCGTACACTGTTTAGGGGATGTATTACTGCGTGTATTTCAGCTACTCTGTGTTCTGTACAAACGGCTTCCATGTCGTATAGGAGAACCGTTGATCCAGTGCAAGGCAATTTTCAAGTCCGTCCATAAATTGCTGTAGCCTCAGAGGGGGACAGAGTAGTCGTTACGAACCTTAATAGTCGCGAAGCAATCACTGCGCCCATCAGCTGAAGCCTTGGTAAAGAGGTAGTTTTCACGGGAGCTATATCCTGATCTTTGCCAGTACGAGATAGACCTCTGAATGTCCAACGTCGTGTTTTAAAACCAGATAGATGGCCGCGCCAAAGGCTCGGGTGCTGGTGTCGTTGAACACGCGTTAGCTTGGACACTTGAGCGAAAGATGGAGTTAGTCCACCGTGGTATCGAGGTACGCGAAAGGTTTTGAGATTCTTTGCACCAGGACGCCACACATCCAACAAGCCTTCGGGAAGGCTGTCGACCCATCCTAATCTCACCAACTATATATAGTATATATATATCTTGAGAAGTTGGAGTTGGATCGGACGGCTACGTAATTATAGTTGAAATAAATGGGAGACAGAGGACGAAAGTAGGGGAAGTAACAAAAAAGGGGTTTATTAAAACTTAAAAATCATAAAAGTTAGGGAGGATGTCTACGTTACGGCGGAAGCTCCGCCTTCTTCGGGACAAAAGAGCTAAATGGGGCATAGTATATATATATATATATATATATATATATATAGGAAGTGACTTTTTCGGGTTAAACCCGGATTCCGCCCGGTTATTTCCTCCCGAACTGACCTCCGACCAATTCGGGTTAGACCCGATTTCTCCCCGAAATCCAGTCACGATGAAATCCTCAGGTGACGTTTCCACTGAAGACGCCAAAAGGTCGCCACGTGTAATACATATGTAAGATTGGGTCACTTACGTTCGCAGCAATACACCCGTGTGTGTCAACACTGTCTATGCCTTCGGGGATTACCCCTGGAAGGTCACGATCCCGCAAAACAACAACAACAACAACAAAAGAACAGAAAAGAAAGATTAGGAAAGGACTTAATAGACAAGAGGACATACTGTAAAACCTTTACTGCTCCGACTTGCACAACTTGTACTGAGGATGCTGCCTGGATAGGCGGCGAAACGTCTACTGTTGTGTTGTTTTAATTGTTGTGCAAGTCGGAGCAGTAAAGGTTTTACAGTATGTCTTCATCACCCGGCTTTTGGAGTATTTTCTAGACAAGAGGATAAACAAAAACACCCGATAACACCCGAAGGCACAATTATCGCCCGATTTCTCCCCCGAATTACAGATTCAAAAATAGCGTTCGAGTTTTAGTCCCCCCCCCCCCGAATTTGAGAAAGGCATTTAACCCGAAAAAAGTCGCTCCCTAACTATACTATACGCTGAAACAGGATCTTTGCAATCACCACCGTAGGGCGCGACGCAATAGACGAGCTCAGAAAATCCCAGCGTGCTTAGCGCCAAGCGCCGCTTTGAACTATGGGAGTTTACTAATGTCAAAGAAACCGGTAGCCTCCAAACTGTTCAGATTTCTCCCATACCGATCCATCGTCCTCGACGTGTCAAGGTCAGCGAAAGCGAAACGTGAAGGATATGTATTCTTCGTTCCCCCGCTCAGCAAGCGCCCAGGATGCAATGCGTGCGCAAAGAGCACTGGGATTTCCTGAACTCTTTTCTTACTCACTTCCTGGGTGAGCTCACAGCTCATAGCCCCAGTTGCCTCGCGGCGCAAGAACGGTCTAAAACTGAAAGAAAGCTTGAATCTTCCGCGACGATCTCGGCAGAAACTCAGTAGCGTAAAGCAGCTCGAACACAGCATTGACGGCGTGACCCCCAGATCGAACACTTTTAACTCTTCCATGCATACCGTGACAAATGGCCCACACGAGCGCAACGCAGTGTCACAACCGACCCCGTAGCTCCAAATCGACCGAATTAGCGTCCGTCCGCCCGGGAAACTATTACGCAAATGTTTCTGTCTCTGCGCCTGGAAAAAAAGGCACTACGCCATGTTCACATCGCAGTCGGTTTGGCTTCTATAATGCATCAGTCACGATTGTAGAAAGGTTTTTGATATATACGACAAAGACAGAGATATACGTTCAGGAAATTCTATGCATGGATGAAGGTATTCAGCGCATGATGCGACTTCATCTTTTGCAAGTGACGTCCCCCATTTTTGTAATTTTATTCTTCCTTCGCGATGTAATGTAATAACAATTTTTTTCCTCCTTTGGAATAATGTCCACACACTCTGTAGTGTCTTTGTTTGTTCTGTGTTCGCACCGCGAAATAGCTGCGGCTATGTGCTGCTTTTGTACAAGTGTATGAGCTACAGCTGTTTTTACAGCTTTTTCTCCCGTTTCCCCACATCTGTCATATAGACGAAATAGATTCGATTCGATTCGATTCAACGACTGGCGCAGGGACCAATGAGGCACGGAATACATGGGGAAGCAGTGGGAGACAGTGGGGTTAGTATGACACCTGGGTCGGCTTCGAGGGGAAACGTGCCGACGTCGGCGTCTGGAAAGTTGTACAGAAAATAACAGGGAGAACCTCAGAAAGCTCAGACAGTGGTTGGATTCGAATTGCTTGACGTACTGGTGGAGATCGTCTTCATTAGGAGCTCCGACATGCGCTCTCGCGTACTCTGGCAGTGCACAGATTATGAAAAAATAAAGGCTAAGGTCGCACGTGCCATAACCTATCGATGAAATGGGAGCCGTTACTCATACAGTTACACACAGTACCTTATCAGATAAGCCTAGTTTCTCTCTGAACAGTGATAGAGATAGCGATGTCAAGCCAGACGTGTACAATAATACTGCAGAAAAGTATTTAAAATAGAGTACGAAATACGCTAAGAAGTATTTAAGATACTCTTTAAAGTAAAGTAAAGTACGGTAAGTGAACGGCGTATTGTGAACGTGGCCGTACAAATGAAAGTAATAAACTTCATCCGCCATACTTAAGCATATCTTTTATTTGCAAGGTCTTGGTGTCAAGTATTGTTGTATTGTTGAGTGTTTAGTTGAGTGATTAGTTGACTGATTAGTAATGTTTGGTGAACTTTGGTGAAGTAGACTTTGATATATATCCTGACCCAAAACTTCGTAATCCCTGTTGTATTGAGCCAGCTCGGGTCTTTCAACTTCTGGGGCGTGTTGGGAAGCATTCTCAACGTTCCCCCACAGCTGCTACACTTCCCCCTCTCCCTTTTCGATTTTTAGCAAACTACACCTAAACACAATACGTCGTCGTATTGCTACTCTGTGTCCAAAATCGCCAATTGCCAAAAGAAGGAACAAAGACTGAGGACGTTAAGTGTTTCCATCGAATTATTCCCCCTTCCTTCGCGAGTCAAAAAAAGGGGGTGCAAGGAGGGGGGGGGGATATCTCGAGCGATTATTTACGACACCCTAAGGGAACGTTAAAAATGTACGAAAACAGGAAAGCGCGCACTCTCGATTTCTGTTGCGCCGGCTTTCATGGCAAAGCGCATGTCTGACTCTTAGTGCCGCGTTAAGTGACTGCTTCCGGGCCCTTTCCCTCAAGGAGATGCGTCAACATTAGAGATAACCGAGGCTAACAAAAAGGGTGAAATCGGTGCGGGTGAGATAAAAGTTTTTGTAGGTACCTACCGAAACAACCCTCTTGCTTGAGTAAGAGATCCGGAGAACATGGATCGAAGAAAGAGCCCGAGGTCGGGATATTTCGAACAAGGACTGTTCACGTCTATGCTGAACAAATGTAACAGACGTAATATAATGTACACGCATTGATGCCAACCTGAATTCCGAGTTTGCGGCGAAAGGGGCAAGCGAAGCGATCTCATCACCTTCAACTCATCGTGGGTAAGTATCTGCCAGTGAGGCAAGCCGCGGGGGTGGTCAGGTCTTTTTCGAGAGCCACCAGGAATGGCGGAAGCCCCTGTTACTCCGATGCCAGAGCTCCACTCTCAAGTTTGTTGAAGGTTTGTCGTATCTCGGAACCTTCCCATCAACTTCTCAACCCGAGGATCAGTTCATCTCTGGTTTCAACGACGGGCATAGGATCAGGGACGCCAGAAGGTGGAGGCAAGTGGGACAGCGGCACCCCATTGATGCTGTGGGATATAGCGGATAACCACTGCGACACTTACGACTGTACAGACTAACCGCTACAACACTTACGACTCTACAGACTAACCGCTACAACACTTACAACTGTACAGACTAACCGCCACGACACTTACGGCTGTACAGACTGACCACTACGAGATTTACAGCTGTACAGACTAACCGTTACGAGACTTACGGCTGCACAGACTAACATTTGCATTTAAAGCGTTTCGTGTTCAAGTTTGGTTCTCCGATGGGACCTCGGCGATGTTTCGTTTCATGTGCTGATGACGATTCTCGCGTAGGCATCGAGACATTGAATTTATACTTTTGTTTCCTCAGGTTATGTGAAGCCGGTGCATTTTATCAATACAGAAACATGTCTCCTGGCTTTTGGTCCATTTTCGTTGTACTTATAGTATACACCCGGGTCGCTATAGCACCGAAGGCGGAGACATATACATTTCACTTCCTGGTGTTTAGCGGAGGCACTACAACCACTTGAATGACTGTCACGCTGATTTCTTTCTTCTATTTTTTCACGTATGCGTAGAGCTGAAGGAAAAACCTTCCATACCAATCTGCGTGTAAGTACTTCGTTCACAGCAACAAGCAATTTGGTCTTACAGGAAAGAAACTTTTCCTTTTCTTTCTGAAGCGCTTTTTTTTTTCTTTTTTTAGGGAGAGAGGCTCAACGCTTCGCAGATGGTTTGTTGCCCTCTTCTTGTTCGAAGTGCTGGTGGCAGTTCGGAGCGTGGAAAGGCCCTTTCGAAATGTGATGGTACAATATATTTTCGTGTCACGCTTTGCAAATGTTATTCTTACGCAGACGTGTTACATAAAACCAATATTACACAAAACAGGTCTAGCGCGCGCCGGGTCCAGCTATCGAGACACGTTCACCATATGCAGCCTTATGCAAGTTCTTTCGAAATTTACACGCAACGAGTCGCCCCGCCCTCTAGTTTACAAGGAAAAAAAAAAGGTGTTTATTTCTAAACTTTATTTCTTCTCAGGCTCACTTCGTCGACGAAAATCTGTTAACGGCAGGGTTCGATCCCACACCCCGTGATTACTGGTGTAGTGGACTAGTTTAACAGTTACTTGTAAACCCAGCACAACTAATTATACATTAATTAATACACGTTACAATATAATACAATAGAATACAATACATAATTATACATGTGACACGGAATGCTAACTATCTTTAATTTGCTAGTAAAATTGCGGTAAAATGGCTCGGGGCGATGTCTGGAGCGAAGTAATCCCCAATTTGTCAAGCAACAGTGATCTATATTCCCGTCTGGCTTGCTGCTCATGATGCCTATGTAGCAGACTCCTTTTGTTTTAGACCCACTGTTATGCGCATGCAATGTAGTTTCGCAGCCGTACTTGACGAGCAATGCGCAGTTGGTAGCGACTTCGACACAGTGTTGCCCGTCAGTTTGAATTTGAATTTTCTAAAAACCGACGACCGTAATCGGGACCAAAGTTGTGACGTAAGAGTGCTGATGAATCCAGGCTATTGAATAGATACATTTTCTGAGATTGCAGCTCCCCTGCTTTACTTACAGCCCCTTATTTAACGCGTGGAATTCAGCATTTTGCCTTTAGTTTAAACGCACTAACTGGAATTCCCTTGTCACAACCAAAGACGGAAAGTCGAGCGTGCCTGAACAGTTTTCCCGCGATTGCGGCAGGACGATTAATTGGTCGAAAACCAAAATTTCGACGGATACTTCGGACTCGTTGCGCAAACAGAGGAGCTCAGATTTTCGCAGAATCCACAACGGCGAAAGTTGGTTAGTCGCCAGACCCACACAGCTGCACGACTTTTTAACAAAGGAGAGCGTTACGACAGCGTCCTTTCTTTGCAGGTAACAAGCTACGATCTCGGTAACCTGTCACTTGGTCTGCTTAGAGTCTGCTCAGACAATCTGAAGAATTGGTGCCGTATCCGATTGTTTCGTGCAGAAAAAATGCGGTTGCGTAACCGACAAGTTAAATAATGAGTGGGCGAGTCGTATAACGTGAAATAAGCCTCTCGCAGAATTATGTGGAAACATGATACTAGACACATGTTGGAGGCAGTGGTGCAGGGGGTGCGAATTGCAGGGGTCCGGGTAAAGCTGTATTAAAGGTACTATAAAGCAGTCGAGGTGCAACCTCATGTTTTTGTGTGCCCTGAATTGTGTACGTCCTCAGGAGTAAAATGCCGCAAAATTTTCTCACATAGACGTTATAGCTCCCGAAAAAATGCAAATTTAAATCTACTGGCAACACTGTGGTGAAGCAGACCGACGAAACGCCAACTCCGCCAAGTACGGCGGCGAAAATGTCTCATGCGCACGACTCTGGGCCAAACAGAGCGACGTACGATAGCAGCGCCACGGTGCTGAAACAAGGCCCAGGTATAGACGTTTAGCTACTGAGTGCAAGATTCGGCTTTTGTTTATTTTATTTAACACAAATTACATTTTCTCAAAATGTAGAATTTGCAAATCCCAACAGGAAAGCCATCTGTTTATCGGTCTCCTTGTTTACAGGGTTGCTTGACAAATTGAGGACTTCTTCCCACCAGGCGTCGCCCCGACGTTCTTGACTGCGTTTTTATTTACCAATTAAAAATACTTAGAGTAAACTCCTGCGCATATTACTTGTTGTGCTGAACCTTTGAGTACAACACTCTCACGTCATGCTGATTGCATAGGTTCGACCTCGACTGCTTTATAGTACCTTTAATTCGTCGTTTCCCGTCTTGTTGCTTCTGCTCTGCGGAAAGGGTTTCCTACAACATACTGAATCTAGTAGTATATATAGTACTACATATCGGACACAGTATCCATCTCCAGTAGGCTGAAAGTCAAGTGTTGCGTACTGTACCTATACAGCACAGGATCTCGCAAATGGGTCGCATCAATGCTACCGGAACGTTGCGTTGCAGCGATGTTTCATGGCCACATTCATCGTTGTAGTAATATATTTGTTTCGATGTTTATGCTATGCTTCAAAGATGGCGGTGATGTTACTGAAGCAATGCTGAATATGTTACACTAATGTTGATGCAATGTTTTGTCAGCAGTGTCAATGTTATGCCGTAAGTGCATTTCTTCCGAAACGCTTAATCAGCAACGTAAATTCAACGTTGCTGCAATATCTTTCAATGTTATTGCTGTATTTCAGAGGATGCGTATAGAGCTAACAGTGTGAATATGTTGCCGAAGCAATGTTGCGTGTGCTACACTGACGAAATGTCGCAGCTACATTGCTCATGTGGTGTTTTGCAAGCAATTTTAATGCGATGCTGCAATAGCATTGCTCACAAAACACTGCATCAGCAACCTAATCGTAACGTTGCAGAGTTCCATTCAGGAAACGTCGCAGTTACAATGCTTAATAGAGATGTTACATCTAGGCAACATCCGAAACATTGCAGCAACATTGAAACAAACATGTTGCCGCAATGTTGCACTTTTTGCATGGCACACTACCGAGAGGCACTTCAGTGTTTCAGTAACACAATGTCTGCACTATCTTGTTCTATCTGTGATATCCCCCAATACATGATAAAATGAAATTTTCGGAAATTCCCGCGATCTTCGACCGTTATTTATCAGTTTGTTTTCCACGATGTGTTCAAAACAACTTCTTCATTAACATTACAACTTAATTCGGTTTAAGCGGGCTCAATTTTGCTTCGAAGTACCGCGACTGACCTCTTTCTTTCTTTCTATTACAAATCAGTTAATCGGTTTCATTTCTGTTAATGTGTCCCTCAGCGACACGGAGATACTGGTACAAAAACAATCTGCAGCACTACCATCGACAACGCCGATTGTGGAAGAGACCGAAAGTTCGGTCAAGGCGATAACGGATTGGAAATCACGGCGGAATGCCAAGCAGCCTGAAGTTCCGTTTTGCTGCTTGCACCCGATGAGAAGCTCAAAAACGTCCGATAACCACCGCGAGCGGAGATAAGGGCGATTAGTACACAAAAAAGAGAGAAAGCTCCTAGGGAAGGTCGCGAAAATATCCGACTGAATACTTTCGCTCGCGAAGGCTTTCCACCGCGTGTGTTGGAGGGCGACTCGCGGAATTTAGCCCGGTCCACATTCCAATCTCGCCTGGTGGAATGTGAAAGTTCACAGGCACGTTCTACAACATGAGAGAAACATATTACGAAACCATAAAGTAGGTGAAAATGTTACACCACTAACGAGGGAGGTAACACTAACAAGGAGTGCTCTATATGTTGTGTCGTCTGTGTTCCTCTCTTTTAGCGCTTTTATCGTCCAGGAATTGTACCAAAAGGCCCAAATGGATGTTTCACTAACAAGGGGTTGGGAGAATACGCGTATTATTGAAAAGGAAAGATCGGTGTACAAAAACACTAACATAAAAGAGTTGGAAACATTACAGAGCCAGAGAAAAGGAACCGTGTTATTCGATCAACTGGTTTCGACGTTCTGCAGACAACTTTCGGTTAGTTACCTCTCGGTCCTTACCAGTGTCATATATTACCCATGTTGCGCAATTATTCATGTTACGCCTTATCAACCATGCATGTACGCGCTTACAGCATAGCAGTAGTATTGTGCTGGCAACCAAGAGAGCCTGGCAAGATCGCGGAATAAAGAGTGGAGCGTGGACCTGTCGGTGCGATCGTTCTACTGCATGTGTCAAACTACATGAGAACCAGCATTCCTTCGACATTGCGGAGACGGAAGTATTTTCAGTTTTATTTTAAATCATTTTTCATTCCGCCTTTGCACCGCGAAGCAAGTGTAGCTATGATCGGTGCACAGACGAGGACGGGAGGACCTCGATATTCCCGGTTGCGAAATCCTCGATCTCGAAACAAGGAAAATCAAGGAGAATGCTCGGTCGCTTCGTAGGATGACATGCAGAGTTTAAAAACGCGACATCCCTATGTAAACTAGTCAAATTCGCGGGTTTTTCAATGTCTGTCCAAGTCATTTTAGCGAATGAAAGCCACATTTTAGTAGCCGTCAGGCTTAGCAAGGCGGACACGACGGACCAGCATATTGGTTAGTTCAATAATTAGGTTAGTACAAGTTTGGTGTCTGCATTGGCATGTCCAGGTTAGCCTAAGTTCGCCGTTGGTAGTTTCCCGCGCGCGACTGCGCATTTTAGAGTCGTCAGACGACGTTTATTTACGGCAGTTTATTTCGTAACGGGGATTTCGATCACTTTATTTCAAGGTACACGCGACGTGGACGCATACCGTACCATAAAGTTTGAAGCGTCACAACCGCTTTTTCCATCCTTTGGAACCCACTAAGGGGGAAAAAAAAAAACGTTACGGCCACGAAAAAGAAAACCGAGGCAAATAAGTTACGTGTGACATACTGCCTTGGAGACGGCACGACGAGAGCTCAAAGTGCGTCCTTCTCACGACGCACCTTTGTCTGAGCAAAGCATCGCGTGACAGAAAAGGAAGGCGACCTCCTTCACAGAGAGCATGATCCCATTGTCACGGCCGAGACGGTATCCCCGTTCTTTCTTTCACTATACAGTTGCTGTGAGATGCAGAATACTGATACTAATATTAACCTAATTAGCAGTGATGGCCAGTAGTAGACTACATGTAGATAAACTACTAGTTAAACTACTTGATTGTAGTTAAAAAGTAGTTATCAACTACTTGCAGAAATGTAGTGGCAACTACTAGTTAAACTACTATTTCGTGTAGTTAACTACAGTAGTTAGGTTACTGCAGGCGCCAACTACTTCCGATTTTGCCGCAAGCTATACTTGTTTGATGAGAACGGAGGTTCGTGCATGTGTACTAAATCCTCACTTTTTACCACTGCTTGTGATTCATATTTAGGTGTCCAAGAACACTAAAGAACGGGATTGGTGTTGATGGACAAGGTTAAGTAGTTATAGATGTAGTTAAAGAAGTAGTGTTAACTACCTCCACTCAAAAGTAGTTGAACTACTAGTTAAACTACTGCATTGCAAAGTAGTTAGCAGTTATAGTTAAACTACTGTAGAAATAGTTAGTGGCCATCACTGGTAATTAGTACTGAGTAACGACCGATGACCTGATGAGAAAGACACAGCTTTCAAGGTCCTCTACATATGGACGAAGAGGGAACAGGAAGCCGAGGTTAGTCTTCGTCTCGGGCCGACTTCAGGAGAACTGCACAGACATATCTGTCTAGGTAGTCATTCGGAAAATCCACGTGGAACGGTTAGACAGCTGCGGGGACCGATCTTGCAATCCGCTGGATGCATCAAGATCAAAAGGATTCCCGTAGACTGTGTAGGGAATGAGATTCTTGCCGTTACATATTGCCAGAACTGGACGAAGGGTCCAGATGGAGGAGGTCAACACCCTACAGTCGTGGGATCGTTCTTGGTTAGCAAACCGTCTCTTGCCTACACTAGGGAGTTAAAAAACTTTCCTTTCCTCCTCCCCCATGTAAATTTGCATGTGCAGCTGCGTCCGAGGCTCTCGTTCTCATGGTTTTAAGAGTGGATGTTCCATGGGGGCTCAGGAGAGCAACTCCTTTGGTCACCTGCGTCACAAGAGCCGCTGAGCTATTCATAAGCGGGCAGCCATAAAGACAACAACGGCCGACGATAAAGCTCTTACCATTAGGTCATAACAATAGGCGGTGGACATGAATGAGTCTCTTCTTTAGGACCATTCAAGGTGATAGCAAACAGCACGGGCAGCAACGAGACGTATCAAATCGAGAGATACCGCCGTCGTTGTTTGTTGTCTGGTTTACAATGCTGTGACGTTCATCCGCACGCGCACCCGTCGATAAAGTCCCCGCTTATAATAACAAGGTTGCGGGTTTTTGACGAGTGCTAAATCGTTGACACTACACCGACTTTATATATACGAGTAATATAATCAGTGCTAGGAAGATTATGCAAGCACTGCTGTGCAGGATAGCAACTACGTACATATTACCTCCACAGGTCAGCCTACTTTTAAGGGAGCACTGAAGTGGCCCCAAATATATATATATTTTTTTTCGTTTTTCGGTGCAGAGTGTTCTCCAACGAACAAAATGAGTTCCTGCGAAAGAACGATGAGCGCGGGTGACCTACAGAGCGAGCGCTCTGTTTCAGCACCACCTTTGAAAAATCCTCTTCGTGAAAAGATCGCGTCGCAGAACGAGAGGAGCTCGTGACGTATGCTACTCCCCTCACGTGACCAGTGACGTACAGCTCAAGCATGTATAAGCGGCGCGGCAGCTGCGAAGAAAAAAACAACGAAACGAGGCACGGAGTCTTCACGACGTCGAGAGCATCGTGTCGCCCCGTCCGCGGCAGCTTTCTCAGACTTTTTTCTTTTTTGTAACTTCGATTACACAGCTACAACGCACCGCAGATGGAAAATATTTTGCACGGTGACTCCCGGTGGGCAGCTTGACAGACGAGGCAGGATTTCGAGCGACGTTAAATGTCGCCTCATTGCTTCTTTAAAACTTTTAGACGCCCTATGAATTGCACGTCATTTCACCGCAAGAAGTTCGTCGGCTATCGAACTTAAAAGAGAACGAAAACGAAAACGTTGTTTGGGTGATAATGAAGATATAGAGTTTATTCGCTGACGTCATCCTTCCAGAGGGCACTAGCTTCGAATAGGGCGAAATCGCCGCCATGATGTATGTCCCTCGAAGTTTGGTTCTGGTTTTCGTTCACTGTTATGTGCCTTTTAGAAGACTACTAACGTTGAAAACGTGGAAATTACTGCGATTGTGGTGGAAATAATATATAAATGTACTGTGAATGCGAAATGGGTGAAAGTAGGCATGGACAGTCAACCTACGGACCTACATTATGGCGGCAAATCTGCTAGCGACAGTGGCGCTCTCCTGCGGATGACGTCATATAAATAAACTCGATTTGGAAATGGAATTGCAAAGAAAGTGCTACGTTACAAAGTGCTATCCATGCATTGGCACATCAGTTTTTGTCTACAAAGCACCACTGGCGCACTACACACATGTACGACATGGTACGCTATAACAGGCTTGGACAGCAAATGTGTTACAATTTTACACTGAGATAATGAGTTACATTGTGATCATGAAACTACCTAGAACCGGCCAGTTTCATTCAATGATATGTAGTTCATGATACTGCCAATGTTGCCAACTGAATACTGCCAACTTCATGGAGTACCACATCGCCTGTACCCAGGTTTTGGAAGGGTTGCTTTATCTAATAAATGCAGGGGAAGGAAATGTAAACAACGAGAATTAGCCGAGGCAGGCCTCAAATATGGACGACACAAACACGCAAGCCCCCAACGCCCAGAAATTGATGAATTCAAGTAACTCAGGGAAAAGGTGTAGATGCCACGAATCGAACAAGCTTCGATTGCCTGATTTACTTGAATTCATGAAGGAAATTGTCAGTACGACACTGACTACAAAAAAGAAAGTACACCTATGCTTATCACTTGCATTGCACTGACTTTTTTTGACACAAATGGTATCTTCCTGTAGCGTTTGAGCACTGCAAGGCACATAAGCACTACGAGGGAGGCAGAAACAATTGTAAGCTGTTTCTCTGGATAGATGGTGTTGGAGACAGGTACGGCAGCGACAATTGTTCTAACGTGAAATGGCGTGTGCATACATATTTGTTCACAAACTTTTCCAGTCTCTTTCACCGCTCATTAAGTATATCTGCCCCACACTTTACATTATTCGCCGGTGTAGATCATTTAAGACTGCCACAATATCCCACTTGCACTTGTTGCAGTCCATTGTTTGCGCGTCATTATTGTTCTGCATTTCATTTTGTATTGGCGTTCACCGGCATCATTTTTTCTTCACTGCACTTAACGACAATGGATGATCAATTATCTAATTTTTTTTTATGAACGTGTGGAAGGCACTACGGCAGTTCCAGATATTCTGCCAATTAAATTTGTTAAACATGTAGTTTTGTAGTCATTGCAGATTGCAGAATAAAAGGACATGCATTGTTTCTGGACGCGATGCAAATGCAACCTATTCACCGCACCCGATATGTGATGCAGAATCTGGAAAAGAGAGCATTGTCTTTGCAGAGAGCATAGAGCATTGCAAGAGAGCATTGCACTTTACATTTTATTCACCCAAAATTAGTCTTCCCTTTCTTTTCCATAATCCATATCAATGAAGCCATCATTTTTGATAATCCATCTGTGGGAACAGAGCGGAAGTTATTGACGGCCCCGAGCACTCTGAAATTCTGTATCATATTGTGTCGTCTGCAATGAATGAGTAGCAGATGCACATCAGGCCCACAAACAATGAAACGAAGTCCAAGGTTATTCCAGAATGCTCTAAAAATTGTAAACAATGTCATCCAAAAGGAAAGCATGTCTTCCCACGTATTAGTAAGCACAAAGGTGTTGTTCGTTAAGCTTTAAAACTGAACATCCTTACTGAATGTGACGAAGAAAGTGACACTTACAGATACCGCTAGTTTCAAGCAGAAGGTTTTCCCGCACAGGCGCAATAAAAAGCAACAGGATACAGAATCAGTGCAGCCTTATCACGGGGAACGAAGCCTTGAACAAAATTAACGCCGGAGGGTTGTAGGGGTAAAATTTCCCACCGAAGCCTGTCTGAAGATACACGGACACGGTATGTGCTCAAGTTCAAAAGAAAACTCGAATGCAGACGACAACAACACATGCACATGACGACTTGTCATCAGACAGTGACTTGAACCACAATTTGATCGTAACGATACGCCCAGTTTAGCAGACCGGTAATACGTCCAACGCACGTAATCCCGCAACGATTGCGTACATTCTAAATGCAGCTCTATTATTTGTAAACGCATCGTTTAGGAAATTGATTTGTATGCTCTCGCAATCATCATCGGGATGAAACCGGTCTCTGTATCGACAAGGAGTAGCCATCTCCCGAAGAACCAAGACCCGTTGCGTAACCGAAAAAAAATAGATGAGCCCTCGCAAATTCCACATTGAGTGGCAGCTCAGTTTCACATGGCTCATGTTTACAAAGCCTGTGAATCACGTATCTAGGCCTAAGTCACAGCCTTGGCAACCAAAGGCGGTCCCAACCATGGCTCCTTAACCTCACACAGTCCAAGAGCAAGGGTCACTCGTGTGCGTGTATTTGTACGGTGATACTGGATTTGTGAAGCTGTGATAGAAAACCAGAATGTCTTACCGTGTGGTTGATGCCCCACATGAACACACTGAGGAGCGGCTCATTTGCTCTGAAGAGCTTTGCCTTTTGGTGCTTAGGCTTGAAATGCTTCTTCTTAAGCCGGCTGCTGCCTTTTGTGGTAAGTATTCCCGACATACCGCTTCCTGAGAAGTTGCTCCACGCAGGAAAACAACAGCTAAGTCACGACAATCCGCAGCAAAACACCCAACACTACCGACACATCTTGCGAGATGCAACCTCCGTCGTATTCACTAATGGCTACTGCCAATAACATTTCCCATGCTGCATCGCATGCTCACGTGACAGGCATAATTTCAGACGCGGTTTCAGAGGTGGCGCTACAATACAAAGATAAAGTGGTTTCGGTTTTGTTCTTCGTGAGGGCGTCTTCAGAGTTTGTGCGTAACAATGCAGCTGGCGCTTCACTCGTGAACTTTTCGTCGGCCCGCTTGCAAGGTTTTTATGAAAAAGGATAATGGATACAAAACTGTCTGCAAATGTCGTCTCCATGTGTTGTTTCGCCGTTCGTTTCAACTTGTGATGCAGTTATTGAACTGCCGTGTGTCTGCCGTGGTCTGCCCCTTTTGGTGCCCACGCTCAAGCTTCGTTCTTCATAGATGCAATTAAGACCTTTACAAAATGGAGCAATATACTAAACTATGTTGACAGAGTAAACAAGGAGGAATTACGAGCGTCAGGGTTGCCTTTAATCTTGTCATTCTAGCAATGATAAGTAAATAGTAATGTTGAATGTCTTGAGTGCGCTCCGAAAAGATTCAGTATTCTTCGGGGAGAGCAACAACTTCTTTTATGATGGTGATTAGAATGTTTCATCGTGTGAGTGTTTCAGGCAACATTCTGTCCAATTTTTCGCGGTGAGTTGGTGAACAAATAACGGTGAGTTTCACACTGAGGACCGAAGTCGTACACTGTGTACCAAACGAAGTAATTCTGTCACAGCTAGAAGAGCGCATGTGACCATATGATCTGGAGTCCTGAGGTGTTGGTAGCGTTGACAATAGAGGACAATGAAGATGACGAAGAAGCATTCGCACGCTTTGGAAGCATTCTTGGCAGCACCGTTAGGGATGCAACGGTACGATTAATTGAGATTATGTCCGACGATGCTGCCGTGTTCCGCGGTCCGTCCTACGGAAAGGTTACGGTGCTTGTGGTGGCCCTCGGCGTCACCTTAGTAATGGGCACGGCCATTACGGCTATAGTGGCTCTTCTTACGGTCATATGGGACATGAGTACCAGGAAGCAACTCAAGGATCTAGAACCTGTAGGACGCAACGCAGGTGAGATGCAAAGCAATGCATTGGACCAATGCCTCGGGAAACTCCAAGCATACAAAGTAACAATGATCATCTCCCGATAACTGTGATTACCGAGAGCTACTGTGGTGTAGACGGAGGCAACCTTTGCTGCCTTGCTAAAACACACGTCTTCGAAGGAGTTCTTGTAAACGTATACCGGCCTCAGTAGACCGCGTCCGCTTACTGAAGATTGCGCGTTCGAACACCGCTGAGGATGTCCGCGACTTGGTGTCCTGGTACATGTCGTCCTCCGAAAAAAGACGAATTATGGATGCTGCGCTGAGATTTAGAGCAGGAACCATCAGGTGGGCAGGGTTAGTCCGCGGACGATCGATTGTCTTATGATCATATAGTTGTCTTATGAACT
This sequence comes from Ornithodoros turicata, assembly GCF_037126465.1. Classification (NCBI taxonomy): domain Eukaryota; kingdom Metazoa; phylum Arthropoda; class Arachnida; order Ixodida; family Argasidae; genus Ornithodoros; species Ornithodoros turicata. The sequence continues at coordinate 39,542,050 of NC_088208.1, read as the reverse complement.
TTACAATGTTGTAGTCCATATATTGAACGCATAAATACGTGTTTTCTGAGCACGCTGCTTTGCTAAAGATCTGTAAGTTGCGGGGCTCGTTGGCAAGGCCTCCGCGGACCCCTTAACCGCGCGCGCGGTTTCGCACTTGTAGAATTTACATTGGCCACTTTTTGTGACGTTAGTTGTCTTAATGATTCTGAGACCCTTGGGTCGTAATTGGTGGAGGAGTCGCAAACATCGAAGGTTGCGCTACTGATTTTCTGAGTCTATGTTCAAGGACACGCTATGCAGTTTCAGCCTCGTAAACGGTCGGAAAGACTTAAAAGGTGTGCTTTCCAGAGCTCGGAGACAGAGCGCGCCGCCATGCGCGAGCGCCGTTTCTACACATTATAATTGTGGGGAATGAAGGAGAGAAGGAATGTGCCTCTTTCGCGGTGCCACACTTTGGGGGATCGTATCGGCTTGGCATAGAACTTTGCATGGCATATGCGGGAGAAAAAAACATTATCAACGCGATGCCTGCAAAAAGCGCAAAATAATATCGATTTTGCACTGTGCCCCTTTTTTTCTTGAATATTGTTATGGACGCACACACATATTGAGATGATTGTTTCACAACCCCTTTAATGACTATCTTACAAATGTCTCTTCACTCATGTTATGCCATCAAATTTTACCACTTTTAAGCACTTTTAGCATTTTTGCACTTTTAAGATGCTACATATATGAAATCGTCCACAGTGATGAGGCATCCCTATACATCCTAACGACTGCGCCGCGCTTTCTCTTTCAGACATGTCAGACCTACTTTCGAACCACACCACCCGGATAGCACCGCATCCTGGCCAACCATCAACCACCAGAAGAACCATGAAACCGTTGAAGAAAAGACCGTTCCCAACGCCGACGTCGAGAAAAAGGGACGGAGTACGGAGAAAATACGTCACGAAAGCCACCGTCACAACAGCGCAAGATCACCTCGGTAGCACGCTGAAAAACGGCAAGCGAATACCGGATTGGGTGTTCTTTAAAACACGGAACCATAAGTCTACCGGACGTCAAAGCCACATCGCCGCGACGACAAAACACCATGCTGTGCGCACGGTAGTGAAGTACTACACCAGATGGAGAACTCGTAAGCCTACCGAACATCAAGGCGACATCACCACGACGACAAAGCATCGCGCAGTACGTACGGTAGTGAAGTACTACACCAGATGGAGAACTCGTAAGCCTAACGGAAGTACTGGAGATCGAAAGAACGGCGACAGTGGCGCCACTTACAGAACAAGCCATCGAGAGAGAGGCGGCGAGTTTATGCGAACCACACCGGGAATCATGTGGAAGTTTTCCACGCGTCGCGTTACAAAGCAAAGGGGTTTAAGCCTAACCACGTTTCCGTCAACAATGAAACCGAAACTGACAACGCGACATGAAACTGCCATGACACAAGCGACAAGGAAAGGTCCTAGATGGAAATTCTACACGCGCCTCGTCACTAGGAAGCCGGTTGTTCGTACAGATACAGCATCCACGACTAGGAAACCGAAACCGAAACCATTCAAGGAGAACAGAACTAGCGTGACAAGGATTGGAAGAACACGGGTGGTATACTGCACACGACGGAAAAGAAACACTGTTCCATTTCGTACGCGCATCGCGTACTACACTAGGAAGATACGTAAAAGTCATCCAACGGTGTCCGAGACGACAGAAAGTGTTGGCGGGACAAGAGGACCTGCTTACAAAGGCTCCAATAATGGCCATTTTCGAACACGCATAGTACACTACACAAGAAAGGTCAGGAAAGGAAAATCGACTACATCCACGGGTGAAAGGACAAAAGGTCGTACAGGTAAAATAACGAAGCTTGGTCATGTTCCAACACATTACACGAAAGGGACTAGGGAAGACAATGAAAGAGTGACCACAACTGGAACGACGAAAGGTCCCGTCAACAAAACATCTAGGGTTGGACATTTTCGGACACGTATAGTGTACTACACCAGAAGGATCAAGAGAAGCAGCGCAACTACGCCAATGTCTAGCACGACGAAAGATCTAGCCGGCAAAACAGCAAAGGCCGGCCATTATCGGACACGAATCGTGTTCTTAACGAGAAGGATCAACAGACGCAGAACAACTCCGCACACGACCGAAACAACAAAAGGCCCTTCCGACAAAACGGCTAAGGCTGGCCATTTTCTGACGCGCATAGTCTATTACACGAAAAGAATAAGGAAAAGTCGTCCGACTGCGCCGATGGTCAAGACGACGGAAGGTCCTGCTCGCGAGTCAACTAAAGCACACAATGTCGTGACACGGATATTATACTACACGAAAGGAATCGGAAAACGCAGTGCAACAACGCCTGTGACCAAAAGAACAAAAGGTCTGAAGAACAAAACTAGTAAAGGTGGCAACATTTCGAGGCGCGCACCTTATTATACTAGGAGGAACAAGAAACGGGTAAAGACTACGGCTATGAACAGAAGAATAGTTTCGAAAGAAAAAACTCACGATGTTCATATTCGGAAAAGCACCACTCACTACATAGAAACTACGAAAGAAACGAGAATACAGCATACGACATCGGTGAAGCTACACGAAATGTCGGATACGAATTGTCCGTCCACAATGCCCAGGACAAAAACGGTGCAGACACCATCGTCGATAACGGACTCTCCAACGTTGCACACATCTGTCGCTGGAGACAACGAAGAGGTGTCGGCTCTCGCAAGTACCAATCAACCAATCACATCAATACCGCTGACAACTCAAGGTGAGACTGTTGCGCAGACGAGCCAACACTCCGGAACTGGTGTCTCACAGTGGACGGAATTCTGGGACCACGGTGGTCGTGCCACGTTCACAGAAGGGCAGCAAGCGTCGTCGTCGTCGTACACTGAGGCAGTGGCCGCGACGCCCTTCACGAAGTCTACAGAGGACAAGAGGGACTCTGGACGAGTCGTTGTAGAAGTGCGTGTTGTGAGGGGTTCGAAAAAGTCCACGTTTCCCACAGCGGAAGGTTTCACTAGCGGCGCTGGGGATAGTACGGTTGATCGAAGAACGGAAAGCGGGATTGGTCCGCACGGTTTTGATGATTCAACTATGAGGATTACGAAGTATAACGAGACGGGTGAAGCCTGGTGCTGTCCTGACAAATTAAACTAATGTGTATTGAATTTTCAACAGTCTTCCGCCAATATTATATTTCCGATGCCGAATAAATACATTCTGTTGCGCTCACACTTATTGAGGACTGTTGTACGCTCGACAGAAATGTCATTCCTAATGATTCAAAAGTCGCTCAAAGGGGCATAGGGCACTATTCAAAGGTCACATAAAGTTACAAAACTCGCAAAGATTAGGCGGAATATTGCGCGAAAGTACAATTTTAGCAGTCTAAGTCAATGACAAGGGAGGAGGTCCAAGTTTTTGGTGTCTTGCTTGGTAAGGGGTTTCTTAATTCTGAGGAACACCCCGTCTATGTGTCTGCTGTACTAAATTTATTTGATGAAGTCCTAAAAGAGTTCTTTGGAGTGCGAAAATTTGTTGGAAATCCGGAAGAAATGAAACACCCGTATAGGGGCGTCCAATTTCGACCAGTAAGGGTTCTTTTCCGCACCTTGGTCTTTTCCGGTGTAATGAATGATGTAGCATTGTCTGTAATAACCATCCCGTGCTCATCTTAATCATGCCTATTTAATCTGTGGTGTTTAGTGCATCACAGCTAGCTTTGCGTCTCAATAAACAAGCGTACAAAAGCGCATGAGGCACTTCGCCACTGTAATACGAACAAATTATATCGATAATATCAAGCTCCAATTGTCAGCTGCCCTTTGCTGTGCTCCACACCTTCTGTAACTACAGTGACGCGCGATTTTGGAAAATATCACTTTCGCCCTACAGCTGCGCAAAGTCGCAATAACCACCCATGTAAAGACACCTTCTTCCCAGCACAATATTTGAAACGAAAAGGTTAAACTGTGTCGCTATAATAAATGTGATGAGAACGTCTGCACGCAAACAGGCACATTGGTGGTGGTTTCTGCTACTTGACTGACTCGATACGTCAAACTTGGGGGGGAAATGTCAACTAAGGCTATGCGGTGTCTGCTCGTGGGGTTTTTCATCGTGCTCTATGTTCTACATGATAGCTCAGGTAATGAAGAAGTTGCATCTTCCCTTACATCCCCGGAAGTGATGGAGCTGCCCGAAGAACTCGGCAAAGAGAGATCACAATTTGAAGATGAAATTCAGCCATATTTCAGCCAATACCAGGACCTTGAGAAAGTAAGTACACCCCTAAGAAACCCTCTCCCCCCCCCCGCCCCCCACACCCCGCCCAACGCGATCGCTGCATCGCAACGCCACTACTCGTAGTTGACGAGACTCTCGAGCACACGCCCGCGTCAAGCGAGCTCCGACGTTAGAGGAGCGAAAGCTATGGTCGTTCCCATTGGTTCTCGTATGCACGTGACCTGTCCCGCGCTGTCTCACTGGCGTAGGCGCCAGCAGTGATGTCAGAGCCGGGGATGGATTTCGATACTGGCGGTGCCCATATTCTACGTCACCTGTTACTCTCCAGTTGCACCCCCTGTCTGTTACCCCATTTGTTGTAAAACTTGAAATGCATACAGGGTCGCATGGATGCAAATAAAACGATTTTCTATGTATCCGTCATAACTTGGGGCCAAGTGTCACAACACCTTTAGCTGCTTTTCTATCATTTTAGGCATTACATTTTTCCCCCCCGATGTTTTTTTCATGTCCGAGTGTCCTAGCTCAGCAGTGTGTTGCCCAGTTACTGTGGGATCAATGGCCATTCCTTAACTTCTTCGTGTGGCGCTGTTCGAATAAATTATGGACGTATCTGCACTTTTCAGACATTTAAAAAAGAAGGAAGTGACGATGCAACATTTTTCTTGTATCAACATTCCCATGACCTTACGGGAGGTAGCGCCATCCCACGGTGTGCATTCATGAAGTACGCCGGTGAAAACAACTTCAAGATGGGCACCTCTAATGGCTGGGCAAGGTACGGGAGATTTTATAACTAAATCGAAAATTGCTAGACCTTCTAGAGCCTTCGACGTTCTTGGCACGAAGTTCCAGGAGTGGGTCGCATCCGATACCAGTTCCGTAGAAGGAACAGAGGGCTTTGATGGGTGCGCAGTCATACGTCTTCCATAGCGCCGCAGGCGTTAGAGGTATTGGCTCTTTGTGTTCGTTGTACACAAATGTTATAGCGTTTATTTCGGCTTCAACTACGGTGAGAAGAGTCTGCTTCTCTACGAAATCTATTACGCTTTTTGAGAGGGTCTTGTTAATAGCTGACTTCACAGACCGCACTTACCGCTCATAGAAGCCGCCCTACCATGGGACTCGTTCAGCAATAAAAACCGCTCTTGCGGAAGAATAGTTTTGAATCGCGGATCCCTTAATATGCTCCCAATGGCTCAAAGTTATCTTTACCTGCGCAGTCACTAGAGCTGTACACTTCGAGCTCTGTGAAGATATGTCCGCCATCAAGTTTTTGCGGGCATTCCGTAGGATTACAGCTCGACGGCGGATCTGCCAAACGGTATATATCGATAATGCGAAGACGTTCAAGCGCGTGGCAAAAGAACTTGGAGCCATTTGGAGCGTATTAAGAGATCGACTGATTCAAGACTCTTCTTCTGCAACAGCGATTCAATGAAATTTTATCGCTGAACGAGTGCCATGCTGGGGCGGCTTCTATGAGCGGTTAGTACGGTCGGTGAAGTCAGCTATTAGGAATGCCTTCTCCGGACTTATATATAGGTCCTATATATATAGGAAAGCCGTTCTGGACCTATATGACATTTGTGTATAACGAACACACAGAGCCCATACCTCTAACGTCGGCGGCCACGTTAACTAGAAGACGTCTAACTCTGTGGGGCTCCCGAACTACAAGATTTTAGCGACTGCCTCATTTGTAGTCCTTTGTACCCTTTGCGCCACAATTTGGAGGGTAGCTGCAGCGCTGGCCATATAGGACCGCTTACTACTCCTTTTTTTATCCCCTGTTAGCGCCGCGAAGCAATTGTGACTATGAGCTACGCGCAGACGTAGACGGATGGAGAGAGGACAGCAGGGAAAACCTCAAACAGCGCAGATGGTGGTAGGACTTGAACCCACCACAACCTATTCTTCAGCAGGACCTCGGCGGCCACAAACGAGTGGATGGTTTTACCCGCTCGGCCATATGCCGCTGGATATTGCTCCTTCCCTTGTTCTTTCTATATGTAATTGTTATATTGCCTTGTAGACAATCTTACTTTATAATTTTCGAACCTTTGGAAAGTAATGAAAAGTCACAAGACTTGGCCCAGAACAACGGCCGGAAGTGATTTAACACATTAACGTGAACAGTCTGCTCCCAACGTCAACAGTCTAGACAACTGACTTTCCGCGTGATTTGTTCTTTCATGTAGTCACACGAAATCTATACAGAGGAGTACATTATAAGCAGTTCTGCGACGTATAACTTACGCCTTTCTGATGTGTGAGACACATAAGAAAGTTCACGTGTCATTTTCGCGTATACTGTTTCTATAGAGTTGTATTAATAAAATAATATATACGTAACTAATTAATAATTACTTTAATAAATAAACAAGTTAAGATTCACCAGTTTTGCTCCGTAATTCAATTGGAAACGAAACTATGGACGATACGGAATAATCCCGCAATAATTTTACAGCATGCACCTCTCACTGAAAAGTTCTCATGATTATGTAACGAAAAATATCATGCAAGTTTCGTACAAGAAGAACGGCAATAGACGTCGTGGAAAGGAAAATATGAAATGTAAGTCCTCTATATGCCTTCGCATTTGCCAAGTACTGCTTCCAAAGGATACTTTATTGATCTCGATATATGGTTAACATGCTGTAAAACAATGCTTACATTAATGTACGTTAAAAAATGACGCATTATTACTCGTGCTAACAGATTCCGGGAACGCTGTGTCGTTTCAGTCAATTACACAGCTCTGTTCACAGATGGTGTGACGTGCATCATTTTAAGAGCGCAGCATCTCGGTGGAAGTAAGTTATCCCCTCTCATTCTTTTACATTGTAGTGCGACTATTGACGTTTCCAACATAGCGTGTCGTGCCGAAGGAACGCCACCGCGTCAAGGCAGTTGGTGGAAGGCCGCACAGCGTACGTGTCCACTGCGGAGGAACCACAATAACGATTATTTTTATTTCGTGTTAGCGCCGCGAAGCAACTGTGGCTATGAGCCGCGTACATATGTGGACAGATGGAGAGAGGGCAGCAGGAAGGAGTGGGGGGACAGGGGTGGTTATAGTATGCGTCCTGGGCCGACTTCAGGGGGAACTGTGCCGATATTCGTCTGGAAAGTCTTCAAAAAACCCAAGGAAAAACCTTAGACAGCACATATCCGGTGACAGGATTCGAACCCACCACCTCCCAGGCTTCAGCATGACCTTGGCTACCGCGAACGAGCGGGAACTCGCTTGCCCATGCCGCTGCTGGTTCAACAACCAGTATAATAGTCCAGGATTCCGTTCACCGAATGAATGTGTATAGGTTTGCGCTTTAAGATGCAGACGCAGTGTTAGCCTAACATGTGAACAGAAGGTGAGAATGCGAAACAAAATTCCATTAAATGCTCCTGAATATAGCGGGAGCAGCTCTCCAACGCTGGAGCTGTGGCCTACGAAGCGATGCGAGCTCCTGGGGATGAGATACCAAGCTTGGCGGACAGACAACAATATATTTGTAAGAGAGCGCGTATACACGCACCTACAGCAATACCATATTCTTATGACATGTGTCTTGCAATGACCTCTGACCTTGACTTTATAGCGTTTTGCCCGCATCTTCACCCATACATGCTTTATATTTCGTCCCCATGTGGCTCACATCGCCATAGATGTCACACTCGCACGTTGCACAGAAGTGTGGTTTCATTTCCACTTTATGTGTTACGATGTGCGTGGTAGTAAAGCGTACTGTCTGCTTCGAATGCTCAGATACCAACTCACTCCATTATGCGGTTCCAGTGCTACACAGATTACTTCTAGGCAACCAGGCCACGCGCTCCCGCGCTACGGTCAAGGGTGGCGACGCCTGTACGTCTATAGAACGTTTATCTATCGCGTGCTGTACAGTACTGCTTTCACTTGACATTTTGCGGTAAAATTATTCTTCAATCGAACGGTCTCATGGCTAGTGTACAGGCTAGTGTGCGCTAGTGTATTTCATATTGACCTCTCGGAACCTCTTAAGCTCATAAGCGTCATATTTGCAGGTTGTGAATTATGGATGAGAGACAATGCGGTTCGCAAACTAGAACCATGTTGTGAATACATCTATGACAAGTGGTGCGACGGAAAAGCTGAAGTCATCAACAAATGCCAAGCTCGGGGAACAGAATGGTTACAAGATATCATGGCTATCCCGTGGCTGGTGACAGCGAAACTTTCTCGTCCTCCTTCCGCCAATTCCTTGCCGATCTCTTCGTCCTCCTGAAGAGAAGGCGCACAAAGCACAAGATGACCAGCATTGAAAAAGCTAGAGTTTCAGTTGTGCGTGTCTGGTCGTCAGTATGATTCCTCAGACTGAACGTATTAAAGCCTCACTAAAGAGCTTCGTTCGTACAACGAAAAATATAATTTCATAACAGAGTGAGGAGGTTAGCTCCGGTGAAACGTTTTAGCTCGCTCGCTGTGTCCTATCCTCTATAACGCGGCCTCCGCCGCTACATGTTCGCCAGTTTTAAGTTTCGAGCAAAAAGCCCCATATGAGCGACAGCTTAGCTTGGTGCTTCTCTATTGTGGGTCGAGGTACTAAGATATTGATTACATCGAAAGGTTTCCTGAGTGCTTAGGATGTGCAAAAGCTGTCTATAGTATATAGTACCCTTCTACGAATCGTAGGCTATAAGACAGGGTTTACGTAAGACTGTGCAACAGGGCGGTTTATGAGGCCTCTGAAGTGACGGTGGTACAACAATGTAGGAGTTATTCAAGCTAATCAGACACCCTACACGTCGGCAAGCCGAACCGTGTAAGGACCTGGGCACAAGCAGTTGGACGTGCAGAGCCCGATGGATGCCTGCAGAAGTACAACAAGCGCGCTTTGTAGCCCAGGTATGTCATTTTTGTAACCATCCTCATGCGGTCGCGTGTAGCAAAATCAACATCCTGTGCTGGCCAGTGACGTAGCCAGAGGCGGGGGGGTTCGGGGTTCAACCCCCGTTCCTGAAATCGTACTTCAGGTAGTGCATTTGGGAGAGGGAAACTACGAGGAAATTCTCATCCCCCTGTATAGTCCCCATAGAACCCCTCCCGGACTATTTCGTGACAATACGCCACTGCTGCTGGTCCCACGTCATAGGTAACATCATTTTGAGTTCATGTAACTTCGTCGGCGCCTTCCGACATTTGTCGACCAGATGACTGTATTTCGCTGCTGTTAATTACTTATACGGTGCTTCTTACTCGACATACGCATACGGTAGCTTATTCTAAGGCCAAGTGCGTCGGATCGGCTAAGTTAAAGTGTCGGTGATGCCAGATTTATAGACCTACTAGCTTTTACTGCCATAATGCTGCATAAACTTTATTACGGTTGAAAGACGTTACAAAACGACGCACAGAAACCGCAATCCCGCTGTTTACAAATGGGGTCGCCGATCATGGGCGCTGCCATTTACGTTGTCACATGAACGTTGACGTTTGCAATTACATCTGACGAAAAGATGTCAAGAATGCAGTGCGTTCTTCTTGTACGACAACTCCTCTCACAAACTGCTCCTATACATGTGAGAGCTTGTCTTCAAACTTACTCGTACGCGCCTCTGGTGAAATGGCCCAGTTCGACACCAACCCTATCATACATCCTTGTGCTACATACATTACTGTGCTACGTACGAAGCACAATAATTCTTGGTCACATATATATTGGTGAAAGTAGAAAACATAATTGCGTACATCAGTTATTTTTATTGGGATTTCGACTTTGCTCTCCACGTGTTTGGATACGGGGTGGGGACATCTTGAAATGCGTAATACGTAACAGGTGCAGTACCTGCTTTCTCAAAAAACGGTGTGCACTCTGAACGGTTATAAACTCGGAAATTTGTGTTTCCGCACTCTTTCGCGAAGATGAACTTGCAGCAGAACAACTTCTTCTCATCGGCGAGATGATTCTCGCTGACCCACATTTCGCAGTCTGAAAAACACAAATGCATCAGAGTCAGGAGAGCATCTCTCATTACGTTGTTTACACGCTCTATTTGCAGATGTTAAGACAACAGTTCGTGGCTTTACGTCACGAGACAGCCATGATTGACAGCTATGTCCACCGTCCACCCGAGAATTCTAAAATCTCAACACACTGCATTCGGTGCTTAGTACACCTCGCAGAGGACGACATGTTTTATCATACCACGCTGTTGTCCTCGACTGGGTTCGATATACGGCGACAGCCCTGACTATAGGTGGACATGGTATCAACAGATCCACTGCCAAAGCAAGAGTTTGTACCGAAACCGAAGTTCAAGACAAATGCCACATCAGATACAGCGAGTTCCACGCAAACGGTAGCACGTACCATGTTGACGTGTTGAATGGCGGAAGATTGCACAGTCGTGGTAATCAGTAAACAGTAGCTCCAGTCTAGGCTTCTCGTCGTCTGGAATGCCTAACATATTCCACCAAGGGTTAATGGTGCCCTAGGAAGGCCCATGACAACAACTAACATCTGAATTAAATGAGAGCGGTACACCTAGTACAATCAGTACTGACAATAATAGTTGACACATTACAATCGAAAAGAGAGAGAGAGAGAAGATGGCGAAAATACTTGCGGCTCGTAGCAGACGACTACGAGAACAGACGACGATACACTTGTCCTGCTCCTCTCCCGAAGGCATTGCATAATTGGGGGTAGATTTACACGTAAGGTGAGCCCACCTACTACACTTGTGTAGCTAGATTCTACATGTGCGAAGGGTAGGACTGCGGCTAATTTCAAAGACAACCTGGAGTTCTTCAACGTCCTCCGGAAATCTCTGACGCACGCTGCTGGAAGCTATGTCTACCTACCCCCATTTCGATCGTCCTCCTTGATCACGGACATTGCATATGAGAAGCTCACGTGCTGGGGTTCGCCACTGGCTGTGTTTTTGATGTTACGAGAAACTTTACGATAATGATGTGTCACGAAGAAAGTCGAGCGTACAGAAGCTGCGCACACTGCTGGTGCAACCGCGCATACAAAATGATGGGCAGCAAACAGATGAGAGAAAAGCACAACTGACCTACCATTAAAATATCGCTAAAAGGTAGAACAAAATATTTTGTTTCAGAGGAGCTTTAATTGACTTTCTTTTTTTTTACTTTTTCTCTCATAACGGCACCTGCAATCACGACTTCCTGCTGTAGCCGCAGACCCGATCAAGCGCAGCCGCTACCTTAACTTGCCTGCGAACCGGTATCCCTAAGGATGATACGCCTTCCAGGTCTGCCTCTGTCAGAGATCGGAACAGTTATTTTATGCGGTTCGGTTCGGGTTCAGGTTCAGACATATTGGTTCGGTTCGGGTTCAGCTCCGCAGGAGCGCAAAATATCGGTTTTAACCGGTTCAGGAAAGTGAATCTTGAGCAGATTCTCATGGGTTAAAAGCAAGCACATCCTTACGATTCTCAAATAACACAAATGTACTTTTGTTGTTGTTGTTGATGTAACAGCAGTGGTTGACAGCAACACTGCGTGTAACAGATCGTGCAACGTAACGGCAGCCATATTGTACTCTATATGTTCACTCATCGTACACACCCTACTGCTCAGGGACTGACCGTTATTTTCACAGCCCAAAATGAAAAGTTGGGATTGCTGGACAACAAAAATCGTGTACAAAGAGTCCTTCAATCGCCAAAAGGAAGACATCAAAACAAACTAACACAACTGAATGCACACAATAGCTGCTAGGAGGAAGTACCTCGCGCAGTTTTGTGTTGCTCACTTTCGGTTTCGAATTTGTTGGGCAACGCGGCTCAATCCGCTGCGTAAATCGTAGTTCCGATCTCTCAACGGTGCTACGTCTGAACCGTTTCGCGAACCAGTAACCGCCTAAATTCATTTCGGTTGAGTTCCGGTTCGGCTCGACGCTAGAAAGAAATATTCTGAATCGGGGTTCCGTTCCGGTTCAGCGAAAAATACGGGCTCTTAGCGGTTTTCGGTTCGGGTTCACTTTCGGTTCCGATCCCTGGTCTCTGTAGTAGCAGGTTACGATTGTGACACATTATTACGCGAATGCGCCCAATAACAGAACGGGATCTTACGTGTTTTGTTCTTCACCTTCACAAGACCACTCGAACTTTCAGAACCGCGGGCCACATCATCGTTAACGGATATTAAAGAATGAGGCTTGTTGTTTCGCCCGTTTTTCTTCTCTGGCACCTTAAAATACGCTGTATGTCCCACTCTGCGACATGAATAAAAGAAAATGAAGCACATGTGCGCCAAGAACGAACTACGGGGTGTGTGCAAATAACTGGGAGTTCTACCGATAAAAAGGCTATGAGTTGAATTTATCAAGCGTGTCAAAACGGGCTAATGTTGGTAAGGCTGCGTGATGGAGGGATCAAGCAAGAACAAAGAAAGCTTGTCTGATGTGCTGGTCTTTGTTTTGCTTTCTCCCTTATGAACGATGCGAAACATGTCTGCAAATGCCACTTACGTTTATCTGCACACACCGTGTATGCCTATGATTTTTTTTTTGTTGCGTAGTACAACTTACACCGTGCCATATCTCGGATGTTTGTACTGAAACCTAATATTCGCCCGGCGATCATTGCCCGCCGTTTTCACTGCGTCGAAGAAGCCACGAACACATGTATAGTTAAAAAACATGTAACTCTGGTCCAGGGTGCGTTGCAGGAGATACACAGTGATATTACTTGAAATGAGCTGAAAACAGAAGACACACGAAATTATGAAAAGTTCGGCACTTTTCCTAATATTACTGAAAATCGTCATGAGTACAGTTTCGCATGTAGTCTAGCGAACAAATAAACGAACACGGAGCCTATTGAGAAACGTTCGGCCACAGGCGCAGCGCTTGGAGCCTCGACGACAGAAGGCGTTTTTGCCGCAACATATATAGAGCCTCGAGTTATAAATAGACGACCCTCTGTTTACAAACATGTGACGTCACGAGAAGACTGGTTCGAGGTTACATTTTGCTGTGGTGGGCAACAAGCGGGCAGAACGTGTCGACTGATAAAGATAATAGTGCAGACCAGCATGCTTTGCGCTGTTGCGTTACATAATCGACGTACGGGCTCAGGTCGTCCATATCCATTGTCCAGCATTGCATCCATGACGGAAGGAAGGAAAGACCCTTACCTTCAGTATGTCTCGATGCTTATCGAGCTTGTGCTGATCTCCATCGCGCCCATTATCACCTTCAGATGCGAAAGCCGAGGCAGCGATGTAACAGACCACGAGCGCGGGAAACAGAAATCGCATGGCTGTAACAGTTCTAATTGTAGCTCGCGGCTTCCAAGTGTAATCCTAATCTTTCAAATGTAAAGCTTTCTGGTGTGGAACGATACCTCTTAAGATTTACAAACACAAAAAAAGCGCCGCGTAATGGAAAGTTATTGAGTGCAACGACTCGCATCAAATCCGAAAATCAATCTTCAAGTAAAGCTTTTGTTGAGGCGTTGACAGTGATCGCTGAAATGTGCTCGAAGACGCATGGCTTTAACGTTGTGTTGTAAGTCAGAGCTGGTTTACAGACTTGCGGTCTTTAAATGAAGGTTTAAATTAAGTCCAAGTGGTGCAGAAATAGAGCATGTCGTACGGAGGTAAAGGACACAGTGAGAGTTCTGAAGTTACCCAATTGCATCTTGCTGTGAAGGGATAAAGTAATAATAACCCTCAAGTAACGAAAGTTATAAAACTTAAGTGTACCTCTTTTAATACCGCTGTCTTTCGAGTAGTTTTATCACCACGTGATTTGTAAAGAGTGTCGTACCAACGCAGCAACCCGGTAGAGGACAGTGGCAACTTTGTGGAAGGGTACAAGTTGCTCAGACACACCGTCTTCCGCGAGGTACGTTAAATGGGGTGTGCGGTGCGTGGGGATTTGGGCGCATGTTAAAGAACCCTCAGGTGCGCAAAATTAATCCACAGACCCTACCACTGTGGCGTCGCTCGTGATCACAGTTGTCTCACGACGTGAAGCCCCAAATTATTATTATTATTATTATTATTATTATTATCTCAAAAAGTATTACACATTCTAGAGCAGTATAACACGAATATAATATATATAATACTATAATATAAATAACATGAATAAGGAAAATAAAGTATTGAATTGAATGGAATATATGAAATATTTCAATTTCGTCTATTATAAATTTAGGATACACAATAAAAATACTCAAAAGTATTACGGTAGTTGTATTATAATACTATTATGTGAATGTTTAGTTCATCAAATAATATTTGATGGGGAAAACTGAAGAAAAAAAAAAGCTACAGCTAGCTTGACTAGTTCCCAGTTCCCAAACACTTGACATGCAAGAAAAAGGAATTGACCCGAGCATACATAAGCATACAAGCAAGAGTAATACAGTAGTAGTTACAGTCACAGAGTTACAGTAATTGTATTATAATACAAAGTGTTGCTATTACTGCCCACCACCTATTTCAACAGAACGCTGTATCATCTCCAAGAATCGGGAACAATGCACGCAGACGTCAGCGTACTACGCATGCGCTGTTCCTCGTCCAGGACGTAACCCATGCGCAGGTGGAAAATGTAAACGAAGAGACGGCGCGAACATCTGTCTGTTTTCTAAATTAACTCCAAGAAGCGAGGATAAGGAAAGGTGTGGGCGCCATATGTTACATCAGCACTCCTGGGCCCTTTAAATTTAAGAATTGAGCATCGAACTCACACGCTACCTAGAAAGTTGCAAAACGTGAAAGTTCAGAAACACAGCTGCCGTGCAGCACCAACAAGCAAAGTTACTGTAAGTGAATCGCAAAATGCCAAGTATCGAGGGCGTTTTCTTTTTCCTTTTTTGTTGTCCTTTACAGGTTTGTTATCAAAAAGCAATGACAGCAGCACCACGGGGAAACATCCCATGTCATCATCACTTCTCCTTTATTTACTATGTTGTTGTTATTGTCATTTCTGCAATTGAGTTTATACGGCCAGGCGAGCATCATTTCGATGACAGTATGCAACCGCAATATGACAATTAATTAAAATTCACTAATAAAAATCGTTCCTCAGGAAATCTTGAGCTAAAGCGAGATAGCCGAATGGGAGACAATCCTTATTGAAGGTCATTCAATATCTCAAAAATCCAGAATCCAGTGCGTGTCGCGAAATATTCATATAGACGAATTTCTCTATGCAAATGAGCCAAAACCAAAAGCGCGCTGCTCAGGAGCACACGACCGTCGCCGACAGAGGCTCATCTGGACCGGAAAGCGGTTGGTCTGGCCAGCAGATCAGCACCTATATTCCAATCATCTTACCAGCTCGCGTGGCTCAGTGGCTAGCGTGCTGGCCATGCCACGTCGAGACTGGGGAGGTACACGGGTTCGAATCATGGCGCCGGCTGTGCTGTCTGGAGTTTTTCCTGGGTTTTCCTCAGACGCTTCAAGACATATGTCGGCACAGTTCCCTTAGAAGTCGGCCCAGGACGCACATTTACCAGGGCGTTTGTGACGTCACCCACCTCTGTGAGGCCGACAACGGAGAGTCCTTTCACCACCACCACCACCAATCATCTTCGTCGCTCCAAAGCACGTGACCCTCTGACGTTGAATCAGCGCTGTGGTCCCTGTGCTTCCGATCGGCAATTACTTAATATTATTATTATTATATTATACTCGCACTTTTTTACACATAACCGGTGAGAGGGGCAGCGCTGCCATCTGCCATTCTGGTTTCAATATTCTGCTGGATGGCGAAGTCTAACTCAACTCGTCCAACGGTAGTACCCTGTCTCTTCTATACTTCGAGAGAACTCAAGACCTGCAGGCACAGAGATGTACCTCCGCCAGCGAAGAATGTTGCCCCGCATTGAGACTGGGGCATAAGATGGCAGGCACGAAGTCCCGTACACGATGTCCCTCACGGAAGACGCGGCTAAACGTTTTGTACCATCTGATCAAATTGAGGGTATTCTCGGGCGATATTCAAGCCCGCCAGTCGTCGCTTTACCAACAGAATCTCAGGTGCTGGTGTGCACTTAAGAGTGCGACCAGTTAAGTGGCAGTTGTAATAGCGTTATAACCAAACACGCTTTATGCCGTCATGGCGGTATGTCGCTCAGGAGGTGGGGAGGTCGAGCGTCTTGGGCGAACTTCACAAAGGGCTGTCCCAACATTCGTCTGAGGAAGACCAAAGGGAAACACAAGGACAACTCTAAAGAGATGTCACTAAAAATGGCGACTTGACGTAACGTGGTCCCCGGGCACGTGACTCTCGACGTAGAGGAGCACAGCTCAGGCAGGTATATAGACGACCCCCTGTTTATAAACATGTGACGTAACGAGAAGGCCGGTTCGAGGTTATATTTCGCTGTGGTGGGTAAGAAGCGGGAAAAACACGTCCGCTGATAGGCTGGTAAAGCTGATAATGGCCACCAGCACGCTTTGCGCCGCGGCGAAACGTAATGGATAACGTAGACCCAAGCAGCACAATGCACTGAAAATCGAGTGCAATAGGGGTGGACGGTATGTGTCTTATCAATGTTCTTTAGTCTCACGAGTCTGTTCAAGGCCTTCCACCTACCCGTCCACCCCCATTGCACTCGACTTTCGGTACATTGTGCTGCTTGGGGAGGTCTGCTATGTTGGTGCTGTTGTCATTTTTGCAGTTGAGTTTATACGGCCAGGCGAGCATCATTTCGATGACAGTATGCAACCACAATATGACAATAACTAAAATTCACTAATAAAAATCGTTCCTATAAGTGGCGCGTGAGCTCAGAAGAAACAAACAAACAAATAAAAAAAAAGGCACGGAGGAACTAGGGCACGTGAGCATCGTTTCGGACACCCGCGGTTCCAGTCTCCGACTGTTTTTTTTTTTTCAATTTGATTGCGCAGTTGTAATACATCGCAGAACGAAAACATCTGGCATGGCGTTTCCTGATGGGCAGCTTTGCAAATGAGATAGGGTTTCGAGCCACGTTAAATATCACCTCGTGGCTCATTTAACAACCAGCAGCAGACAGACCTTTCGAAAAGCCACGTGCACCACCGCAATAAGTGCAACACTAGAACGCAGATGTTGTCCAGGTTGCCTCAGACGCCTATGCCGCTAACAATACATCGTGCGTACCTTTGATATTTGAAGAGTCATACCACACGCTGAATGTACCTCGCAGAGAGACACCTTCAACGAGTGTTCTTAGGTAGGAGCTGCGAAAGGACGACTACATATCTATCGGGATGAATTTGACAGGAGCTTTGGTCTTCGGTCTCGTGTGCTTGTCTACGAGGTTAGCGTTTGTAGTCGGAGGGACGGGTGACAAAACAGACTATGATTGGTCCTATGCAGAACTCGTAAAGGGGGACGAAAGGTACCAGGATGCCTGGAAGGTAGGTGATGATACGGCTCATTCATTGGTAACTGATTGTCATTATCTCGTGCCGGTATTGCACGGTCAGGTGTTTAATGAATAGTATTATTGGGCTTGATAGGGGCGTATGTGAATATAGTCACGTGCACGTGTGCAAGTACTTCGTAGGGGAGTAGGTATGCCTTTTAAGAGTTGGGTCTTATACGAGGCGTTACGCGTGGAGCGTATTGTGCAGGTATGTTGTCCTAACGAAAACCCGCTACTATAGAGTCACGGGAGGCATACACGCTTACGTTTGCGTCATTCCGAAACTGATGGGCAGGTGTGGTTCGTTCTTTTAGTTTATCTCTCAACATAGTGGAATGTTGTGAAAGAAAATTTTGTGACAGGATCTGCATTTCTTAGTATTTCGTGAACATCGCGCGAACAGCCAATAGGCGAGGTATAAATGCTTGCAATAAAGCAATATGTATTTTCCTATATGTATTTTGCAAGTGACCGGCACGCTTTCACAAGTTTCAGACTCGCCAAGAGGGTCATCCTCACGCTGAACGCTTGAGCTACATTTGAGCTCTCGTGGAGCGACAGTGTTGCCAGGCGGGAGCCAAGTCACGCCCATCCCGACGTTCTATTCCTCAAAATTAAGCTTAATCTATTCAACGTTATACTTGATTTTTTAAATTAGTTAAGCGTCAAACAGAACCGGAACCGAAACCGGAATTACTAGCGCCATTTTGGAGCTGAACCGGAACCAAACCGATATAAAAACTTCGATAACTGGTTCGGGATACCGGTTCGGTTCGGTTCGGTTTGGTGTGTGGTGGGGGGTGATGTGGGGATTGGAGCGGTCTGCCTGCCTAGAACGTTGCTCGGGGAAGGGATAAAAGGGGGTCCTGTTGGTCGAAACTCAGAAATAAATGCATAAAAAGCGTAACTAAGAGATATTGTATCATTTTTAGTGGCTACCTATAATTTTGTAGCATATTAGAACCTCGAACTGGTTCCGAGCCGGTTTACAGCCTCTGAAACGGTTAATCGAACCGATATACGTCAACTCCGGAGCTGAACCAGAACCGACCCTTTATGGCGAACCCGAACCCGAGACAAACCGAAAAAAAAAAAAAAAAACGTTTCGGTTCGACGCTCTACTTACCAGTATATTTCGAAGGCGCCAGGATTAGTCTGGAGAGGCACTTGAAAGTTGCAGTTGGCAGAGCAAGCGAAGTTGTCATTTTTTCTGGTCTATAAACAAACCGTACATTGTTCCTATTTCCTTTTTCTTTCTTTCTTTCTTTCTTTTTCAGTTTTGCCAGAAAAATGTCTCCTTATACCTGATGTACAGGACGTACACAAAGGACAGGCTCTTCGACAGCGGGGCCCGTTGCGTTCGTGCGAATTCGACGTTCATGAACAAAAAAGACAAATCAGTTGTCTATGACGTCGATTACTGGGACTCGTACAGGGCCATGAGGTACGTAATTCCGGATTCACCGCATCTGCTTTCACGTCGTCATAATTCATCCTTTCATGTTAACCGCTGTGAAGTTGGGTAGGGTCCTGAGGCTACCACGGGTATACATCCCATGTCATCATCACTTCTCTTCTCCTTCATTTATCGTTGTTGTTGTTCACGTCGATCAAAGAGGGAACCGTTTTTAGCCTTCTTCATCTCCAACTTCGGGACTCGACCTGCTGCCACTGTGGTGCTCTTGAGGATCTGGAGCACATTCTTCTTCATTTCCCTCACTACGAACCTTCCCGAACCACACTCTCCGAGTCTCTTCGTCAGCTGGACTCTCGCCCTTTCTCCCTACCGAAATTGCTTGGTCCCTGGCCCAATCCAGCCCAGCAAGGCTCTGCGCTCAAAGCTCTTCTGACATTTCTGGACACCATCGGACTTCGATCGCTATTGTGAAGGGGCTCGTTATTTTATTCCCCCCATTCCACCCAGCACTGGGGTAGAGTATCGCCTGTTGCGATGAAACTCCCCACTCTCCAAGGCCGAAAATAAAGTTGTTGTTGTTTCGGGACTCGAAACGATGACTGGTGCAACTGACCGCTGCTGGGGTGAAGTAAAATAGCAACTTTAACGTTCGCATTACCGGTGCCGGTATACATAATTCATTCCGCAAGTACCAGCTGTCGCTGTGCGCGACACGGTGGAAGAAATGAGAGAGAGAGAGACGCAGTCTTCTGCCGGAAAGTGAGGTCGAAAGCTTGCGCCAACCATATTGCGTGACCGCTAGCTCACAGTTCGGTTCACAGCTGTCGGCGTAACCCTTTGAAAGGTAGTTTCAGTATTCGTCAAGAGATGTGCCCGCAGTGTCCCTACATGGTGCCCAAGGTGGCATGTGCAAGGTCAGGTTATGTGACCTTCACGGGACTCCAAACGCTCGGAACAAGTAGAACTTGCCCCAAATGCATCCTCCCCTATCCACAACCGGATTCGCTTGTCTTCCATTATGTTAGGGAAGGCCTCTTGCGTGGTGGTGGTGGTGGTGGTGGTGGTGGTGGTGGTGGTGGTGGAGGTGGTGGTGAAAGGGCTTGCCGTTGTCGGCCTCACAGAGGTGGGCAACGTCACGACTGACGCCCTGGGGGAATGTGCGTCCTGGGCCGACTTTTAACGGAACTGTGCCGCCATATATCTGAAAGCGTCTGAGGAAAACTCGGAAAAACCCCAAACAGCACAGCCGGCACCGAGATTCGAACCCGGGTACCTCGCAGTCTCGACGTGACTGGCCACGGGAGCTGGTGAAGGCCTCTTGCACCGTATATTCTTGGGTTACAGCACCTATGTCATGGCGGCTCAGACGCCAAGACGTTCCTTTTTGCTAGGCTTTCGCTTCTGAGTTTATTATGAAGACACGTCGGAATGCTCGGTGTCGTACAATTTTGAAGAGGCAATGCCTGGGAAGATTAACGCGAATTCCAGTAGTATGCCACTGTTGCAACGTACCTCAGTACTGTGCGAGTAGTATTTAAAAGAAAAGGATTTCGTTTGCAGGTTGCAAGCTCGAGGATATCTTCATTTCACGAGGACAAAAGGTTACAACGTGTCTAACGTTCTTGATTCAAGACTAGCTGAGAGTAAGTGTTTCTTTTTTTTTTATTACTTCGTGTTTTAACACCGCAAAGCCGCTGTGGTTATTGCGGTCGTGCAATTTGTGCAATATTGAGCAAGTGCAGTTCCGTAACTTCGCATAATGGCTTTCAATGGGACAGTGTAGACTGATAATGAAAACTCCAGCGTTCAAGGGATGGGCTTAAAGGAACACTGTGGAAGGGCACAGTTGCGAAAAGACAATACAGAAATGATGTCCCTTCTAACGGCAATATTGTGGGAACACCGATTCTAAAATCCAGTTATTCATTGAGTGGGAATCTCGCGGCGATAGGTGTGACTCATGGGCAGGAGGCGTCATAGAAAGGATTGATTGATTGATTGATTGATTAAAAAAAAGAAGAAAAATAAATGTAAGAGATGGGGGAAGCACGTCACGGAGTTACACGAACAATGCCAGAAGCATTCGAGGCGGCACGATCACATCATGGTAACCCCAACAATCTAGACCAAATATGTGTGCTCGCGCCATGACGTCACCGCATGCGTTCAGCCAACCAGAAGCCACTAGCAGCAATAGGAATCTTTGGCAAAATATTCAGAGCCACGCAGTCCCCGTAATCGTACGTTAGCAATAGTGATAGTGGAGCTAACGAAGGACTGCTGCTGCTGCTGCTGCTGCACCACTAGAGCAGAAGACGCCTTTAGCGAAACTAGCAGGCAATACCTCATGTTTAACCAGTGTCGATGGATCGATATCATTCTTGTAGGTGCATTGTTGGCTAAACACTCGCACTTTTTGTCTTTCAAAGACACCATCACTGGAGGGACGCCATTTGTGATCGCCTTCACTGACTACAAGACATGTGCTGTGGTCCGCTATCCACAAGCAAAGGGTGGTAAGTGAAATGCTTTGGGATAGCGAGGCAATAATGGCGCAAAATATCTAGTTCCTTGTAGTTGCCAACAGCTTAGACCAAGTAAAATCCTGAACACTGCATAGGTTACAATTATTCTTGTAACTATACTCAGCCATATGAAAGCAGGACATCTCCCAAGGGAGGACCTTGCACCCTTTTTCTAATTATTTTCAGTCTTTGCTTTGGTTCATTACTTTCTCCTACGTAAACATAAAACAACAACAATAGATGCTGATGATAAGATGGGGCGTTTCACAGCGGATAACTTTTGAATAGATTTTTTTCAAGAAACGCCAGTGTATAGTTCCTTCTGCTATGCAAGGTCACACTGCGATGTTAAAGTCTGCTCTGCCAATTTCCAGGTTGCCAAGTGTGGGTGTACGCCGACAGCCTGGCCTCAGCAGATACGAGTCCGTGTAACTTCGTCTGTAATATTTTGTGTGGCAAAGAGAAGCACAAAGTTTACGACAACGACCTGTGTCCTGAAGCGTTGATGAAGCCGTTCCCCACAAAAGACGAACTTTAGGGGCCGACGTCAGCGATTTACCGGTGACAATAAAAAACAAAAAAATCATCATTTCGACCTGCTGGTCACATTGTATGGGTTTGTCGTCACACTTTAAAACAGGAAAGCAGAGAAACAGAGGAACGGACCAGAGTAACCTCACATTGCAGACGAAAGAAGTTATCAAAAACAAATTGAAACAGTTTTTCTTATAACTAGGTTGCTCTTCCCTATTTTTTACTGCGACCAGTTGCGAAAGATTTCAGATCATGTCGCCATTTATGGCTGCATTTTTACTCGCAGGTGATATAACCAATGGAGGACCCCACTAATGACTGTCACGCTTTAAGCGGCCGTGTAGCCATAGAAGCAAGTCGTCTTTAGCCCTCTAGATAGATACTCGTATAACCAAAGGCATCTTCCCGTTCTTTCGTTGCACCATGTTTTACCACCACCAGTCTGGGGATGATTCTATGGTGAACTGCACAGATATTCGTCTCAAAGCGTCCGTAAGAGAACCCCCGAGAAACATCAGCGCTGGCAATGGGGTAGAGTATCGCCCCCTAGCGACGAAACTCCCCATTCATCATTTCAAAGTAAACTTGTTGTTTTTTCAAATACGGGGAGCGCATCGAACAACGGGAGGTGGCCACAATGGCTCACGTCATGCAAAACAGCACTTTTTGGAAATTAAAATTTTCGTTATTATCGTAACGCATTGATAGATCACGTCATATCACGTGAATGCGTAAAGTGTCTATGTACGTATGTACGTACCAATGTGTTTGAGGAAAATTTAACATAACGCGGTATGAACGTGCAAGTAAGACTAATAAGAATAAATATGCATTTATTTATGATACCATTAGGGTCTTATTAGCTTCTGTGGAGATTGATATAGTGATGGCGGTGCAGGTATGTTTAGCACAATGTGCAATGTTAGCACATGTACACACATGACCATACCTGGGCAAATTACTTCTAAAATGTAACTAAATTATATTAATCATTATTGCAATTGAAATGGAATGAAATTACATTACAATTACTACGAAAAAGTAATGACATTACAAAGTCATTACTGCGAGTTTAATCGTAACGATATTGAGGATGTGGAAATTCATTGTCAGACAACACTACGTTGTAAAAACAAGACATACTTTATTCTGTGCCGATTGTGTGCGTCACCGTTCATAGTGGGCGTTGGAATTCTTTTAATTCGTCATTCGGCAACTCTCTTTCTGCCAAGTGCCAACTCAGAACACACACTCGATTCTTTTGTAAAAAGTAATGAGTAATGTCATTAAAATTATTGCCCAAATGTAATTAAACTACATTTCAAATTACATTGTAGAGGAGGTGGTGTCCCTCTACATGAGTCCTGACCGGCGATGATGGAATGTCCCAGCGGGCAGATGGTCGGAGCCTCACACTAGGACGGTGCCGGTAGAACTGCCGTGCCAGCGCCGTAGCGCGTGGCAGCAGAGGCGCGTCGTCGTCGTCTTCCACGGGCCGCCACATCACTCCCCCCCTCAGACGCGGAGCGGTACATGCGGTTGAGGTCCGCGTCGATACCATGAAGAGGAGAATGAGGACGACTCGTGGATGGTGGACGATTGGAGCTACGGCTTGCGATTGTGGCTGTTGATGCAGCAGCGGGATGGCGGGAACAAGGGCGCTGGATCCGGGCGGGTTCCAGAGATGAGTTGTGAGTGCTGAGTGGTTGGGTGCTTGAGATCGTTGTGTGGCGTTGAGTTGCTGCGTTGCTTGTTGCTGAGGGAGTGTGTTGAGTAATCGTTGTTGAGAGCTGTTTGTTGCTGATTGTGTTGAGTTGCTGAGTGGGCGACAGTACCGCGACCGGTACGACAGCGTGAATGCCGGTTGCCGCCAGAGAAGTGCCGGGGAGGACCATCATGAAGCAGGTGGAGGCCGGAAAGTCAGCGTACTGTGGTCTCCCTGCGGGTCCCCGGTGGAACAGTGGTCCCGGTGCGCCTTGCCTGCTAGAGGGTCGTTCGCTGCTGGTTTGCCGCCGAAAAATTTAGGATGTTGAATGGCCGAATTACACCGAACAGGGTGTTCGTTGTTCGGGTCACCAAATGTAGAGGAGGTGGTGTCCCTCTACATGAGTCCTGACCGGCGATGATGGAATGTCCCAGCGGGCAGATGGTCGGAGCCTCACACTAGGACGGTGCCGGTAGAACTGCCGTGCCAGCGCCGTAGCGCGTGGCAGCAGAGGCGCGTCGTCGTCGTCTTCCACGGGCCGCCACAACATATTGTCAAAAGTCATGCATTACATTACAAATTACCAGATTGGATTGGATTGGAAAAGAAAGAAAAATATGGAGAGGTTAGTCCCGACCCAGTCAGAACTGGCTACTCCAAAACGCGTTTGTTGGTAAACAAAAAGAAGACAAAAGAAGACAAAAAGAAAGAAAAAGGTCAGCTACGAAAAATAGGACAAACAAACAAACAACCAAGCAGGATAAAGCATAAAGGAAGACGGGGGAAAGGAAAGGGGGAGAAGTTCGACGCCGAGAAACACTCACTGCACAATGTCAGATATAGTGCGAACACAATGTCACCGAAGTTTTCACAGTGTGTCCAGCAAGTCCGAAGCGGTAAGAAAGTCCACAAGAGCGCGCAATGCCGGCACCTTGTCTTGGGCGGGCCAGCAGCCTAGAACCTTCCCAACGGAGAAAGGGCGATTGTCGAGGCGGGCTAGTGCCGCCTCACGGGAAAGACGAGGCTCTCTGTATCGAGGGCAGGCTTCTATAACATGCTCTGTGTCCTCCAATACCCCGCACTCGGAACAATTCGGTGTGGAAACCTTCCCAAGTTTAAAGAGGAGGCGGCCGGTATATGGCACATTACCAGAAAAAGTAATTAATTATTGTGATTTCATTACAGTAATGACATTACCTCCCAGGTATGCACAGGACCTACATAGCCTAGGTTGGTTTTTGTGTCCATTGCGCGCCAATATTGTAAATATTCATAGACATTCAAACAAACAGGAAAGAAGAATAAGACATAGGACTCAAATCAAAACATTTTTTTATTCGTATTTGCCTCTCATCCTTCAAAGCATGCGCAAGCCCTACGAAAGTTGTCGAAGTAAGCAATTTGGAAACCTCATTTCCGGAGCATGCGCTACTTTAATGTAATATATCAATGATTACTTCCTCTCTACGTACTAAGCTTGCACACCTGGCCATGCGTTCATTAGACGACTTCCTTGAAATAGACATGCTGAACTTTCCAAAATACAATGCGCCTAACAACCCATTGTTTTCGCAGGGATATGAAATACGACAGGAAGCTTGCGATGAATATTAATACTGACACTTCGTTCGCTGACTGATTTGTGTTGTAGACTAGATCCGTACTCGAACTTACTGAAACGGGCAGCAAGAATATGCGCTGTAACGTGAACAGGGTTGGAGCCATGATGCCGCTACTGGTATTCCTCGCGAACACAATTCTCTACTGCTTTGCTGTAGTCTCTGCCGACCCAACGTATCAACTGCCACCTCGTGCTCCGTACGTCGCGCCGTATCCGGAAACACAGGATCATCTGGCGGAACACCAGGACGCTTGGAAGGTAGTATATTTTTCTGTCTTGATTTAGTTAAACACTACGAAGCAACTGCAGCTATATGACTGCTATATTGGAAGGTATGCAAGTTTGCCATCGTATGTGCTACTGAACACGAAAACGAAGTGTATTTATTTACTTACATATAATACTATCAGGGCTTTAGCGTTACAGAGGGGACTGGGGTTCACAAAATAACGTGATGAATATGGAACGCTGTACTGGCAATTGTGAAGTGTGTGGTGGTCAAGAAAGCAGTGCCAGAAAGAATTGTACAACATAATAAGAACAGAATAATTCGAAGCATCGCACACACAATCATTATCGCGCACATACAAAGAATAGTTCAACATAAGAATATAACGTAGTAACTAGAAATAACGCTCACACTCACAGGGACCTAATCGGGGTCTCTGATGAGGTGGGCAGTTAATGCATGTTTGAAATGGATGCTGTTTAGAATTGATGCTACTGAACGATGGAAGTGATTCCGTTCGACAGACGGTCGGGGGACGAATGATCTGTAAAATGCATTTGTTTTGCAACGACGAATTCCTACTTCATGTCGGTGATCAAGGTGATCAAGATCTACTTTATGTTGGTGATAAATTTTATGCAAAAGTATAAGCCAGGCTGTTTTACGCCTTAGACTTGGACATGGAAGGTGCAGGTTACGCTTCATCTGGGTCTCACTCGAGGTTCGACCATAATTTCCATAGATAAATCTGCTGGCCCTGTCTTGAACACTTTCCAGAACTTTCTATATAGCGACTCCTCCGCTGGGCCCCAAGCTGCTCCTGCATTTGGGGAAGTACTAATGTTTTATACAAATTTAGTTTTAAATCAAAAGGTGCCATTTGATAGTTGTGTCTGATGTAATAACCGATAGTGCGATTAACTTTATTATAAGCGGATTCTACATGTGGTTTCCATGTCAGATCGTAGTTGAGATTAACTCCTAGATACTTGTAAGAGGTTACCGGTTCGAGCGGGACGTTGTCAATGTAGTAGACTGTATTGGCGTCTATGACACCAATGAAACAATAAAGGGAGACATCTGCAAGGGGGACCTACTCATGGTTGCATCAGCGTTAAACCGAACCCTGACGTGCATACGTGGCTCTTTTATGTTCTCAAGAGCTTTGGAATCTGCATTATGATGTCCAACAAACCAACTGTACTGTGTGCCCGAATGACAGTGCAGAACTGAAGCAGTGCAGCACGAAGAGTGGTACCAACGTCTGCAAGTATTCGAGCTGAACTGGTAGTCGGGGTCTGATTAGCTGTTGAGGCGGAATATATTGCTTGGTGAGGGAATGCAAGTAGTTGTCTACTAACGAGGCTCAACTGTGCTCAACATCTACTGCTCCTCTATCTACAGATTGTGTATCCCGTATTACTTCGTACTACTACACTCTTAGAAATGAACTTCACCACGTAGCACGCTCCTGTAGCCAACCATCATCACGAATGACAACGTTCTCTCCCATGATTTGTTGAAAACGGGAGGAGGAGCATATTTTCTGCTCATTATGCACGGCACAAAATAGGTTCTGCCTTCCGTTTTCAACAAATCATGGGAGAGAACGCTGTCATTCGGGGTGATGGTTGGCTAGGAGCGTGCACTGTGGTGAAGTTCACTTTTAAGAGTGTAGTTACAGAACCATTACGCCAACAGGAACTTGCGGAGTTTACAATAGATCAGAAAGGCAGGCACTCTGTACAAATGCATGTCCACGTACAAATCTATTACAGACTGTCGTGTCCATGCGAGATATGTACCTGTATCAGCGCTCTTACGAAGGCGGCGACATGTTCGGGAAAGACGGCGCTTGCATCAGAGCACACCGGCTCGATGCTGAGAACGGAACGGAAACTGAGACGGTAGAATACCGTTATCTTCCGGACAAGAACAAGCACATGGAGTGAGTGTACCTTTAAGTTTTAGCGGTCTGGAATATCATTTCACGGTTGCGTAGGTCTTTACTCTGTGGGGACATGTTAGGAGACCAAAGAGTAAAGTTAGAGGGTCAAATGTTACTAGTATTGCGAGAGGCCATGTGCGTATCTGTTTAGTTACTGGAATGTGTGCGTAGGAGTGTATGGAGGAAGGGTGACAGGCATATTGTGAATCTCCGATTCTGCGATGAGTACCTATGGGATGTAAATGTAAAGGCCGCTGATAATAATATGAATGGGCCCTCGTGACGCCGGAAGACCTGCAGAGGTACGTGGGTCGAATTCGTCAGTAGTATGGTACGGACTAGCATTAGTGCATTCCTGTCTTGTTATTGGAATGCTATGTTGACATCGTGCACAAAGTGTTCTGTCAAATTATTTCAAATATTCTCCAATTTGCTTAGGAATACTTATGAAAAATACTGACACACAAACACACATAAATGGAATGATGATGTGGTGGGTCATTATACGCCGTTATGGCGGTACACTGCCCTATTGCGTTTGTGGAAGGGATGAGAAAGCGGTGATGATGGAAAGGTGTCCGGTTAGAGTTCGTTCATTAGTCCTGGGCTGGAGAGGAAGTCAGCAACAGCTCGTAGGCCTTGCATCAGATGTGAGGGGTCCGACCATGGCCCGAGAATTTTGGCAAAGTCGAACTGGCGTTGATCGACGCCAGAGATCGGGCGCTCGAGAGCAGTTTCCATGAGCGCGCGCTCATGATAGTACTCTCTGCAGACCAGGAGGACGTTATGGAGGTCACAGCGCACACCACACGTGGAACAGAGACTGGACGCGCCGACACCGAGGAAGTGTTTGAAGGCCAGTGTAAATGCCACATTAAGTCTCACGCGGTGGAAGAGTGTGGCAAAGGAACGCGGCATACGGCGGGAGAGAGTAAGGAACAAGCTGGGGACAACGGAGTAAAGCACTGAGTGGGTGGTGATGTCATGTTGCCATTGAGACTGTATCAGGGGGTCGGTGAGGCTTGAGACGAG
Organism: Ornithodoros turicata; assembly: GCF_037126465.1. NCBI lineage: Eukaryota > Metazoa > Arthropoda > Arachnida > Ixodida > Argasidae > Ornithodoros > Ornithodoros turicata. Next base: position 39,513,396 of record NC_088208.1, on the reverse strand, counting down.
GTAACGGCGATCCCCCCCCCCCGAGACAAGATGGTGGGGCCATGCTGGATGTACTGGTGCGCGGCTGCGGCTGTTCGATCTGCGCCCTCGTTTCTGCTGAGAAATAATGAAAAATACTGAGGCTAGAATGTGCGTCCAATGAATGTGGGTCCAGAGTGGGTCCAGTGGGTCTTCGTGGTCCGCTTGGGACCACAAAGAATTAGTTAAGGCAGAGATTTGGGCGAGTTGGTACATAACTACGTAGAAAACAGCGCAGAGACGGGACACGAAGAAGAAACAAGTACACACACAGAGCGCTCTGTGTGTGCACTTGTTTCTTCTTCGTGTCCTGTCCCTGTGCTGTTTTCTACGTACCAGGAAGGAGATATCAAATGTGTTCCTTGCTGTTGTTTTTAACTGTATCTTTTCTTTTCTGTCTGTTTCTATATAGACAAGGTCTGGTAGGATACTATAAAGTGTACAACACTACCGCAGGGAATAACGGTCGTACTCTGTACCGGCAGAGCTCTCCAGGTTTGTCCACGTTTTACTTGGTTTTAACTTTGCTAAGAATATTAGGTAATTAGTTGTTCAGTAGTTACATACGCTTTCCGTCAGGGTGTTTATGTAACCTATCTGTGAAAACGAGATCATGGTGGCTCTCATTGTTTTATCAAAAATATGTAAAGAAAAAAAAAAAGATCTGTATAATGACACAGTGCACAAGGTGGGCTGAAGTTGTACAATGTGCAGCAGCGCGTGTACGGCATTGCGTTGGACACCTGCATTTCACGATGGACCAAGCAATTTCATTATAGTAAGTGGGCATGAGTCTAGCTAATTTAAAGACAACTCCACCTCCCTCTCGGACTGCACTCTCAATCAGGGAAGGATAACGGACTTATTTTGGTTACCGTTTCCATTTTCGTTAGTGCTAGATTTTCGTTTCCGTTATCCGTTTCTGATACCAGCCTTTCAATTTCGTTTCCGTTTCGTTTCCGTTACTGTTTCCGGTAATGGGACGGTTGTTACAGAGCTGCGGGAAGACAGCCCATCCGGCTCTATCAGCACCTTGCTTTGCCCAAGTGCTGCTTCGGTGCCACGCGTACAAACTACACAAATAATTTTACGTCATTTGGATACGCACATCTTGCAAGATAAAAAAAGTATATATGCAGGAACATGTTTTCACTCTTCAGTCACTCGGAGTTCAGCAATTCAAGATGGGCGTAACTTTCCTCCAATGTCGCATTCATAAGCGAACGCTCTCAATAGTAAGTAATACTGCCACGGCCACAGTGAAAAGAAAAAAAAGTACAAAATAGGTAACTAAAAATCATAGGCTGGCACCCTCGTGCTATGGTGGAGTATAGTCATGTGCTGATGTCATGGGGTTGTGAGGACTGGTGCGAGGTAAGTGAGGGATGCACCCTCGAGATCCAATTTGCGCTTTCGTTCCATGCTCTCGTGTAGTATTTAGAGCATTACAGGGAATGAAGTCATCAAAATACAAAAACAAAAAAATGAAAAGTTACTCAAATGTCATCATACAACAACAACAAATAAGTTAATGACAATGAATGGGGAAATTCGCCACTTGAGGTGCGGCCCACTACCCCAAGGCAGGACATACAACAGGAATAGCCATTACCCGAATTCAATACCGGAGGATAAATTCGTTTCCGTTTCTGTTTCTGGTAATGGAGGACAGTGGTATGCGTTTCCGTTTCTGTTATCGTTACCACCTCCAATTTCGGTAATATACCGTTTCTGTTTCCGTTACCATTACCCTTCCCTGCTCTCAATTATAAACTTCACCGCATAGCACGCTCCTAGCCAACCGTCATTTCGAATGATATCGATATCTTCCCCGATTTGCTGAAAACGGGAGGCGTACGCCTTTTTTGTGACAATTATGAACAGCATAAGTGTCACAAAATTGGCTCCGCCCCACGTTTTCAACAAACCAGGGACGAGAACGTTGTCTTTCGGAATGTTGGTTGGCTAGGAGTTTGCTATGTGGTGAAACTCATTTTTAAGAGTGTTGGAGAGGTAATGTTTTTCAGTTTTTATCTTTTCATCTGTACATTTTTCTTTTTCATTTCTTAGGGGTTAATCCACTTTGGGAATTTTTGTGGGAAAGTAGCAGAATTTATCTGGTGACAAATTCAATATGTTTCATTCTGTTATATATACTCAAACTCAAATTCTAATTTAAAGAGAACACAAATGTAGTGCAGAAAGGTTAGTAGTTCTCTTCGAGCACAGTGTTGGAGGGCTGGACTGAGACCATGAGTTATTTTGGTCCCACAAAAACTAAAACTGGTTGACTAAAACTCCACTTTCTATTTTTCAGATGGAAACATCACAGCCCTCCCGGTCGCGTTCTCTAACTACAAAACGTGCGTCATTCTAAGGGTCCCGGAAGCCCAGACAGGTGAGTACCCTTTGTGGTATTCACACTTTCTGGAATATTAGTAGGGACATGTACAGTGTTACAGCCTGTTCTTTATCACTAAAGCATTGAGGCCACGACAGGATGTCTCTGCCAGCCAAGCGGGTAGTCCTTCAGAATTTTAAATTACTTGGGTAAGAGATCAAGATGGTAAAATAATATACAGTCCAGCTTGTTGAAACATCGTCAAGAAAAGTAATAACGAAAGAATGAAGCAAGAAGTCATAGTAACTATTTACTACTCTGACCTCGATCGTGCTTAATTCTTTCGTTATTATTTTGGTTCGGGTAAGCTATCGCCTGAAGTTCTGTAGCATTTCGCTGTAGGAATCTGAAACTGGCTGTTGATGTGCTCTACAAGTATGACAAAAAGAGTGAGACACTTTTTTTGTTACTCATATTGCACGTCAAACGAGAAAACTGAAGACACTGTTAATGGTCACCGGCTAGCTTTCAACAGAGGTGTCTGTATCGGGGTACGTATGATAAGTTGACAACATTGGCGTGTAAAAGAGGACGCAATACAAATAACATAGTCATCGGCATCAACAGTACACCTTCACAATGAAACGAGCACAGCACAAACAGGCACTGAGAGAGAATGACTCCACAGAGGCACTTACTAGAAACACAGAAAGTTTATTGAAAACAACAGTTCTTTTTACCACTAATACAGGAAGTGCAATTCAGATTGTAATAATGCACCTGCAACTGTCAAACCTACCCCTTTTGTCGTCTGCCTGAATCTGCTCCGGAATAGTAAGAAATCGCATGTGATGAAGATATATAGGCGACGCCCAGGAAAACATGGTTGCTTGTACGGCGATGTTTCTTCGTCGCGCCAGCAGGTGGCTCGCTTTGTACTTTTTTTCTTTTCAGGAATTTCTAATCCATCCAATCCACCTTGCTAGTTTTGCATAAGTGCACAGAAAAAATATATAACATCATAGTTTTAACATGATACAAGTACTTGATGGCTTTTCGAGTCGCTTTTGCTTTCGTAAAAGAAGGTAGACGTGCATGCACAGATGAAGTTGAAGTTTCGCGAATTATTTCGAATTTTCTGAGAAAAGTTCGAATTTTTGCGAACTTTTGTGAACTCGAACCTCGAAAGGTTCGTGGCATCACTAGTTACAACTTTTAAGGGCGCCACGGGGAGGAGACGTGGTTAATATCAATAAATGTTGCGAAGGTGTTGCAATGTGATATACGGAATATGTGAGCATTCGCCATTGTCGTCATTTAATGCACAGAAAAAACTAACGAACGACGTGGAACGAAGAAAGTGCTCATAGCGGCATGTCGTTTTGTAACAGACGAAACTCTATCTAACGTAACCTCATGGCAATTCTGATGAGAGACAGACATTGTGCATCACGGTTTGCAGCTGTCACGAAACACGTGGTATTTGTTGCTGAGTAAATAACATGATTTCCTTGAAGTGGACCTTTGTCGTGCATGTCTTACAGTTGCGTCGCGAATGCGTTTCAGAACTTATAGCAGAAGATTTGATTACATTACAGGCGGCAAGGAAAACGCCTGTCAGATGTGGGTGTCCAAGGAGCAGCTTGAACATGTGGACGAGTGCTGCTCATTCATCTTCGGCCTATTATGTGGTCCTGGACAGCACGTGATTTACAACAAGACGAAATGTGATGCAGAAGACAGGGTTTCTGTCTTGGTTGAAGAGTAGCTGAGTATGCATGCTGCAATAAAGAGTAAATTAGATACGTATACGTTTGTATTTGAAGTTTCTGTGTCTGCTCACACTCAGATGACCCTCTGTTTACAAACATGTGACGTCCCGAGAAGACTGGTTCGCGGTTACATTTTGCTGTGGTGGGCAACAAGCGGGAAAAGCTCGTCGGATGATTGGTTGATATAAAAGTTGATAGTGCCCACCAGCATGCGTTGCGCGGTGGCGTTACGTAATGAATGACGTAGGGGTGCGGGTCGTCTGCACGCATGGTACACTTTTAAAAAAGTGTGTACTTTAACTCCTTTCCTTGCTACATATATCACTCCCTTTTTTGGAGTGTACAGTTACTCTCAAAAAGGAGTCTCCTCATTCCCTTCGGACCCTTTAACTCCCTACTGGAGAGTAATATTACTCTCTGAAGAGTCCGAAGGGAGTGAGGAGACTCCTTTTTGAGAGTAAACGTACCCTACAAGAAGGGAGTGATATATCTGGCAAGGAAAGGAGTTAAAGTATACCCCTTTTTTTAAGAGTGTAGCAAACGTTGTTTGCATCTTAGACTCTCGTATGTTCACAAAACCTAATAATAATGTAATATTTTGAGCATAGGGTGTCTGTGCCAACCCAACAAAAAAGGAGCTCACGCATCTCTCCCGAGATCTCCCATCTTAACGGACTGCGGCTCACCATAATTAATTACTCCCAATACTCACTTACACAGAAACATTATGGAGGTAACAAATGGGAGACTTCCTCGATATTTGCAGTGTGGGGTTGCGAAGGGGATCATTCTTTCATTCCCCACATCCTCACCAGCAATGAGGTAGAGTATCGCCCCTGGTGATGAAACTCCCCATTCGTCTTCTTAAAACGAAGTTGTTGGTGTTGTTTCTGCAGAGTGGGAATTGTGAGTTACTTCACGTAAAGTAATACAGATGGATAGAACGTGAGTGATGTTCTACAAGTATCGTACACCACAGGTACGCGGGCAGTTTCCGTCCGATATTCGTATCTGAATACGGCTACGTATCCTACCACAGTGACATGAATCGAAGACGAAGGACGAGCTGAATTCTCGTTCAAATCGTGTGCTGTGCTCCTTCGGACTGTCCGACACTCTAACAGTCTACGAAATAGTTTCTAACGTATTTGTTTTGTGTCCATCGAAGTTCATCCTTTCTTTCTCGAAGCGCGCAGTGGGGGAGGGGAAAGGGGTAAACCTAATGTTTAAAATATTTTTTTTTCAAGGGCGATCGCCCAACCACCGCTCCCCCTGGATCCGCCACTGCTCTATCAGGACATCTACAACGCGAAACGAAGTTGGTCCGCAATAACAAGTCGATGATCGGCACAACCAGCTACAGTTCCAAGTCGTCGTGAGAAAGGTTAACTGTAAACAGGAAGTCTAAACCTCGCGGCACACCTTCCCATTATTTTCTTCTTTGATGGGAGGCTGCAGCTGGGGTCGATTCGGGCGAGGAACGAGTGATTTATGACGTCATCTGTCCACATGGCTTTAGAGAGGCGATTACGTAAGGAGGCCAGCAAGTACTTTGCATGATATTGCGGGAAGTAGGTTTTATGAGTAGGGATATGAGTAGATCTTATGAGTAGTATCAATCTTAGGCTCCTCGAGCATAACCTAAAAGCGGGGAAGAACCACATTTCAAGCGAACTTTGTTGCGCACTTGCGTGAACGCAATGGATGCGAACCCGTCTTTTCACAACCTGAACTATCGTGTAAAGAAAATGACTTATGGCGTAGATTACTTAGGGAATCTTTGGAGATGGCTACACGTGGCAATAAACCTCTACCCGAGAAACGTCATCATGACGTTGGTAGACAGACTGAAACCGAAACGGATCAGAAAGGGAGAGCTGGGTTCCACGAATGGGCATTTGTTCGCTGTCTCCAATTCAAAGAAAACTAGGACTGAAGGTCGCGTCCCTTTCACAGACCATCGTAATCCCCTCAAGACCGTGGCTTTCGGGCGCGACCTTGTTCGCCACTAGCTTTGAACGTAGTTCATCTCTACCAAATTCGTGGCGCTGTCGAACACTATGACGTCACTTGTTTACAAACAGAGAGAGGTCTATTGCGTCAGCAACCCATCCTTTCTGCCTATTCCTCCTCTCCGGAGATTTTTGTGTATTTAAGCTCTGGGTGCCATTAAAATTTTATGCTGGGTCTGGGAAATTGTTGTCTGTCATTTCCTCCCTGTCTCGGGTCTTCACGTTGTCAATATGAACCAGATAGTCTGCGCCCTTTCACTTGTATCGGTTTATGAGTAGTTCTTTTATGGTGAGCAATTCGAGCAGCTTGGTCCGCCTTCTCATTTCCACTGATACACATACACCCGTACAAGCCAAGCAACAACAGCATTTCAGCTTGGCATAGCGTCATCATTGACGTTAGAGCAATGATTACAATGTAACTGCTTCAAATCAATGACGTCACCCCCATTTTTATCTTCCTCTAGTTCTACCACATCACACCACAATGACGTCATAAGAAGGCCACGTTGTGTCCCTGGGCGGCCCTTGTATTGATCACTGTTTACTCCCTGTAATGACGTTGTCAAGGTGAACCTCAGTTCCGAAAATCTCAAGCTGAACTTTGTCAACTATACTTGACGTTCTTTTGTGCACCTGCGTCAGCGGCATTCTAACACTTTTAACGACCTAACCTTTTCCACAAAGCAATATTGAAAGGTAATGTCAATATTGCCGCAGTAGTTCCAATTGCAGGACTAATGCTCTAAGATTCCAAGGAAAATCGCCAATTATCTCGAAGTTCACACACGTAAGAGGATAAAGGTCGTTAGGAAATCCCGTAACTGGAACGTATTTAAGTCAGAGGACTATTCCTAACAGGAACAGGACCATGTTGAGACTACTGGTATTGGTAATAGCGTGGGCCTTCTTTGCTGACGCGGAAGGTTTTCCTGACTGCGCCACTGGGGCGCCGCAAACGGTGCCCGATACGGTGCCAGTGTTAGTGAGTCCTAAGGCGTACTTAGAAACGCAGCCACGGCTTGGGACACACCAAGACGCGTGGAGGGTGAGTTACGATCCTGATCCATTAGGAAAAGGTAGTGGTGAGACCGTGAGGTTGGTAGTGAAGTGTGCCGGAAAATTGAGGGGAAAGCCTCCAGGCACAGTCAGAGCAGATTTTGGGAGAGTTAACCCTGCCACCTGCGAGAGCGTGGCATTGCAAACCAATGAGGAGAAGCTGCGCCTACGAAGCCGCGTCAGTTGAGACCTGAAGAATTACCGAACCAAATCAGGAGGACTGAGACCTAATATAAATTATGAATTTTAATCTTGCCGTCCGTAATCACTTCTGACTCAGCTTGGTGACCAAGGTCTCCTATCCTTTAAACAGGCATGCATGGTTTTGGGACATTGGGCTGCATGGCAGACCATTTGATGTTGTTAAGGTCCTGGGCCCTTGGACACCTCCACGCCATGCAGGCATTCGTGCGATTTTGCGCAGTCTCTAAGTTGGTGGACACAGTGTGACTGACAGTGTGTGTGGAGTGACTGACTGAGTGTTTTCGTCACGCATTGGTTTTATTGTACAGTCGACCCCCGTTTATCCGGACTTCATTTATCCGGATACCGCGGTATCCGGACAAAAGGCACGGGAACGGATTTTCCTCCATGTATTTTGTTCTCGTTTATCCGGACTTCAGCTTCCGGACTCGGACAAGAATTCCAGGGAACGAAAGTCGAAAATTCGAGTAATCCAGCTTCAGTTATCCGGACTACCGTGAGTAAGAGGAGACGCTGACCCCGCTTCGTCACCCTTTTCGCTGTTTTGGGGTTATTCCCGTCACACATCGGGGACCTACATTCCTCCGTAGGGAAGACAACCGTGCACGATGACCCCTTTTTCTATTTGTGTGCGTTGGGTCACGTTGGCCAGTCGAGTCATTTGGAAATATCTCTTCTCGAGCAACTGTCCGGTTCTAGAGGGGAGAACTCCAACCCGAGGGACTACTGCTTACGGCTCGTTGGCCGATGAAGACATTCCCCTAGCTGAGCTGCGATCCCTGATGCAGAGGCTCACTGTGACTGCCGTAGATGATGCTGCCGTTTCTGACTACGTTGACGTTGATAAGGATGATGACGTGTGTGCAGCTTTGACTGATGACGGTGTGATTGCTGCTGTTGCCTCCGATGATGTGCAGCAAGACAGTGCCGATGACGCCAGTGAGAAACAAGGCTCCGACATTGACACTTTGCGACCGCACTGACATTCTTCGAGCAGCGCAACAGCATGGCTCAACTCTATGCAATTAGCAAAACTTTGCAGGAATCGAGTGCCTACACTACTATGTAACAGCTGTCATTGACGAGATTTCTGTGTTTTAATTAAACCTTGCTCTGTAGGACGTTTCTATTCGGTCGTTTCATTTATCCGGATGCCCCGGTATCCGGACGATTTCGCCGGGAACGGCACCGTCCGGATAAACGGGGGTCGACTGTAGTTTCTTTTTCCCTTTTCTTTGTTTTTCTTTTCTTTTGATTTCCATTTTAGTTCTCCTAAGTGATCTGGAGTAGCCGGCTCTCGTAATGAGTGCCTATTTCTCCATATTTTTCTTCCCTTTTCAACTAAACTAAACTAATTGGGCACTCAAGGTAGTTGTAGCCTGTTTCATCGTATTTTCGCTCGGTGGTTGGTCGAAAAACCTTTCTCTACTTATCTTATATTATCCTCGCTTTGCCTCCATTCGGTTCACCTTGTCGCCGCTGTCTGGCGTCATCGAAGGTGCGGAAGCTCTTGTGTGTCAAGCCCATAGACATCGCAGACAAATATGTAACTATGTCCCAAATGTTTCAATTACAGTTCATTACACTGAACAGAACGATGCATCTCTATCAACGCTCCTACGAAGGTGATAAGGTCTACGGTGACAAGCACACCTGCGTGAAAGCAACAACGCAGACCATTGAGTCTGATGTGGTAGCAGTCGATTTCACTTACTTTAAGGGGGCCGCAAACGGGTATAAAGGGCGCTGGCATGCAAGCAGGCCACGCGCTCCCGCGCTACGGTTAAGGGTGGCGACGCCTGTACAGTGTACGAAATCTAAGAAGGCAAGTATAATCAGGTAATATCGGACAATACACATGAAGAAAACATAATGCTAATAAGTGATGGCAAACTTCACAAATTTCTGCTCCTCTGACCTTTAAGTGGTCTGGGGTACCCTTCGCACCTTGTGTAGTTGACCCTGTGCGGCAAAACATAGAATAGATGGCCAGTGAGGCTTACGGGCAAGACCAAACCGATATCTGGCGTACCTGCACCATTATTGTCATGTGGCATGCCTTGAAAGGGGCGACACGCTGGAGTCGACACATTGATTGTGACCGGATGGAAACCACTCTAATGCACGAAATCGAATAGACGACTTAATGCTTTGACGTGGTTTATAAGGCCGAAGACCCGCGGAACTCCCATCGCTCACGAGCCAATGAGGAAGAACTTGTATCCCAGATCGAATAACTTGTGTCCCAGAGTACGAGGCTTCTTCAGTCTACAAGTGCACGGCAGTCAGCAAACGTTGCCCAGTGGATTGGAACGGCTCGAAACCTACAGACGCTAACAAGCCTGAATCCGCTAAAATATGTCCTTGATGCCGCACATGGCGAGAATGGCACCAGCAGAGAAACAGGGACAAACGTGTTGTCCTACGAGGCAGTGCGAAATAACATCGCGATTGATATCTCCCCAAGCAGCACAATGTACTGAAAGTCGAGTGCAATAGGGGTGGACGGTATGTGTCTTATCAACGTTCCTTAGTTTCAAGAGTCTGTTCAAGGTCTTCCACCTACCCGTCCTCCCCTATTGCACTCGACTTTAAGTACATTGTGCTGCTTGGGTCATGATTCTTTGCGCTATCCTTATCAGCATCTCAACCAGGGGGAGATACGAATACAAAGGAGGAGAAAAAGCCGAAAAGAAATCTTTTGATGACCATCTTATAGGCGATGCAAAACAGCAGAGCAAATAGTTATCAAGACACTGTTATACTTTGACAAAATGACTGTGAAAAAGCGATTAAAAACGAGCAGGAACGCGGAAAAAAATGTAATCATTCTGGTTCGTCTGCTCCAAAGTCTGTTACGATATAGACACATAAAGGCGATAATACACTTTAATTTTCTCAACGTTTTACAGTCAATTTGGAAATAATTAGTGTAATTGCATCTGAGCAACGCTTTCATAAGATAATGATTTTTCTGAGAACTGCACGTTTTCGCTGGAAGGTCGTCCACGTTGTTTGAGTGTTGATGTCATTAATTCCTTTGAACAGAAGAAACTGCCTACGACATTCATTGTGTGTCAGGAATAATGAATGTTCTTTTGTGCGGCTTCATCTGTCTTCTGATATTTGTAATAATAATAATCACGCAATCATTACTAATATCAGAGGACAGCTGGCACCAGTCATGCGATACCTCGGTAATACCTGCCAAGGTTTTGCATTTCGGCACGATAATTACGAAACACGAATAACAGTTATCTAATAGTATAATAGAATAGTAGAATAGAACAGTAGAATAGAATAATAGAATTAGCTAATAGAATAATAGCGCACATAGAAATGGAATAAAGCGAATTAAGAAAGGCGACAACTATCGAGGTACTTATATAAACACAGAAAGGGTGGAGTATGAAACATTCGCTTTGAAATGGCGCACTGCAGGATGATGCTACGACTTCTGATACTGACAGCAGCGTTTGCATTCGTTGCCGATGCAAAAGACCCTCTCCCTCGCTTTCTCCCAACTATAGCATTTCCAACGAAGCACTTCGAAACGCGGCCTGAGCTCGGGAAGTACCAGGATGCATGGAGGGTGAGTAGCAAACGTCAAGCATTTTGAAGTGCGCTGGCCTCGCAGGTCCTACACTCTAAGAAAAAAAAGGAGTACTTTTACTCCTTTGGGGGACTAATTGCATTGCCACAAAAAATAGTCCCTTTCGGGAGTAAATGCACGGGAGTAAATGAATGTCACAGAGTGAAGACCGCATTTCACGCGCTGTTGTAAAAGTCCCAGGTACATAATTTATGCGCATGCATGAAAATACTTTGAAGCAAACCGTCAACCGTGATATATCGAGTGATATAAAATCTTGCGCCATTCATAGGGCACAATTTGCGAAGAAAGATGCGCTAACTGTTTCTTACTCTGTGTGGCTGGAAAATTGCTACGTTGTCTGAGTTATACATCCTTATATCGTTCAAATTGACCAAGGGCACATATTTACGTAGACTGTTGCGTTCAGGGGACCATTCGCGAAGTTTAGTGACAATTGGCAGTCCTGGGGAGTAAATGTCGGAACCAAATGTTGGGTTAGGGGACTAAAATGGGGAGTAATTGCAGACTAGGGGAGTAGAAGCTGCAATTACTCCCCGTTTTACTCCTTTTTTTTTAAAGTGTAGTTAGATTCCTTCCTACCATTTTTTTGCCATCAAGATGCACTTAACACTTGGAAGAAAAGTTAAGCGCTCGAATTGAGTATCCAGAAACATGGCGAACTGCTGTGTGAGTTTCGCTCCATAGGATAGTTCTTGTTTAATTTCTTTGTCGTCCTTGCACTACCATGCTATAGCCTTTTTCAGTTTTGCTCTCAAAAATTTCTTAAGGATTCGAACGACTATAGTCCTTCTTGAAAACCAAGTCTGTGCACACGTTTTTCATGTTTGGAAATGCAAATTTAATCCTGCAGTGCAGTGGCCGCGCGCTGTCGGACCTTTGTGCAACATGCAATGTGCGCACTGACATGCACCACCTACTCATGGGTTGTTCCGCCTATGAGAGCGAACGCGAGATCTTGCAGCGCGGGGTGCATGCAGTCTACCGCAGCGCTTTAACCCTCGTCAAGGTGCTGGGTCCCTGGCCGAGTCCCGCTAATATGCAACAATGCCTCCGTCTCTTTTGGGAGATTTTGTCATCACCTGGACTCTCCAGGGGAAACATCCCATGTCATCATCGCTTCTTCATTTATTGTTGTTGTTGTTGTTGTTGGACTCTCCACAATGCTTTGATCACTTGACTGTCATCTGCAGCTGCCATCTGCATCATCAGCTTTCATCATCTACAATTGGCACTGGGGCAGCGCCCAACCTCATCTCATCAACGACTCTTTATATGTGCGTTTAATCCGTCCCTGGCTTTGAAATGTCGGACGGAAGTGTTACTAAATAATAAATGGCGTTCAACAACACCAATATTTCATGCTCTGGCACACTTTGGCTGTCGTTGCACGCTGGACATAAGGCTTCGAGACCACATTCTCATTAGCAAAATACATTACTTTTACATGTTCACATGCTTGTTTCTTTTGTAGTTTATTACACTCAACAAGACGATGCACCTTTACAAGCGTTCTTACAAGGGTGAGGATATGTACCGTGACGATGAAAAGTGCGTGGTGGCAAAACCGCTAAACATTGACAGCGACATAGTTACGATGGAAGTAACGAACAACGGCAGGTAAGTGTCACGTCCTTCTTCGTATCTTGGTGTCCTCGATTGAAGTTCTACAATAATCTTCCAGGACGATTTTTAATTGGTTCTTGACGAAAGAACACACAACGGGGTACAAGGAAAGTAATGTCCTCGTCACAGCTTTCCTCGAACGTACGTGCTCATTTTTCCACGCTTGCAAAATGCACACAGTCATGTCCCGCTTGTACCTAGTTAACTTTCCCAGTTCTTCCTTGATTTCCTTTCTTTTTGTTTTCCCCGTTTTTCTTTTTCTGTCCTTCCATTCCTTTTTCGATTCCCCGGTTTTTCTGTTTTTCTTTTTCCTTCCTTTTCTTTGTCGTTTCCCCTTTCCTTTTCTTTCCCTTTTTCTTTCGGAATAGCAAGCCGGCTCTTTGCCTGGCTAACCTTTCCTTTCTTTTTTTCTTAATAAACATATACTCTCCCCCCCCCCCCCCCCGGTTCACCGAAAAACTCTCTATCCGCTAGGCGCTACTTGTTACGAACTTGATACCATTTGCCTTTTGTAATTCGGTTATTCTGGAATTCGCTCTCTGTGTCCGTCACTACTGGCAACAGTTTTCCAGAGCCGGTCATACTATTCCGCTTACCCAGAAGCGTGCCAATGTCCTTGTCAGTTGGTGGCATTTGCATTGTCCCGGATAACATGCTTTTTCATAGAAGCTGCACCAGATGAAAATGTCAGTTTTAATGAAGCAAAGAGACCATGTCGCCTTAGCAGGAAATTTCGAACATTTGCAGACACTCCTGGCTACCGGTCCCCAATGGTGTTTTCAGACTACAAATCATGTGGAATCCTGAGGGTGCCTCACTTTGAGAGCGGTAGGTACACTCCTGGAGGAACAGATCAAATGCCATATTATACACATACATTTCAGGAAAAAAAAAAGAAAGAAAAACGTTGTCCAACCATGGCATTGAGTGTTTGAAAAACGAAAAAAAGAAAAAGAAAAGACGACAAATATTTGCACACGCTGCCTGTCGCATAGCTCACTTGGTGATTCTGTTGCAGAAAATCGGTTTGCTTGCGAATTATGGGCCATTGGGAAGAAGCCCAGGGTGAGAAATTGCTGTCTTTTCGTCTACGACCTGCTATGTGGAATGAAGGACTTCGTGGGGTACGATGCCATGAAATGCAAACCCTAAAAGTTGGTTATAGCTGTGGTTATTGAACAATAAAAGGAGCCGAGCATGAGCTTATAATGTTTACGACTTCTAACTTACAACATGACATCATCAACTGAACATGAATGTACCGGTACTATGTTATCGAAAAATAAACATAACGATCGAAATCACAAGACGAGTTGGCCATACGAACGTTGACAAGGCGCTTCGTGACGAGAAAGCTGAAGTGTGTGAAATACAAGGCCTCTTCATTGTGTGCAACCACGAAGTTGAAGATATACAAAAAATAAATAAATAAATAAAGACTGGATACATGTTCTATACATTCGAATCATATACAGTTGCTTGTGACATAGTGCACGAACGCGATAGGAACACGAACGAATGACACAGACACAGCGTTCAACTTGAACAAACGTCAGTTGAAGTTGAATAGGCTGACCCACCTTACGTGTAAATCTACTCCAAATTTCAATTATTTTAAAGACCTAGTCTGAATTCCGTCGAACCCGCCTTAGGTCGGAAGCCGCTGGTATTTCGAATATCAGCGGAGCTAGACCTTAATCTTCTGGTTCAATCTGGTTTTGCCGGATTGCAGGACTTTCCACTTTTCTATGTTATAAGCTATAATTCTGTATTTTAGCATGACCGTGATGTCGATACAACTCGTCTTTGCTATTAAACTCTCCTATCCATTGAGAAGTTACGTAGGTAAGGCAAATCAGAATTAGTAGAAGCACAACATGTAAGCCTCATCAACGCCCGAGCGCTTTGTTGGTCTGCGTCTGAATGCGAACGAGAATGTGTCAAGAGCGAGTGACTGTCTTCCTGAACGCAGTTAAGGCGACGATACAGGCGTACTGTACTGTCAACGGAGGGATTGTCGCATCCGTTTCAGTCGATTTAGAAACTACTGTGTAATTGTATTGCTCGTGCAACACTGATCATGGTATCAAAAATCCCATGTGAAATAGTGGCTTAGTTTGACTGTTATTCGACGGAATGCGTGACAAGAGCAGACGCCGCACGCTGAGAGTATGATGGAATTTCCTCTCTGGAAAAAAGCGAAAACGTCATTCCCTACACCACCAATCAGAGCACGGCCTTCGGAAAAGGGATGCCGCGGGAAACGTGCGTCATTCTAAGGGTCCCGGGAGCCCAGACAAGTGAGTAGCCTTTGTGATATTCACACTTTCTGGAATATTAGTAGGGACATGTACAGTGTTACAGCCTGTTCTTTATCACAAAAGCATTGAGGCCACGACAGGATGTCTCTGCCAGCCAAGCGGGTAGTCCTTCAGAATTTTAAATTACTTGGGTAAGAGAGTGTTGAGTCGGAGAAAGGACTGCAACAGAAGGTTCTTTATTGCCGGCTGGGTGCCAGCTGAACTGGATCAGGGTGGCCGAGTAGAATGGCCAAAGGCCGGCGCGTAACACGAGGGGCGTGCAAAACTCGATGTGCCTGCGCACGGCGCACGCCCATCTGTGTCGTCTGCTACAGGGCCCTCCCGCTGGAGACAGCCCAGGCTGTCCGGCCATGAGACGTGCTTAGCGCGGCCGGGTGCAGAGGAGCGACTGTTGGGAGCGACGGACGACGAGGAACCGGGCGCAAAGGAGGCGGGGTTTTCGAGATACGCCGGTTTTAGCCGGTCGACTGAGACGGTATCCTCTTACCCGTTTACCGAAATGCGGTACGTTTTGTCGTTCCTGGCGAGGACAGGATGCGGCCCGGAGTAAGGCGGAGAGAGGGACTTGCGCACCGAGTCTGTCCGCAGGAACACGTGGGTTGCCGTAGGCAGGTCTTGGGGAATGTTGGGGCTATGGTGGGATGCAGCTCTCGACGGGGTTGCTCGCACAATGCTGAAAGAGCGATGAAGGCGCTGAAGGAGGGCCAAAGGTGAGATGTCGGGTTTCGACGGGCAAAAGAACTCTGCAGGGAGGCGGAGTGAACAGGCGTAGACGAGGTCGGCGTGGCTGCATCCGAGGTCCGGCTTAAGGGCGGCACGAATACCCAAGAGCACGCAAGCTACTACGTCACCCTTTAACTCCCTACTGGAGAGTAATATTACTCCCTGAAGAGTCTGAAGGGAGTGAGGAGACTCATTTTTGAGAGTAACTGTGCTCTCCAAAAAGGGAGTGAAATATGCGGCAAGGAAAGGAGCTAAATCACACCCTTTTTTTAAGAGTTGTTTGAACGTTGTTTGCATCTTAGGCTCTCGTATGTTCACAAAACTTAATAATATTGTAATATTTTGAGCATAGGATGACTGGTAGCGAAGTGTGCCGAAAAATTGAGGGGGAAGCATCAGGCACAGTCAGAGCAGGTTTTGGGAGAGTTAGCCCTGCCACCTGCGAGAGCGTGGCATTGGCAACCAACGAGCAGATCCTGCGCCTACGGAGCCGCGTCAGTTGAGACCTGAAGGATTACCTAACCAAACCAGGAGGACTGAGACCTAATATATATTATGAATTTTAACCTTGCCATCAGTAATCACTTCTGACTCAGCTTGGTAACCAAGCTCTCCTATCCTTTAAAAAGGCATGCATTGTTTTGGGACATTGGGCTGGATGGCAGACCATTTGATGTTGTTAAGGTCCTGGGCCCTTGGACACACGACCATCACACCTCCACGCCATGCAGGCATTCGTGCGATTTGTCTCCAAGTTGGTGAACACAGTGTGAGTGACAGTGAAGTGTGTATGACAGTGTATGTGAACAGTGTGTGTGAGTGACTGACCAAGTGTCTTTGCGACTCATTGGTTTTATTGTAGTTTTTCTTTTTTTTCTTTTCCTTTCCTTTGTTTAGTTTTCGATTTTTGTTCTCCTAAGTGATCTGGGGTAGCCGGCTCTCGTAATGAGTGCATATTTTTCCATATTTTTCTTTTCTTATCAACTCAACTCATCTTATTGGGCACTTAAGGTAGTTGTAGTCTGTTTCATCGTATTTTCGCTCCGTGATTGGTCGAGAGATCCTCCTCTATTTATCTTACATTATCCTCGCTTTGCCTTCATCCGGTTCATCTTGTCGCCGCTGTCTGGCGCCACGGAAGCTTTTGTGTCTCAAGCCCATAGACATCGCAGACAAATATGTAACTATGTCCCAAATGTTTCAGTTACAGTTCATTACACTGAACAGAACGATGCATCTCTATCAACGCTCCTACGAAGGTGATAAGGTCTACGGTGACAAGCACGCCTGCGTGAAAGCAACAACGCAAACCATTGAGTCTGATGTGGTTACAGTCGGTTTCACTTACTTTAAAGGGGCCGCAAACGGGTATAAAAGGTGCGCGTTTCTCTGCGTTATATTAGTGCAACTTAGGCAGTGAAAGGTCTCAGAAACTGTAAGTGACATACACACATAGATACTCGTAACGTTGTGGGCATTCTCGCCAGATATATCGATTCATGATCACGCACGTGCCTTACAGAGAGAAGTTTGTGCACAGCACACTTTGAGCACACAGTGTACAGTGTACAAAATCTAAGAAGGCAAGTATAATCAGGTAATATCGGACAATGCACATTGCAATGAAGAAAACATAATGCTAATAAGTGATGGCAAACTTCACAGATTTTAGCTCTTCTGAGCTTTAAGCGCTCGGAGGTAATTCCTCATCCCTCGTGTAGTTGACCCTGTGCGGCAAAACATAGTATAGATGGCCGGTGGGGCTTATGGGCAAGACCAAACCGATATCTGGCTTACCTGCACCATTATTGTCTTCACCGTAGCAGTGTGCCATAGCAAGTATCTAAGTCCAGCAGTACGGATTCCTGGCACTTAAGCTTGCGGCGCCTGAACCTCTCGCTCACGTGATCTTCGTACACAATGAACAATATCTAGTGAGGTCAAAATCACATCACGTCCACTGGCTCCATAGGGATAGAAATGCGCGAGGCTATGGTCCACGTCCTCCAGAAAACGTACGCAATTCATGTGGCATGCCTTGAAAGGGGCGACACGCTGGAGGCGACACGTTGATTGTGACAGGATGAAAACCACTGTAATGCACGAAGTCGGATAGATGACTTAATGCTCTGACGTGGTTTATAAGGCCGAAGACCCGCGGAACCTGATCTGATGGAATAGCTTGTATCCCAGAGTGCGAGGCTTCTTCAATCTACAAGTGCACGACAGTCAGCAAGCGTTGCCCAGTGGATTGGAACGGCTCGAAACCTAGAGACGCTAACAAGCCTGAATCCGCTAAAATATGTCCTTGATGCCGCACATGGCGAGAATCACACCAGCCGAGAACCAGGGGCAAACATGTTGTCCTACGGGGCAGTGCGAGATAACATCGCGACTGATACCCCACGATTCTTTGCGCTACCCTTATCAGCATCTCAACCAGGGGGAGATACGAATACAAAGCAGGAGGAAAAGCGGAAAAGAAATCTCCTTTGATGACCATCTTATAGGCGATGCAAAACAGCAGAGCAAGTACTTATCAAGACACTGTTATACTTTGACAAAATGACTGTGAAAAAGCGATTAAAAACGAGCAGGAACGCGGTAAAATGTAATCATTCTGGTTTGGCTGCTCCAAAGTCTGCTACAATATAGACACATAAAGGCAATAATACACTTTAATTTTCTCAACGTTTTACAGTCAATTTGGCAATAATTACAGTGCAATTGCATCTGAGCAACGCTTTCATAAGATAATGCTTTTCCTGAGAACAGCACTGTTTCGCTGGAAGGTCGTCCATGTTGTTTGTGTATTGATTTTATTAATTCCTTTGAACAGAAGAAACTGCCTACGACATTCATTGTGTGTCAGGGATAATGAATGTTCTCTTGTGCGGCTTCATCTGTCTTTCGATATTTTTATAATAATAATAATAATCCCGCAATCATTACCAATATCAGAGCGCAGCTGGCACCAGTCATACGATACCTCGGTAATACCTGCCAAGGTTTTGTGTTTCGGCACGACAATTACGAAACACGAATAACAGTTATCTAATAGTCAGCGCACATATAGAAATGGAATAAAGGGAATTAAGAAAGGCGACAACTATCCAGGTACTTATATATTAAACACAGAACGGGTGGAGTATGAAACATTCGCTTTGAGATGGGGCACTGCAGGAGGATGCTACGACTTCTGATACTGACAGCAGCGTTTGCATTCGTTGCCGATGCAAAACAACCTCGCCCTGCCCAGACGGGCCGGTCTCGTGTTCACCAACCGGTAGCATATCCAACGAAGCACTTCGAAACGCGGCCGGAGCTCGGGAAGTACCAGGATGCATGGAGGGTGAGTCACATACGTTTTCGAAGTGGGCTAGCTCACAGGTCCTAGCTAGATTCTAGCTTCCTACCATTTTTTTTTTTGCCATCAAGATGCACTTAACACTGAAAAAATGGCTATAGCAAGCGAGCTGGTGAAGATGATGCATAATGTAAAACCCCGAGACTATAGGGACTAGGATTGAGACTTCGCTGTCCCTTCGTGTTCTCTAGTCTCGGGGTTTTACATTATGCAGCACTTAACACTTCGATTAAAAGTTAAGCGCTCGAATTGACGATCCAGAAACATGACGAACTGCTGTGTGTGTTTCGCTCCAGGAAAATTTTTGTTTAATTTCTCTGTCGTCCTTGCACAATGCGTGAGCAAATTGAACTATCATGCTATAACCTTTTCTATTTTGCTCTCAAAAATTTCCCGAAGGATTCGAATGATTATAGTCCTTCTTGAAAACCAATTCTGTACACCCGTTTTTCATGTTTGGAAATGCAAATTTAATCACGCAGCGCATTGGCAGTGAGCTGTCGGAGCTTTGTGCAACATGCAATGTGCGCAGTGACCTATGCACCATCTACTCACCACCGCGCTTTAACCCTCGGCAAGGCGCTGGGTCGCTGGCCGAGTCCCGCTAATATGCATCAATGCCTCCGTCTCTTTTGGGAGATTTTGTCATCACCTGGACTCTCCGCAATGCTTTGATCACTTGAACTGCCATCTCCATCATCAGCTTTCATCCTCTACAATTGGCACTGGGGAAGCGCCCAACGTCATCTCATCAACGTCTCTTTATGTGCGCGGTTAGTCCTGCCCTGGCCCGGAAATATCGGACGGCAGTGTCACTAAATAATAATAATGATAATAATAAATAACGTTCAACAACACCAATATTTCATGCTCTGGCACTTTGACTGTCGTTGCACTGGACATAAGACTTCGAGACCATATTCTCATTAGCAAAACACATTACTTTTACATGTTTACTTGTTTTGTAGTTTATTAGACTCAATAAGAAGATGCACCTTTACAAGCGTTCTTACAAGGGTAAGGGCATGTACCATGACGATGAAAAGTGCGTGGTGGCAAAACCGCTAAGCATTGGCAGCGACAAAGTTACAATGAAAGTGACGAACAATGGCAAGTAAGTGTCACGTCCTTCTTTGTATCTCGGTGTCCTTGATTGAAGTTCTACAATAATCTTCCAGGACGATGTTTCATTGGTTCTTGAGGAAAAATCACACAACCGAATACGAGGACAGCAATGTCCTCGTCGCATCTTTCAGCGAACGTACGTGCTCGTTTTTCCAAGCTTGCAAAAATGCACACAGTCATGTCCCGCTTTTACCCAGTTAACCGGAAAACTCTCAATCCGCTAGGCGCTACTTGATACAAACTTGCTACCATTTGCTTTTCATAATTCGATTATTCTGGAATTCACTCTCTGTGTCTGGCAGTACTGGCAACAGTTTTCCAGAGCCGGTCATTCTACTCCGCTTACCCGGAAGCCTAGCAGTGCACCCCGTCCTTGTCAGTTGGTGTCATTTGCATTGTCCCGGATAACATGATTTCTCGTAGAAGCTGCAGCTCATCAAAATGTCAATTTTAATGAAGCAAAGAGACCACGTCGCATTAGCAGAAAATTTCGGACACTTGCAGGCTCTCCTGGCTACCAGTACCCAATGGTGTTTTCAGACTACAAGTCATGTGGAATCCTGAGGGTACCTCACCATGAGAGAGGTAGGTACATTCCTGGAGGAACAGATCAAATGCCGTATTATACAGATGAAGGAAAAAAATAAGATGGAAACGTCCTCAACAACAACAACAACAACAACACACACGAACACACACACACACACACAAGAGAGGATGATGATATGGGTCTGATGCCGGCCAGAAACAACAACATGAACAAAAGGCTTCACCATGATGGGGACCATGCATAGCTAGAGTGTTTGAAAAAAGAAAGAAAGACGACAAGTATTTGTACACATCTGCCGCATAGCTCACTTGATGATTCTGTTGCAGAAAATCGGCTTGCTTGCGAATTATGGGCCATTGGGAAGAAGCCCAAAGTGGGAAATTGCTGCCGTTTCGTCTACGACCTGCTATGCGGAAAGAAGGACTACGTGGAGTACGATGCCCAAAAATGCAAACAGTAAAAGTTGATTATACCTGTGGTTATTCAACAACAAAAGGATCCGAGCATGCCGGCAGTGCGCGCTTAAAATGTTTACGACTTGCAACTTACAATATGAATGTACCGGTACTATGTTATCGAAAAATAAACATGACGATCGAAATCACAAGACCGGTTCGCCATACGAACGTTAACAGGCTGTTTTGTGCCGAGAACGCTGAAGTGTATGAAATACAAGGCCTCTTCACTGTGTGCCTATGACACCACGAAGTTGAAGACATACCAGAAAATACTGATACTTGTTCTACATTGGAATCATACAGTTGCTTGTGACATAGTGGACGAACGCGACAGGAACACGGACGAACGACAGAAGCACAGCGTTCAACTTCAACAAACGTCAGTTGAAGTTGAACGCTGCGTCTGTGTCGTCCGTCCGTGTTCCTATAGCGTTCGTGCACTATGTTTCACCTAAACCAAAACGCTCTACTGGTCCTTTCATTACTTGCTTGAGATCGCATTAGAGACAAGATTAAAAGTTAGGGGTTTCGACGCAGATATCTTCAACAGTACGTAGAATATCGGAGACGTCCTCTTTTTAGAGGACAGCCATCGCGAAGGCAGGTATTACCAACTACCAGAAGTCTACAGGACGTTGAGGAAGGTGTAACTGACTTTGAGCAAGGAATGACGCGTGAAAATAAAGTGTTGTTGGAATGAGAGGAGCCTTGTTCCACGAAAAAGGTGAAGCTGAAATTGGGAGTCATCCACGTGACGTCACCACTATTACCCGGGTTCCGTTCCTGGATAGATGAATCCGGAGCGCGCGAAGTAGCACCCAAAGTGGCGTTTGCAATGCCCTCTCATTGTCCTTCCCAGGGGAGGTGACATTTATAATACTCCAAAGAAGCTAAGCCTTGTTCTCCTAGCGCTTAGTCACTTGCTCTAACTATTCTCTACTTTCTAAAAAGCTCTCAGGGCACGTTGATCTGGGTTCGACCCCTAGCCAGCTGCAACAAAGCCATGCGAAAGACCTTAGCGTGCAAGAAGAACAGTGAGCTAGCATAGCAGCTCTCTCGTCTGCTTAGACGGTTTTACCATTCTTTTTTTTCCCCCTCTACTAGATCTGGAGTAGCTCATTCCGCGGTGAGCGGGCTCACATCTCCATATTTTTTTTCTTTTACCTTCATCATCAACGGTTACAGGGTGTCCGCACGAGCGAATTTCTGTGGCGAGATCTCGGCGGAGACGCGAGGGCGACAGGAGCGCTGTCATAGTTTCTTGAGTGCACGTGATGGACGTCACGTCTTCTAGTGCACTCGTCTGCTACCGAGAGGTTGTGTGCGCCCTCCACAGAACGGCGTCAGCTAGCTGCGTTCGTCCAGCGCCGTCCTCCGTCACGTTTTTGAGCGACTTCTCCACCGTCGCTTCAGACATCGTTCGGATGGTCTTAGCATTTCTTCCGCGACGTCTCGTTGGCGCATGCTTTCCTCCTCACTCTCCTTTGCCAACATCTCGCCAGACGAAGTCGCTTGTGCGGATA